>NW_028321908.1:3629148-4253310 GCF_036245765.1 Copidosoma floridanum
TATATTTGTACTTAGAAATAGAGCAGATATTGAAAAAATGTCTTTCTTCAAATGTTACGATGATTTGAGCACTTAAATCAGTTTGAAATCGATTAGTCATGGTGGCTTACACAAATTGTCGATACCATACTGATCCGCCATTTTGGATTTTTCAAAAAGCGCACACGGCAAAATGAAGTATACTTGTTAACCTTCAATTTAAAACCACAAAAGTGTTCAACAGTAAAATAGAATTTTGAGGGCACCAGTGATCCAGTTGACGCGTTTTGTCCCATATATATGTTTTAGGATAGTTCAACTAGATAAAACGAACTATCATAACTGTTCTGATAAGAAAGAAAAATGGTTACCGTTGAAATTGTAAGTTAAATTTATTGTCAACTTTTTGGGCTGCTTTTAAACACTGAAAAATTATATTTGTTACTAACATTTATACTTGAGTTTGTTAAAAGTATTAAATGGTTCCAAAATATATTAAACTAAAAATCTTATGTTATTACAAAAAATTATTACACAAAGCGTACAGCAGCATATAACTAAAAATATTTAGGTTTTTTGTATGGAATTTTATGATTAAAGTCAGATTCTTCATCTGAATTTTCCAGTAAAAGGATCATCAAATCGTTTATGATTAGTATCATATTCGATCTTATTCTCGTCGATCTTACGGTGCAAATCTTTCTCGCATTTGAAACAGTCAACTCTACAGCAGTTTAAAGAAAATTCTAAACACCTTAAGACCTGCTTAACGCAATCATAATTTTTATTATACCTACTGATGCACAAACAGCGTATTTACTTAAGTATATTATGAGGTACTAGCTTGGACTCTCAAAAAATCGGACCCTGACTCAGCTTTTTTTTTGTTTGCAAAATTTTATAAACACAATCATTTTTTGTAATTAATAAAATAAAGTAGATTTTTTTACAATCCTCTCATCAAATTTATTCGTCGTGAAACTGCAATTCTACCAATTTTTACGAAAATAAATCACGTAAAAACAAATAATTTATGTCTGTTGTAAGGGCTATAGGAATTTAATTAAGTTAATAAGAATTTGGTGTTAAATAAATTCCAGTGTATGGCGTGCACACAGCAATATTAACAATATTAACAACGTGATACAAATCACGAAAGTTGTATAATAATAAGAGTAAACGTAAACAACAGATGTGTAGATTAATTATGAGAACCCGAAAAGAAATTAATTGGAAAATTAATGTGTCATTTCACAGTACCGAGTTACCCACAATTGATTTGTCAAAACTATTTGTGTAACTTCGGAAATCTCAGAATTCGATATTTTTTAAGCATGCACGATTTGACGCACCAGTACTTGTTTCTTGTAAAACCTGACGGCAACTATTCTTACTTGATTAACAAGGTTATTATTGACATTAACAATAATTTTTTCATGACGTGGGATATAGAAACGACATGTACTACTTTTTGATAACTTAACCAATAAACAATAACCTGCGAAAATTTTAGAGTCACAGTTTGCAAAAGTTTTGTCTGGAATTGAGAAAAATATCTCGGTTTCTATTGGTCCCAGATGATTTTTTTTTTTTTTTTTTTTTTTTTAAATTTAGAGGAAAACCGTGCTTTCTCATGAAAAAACTCCTAAAGCGATTATATTAAAATTTGTCATGTTATTTCATTCTGCAACTAAGCACTTTCTTGCAATTCATTTTACAAGGTCCTTCAAGAAAAATTGACTAGTCAAAAACATTGACTCAAAGTACTACTCTTAAGACAGACAATGGACCTAAATACAACATTGTACGATTTTCGAAAGCTGCAATAATTAAGTTGCAAAAAGGAGTCTTTTCCATAATTAAATGATATTCTACAAAGACTAAGCAACTGACAACACTAATAAAAAACCGCACATACTACACAGCAAAACTTTTAATTTACTTAAGTTTAGTACGGCAAAATGTATAATAATTTGTTTGAAAAATGTTTCTAAAAAACTGCGATTTTGAGTAGTTTCTTGCCTTTCGTAAAAAAATGTGATAACTTGTTTAAACTCATTACGTCTGATTTTATGCTTATTTTGAATACCTACAACTATTATTGAAAAAATTTCTCCATAGAAAGTCAAGAAAAACTTGCTATAGCAAAGAACTATGTTCTTGCAACTTTAACAGCAAATTAAAAAATAAAGGCATGGTTTCAGCTGTGTTGTGATACAGATACCAACATAACATCTCAGGAACCGAGATACGTAAAAATAACTTGGCAAGCACTTATTCTTAGGAACTCTTCTTATCTTAGTATAATGTCTTAGAAACTTGATTGATTTTCATACCGAGGGCTTTTATTATTCTCTTGCCTCATAGAGCTCCCAAGAAAAATTGAAATTTCATATCTTATCCAAATTATTGTTACGATTTCTTGTTATTCAGAAATTGAGTTTTGCTATTCAAGGGTAAACAATTGTAAAGAATTTTTAAAAGCTTTATTTTTATTCGTTATTATCTTGTTACGCCATTTTGTTTCTTTTTTATCAGCAAAACAGAGAGATTTTCTTAAAAAGTAAGATGTACGTAAGATGCCCATTGACAGATTTGGGTAATCTATGGCATAAAATGGTTGTGTTTCAATTTCTGTTGCAGCTCAAAAAAGAAATAAAGTTTCATACATCAGCATGGTTTTTAGTTTAGCTTTTAGAAAATTTAACAATACGAGACGTTTGACACGTGGAGTCAACAGTATTAACGAAAACTAAATTATGAAAAAAAAAGATTCAGAACAAAGCTATACCACATTTTTATGCAGCAATAATCGGAAACAAGATTACAAGCGAAATTTCCGAACGTTTTGAATTGATCTTGCAATTTTTGTATGAGTACTGGAGAGTTTAACATTGAGTACAGGGCCTAATATTACCTGTAGAAACATCTCACATAACAATAACGGTTAGAATTTTTTAGTCATTACGTAACTACAAAATATCTAGACTACACTCTTAACAAAAATATTTATTATGCTACTTATTTTTCTCACTTTATTTTCTTTTTACTGTTGCTTAATCAAACTTTTTAACTGACTGCTGATGACAGCTTTAGAAAAATAAAAACAATGTTATCAGCAGCTATTTGCTTTAATTTCATTTGTACGTATTGCTATATAAAAACATTTACAAGAGAACATCAGGTGAGCATAACAAAATTTGATCAATTTATCCACTTAGAATACAACATCATAAAAAAATTTGTTATTTGCTTATGAATTAAAAACTTACTATAACTTTAAGTATTCAAAGTTTAAAAACAAAATAATTACTATGCAAACGATATTATATAAATTTATATTATACTGAACATGTTGAACTCGATGGTTTTAAACATATTTCAGTCATTTTCATAATTTGTTATCAGTACTCAAACAAGACTTTTCCAAGGTGTCTTATGCGTTTGGTGCCGTATCAAACAAAGGGCTATAGGGCCCCCTAGGCACATACTACACATAAAAGTTGATAATAATATAGAATAATAATAATAAAAAAAAATCGTCTAAGTTGTAAGCAGTACAAATATAAGAAAGTTAGAGAAACAACATTTTTAAAATATCCCAGGAAAACGACAAATAACAAAATAATTTAAATTGATAAAATGTACTATGGAACAGATCTTATTATAAAGTAATAAATACTTTACTTAAAAATAAAAAAACTTTAACGTACATGATGGTTTTTAAAAGAACAATATGTTACCCAGTACTTTTAAAAACAATAAGGTCCTCATCTAGTATAAAATCTAAGAACTTGAAAACCCAGTGCAAATGATATTTTAAGGACAGAAACAATTTTTAAATTTGCACTTTAACTGACACTTATAATTGTCATACAATATCGACTACATGAATTTCGTAAGATGGTAAAACGGCGAATACAACATTTAAAAACTTTTCGCATAGGTCATATACAGGGGCTATGTATACAAGTGTGTGTGTGTGGGGGGGGGGGAATTTTGACAAAGTAGACATTGTAGGTAATAAAAATAACAAATTCAAATGATTTCTTTTAGAAATGTTACATATCCATACCAATTCTAATGATATTAAAAGAATACTAAATACAGCTGATTCAGAAGCATTTGTCTATAATTTCATGTTCATTACGTCTCCTAAGCACTGTGGTTATTAACTATCATCATGTAACGAGAGATATATGTAACACACATATGTATACGCAGCACCTATATGAGACTTACGCGGAAAATTTTATATGTTATATACGACGCTTTACCATCTTACATACTACATGTAGTCAATGTTGTGTGACGATTGTAAGGGTTAGTTAAAGTGAAAATTAAGTTTCTTCTTAAGAAGAAAGTACTAAGTTTCTTCAAATAAATTTGAATTCTCCTGCTTTTACCGTCCTGAGCAGAACGCGTTTCAAGGATTTTCACAAGTTACAAAAAAAATTTATAATTTGGCTAAATTTCTTGTGTGTCGTAATTTCCTATCCTAAAAGGATCAGTACCAAATGACCGTTTACATTTTGTGATCTGATTGGTCACTACGTTTTAATTGCAGCGTTTTTCAAATAAGAAAATGATAATGATGAATAATTAAAGTATACAAGTTTTGTATAAAGTATATAAGTTTCAAATGAAAATTCATTTGCTTATTTATAATTGCCTACAAATTTTTATTAAAAAAAAAACAAGTATAAAAGTAAAAGAAAGTAAGATGTACATGAGCTGCGAAAGTAATGTGTGCAGTGTTGGCAACAGTTGGTATCAAACACTGTGTTGCCATCGTGTTTCGTCTCCGGAGTGACAGAGTTTTGTGTGCCAAGTGCTTGTAAGCAGATATTACTTTCAGGCTCTGTAAATCTTCGTGGCATCGTGCCTTTCTGAATTTAATCTCCTGGTCGATCTAATCAATGTCATCACGTTAATTTTTGCAGATTACTAACTTTCGCTGTGAATAATTAACTTGTGATTATTTTTATCATCTACTTACCTTTGTATTTTAATGGATTAAATTTTTCGTTCGCAACTTTTGTAATAATTTATAAGCTTATGCAAGATTTTAGAGTCTTATTTTTAGTAAAATGATGAATATCCAGTTTAATAATAACTTTGTAAATATTATAATTTAAAAAATTGACATAAAGTCACCTAACACACAAAATTATTCGTTACATTAAGTGGCATGCAAAAAAAATTATTTGGCAGGTGCTTTTTTCCGATGAAGAGCTTTATTTTCAATTATTTTTTGTTTCAAGGTTTTCTCTAGTTATCGTTTTTTGAAGTATTATTATAGAACACGAGCTTACTCCCCTAACGCCTATTTTGATAAACTGGTTAACAACAATCCGACAGTGTAAGTTTATTTATAAAAATTATTTAATTTTCAAATAACAAATGTTCAGTGTCTAAACTGATGTATGCAATACAGTAACATCAAGCGCTACATCGTCGAGGTGACTGCCCCAAGAGATGAAGGCAAAACAAGGACTTATCGTCGGATGAAATTTATGCGTAGTTATAAAAATGGAAAAAGGATTGTCATTCTCATTAGCGAAAATAATTTATTAACTTTGTATAAAGATGACATTAAAGTAGATAAGGTAATTATGTTATTTTTTATTTTTTATTTGTATCTTATTTTATTGTAAATTATAAAATTTTCATGCTTAAATAATAATTTCTATTTTATTTTATAGATCGTGCACATTAAGAATGCACACTGCAAAGCAGTCAGGATAACATACCTGAGGAAAATGCAAGAACTAGCTTCATTTAAATAAATTATTTTTAAAAAAATACCAAAGATGCGTTCAGCGGAACACTTCAATTGCAGTGCAGCCAGATACAGCCACTAATGTTAATTTTGATTGCATTCGTTAAGCTGAAGGTTTGATGAGCAAGTTTTTCCCTTGATTTTTATATTTATGGAACTTAATTTTTGCATTATTTCTACTTTGCTTTTTCATCGTAATTTTAACTTAGTCTTTTATTTTCTTCTAAAGATATCAGTGGATACATGAAAACACCTTTTGCTGCGTCCCCTAGTAGATTTAAAAACTCAACTTACGGGTGTGGGGCAATTTTAAACGGTGTTTACGAAGTAACAGTTAATATTGTTTCGTGCACTCCTTTAAATATTGATAAAGGAGTTTTTATCAAAGTTTTTAGAGAAGTAAGAGATATTAGTATTTTTTTGTTTCAAATTAATAGGTAATTATTTTACTAAACATATAGTAGTTGAAAATTAATATAATACGTATTTTAGATGGACCAATATCTATTATGTGTGAAGACAGCAGTTCGATAACAAGACACACAGATTTTTCAACGATGAGTGCAGGTGTTTTGTTGATTACTGAGCGTACACCAATGCAGGTGATGAAAAATATTTCTACTGACTGAATTATTTCCACTTTAAAATCATTATTTTCATTTTTTGAGTTCAATGATGATTTTTTTTCATTAACAAAAAAATGTTCAACTTTTCCATTCCAAATTAAAAATGTTTTTTTTTTTAGTTTCTCAAAGTTCTTTTAATTTTATTGAACAAAATTGTGTGTTGAAAAACAACCTTTACATAGATAAAGTTTGTAGTTGACAGTTACCGACTTTTTGTTTGTTGAGCGAGAGTATGATTACCAAAGTATTATTACTAAAAAATTTTACATAGATCCAACATACAGTTGTAATTTTTTTGTGTTGCAACAAAAAGTATGTTTAAACTTTTGCTTGGTTTTTATATATTTACGTTTCAAGTATTATAGTTTAAATTAGTTCAGAAATTTTTTTTTTTTTTTTTTTTTTGAAACAAAAATATGTGTGCAGACTGAAGTGCTTAGCCAATGTAAATATTAATTCATGTTTTAAACGAGTGACTGAAATGTTGTACCAAAAGATTCTGTGAGTTAATAAAAAAATTAAAAATGTGGGGATGCACAGTAGTATTAGAAATATAATAAATTTTTTTGATCAATAAAATATTAACTAAATCAAAAAAACATTCAATATATTGTTTGAGTGGTATAAGATTAAGTAATATAAGATTCTTTAAGTAACTAAAAATCATATGTACAATTTATTCTTATTTCTAAAATGACAAAGATCTGTTTGAAAAAATGAAATTGGTATTAATTAAGTTTCATATTAATTTTTGTATGTATGAAGTATTTGTATGTTAAATAAATACATAAATAAACGAATTCGCAATAAATAAATCTTCAATTAAGTAAAATTTTTATCGTAAAAGTGATACTATTACTTATGTATTGCATTACTGTACTTCATTTTGTATGCAGTACCTAAATTAAACACAATTAGCACATAACTTTTTTGTAACGAAGTACACCGACTACGTGGATTATCTAACAGGTGGCGCTATTTTGCATCTTGCAATATCTTAATTGGAAGTCAATGTAATTCCAACATTGGCCGTTAGGCTGGCATTGCATTAAGTACGATAGAGCTCCGTAATACACTATCTGCAAAACAAAGAACCAATCAAAGTTATTACAGACTTTTTTATTTCAGACAAAAAGTTCGCCAGTTTTCATGTGCAGAAAAGGCCTGTCCATAACTCATGTGAGCCTATTAGATAGAGAAGGAGAAAAATACCTCTGACCTCTCATTCGCACTCACGGGATTCAATGAAATATGCAGCTGTTTTTACTGCACATGTGAACAGAGAAAACTTCTTTTCTGGAAATAGATAAGTCTGCTCTGATTGGTTTTTTCTTTTGCAGATAATATATATCGTATGCACTTTCGTACACCGGTAGCCTTAGATGCTGCGAGGCTTGCAAAAGGCTAGAGTTCTTCACAAAACAAAAAAAATTCCAATGAATACATTACGTACAGTTTCACTATACACTAAAAGCTGCATGTGCTCCTTATACTGTTGTGAGTGCTATTAATACAGTAACACAAAATTATTTCTAATCATTCTATCATTTTTAAACTAGCAAGTAGGATAAAAAAATGATATAAAATATTTGATCATATATATTTTTGCTCTTTATAAAGCGTGAACACTCCAAACTCTATAACAAAGATATAACCTACAAACTTGCAGGAACTGTGCAATTTTCATAAAAGTGTTATTTTTTATTTTGCATATTGTTGAGGTACTTAAATGTATGTATTGAATTTCTTTTCCACTTTTTTCTTATATCTTTTGTCGTCACTGGACAATGATACAGATATTCTGCAATGTAGAATTATAAAAGGGCAAATGATAAAAATGTTTTGTGGTTAGCAAAGGTTCGACAAGTATAAACTTTGACCTTTGGCTGGATTTTTAAATAAATAATTATTAATTAGACGCAGGATAAGAATTCGTAGAATTAATTCTGGTGAAAACTGATAATAACAAAAACTTGTATTTACAGAGATCTACAAGTTTTATTATAAAAATGTAGAGAAAAGTGCTCACAGGAAATACGACAATTTTTTAAAAATACTTTTGCGTTTTCGCATTTTTATGAGTTTTTTATGGACATTAAGGATAAAATTAATGCTTAGAGAAAAGTTATATTTCAATTAGCAATAGAACTTCTTTTCTAAGCAACAGTGTAAGTAGTTGAGATTTCTAAAGTTATAAAAAACCCATTTTTCTATAAATTTTAAAGTGCTGGCGTTTGCTTTGTTATCAACAAAACCTTACCAATAACTTAAAATGTATTAATTTGCAAATCATACAGCTACAGAAAAAATTCTAACTTTCATGGTTCTTACCCTACTCCGTGTATGTATTTTCAATAAATAAAACATTTAAAAATATCGAACTACAACAAGTAAAAAATAAGTACAAAACTAACAATAGACTAACGCTGCAGTTACATAAAGCGAGAATGAAGCAGCATGGCAAAGTAGCATCAAAATTTTAGCCAATTAGAGCGTTTTGTCATTTTGCAGTTTGCAGCCGCGGCAAAGCTGTGTGACCTGTTCACATACAGCACGGCACTGATATTGCAGACATTAGAGCGAGAAAGAGGCCCGATACTCTGACTTCTGACTCACTCCAATGCATTTAAACGGAGTGACACGACGTATTTTTGCTGCATGTGAATAGGGTACACGATTTTTTTGACGCTGCGCGAGAAAGAAGCGGCTGGTGCGACTCGGCCGATCTCATAACAGCTGGCAGTAATAGGTATAACCTCAAAGTGCAACTAGTGTAGTTGTAGTTACTACTATTAAGTTGTTAAAATATAGTTATTTTCTAAAATGGATTGTGCAGTATTAAAAAATACTAAGAGTGTGAGTAGGAAAGAGTACAGCTACATATCATAAAAGACAAAAGTAAATATTTTAATTTTTTTTTAATTTTTTGCCAATTACTTGTTTTTATTACAAAGCGGAGATGCTGAAACAATTTTGGGAATATGGAAAACATGAATTTTTTTCACAATTGAATTCTGACAGCTGCAATCTGAAAGTTGATGCCTCCATGATACGTAATGTTGTCGAAAGTAACAATGAAGAACACCCCAGAGAGATTCAAAATCAACTTTAGATTTAATTTGATGCTGTTAACGGACAAGCATCTACTTCAGTGCCTCAAGACTCATTTACTTATAATCGAAAAAAGTCTGCGAAGACTGTGAGGAACAAAGTGAATTGAAATTTATATGATGAAACTTTGATTACCTTGATTAAAAAAAACCCTTTTACATGGGATCATTCACTTGACATAAATCTTAAAAGTCCTGTAACTGTTCAAAAGGCTTGAAAAAGTATATTGGGCCACAGTTTATGTATCTGTTGATTTACTGCTTCTTATTTTTTATAGTAAAATTATTTTAAAATATCAATGTTTGTTACTTACATTTTAGGTGATCTTGACGTGAAATAGATACAGAACCGTGAGGAAATTTGAAAGATCAGTTCAATGGAGAATACAAAAAAAGTAATACTTATATACCTAGTGCATCTTGTGCTGTTACTTAGGATGCAAGCTTCAGATTTTACAATAAAATGATGTTTTTGAAAGATGTACCGTCCAATGAACCGTCAGTATTTAATACAACTGTGTCATAGACTTTTTATCATGCATAAAACATAATCTTTCTTTTAGTTCTACAAGCAATCTTACATCAACTGCAGAAGAGATAGAAAAGGACACTATCAATGAAATATCGTCAGAATAGACAGATAACAAAAACAAGTGTCAATGAAGAAAGGGAGACATTGCAAGATAGTGAAACTACCTCTAGATTGCAATCTGCATCCGACCGTTTATCTGTTTCCCATCAAATCAAACGCTTGAAGTATTGCATGTTCAATAAAGCCAAAAACATTTGTTTAAAAAAAGGTTTTTTTACAATAAATGTTCAATGATGCCAACATTTATTTTCAAACAGGTTAAAATGTATAAACTTTTATTTTATTAATTTCGTAGGTTGAAAAATGCATGTTGACAAAAGTATCAAAAAAGTGAGCGAAATTTTCAATGACTGCATCAGATCTCCAGATGGTATCGACAAATTTTTAATCAATGCTAGAGAAACTCTCAGTAAACTGCCAAGTACAAGGAGGAGAAATATAGAAAAAAGATTTATGAATGCTGTGGGAGGTACAGGATGCAGAGGAGGCTGAGGAAAAAGAAGAGTAGGTAGAGTCTGTTAATTCTTACATTAAAAAAAAAAATTGTTTCTATTTAGTTTACTTGTATACTGAGTAAAAAGTAATACAAAAACTTCCTCGCAGACGAAATTCCGTGTTTTTAAATCATCATATGTACATTACATAAACAGATTAAAGTAAATTTTTAAATGCTCTCTTCCTACCATTCAACTGCTCCTTTACCCATAAAAAATTCTGCAAATTTTTCTTTAATTTTCACACCGTTCTTTGAACTTCTTGTACTTGTAGATTGCTGAGATCTGAAAGCAGATGAACTAGTTTATGTTATGTCATTAAAAAGACAGTATCGCCTCTCCTGAGGTTACTTTTGTACTTATTTATTTAGTATAAAATTATGCAATACCAAAGCTGCCAACACAATTTTTCGAGCTTTATCAACATGTGTATTTATGAGCCTTACAAGAAATCCAAAGGCACTTTCGACTATTCTGCGTGCTCTGCTATGTCTAGAATTGTATATTTTTTTTTTCAAATCAAGATCAGAACTTTTAGGGTAGGGACTTAAGAGATGGTAAGTTATTCCATAGGCTTTATCTCCCAGAAAAACGTGCGGAAACATGAATTGTACAACAGCACTAGGTTCAAGAATATTTAAAATGTTATTTTTAAGCCTATAATTAATTTCACTGTCTGAAAATATACCTGCATCACAGCATCGACCCTCTTTGCCAACGTCAACCAAAGAAAATCGATAATGGGCATCTGCAAGAGCAGTTAAATTAATGCAGAATCAATTTTCATAATTACAGAATATTGATCTGCTATAAGGAAGTGCCTATAACACAAAAATACATGGAAAATATCTTATTTATGAAATACAAGCAAGTGCTTTAAAAAAGTGTAAATACCTCTATATATACGTGTTTACCGTCAATATAGCCAACGCAATTTGGAAAATTCCAGATATTTTTAAAATCTTTAGCATTTTTTTCCATTCATTCTCATTTCGAAGAGACATAACGATGTCTTTTAAAACTGTCCACAACGCTTCACATGTCTAATGAACTATAGTTGATGCAGTACTAGTGCCTACACAAAAGGAGAATGCGATAAATTTCATAGCATTTTCAGAGGTGAGGTACCGAAGACAAATTTTCAATCTAGTGGAAGTATGAATAGATTCTTTACTTGCAGTTTTTTTTCAAGCATTGCACCAACAAGTCTAAGTAATCCGTCAAAGGTTTGAAAATCCATGAGTAAATAATTGGAATGTAGCCCTGGATCTGTTAATTTTAATATTCTTACAAGATTATTGCTATCGCCTTGGAGTTTTCTTTGAGCCTTTGTGAATACTGGCCTGACCGTCATGCTTCTTATATTTCATCTTTAAGGAATTTGGTGTGTAATTCAATATGAATAATATAACTTCAATATGCCTTGCTTCAGTTTGTACTTTTTAAAAGCCATCATTGAATTATTTTCATACAAATAAATCATTTTGCATAAAGCTTCTTTAACAAACATCATGTTTTCTATTTTTTGTAACTTTTTAAAAAACAAGTATTCACTTAAGTTTAATCAAACAAACAAAATAATCATACGAAACAAATTGTGATTTAAAAAAAGTATGCCTAGTTGCACATTGAGGTAATAATATTGCCAGCTGACAGGAGATGCTGAGTCACACCAGTCGCTTTGTTCTCGCACAACGTCAAAAAAATCGTGTGCCCTATTCACATGCAGCAAAAAGACATCGTGTAACTCCGTTTGAATGCATTGGAGTGAGTGAGAAGTCAGAGTTTTGGGCCTCTCTCTCGCTCTTCTGTCTGCAATACGAGTGCCGTGCTGTATGTGAACAGGGCTCACAGCTTTGCCACGGCTGCAAACTTCAAAATGACAAAACGCTCTCATCAGCTGAAATTTTTACGCTGCTTTGCCGTGCTGCTCCGTTCCCGCTCCATGTAACTACAGCCTAACACGGATAAAAAATGACAGAAATGAATATTTTATTAAACAAAGTTATTTCTACTCCGAATAATACTGTTATTAAGAACTTTTTCAGGTATACCCTTGCCTGATTTTTTAAAACACTTACACTTAAATTAGGAAAAAACGTAATCTCTCGTGTAATTCAGATAAGAGAACTTCATTTAAGTTATGTAATTCCTTAGCTTTAAATTTTGTGTTCAATAACATTAAATATAATTATTTCATTGAGTGACCCGATTTATTACCAATTTTTAAAACGTGATCCATTACCAGGTTTAAAAAAACATGTAAAGAATTAATTTTTAATTGGGAAACATGGGAATTTTTTAATTACAAGAATTGTAGAGAAGTTTATCGTCTGAAGTTAATAGTTATATATAAGCCAGAGCACGTGGGTTGATAAAAATACACAAAACAAATTTTTTTTGCTAGAGTCGCTGTTTCTGACATTGGTTCCTCTCTTTATATTTTTGATAAATTTTATCTCAATTGATAATTATTCATACTCCGAAATCTAGCCATACTTTGAAGAATAGTTATGAATTAAAAAGTTTACTAGAAGGTATCGTGGTTCCATATAGATACTGTGAGAGAAACATGTATTGATAATGTACTTAGAAAATTTAATATGTATAATAAATATGTCCAGTTTACGGTGGAAATTAAAGTAGATAACTTTACCATTTCTCGATATGAAAATTATAAGAACAGAGAATGAGTTTTAATTGATTAATTGGTAAAGCAAGAGCTCCTCCTCAGGCATAATTTCGAACTACTTTTTATTTCATAATATCCAGGTCAAAACAGCAATAGTAATACGTTTAATTGACAAATGTTTTAAGTAGTATGACAATAGATTTGGAACAAAATCTTAATTTTTGTTAGAAAAATGGTTGAAAACAATGGTTGCCCGAGTTCTTTCCCTTGCCAAGTGATAGAAAAAAAAGAGGTGGGTATTTAAATAGGACTCACAAGTCTGACAATCTATCTAAAAAGAAAGTAACAAGTGATAAACCAAAAACTATAATTCCGTATACTAAAACTGTAAGTAATTTGTTAAAAAAACTTCTGTACAATCTGGGCTTTTCCGTAATTTTTACTAACTGTGATAAATTGAAAATTAAAAAACTTGGTCAAAATACAATTAAAACCGATAACAGAAGATCTGCCGTACATGTTGCTTTTTGCAAAAGTTGTGAGGCATGCTACGATGGACAAACCTCTAGACAGCAAATGGTTAGGAAAAAAAGAACACATGAAAAATATTTTTGATGATGATGATGATAGATCGATTTTGGAAAGATATTGTAGAACAGAAGGACATTTGTTTGATTTTCAGAAAATAAAAATTTTAGATACAGAGGAGTCCGGGTTCAAGAGAGAGCTTTCGGAATTATAACACATTTTTTGCCACCCTAATAGCAATAATAGAAACTTCGACTTAAATAACTTATTGGAATCGTACTAGGGCATCATTATGCATGTTTTTACAGTGGACTTTCTGGCTGAATCAGACGTGCAATACACCTTTACGCGGGGGTGTATGTATATATGATGCTACATTGTTAGGACTATAAAGGTGCTACTGACCGAGAGAATGGGTGGCTGACCGTGTTTCGTAGACTTGCAGAATCGGCCGTATGCATTAATAAATTGGATGACACCGACGATGTAGTGATGGTCTACATGAGATCAGTCTATGGCGGTGACTAACGGTCAGTCCTGTAGTTTGGCCCTCTCACTCTTTGGCAGTTCTACGGTCTGATCATGACATTATTGTAGGTTTCCTTTGTGTATATTTAGTGTGAGAGAATTATTGCGCTGGATAGTTTTTTAGAGATATGTCTTTTTAGTTTGGCCAGAACTTTTATTGTAAATATTGTTTTTATTGGTTTACATAATTATATAATAATACATTTAAACAGTTTTCTGGAACGTACATAATTATATTTAAAGATTTAATATGTAGGTTAAAGTTTGGTTGCCGATTGTGAAATGTGGGGACGGCTTGAGGCACCTACTCAAGCGGGGCTGTTGATATATCTTGAAGCGGCCACCTTAAGTGACAAAACGTCGACAACTTTTTATTGAAATAAAGGCACACACTTCACATATGATTTTTTAATGGTCTTATTTATTGAAAATTTTAATTTTATTGATGTGTTACTGTTGATAAAAATTTAAAATTTACCAAGCACATATATGGACGCATATACCTTTGGTACAAACGTGTCAAAAATGATTTTTTAGTCTTTTTATATGTTTTACATATTTAAAAAATCATTTTCATGAAGATATCAATTTTTTCTCTAGTCTTATATTGAGGTGGCTTATTACTATATCAAAAGATGTAGACCTGCATCAAAAAATGTGACCAAATGTTTTGAGTAAATTTTAGGTATTTGTCATGTGCCGATGGACCACCATTTAAATTTTAAAATGGGTTTATGGTGTGGAGATAAAAAAAAGTCTTTTAAAAATCGAGTTGATAACGCGGAATCTCATGGGCGGCTGTTATTGCACTATACAAATCGTGGCATATATTTTGTAATAAGCTAACACCTTTACAAAAAAATAAATGAAGGAAGCTTTTATGATTCTGAGCAGATTAGTATTTAAAAAAATGTAGCTTCCCGTGGATAATTAAAAGATATTCAGGCAAACGTACGCAAGCAACATACTGTGCCGTGCAAAATTTATGGGAGTGCATCATCTACTTGCAGCTCCTCGATTTACGCAGCAGTGGGTGTTTGTGTAAAATTTATATATTTACTATAAGTTTTTCTAGTGATCATGAATCTTTCAAAATTCACGTTAATATACAAGAAATGTAAAGGACCTATACCATGCCAAAAAATTTTCAATTATTAAAATTTTTTTGCATACTTTTCTTTATCAAAGCTACGATATTCCGTACAAATATAAGTTATAGTTTTTTTGGAGAGAAATAATGAAATTTCTGGATTATTGACAGACACTGAAGAAGCCTATATTTGTTAATACATTAACTTAAATTTTTGAAAATGTGTTTTAAAACAAATCTTTTTATTCTAGCGATTTTAATATTATTAAAGATTATGATCGCTGATTTCACTTCAAAGTAACGCGTGAACCACTTTAAGTTAGTGGTCAAAAAAAATTTTTTTTTTTTAATATGCTTGTAATTTTAAGTATTCTTAAATCACCATTTTGTTCATGTGTCAACATTGCAAGAGACTTTACGGTGTGATATTTACTTAGAAGATATAGATATTTTGAAATTTATGATTTTACTACTGGGAAGACAAGGAAACTTTTGATTAGAATAAAATAAGAGACAAAACCGATCATAACTTTCAAATGCTTCTTGCAATATTTTTTAAGAAAGAGATAAATGATGCACATACAATAAAGAGTTTAAGAAGTAATTATAGAGCGTTCGACTACTACCTTAAGTAAATTAGTTGTGATGGTTGTATAGACACTTATAAAATTAACATCATATCATTGATTTCATCAAACATTCAATACTTCAGTTATTGTCAGATATAAACAATGGAATCGAAAAATTCTATGAAAAATATCACAGGATTATTTTACGTCAGAACATGCGCCTAAATTTCTACAAAGACTTCTATTAGTCACAGTAAATTTTTAAATTAAAAACTTTGTAATCTCGGATACTTTAGTACAATTTTAATCTCCATAAACTATTCGAAGGAATGATTATTCAGCACCAGTTAAGGTTGAAATTCGTGACTGTTTGCATCTTCAAAATTGAAATTATAATGAAAATGTATCATCAAGTTTAACTTTTTTAAGAGAATTTGCATTTTATGCCTCTTTGTCAAATATCTTAATAAATAATGTTCAGGAGGGTTTAAAATTTTTTGTAAGATTATAAAAATATAACAAGATTGAGTACTCATTTTTCAAATTATCATTAAAAAATTGGGAGTGTCAGAATACTATTCTCGCAGTTTTTATTTTTTATCACTATTTTAAAAGATAGGGATTGCTAGCACTGGTTTCCCAAATCGTGTTCACGCAACTTTCAAAACTGGCCGCCTTATGGTGATTTTGACATTTATAGTGTCGCAACGGCTATCATACCAACTTCAAAATATAATTAATGATAAATTAATAAGTAACAAACCTGTCCTTCTGATGTAAGAAAAACACCATTCGGCGACGTCGTGGTGATACGTGTACATGAATATCATGCATTCGTATATGTTGAATAGTTGCAATTGGAATGCAAACCTTGCTTTAATAGGTAAAAATAATTAATAAAGCTTATTAATATAAGAATCACAAGAAAAACATGCCTATCAAAGCGTAAAAATGCAATGTTGTCAATATTTTTTACAGCTATGTTAGTATAGTAGCTTCCTAAGGGTTACCAAATCGATAAAAAAAAGTACGTCCTTAATCTTCACACATAATAATCTTAATGACTTATTTTATAAATTCAATACATCATTTTGTTATACTACTGTTTTTTTTTATATTTATCTTAAAAATCACATCCAGTACCATATTGAACTATAATATTTATATTTTGTTGAACAGAATTTTACTGTAACAGTTTGTGAATGTGAGTAGAACATAAATTTTCGACAATAAATTATTCTTATTAATTGTAACTCGTTGAAAAATTTATTTCAAAATAATTTAAACCTGCAACTATAAATTTAAGTAAAACTTCACTTTAAAAACTATCAATACTACAACAAGCATTACTACTATCATGACCGTAACCATAAGTTTAACCACAATTTGAAAAAATCTAAGAATTACAAATTACAAAAAATACCAATTTTGTAAAACTGTAACATCTAACTGAAGAACAACTCAACTTTGATGACTCTAGCTGTAACCGCTATTATAACCATCACTAAAACCATTACCATAACTTAAACCTGAGTTTGAAAAACCAAAATGATTGCATATCACAAGAAATACAAATCATTGGTAACTGTAACCGTTACTTTAAGTGTAACTTTACTTTGACAACAATAACCACTACCATTACCATTACCATAACTATAACTTCAACGACAACTTAAGTAAATCAAAGAATTGCAAAATAGAAGACATACCAGATTTTGACAACTGTAGAATCATTAACTTTATTATAACTTTGCTCATAAACCAAAGCACTACAGTTACAAAAGTGTATCTAATTTGAACTGCTTGTTAAATAAAATTGAAGTTAAACTTTAATTAACACTTTCAGATCATACTAGAAAACACTTAGTTTGTAGTTGAATTAACTACTTTCTTAAGTACTACATTAAATCTGGAATAAAAATTTAATTTTAAGTAAATATTACTCATATTTTTACTTAATACACTTTTCTAATATGGGTCATGCAAAAGTCTCTCACACGAAAAAAGAACAAAGATTTTTGAATCTGAATAGACGTTTACAAGATGAGTATGCACGTCGACGAAGCAAAATGCTCGACAGATTGTAATTAATAATAATCGTGACTCACAGGTACCATAAAATAACTTAAAAGAAATGGACAAGTTTTGTTAACACTAAATGCAAAACACTTTAGCAATGAAAAAATTTTAGACAAGGGATTATCTTTTAGTGATTGTTGTGATCACAAGTCGGTAATGTTTATTTCATTACCAGAGTTCCCAACTGATCTTACTTTTTTATTCAAAGGAGAACAGGCACAATCGAATTTTTCGAAATCACATACGTCATTTCAATAATTCGTTGTCTTTAACAGTAATTTGATTGATTTATCTTCTAGTTGACCAGGATAATTTTGTTTTAAAATACACGGTCAAACGTACTATTCAACAAGTACTGCTTATCCTTCTAATGATGATTGTCCATCGTACAGTCAACTATTTATTGTTGATAAACAACAAACTATGATTTATCGTATGCAACACAATCCTGTAATAGACCATAAACTTGTTTCAATGTTTACAGCCAAAATTACAATTACTATTTTTATTAAAAGCTGATTGAGGAGCTGGTAGATACAATTTCAAAAGAATTTATGAGTTACTGTCATTTTTTTCACCACAGCTGATAAAAAAGTTCTTGACTCATATGTCACTGTTCGAAACAAAAAAAACAAAATATTTACATTATGTTAATTACATAAATCCAAACGCCGAACCTTGGATATACATTTATTCTTGTACCCTTACAGTACACGAGGATGGCATCGAAATATTGGGTGTAACAATAACTCGCAGCAAAATGTCATTCGAACGGCTTATATGAGGTACCGCATTGATATTAGACCTCATGCATTCAATCCTTTTACCATGGATCGTAAATTATATGAAAAGAAAATAGTTGATAATTATATGGGAATTAAAAAAGACAGAAAACAGTACATTCGAGGTAATCAACAAATATTAAAAGCGAATGCATAAAATAGGCTTACTTGATAACACTTAAAGTACAGCTAATAATATAAATAATTACGTAGGTAAAACAGTAATACATCCTTCGATATTTATTGGTTCTACTAAATACATGCAACAACGGTACGAAGATTCAACGGCTGTTGTTAATAAAATAAGAAAGGCTGATATCTTTCTGACTACGACTGTAACTTCAACTGCTATAGATTTAAAAATAATTTTTTACCTGGCAAATAAGTTTCAGATAGATTATATTTAGTAGCACGTATATTTCACTCCAAAAAAGGGCACTTACTTGACATTATTAAAGAAAAATCAGCCTATGTTAATGTTATTGAGTTTCAACATAGGGGTTGATTAACATGCAATTGTTACTTACGTAAGAACGTAGATATAAATTTATAACACCAGAAATTGTCGATAGATTAACTTCAGCTACAATTCCTGACAAATCAATAAACTCTACTTCACATGATATTGTAATGAAAAATATATTATTTTAACCATAGAGTAACTGGTGTACAAAAAGTAATAAATGCACAAAAAAATTTCCTAAACAGTTGCGTAAAAGAAACTACAAATAACAAAGGGTATCCTCATTACCGCAAGAGAAATACTAGTAAGACTTACAAGCAGACTGGTAGACAGAGAGTTAATGATAAATAGATTGTTCCGTATTGGCAAAAATTGCTAAAAATTTTTAAGTGCCACAAAAATGTAGAAGCTGTTTTCATTATTTCCGCTGAAAAGTGTTTATACAAGTGTACAAAATTAGGGTTTGGCGCGCCGAGCGCACGGCTTCACTGATATATATATATATATATATATATATATATATATATATATATATATATATATATATATATATATATATATATATATATATTAGTAGCGCTGCGCCCTTGTTATTAAGTATAAATTGAATGCTTCAGTTTGCCTTTTAGAAATAAAGAAATACAGAAATTGTGCACTTTTATGTACATATATATAGATATATATGGAATTTTACAATAAAAAGACGAATTATGCTGAAATTTAAATTTACTTTCATCACACAATAGGTTATAAAAGATACCAGTCCATTAAAAAAATTTTTCTTTACATTTAAATCTTTCAATTAACGTATGATGAATTAAAGATCGAATCACGATTTTTTTAATTACATGTTATTAGAAAGATAGAAATTTACTTAGTAAAATGCAGTAAAAACATTTCTATTCAAAACGTTAACTTATAACTTTATTTTTAGTGTAAAAAAATGTTATCGATGGCATAGACTGGTATAACACCAATATTATTTCCAAAAAAATGAATAGTCATAAAAAATTTTGTTTACCATTAGGTTTAAACAATGCATGAAGTTTATTCAGGGAATTTGCAACCGAAAAAAAAAACATGAAGAGAAGTAGATTTGATAAAATGGGACGAAAGTGACAGGAAAAAGACTATAGACAGATTCTTCCAGTTTCAAAAAATTGTAATAAAAGTATATATGTACAAAAAAGTATTAAATCATCATACCTTTAAACGTCGTTTCGCATTATAAAACGTAATATCAACATTCGTTTGATCGACAGAACATTTTTGAAGTTATACTTCTATAGGCGCGTTATGCGCGAGGATAAATCAACGATTCAGATTGGTGACCTTGAGAAAAAGTGTGACGTAAGTGGATTTTGCTTGATTCTTCCCCCTTCACCTCGTCCCCCATGACGTACTTCCGGTTTCCTCTACACCACATGTCGCCACATCCTATCACCAAGCCACACATTTTGAATTTTATGAATTTTTTTTTATTTTTCTTTTAACCAAGTCTAAAGAAAAAAACAAGTTTTCAAAGAGTTTTCAACCCCGAACCTTTATCACACTAGCCGAGGCTAGTCCACTCGGCTACAAGAAGTCCCAATACGGGGAATTCGATTCCTGCACGCTATGGTCTAGTTCGTAACTTATTTTTTATGAAAATTTTTATTGAATGTATATTAACTCATTTATTTTAGTTATGAATTAAATTAATAAATAATTTACTTAATAGAATAATTTATTGAAATTATTTTTTCAGAAAACTCGAAAATTAGTATATTTTAGCAGAGCACCTTTCCAATGTATTAATAAATGTTTATTTATATATTTTTAATTTTTTACTTTTACAGTAAATAAAGAATTGTTTATGAAATTTTTCATTTTGTTTAAAAATTTTCGAAAATTAAAAAAAAAAATTTTTGTAATGTACAAATACAATAATTTGTTTTTATGGTGTTTTATTCTTTTACAATTTTTTTATTCGTGATTAAAGTGATTTTTTGACTTAGGACGTTCTTCACATAGATACTGGGGGAAAATGATTGATGTGTAGAGTAAAGCTAGCAAATTTTTTTTCTCATGTGAATGTATTCACATACATGCTTTAACGCACACTTCATCCCCTTTTTCGAAATCTATTTAAAAACCAACTTGTGGGTCTATTTAAAAATTCGATAGGTTTATCTAAAAGTAATATTTTGTACCCAAAATCTCGGGAGATTCCTACGAATCATATAAATGCCATTTAACGTGATTTTTTCATAAGGTTAAACGTTAAATATCTTTTAAAATGTAACATATATATAATAACGTTTGACGTTTGAATAATATCTGTCAAAAAAATCTATGTGTGATGAAAGTCCTAAAGGGACATTCACTGGCATGTAATACTAACCTATTGGGAAAACTGTAGTACAGGATGGTTTTTTTCAATTGTCTATATACAATTATATTTTGGGTATTAAATATGGACTAGGAATAAGTGTAGGATCGTATGTGATGGATATTAGCGTGATGTTACAGATGTAATCAGCGTAGGCAGTAGGAAGTTGTTCTGAATTTACCGGAAGATTCGATGAAAGCGTAGAATCTTGTACTGGCCAGCCTATATATTATTTTTATTGTATTATGCCATAATATATTGTTTGTTATCGTTGACTCATGAAATATTAATTGAAATCATACCCAATCAACGTAAGTATACTCATTCCCACGATAATGGCACCACCTTTGTACACAATATTGTTTCATAAAAGGTATTATTATGCTCAAAATTATATTGTTTGTCATATTAGTTCATAGAAGTATTACTTTAAACTTGGGTACCCAAGCACCTTCTGTCCACTGGTTTAATTCATCATCATAATCTATTATTTTATACAAAAAATAATTTTAAGTAGACCAAGCGTCTTTCACGACCATAAATAAATATTAACGTTAAAGTTTAAATAATATTGAACAAAATTTGAAAAATCACTGTTTTCGCATGGTCAATTTTACGTCACGTTAATAAAATGCAAAAACGGAAATAGAATTTATATTTAAATAGAAGAAGATAATAATTGAAAAATAAAAAGTATTATTGTAACTTTTGACGGTAAGTATTTTAAGGTAAATAAAAGAATTGAATTTTTAACACTTGCAAAAGTATAAATTGTACGTAACACTATTTATATTTATTGCGCAGTTCATATAAATAATAAGAGAATGTATAAAATCAATTAAATTATTGTATAAATAGTGTTTAATTACATAATAAAGAAAATTTTAATAATCTTACTAATATATGAAGCAAAGTCGCTTAAACCGTTGTAATCGCTAACCACAAAAACTATTCAACCGATCTTGCGAAAATTTGGCATACTGATTCTTAACACTTCCTAGATGGTTGAAGTATAGTTTTTACTTTAAAAAGTTAATAACAACAGCAATAGATAAACTCAAAAATGTGCAAAAATACGCTAGCTTTGCGCTTTAGTTCAGTTAAATCCACTAGATGGTGTCGAAGTTAAATCGAAACAACCTGCAACTGAATGAAATGAGAGTGGTTATAACAGGCCCAAGCAACGTACCTATTACACAGACTTTCGCCATCAGTGCATGGAGCCTAGAGCTAGAGTCGTGCAGCTGGGTATCCCGGCTACCAACAACATTGTTTTCTAATGGACAAGCGACTTACAACGAACTCCATCCAGAAACACTAAGATTGACGAGTGCCAACGACAAAAAAGTGGTCCAAATGCTAACGTCTTCGTCAAAATACCAGGAGATGTGTTTAGCCAGAGCACAATCTGCTTTAGCATTGTGGGGTTTCGTGGACATTATTTTAACCGTCCTGGGGCTACTAGAGCACACTATATCATAACAGCAAGCCAGGAAAAATAACCCTGAGGAGTTTGGGCAGCAACAACAGCCTTCTCAGTGGTTCGTAGGAACGGCATGTCCACAGAGAAGGTATTCTCTAGGCCCACTTTCCCGACTATCGATGAGCGGTTAGTTATCCAGGGAACAAACCCGAAGACGAGATATTCTTTGCTTCCTCCAGCATGATCTCCGTACGCAGAGACTCCAAGGGTAAGAGTTAAGCTACCCACACAGCCAGCTCTCCATCATCAAGAATAATAATAAGGAATGGCTAGAAGTATCACCACTGGTAATTTTCAGGGCCATCGTTAGTATTTACGTTTCTTACTTAACTATCATTCTCATCGATTTTTTTAAGGGCCATTTGAAGTTAAACCACTTTGCTAACAAATACATGTTAACTACCATTCTTAGCAACGATTCGACGACTAAAAGACCATATAAAGCCGGCCACTATTAAACCAAGTCAGTCATGCGTTGGGCAAGCTTAACAGCTATGAAGGGAAAATTAACTTTAACAAACGGGACAGTCTCTAACGGGCAAGCATCATAAATCAATCTTCTCACCTTAAATCACCAAAACGACTGAACTCTGCAAAAAAAAGGTGCTTTAGACACAAACGTCTCCAGCGTAACACCAGGAAACGTTGGTAAGAAGCTCTAAAACTAGCTCTAACGCTTTAGACGTTGTAGTTTTCCTCACGATAAATCTGGTGCTATAACAGCAGGCCAGCGATCACCCCAAGGAATCTAGGCAATCACGTTTGCTGGAAACGTCAGTCAAGAAAAAGTTTAGCTCACCGGTCCTTTTTCTACCTTGCTAACAAATACATTACAACCTAACATAGTCAACAAAAAAACAGCCTCTAGAGCTCACAAAAATTTTAACCATGCCTATAGTCACAAGAGAGCGAATGGGAAGAAAAACTGCAAATGCTTCAAACGACTAAAATTTTTGGCGTTAAGATATTGACGCAGAACCTTCATCGAGATTGAAGCAGCAGCATAAAAATGGACCAATAATATTGATTATATGGGGGAAACTGCAAATCAACGGCCTGTTAGGGCCAACAATTATTTAATGGCATAAGGAATGCACGGTTTCAGCGTAATTATATTTTTTTCACGTTTTACAGCTTTTTACTTAACCAAATAAACTGTACGGATTCCGAACGAATGTGTTTGTAAGAAGATTTTTTTTTCTAAGAAGTGTCAGGAATAGATGTCAAATTTTTAACCAAAAACATTTTACATTACATGTCAACACTACGGTGTTCCAATAAGTAAGTCTCAGGCAAAGTCGAGACGGAGGGTCCGCTAGTTATTTTATACTGCTTACTTTTATGAAAAAAACAAAATAATACTGTATTATTATACATAGATATCATTTTTGCGTACACAGTTTTGTTTCATTATATATCTTTAATTAGATAAGAACTTCTCTCTACTGGCTTATTTATTCTAAAAAATTACATTTGTAACATTTAAACATCAAATTGGAACATAAAAACATATGTACATCAATTTTCTAAAAAATATGGAGTTTTGTTGCACATAATTTTATTTCTTTTAAACGTTGCACATTATCTAGGTTAGAGACGAAATGGAAAACTTTATAGAAATATTAAACATATTTTCATATAAAGGAACATACGATTTTTACCTTCTTCGTGGTAAATAGGGCTACTAGCGCGGTCAACGATTTGAATATTCTATAAGAATATTCGTTGTTTTTTGGTTTCGTATAAAAATATTATGATATGCTTTTCTATATATATTTAATGATGCAACTATTTAATGTACTGAGAATTTCAGAGAAAAAAATACCAGCGCAGTATAGAACTACCTTAATGGTGGTATGAAAATGTGAAAACAAGTTATACAGATGAAATAATTAGTAAGGGAGTGGCGGAAAATGTCTAAAAAGGGTAAGAACAAATATCAGAGCATTGCTCAAACTATGCGATTAATGAATTATAATCCTTCATATAGGCTTTGAAGTAAGAAGTAAAAGGTTTTAGTACTGTATCTCAAAATAACAATTGTGTGATTTAATATAACTACTTCATTTTTAGTCCTAAATTATGAGTCACGTGATTTTATACTTTAAAAAGTTGTAACTAATCTTAAATTGTATTAATGGAGCAGAATCTTTTGAAATATTAAGAACAATTATCAGAATACTTTATATTTCATTAAAGTAGTAGAGGATGAGTAGAGTAGAGCACGATTTTTAAATTCATAATATTTTCAAAGAAGCATGTAACGTTATACTGCATGGTAATCGACAAATTTTTTTGCGTGGTTCTTGATGCCTAAAGATGTTCAAGGCAAAAATTTATGGAAAAAATTCAAACAAGGTCTATTGAAGATTTAAACAAAAAGAGAAACAAAAGTAATGCTTTATTACAGCTGAATTCAATTTTTAAATTGGAAAAAAATATCAATGAAGGCTCATCTCTGCAAAAAAAGTTATTTAAAAATTGGACCAATTGTTACGTTGATATAAAAAAATGCAATTAATAAACTTATTGAGAATAAAAGATAAAACCAACCAGCGCGCCACAGCACCACCTTAAAAATAGTGTGAAAATATGTTAACAAATCATAAAGATGGAATAATTTCTATGGAAGTAATAGAAACTGTCTGAAGAGGTTTAGAACAAATTTTGGAGCACTGCACAGACAATGTATTTAGCAACTGTGGAGAGGCTGAGGTCGTTTTCTTGAAAAAAGTCGGAAAACCTGAGAGAAGGGGTGGAAAAAGTAGTTTAACAAAAAATTAAATGATAACCAACATACTTTTACCTTATTTAGAGATGCAGCTGAAAGGTGGCTGGAGGTAGTTCTTTAAAATGGTGAGAGAAGCTTATTGGATTATCCGGTTAAAGGGTTATATACCAGTGAGAGGGGCTAAGGGGGGTGGAGAGGGTCGGAGGGGGCGGGGGTTAGCAAAAATGTAATCCAATAAAAATAAGGTAAGAACCGATAAAATTTACTTTATTAATTAAAGGGTTGAACGGTTGGAGGGGGGATGGGGTGGTAGGTGGTTGGGTAGAATGACCTTCTAAAATACTATATAATATACATAAGCAAAGGGCATGATACTGCTACAGTGACAATAGAAGAAAGAGCTGGAGAAAATACAATTAACCATGATTAAGTTCGTAATTACATTGAAACTCGATATGTTGGTCCTAAAGAAACTTGCCATCGTCTATTAAGTAAAATTAAGAAAAATAAAAGTCACTTTGTCTCTAGATTATCAGTGCACTTACTAAATGAACAATGTGTTATCATTCCAGAAAATGTTGAAGATCTAATCATACTTAATACTTTATATTATTCTAGTATTATGCTTCTTGATTATTATAAATCAAATGCTGCCAATAAAGAAGCAAGGCAAATGTTTTCCACTGATTTTTCGATTTATTTTACATAAAAGAAAAACAAAATACGGAAACGTATCCGTAACTTTGTAGAATGCAAGTGAAAAATGTTTTAATTATATTGAGCGCATGTTTTTGGTTATCCCAAACAAGACAGAATTATTCCATTTAAGATTGTAATGTTGTTGTAACATGCTCAAGGTGCTACGAGTTATAATGGTTTGAGAAGCGTTAACAGTGTTCTACAACCATTTTTTACTTCAGCATGCTGAGCCTTAAGACTTATTGAAGATGATGATGAATGGATAAAGGCATTAGATGAAGCCACAGCAGGGATGATGCTGCAAAGACTTTGACTTCTATTTATTCCTAAATTAATTCATTGTTAATCAATACATCCTAAAGAATTATGGAATAAGTTTAAGGATGTTTTATCTAACGATTACTCGTAAGCTAATTTAAAAAAAAGTTGTCAGATGGCTTATTAAAATTTAAACAGTTTGTTAAATAATAACGGTCGAAGCTTAGCTGATTTTCCAGCTTTGGAACAATCAGTCATTTATGCATCACAAGACAATGATACTGTGAATAACGATACATCACAAAGAGATCATGAGAAATAGAGCAGGTTAAATATTGAACAAAAAGAAATTGTAGATACAATTTTTAAAGAATTAGGAGAAAAAAAAAGACGAATCAAAATACTTTTTTATAGATGGTCCAAGAGGATCTGTAAAAACATTTGTATGTACAATGATTTATAACACTTAATTTTCTGAAAATATTACAGAATGTTTGATGGCATTTCCTGATACATCAGCCACTTTACTTCCCAATGATAAGACAGTACATAACACTTTTGGCTTATTAGTTTCTACGTTCTATGACTCTATCAAATGTAACAAGTAATAGAAAATGGATTTCATCATAAAGTCAAAGCATTTATATAAGATAAAACTCCAATGGCACCAAGATAAGCATTAGAAATTATTAATAGAACATTCAGAGACATTATGAACGATGACTTACCATTTTAAGGAAAAATTATGATTTTAGGCAGTGATTTAAGACAATTACTTTCAATTAAAATCCATGAAATTTGTAATAAAATTTTTAATGTAGCTATCAAGTACAGTCAATTGTAGAAAGTTAAAAAAAATTTCAATTAAAGAAAAATGTTCGAGTATTAACAAAAGAAGTTCAATTCGCTAAGTATTTGTTGAATGTAGGACATGGTACTATTAATGATCATAATGATAATATGAAGCCTCACAATTACTTTTATATTGAAAAACAATGATTGCATAGTAAGACATGTTTGAAATGTGCTTTTGGCAAGAAATGTTGATGTTGACGATCCAAATGAACAAGTTACTGAGTTATTAAATGAAACCAGTGAGTGCATATACACTACAATCGACATTACTCCAAATTGTGATGGCGGGGAATTCGATTCTGGTACTCTTTTACCCTAATACCTCAATTCTCTTTAAAATCAACTGGTATAATAATTAATTGTCTTATTATGCGAATAAGAAAAATAAGTATCAATAAAAACTTATAAAATGAAATACAATTACAAGTTGTAGATTTTTCAGATTATTTATTTAAGTGTGAAATAAAGACTGGTAATAAATTCAATATTGTTTTTTAAAGTCATTTTTCTGTTCACTGTGAGAATAAATATCGATTCACATTCAAAAGAAAATAATTCCTTGTTAAGCTAGCCTTTGCAATGAATAATAATTTTTTTAGGTTTTCAAAGAGACGACAGTACTGTTCAAAAGCATGTTCATAAAGTAGTGTATAAATAAACATATTGCACGAAATAGTTTAGTTTTGAGACATACCTATCTTACTAATATATAAAGCAAAGTCGCTAAAACCGTTGTAATCGCTAACCGCGAAAACTACTGAACCGATTTTGCTGAAATTTTGCACACTGATTCATGATACTTCCTAGATGGTTTTAGTATAGTTTTTATCTTAAAAAATTTAATAACAATAGCAATAAATGAGCTCAAAGTTTTGCAAAAATACGCCAGCTTTTCACTTTAGTTCAGTAAAATCCGCTAGGTGGAGTCGACATAAAATCGAAGCTACCTGCAACATAATTAAATAAGTGTGGTTATAATAGGCCGGAGCGTATCGTTAGCTGTATAGTCGAGCTTCGGCAGCTCATCAAGCTGTTCAAAGAATACTGGTGATAGTCCTGCAGCTGGTTATCCCGGTTACGGACGACACTCTTCTCTAAGGGGGAAGGAACCCAAGTGTCCCTTCACCCTGAATCTCGACGAGTGCGATCAAAAAAAAAATTAATTCCAACCGATGACGTCTCTGCCAGAATACCAGGAGACATATCTAGCCAGAGCACAATCTGCACCAACTCTTCAGAGTTGTGTGGTAGTTCCACCATCCCACCTGGTGTAGTTAAAGAATTTGTGGCTACAAATGTAAGCAAGGTAAAACAGCTCTGATGGGCACGGGAAGCCACAACGGCTACCTTCTTGGTAGTCGCGTCCCCAACGCGCTTACCCACATGTTCCCGTCTAAAGATGAGCAGTTGGTTATCCGGGGAACGACCCGAGACGAGATATTCTTTGGTCAGCGGCGTACCTCCCTCCATCACAGTCTCCGTACATCGAGACTCCCAGGGTAAGAATCAAGCAACCCGTAGCCAGCTCTTCATCATCAGGAATAATAATAAAGAATAGCCTGGAAGTTTCACCACTGGCGCTTTTTAGGGCCATTATAAGTATTTACGTTCTCTACTTACCATCAATTTCATCGGTTCTTTTTAGGGGCCACCTTAGTGTAAACTACCTTGCCAACAAATACATTTTTATTACCATTTCCGGAAGCGATTTGTCAACTAAAAGACTATATTAACTAAAGATGGGCACTATTAAACCAAGTCAGCTATTCACTGGCAGACGTCACCTGCGGAGTTGTTCTTCGCAGGGCTGGGAAACCCGGTGACCGACGACTCTATATTACCCTCTCGACTCTAAGCATTCAACCAGGAATCACTGATCCTCTCCAAGGTCTGCGCTGGGCAAACCTATAACAGCTATAAAGGAAAAAAAAAACTTGAGCCAACGGGACAGCCTCCACTGGACAAGTATCACTAACCAATCTCCCCATCTAAGATCACCAAAACAACTAAATCTGCAAAATAAAAAAGGTGCTTTAGACACCAACGTCTTTGACGTTATACCGGGAGACGTTGGGAAAGAGCACTACAACTAGCCCCAAAGCTTCGGACTTTGTAATTTTTCTCCCAATCAGTCTGGGTCTTCAACAGTAAGCCAGAGAAGATCACCCTGAGGTATCCAGGCAGTCACAATTGCTGTTAACTGCAGTTAAAAAAGAGTTAACTTAAGAAGCTCACCGGTCTTTTTTAGGGCCATCGGACGTCGAACTACCTTGCCAACAAATGTATTAAAATTAACAAAGTTGACTGAAAATAGCCTTTAGGGGTCATAAAAGTCGTAAGCATACCAATAGTCGCAAAAGGGTATATTGGAAAGAAAACCTCAAATGTATCTAATGAATACAATTTGAGGCGTCAAGAAACTGACGCAGAAAATTGATCGAGATTGAAACAGCAGCGTCAAAATCGTCAACTTAAGAGTCCATTACGTGAGAGATCAGCTTTTCATTGTACCTTCACAGCAATCTCTGAAATCTTTAAAGATCCTACTTCAGATTTTTTAATGAGTAGAAAATGTATTTGTGTTTTTATGGCAATAAAAATGTAGGGTTTAAGGTCCAGGACTTTGTTGCCCTGGTAATAAAGTTGTGAGATATGAGAAAAAAAATTTTTTTTTAATATAAATTTTTTGGGGGTTTAAAATCTTAACAGCTTTAAAAAATAGCTGTTTTCGTGAATTACACGGGAGAAACTGTAAATCAACGGCTTCTTATGGTCACCGATTATTTTATGGCATAAAGAACGCACAGTACTTTTCAGCATAATTATTTTTTTGAATTTGTACACCTTATTATTTGACCAAATAAACTATATGGATTCCGAAAAAATATGTTTTTAATAAGAAGATTTTTGTTCTGAGATGTATCGGGAATATGTGTAAAATTTTCTAACTAAAAATGTTTCACATTACGTGTCAACACACTACGGTGTTTTATTTAGTAAGTCTCGGGCGAAGTCGAGACGGGGGGCTGCTATTTGGTATAAGTATTCAATATCAGAACTACTAATATAATTGTATGAATAAAATATTTTAATCTTAAGCATTCATAATATTAATAATGAAGTATATATCATGTTTCCAATAAAAACAAATAATGTGGTAAGTATTTTGCATTAATTACAGTTTTTTTTACCAACCATTCGATTATTAGTTACTTTAAATTACGTCTTGTTTATTTGATAACTACTTCAAGTATATCTTTAAATCTTGTAGCATTTAATTTTCATTATTCTAGATTTTTTGGTTTCTTTAAAAATAGTTATTACAGATTTGATAATTTAACAAATTGGTATTTTATCGATACTCTTCGTATAAAACAGTAAATTCATAATTATAGAAAAAAAAACCGTTTTATGTAAAATTATGAACGCGTGAAGTGCTTGCGATTTACTTCTAGTGTAATAAAAAAGAAAGAATTAATTTTTGTGATCTCGTAGTTAAGTTTACATCAAATGCCAAAATTAGAATTGTCACCTGTGCTCTCATAGCGATTTGAACAAATTTTTCCTACCTCGGGCGTTTTTGAGAGGCTGGTGCGACTTATCCGACGAAAACTACTATTTATCTTTGTACCCAGGTGTCTAATTTTTAATTTTTTGAGTTAAATTCGAGTCAAATTGAGAGTCTCGAGCACTGCTCAAGGTATCAACCCAGGTACTTCGCCCGAGGAACGCTTACACTATACTTTGTTCCTTAACGACTTGGGGTTATGTCAACACCACAGTAGAAACGGTCGAGCACCTAAGATTCAAGTAGATACCAGTTTAGTAGTAGTAATACGCTACTGATATACTTACATTGATGTTCACAATATTGGCCTTTGTGCCCTACCCTCTTTTTCTTGGCGTGTACTTTCCACGGTGTCTACCAGCGTACAGGAGAGTTCCAGATTTGAGTAAACAACGGATTTACGCGTCCTAGGCTTGCTGAAAAAGGACACCTCTTAAAAAATTTAATTATAAGTAAAAAAAAGATCAGTTTAATTTCTGTCAAGTACTATAATATTCTGTAAAAAATATAACTAGTAAGATTTCATTGATTATTTTGTTTCTTCATAAATAATTGGTCAATAGTTTTCCTTAAAGTTTCTAAATTTTTTTCTGCCAATTATTTTTCAATCAACGCAGCTTCTGTGCACAAATATTTTTTAACTTTCTCAATGACAGGTCAAAGATTTTTTCTTGCATGTTGTACATATTAGATGATATCAGAGGCAGGCCAAGCCACGATACGCGACCAGCGCTTTATGGAATTGTAAATAAGATTGAAGCACGTTACCCAAAGCCATTTCAGTGTTGACAGCAAATACTGGATCCTAGATGTGGGTTTAGTATATTGTACGCTTCTTGAGCTAGTAGGTATTTTTGTAGAAATTTCGAAACTTTTTTAGAGAAATTTGTACGACATTGTATGTAATCATTGGGTACGTGGACTTAATTTAGCTAGCTGTGATTAGGCGTATAGATAAATATATTTATTTTAGATTGCTGTTTGAATTGCAATATATGATGTGATATCAAAATTATGGATGTGTGAAAAATAATTCATGAAATACAATTGTAGAATTATTTGATACGAATAATTTTCATCATATTATGAAGCATAAGGTATTGATGCATGATACTCATTTGATCAATTTCAGATAATCATGATATCGTTTTTCATTTACTTTTATTTCCAGTCACTATTATTTGGTTTTTCTCGAACGTCTGCTAATTTTCCTAGAAGACGTGTAGAAGAAAATCAGGATGATGGTTAAAACTCTCTTAGTTCTGGCAGTACTAGTGCTCGTATTCCATCAATCTCAAAAAGATTTGAGGATGACTCATCTCCCAAAAAAGTACTTTAATGTCTTGGCACACGAGTTCTAATTCTGTGGTGTCAACTCTCTTTGTTTCTAATGAGTTTATAATAAGATGTCATCATAGTACTTTTTCTCATTCGTTCTTCACATCAAACATTAGGGAAAGAAAAATCAAACGAAAAGACGTTTTTTGATGTTGTAGATCGAAACTTATCTTTGCTTAATCCACATTTATAAACACATTAAGTCTGTTAGTAATGAGAGTTCTCAAATTGTGTTTTTTACATTACTTGGGGCTCATTTAATGTAAATAAATGAGCTGCAATTTTTATTATTTACCTATTGGAGTTTTTTTACCAGTAAATATAAAACGATATTTCATATTCCATTTGAAATAGCTTTTAGCAGAGTCACATAAAAAATAACATTAAAAGCTAGGATACGAAACCAACTACTCACTATCAACCATTCTCTGAGACTGTTGTGCTCTGCCAACGCTCTATTTCCTGCTTACTTTGCCCTTAGAATCACCTAATATATTTTAACCACGAGATATAAAGTAACGTGAATAGCTGGTTTTATGTATGTATTATAATCATAAATATTTAGGTTTCTTTAAAATGTTTTAATGTAATACAAACAAAAAATTCCGTCATAACATTTTTCTAATTAAAGTACTTCTTAAATTGTACTACAATGACACTACAACATAAAACGGGATTCTTAAACTATGACGTGTTTTGCTTACGACGTTCTTGTACTTAATCTGTTTTGGACTCATCTATATTTCATAATTTTTTTTAATATAGTGAATCGACCCATGATTTGACAACAAATTCGATCTTGCTTTTTATCCAATTTTGTTCAACAATAAAATATTTTGCTTTATTTCTAATGTGAGAACAAGTTAAAGGAAAAATAATCCAAAGTCAATTTAAAAAGTTTTGTTGATAAAAGATTTTTCTTAACATAATGAAGATCAAGCTGTTACACACTTGGACGAATTTTTTTTTATACTGACTTTTCATGTGAAAATTTTAGACTATATTTTATAAAAATTTATACCACTTCTTCTTTTCAATTAAATCAAGATTAATGATGGATTTATGTAGAAGGTGTAAGTTTTAATAATTCAACACATTCAGTTAAGCATTTTAATATAAAACATTGATCTACTACTTTTTTCCAGAAGGTACAAAAAAAGTTATCATTTATGGTATGGACAGGCATTTAGGTTTGCATTAAAAAAAAAAAAACATTGTTTTCTCACAGTCAATTATATTTTGCATTATATTGATATGAAAATCCCATTCATTTTTATCGAAAATGAATTAAACAATCGTAAAGAGACGAAACACAGTGTTTGGGATGAAGCTTTGAAATAATATGATTGAAAATTAAAAAAATATTTTTCAACACATGGATAACCATATATTGTTTGCTTTCTACCCTTTCAAATTTGTATGCTTAAGTAAATACACAAACCTCTTTACTGGATATACAAGCATACCTTTGCATTGGCGATTCCTGATGAGGCTGAATGTTCATTTATTTATTTTTATATATTCGTCAACAACAATATCTTATTAAACATATTTGTACGCTTGTAATTTTATTTTAAATAAACTGTATGTATATAAAACAAAAATAGATGTTGGTTAACTTAAAATCATTGTACACTATTTCATACATATACGCACATGCGCGCGCACGACATACACACATGTATCTTAAACTAATAATGTTAAAATGTTCTATTCTGTCAGTTTATAAGTTACAGAGTCGTTAAAAAAACGGTTCAATCGTAGATATGTTGTTTTATTATAACTTTCGTACTTCCAGTCATATTTTTTGGGGGCAAGAGGGTATAGAGATTTTAGACTGAAAATGTGTTGGGCTGTAGGAAGGAACAAATCAAAGTTGTTTATAGGGAATAACGACACACTTCCCTTAGTTTGTGGAGGGAGGAGACCAACGGGGTAGTGAAGTTCCAATAAAAAAATGTTGGGGGCGAGGTATTTTATTAGCATTTTTTGTTTCTGTGCTTTTCCACAATTTTGAGAAATTTTTCTATGAAAGTTTTCTTAATGATGTGTCTTGTGTTCACTTCAGTAATAACTTCACTTAAAAGATTTCTTACATATTAGAAAGTTAAACGTTTTTCACGAATAAATTACACGAATCAGAATAAAAAAATTTATTTTCATAAGTTAGTTGATGAATCCATAGATTTTGTGTACTTTTTAATTTTTGTTAAAATTTGGTCCACCAATAAAAATTGATATCCATGATGATGTTTCTGAAAAAAACACATATGAAAAAGGTATTTTGATTTTAAAAAAAATTTTAAGTTGACTGTAAAATTTTCATAAAATAATGGATATTGCCTATTTGAAAAAAACCAACTATAGTGAAAATAAATATAAAATCATCAGTTTACTTTGTTTGTACTATTAGATTCTCACAATAACTTTTTTTATTGAAATTTTTTTTGTATGATATTTACAATTTCAAATTTGTGTTCAGATTTCATTTGAATGTTAATTTTTTTTTTGGGTTCTTACGTCTTGATATTGCAATGTACAATTGTCCATAAGAAAATAATGATTTTTTTAAGGTATAATGCTAAGGCATTACAACTTTGACATAAAAATTTGTTGACAGTCATAAAAAGCTAACGTCAATAAAAAGTTTTTTTTCATACAAATAAAAATGTAGTATGAAAGAATTTTCTATACTTAGCATTTTTTCTGGAAAAAAGGCTATATCCCTTTTTTTTCTTGATTAATTGTTTCGGCCTCGATGTTCTAGTTAAATAACTTTTTAATTTTTGACCATGTACCGATGCAAAGTCGTTCTAATATGTTTTAATTTCGTATTAATGTAACTATAACATCAACATTAAAACGTAAGTCATGAGGTGAAAGACCTTTTATAATACTGTTTCAATATTCGGTTCAAAAAGAGTGACTCCAAAAATAGCTCGAAATTAGCTCGTTTTTGCAACCTCGAGAATCGTCCCAAATTGTTTATCAAATCATTTTTTAGTGTTTGAACATTCACCTGGTAAATTTTTAAGAGAAGATCAGCTTTGGTTTCTTAGATATAGGAGGTAGAAGATATTGAAATATTACTAATGACCGCATAAATCAGGTTTACAGTGAGTCTCACAAAATGAAAAGTGTTTTCGCGTAGCTTACCAAACCACTATATGATTATGTTTTTTGGGTCACTGATTCCGAATCCTAGGTCAGATGACCTTCTTAACGGATGGTTCAAGGTCATTTGAAGGTCAAATCTAAATGAATCGTAAAAAACTCTGAAATCACCTTCAGATAAGTTTTTATAGTCGCTGATCACGCATCTAAAGTCAGGTGTGCAAAATTCAATATGCCTAATCAATAATTTCATTTGAAAATAATCAGAACAAAATTTTGTTTTAAAGTCATAAACTACAAAGCTTTATTTTTCTATAGTTATAGAGACATTTAATATACCTGGGTTAGGAACCCTTATGACATTATATTGACCGTTTTCCAAGTACCATATAATAGTAGCAATGTGGCTGCAGCATCCAACTGTCCGTGAACCACTCTCACATGTGCAAAAATATTCGACGACAGCCAGTCTACCTCTCTTAGCTCGATCAACAAGTACAAAAATATAATGGCTTTTTCCACTTTTATAGCGAGATTTCATATGTGCTTTCACGAGCAGTGGATTGATAACGTTAATGCCATACTTGGAAAAATCCAAGCCTGCGGTTCTATGTCTTGCATTAGAATTGAATATCTGTACTAAAAATATATCTTCCACCATATGTTTGGCGTAGTATGACATGGCATTTTTTAATTGATAAGGGCCTAGGCAAACTTCATACACATTGTCCAATGAAAGCTGAGGAAACTGCATTAGCAAATTATTTTCTTTATTATCCAAAGAAGTGAAAAAAGTGTCATCGAATGAAACTCTTTGTTGAGAAAGTGTTACATCGAGGCTGCGCTCGACGTACCTTTTTTTTTTTCTCTCCTCCTCCTCTCCTTATCCTCCTGTTAAAGCCGCGTTTTCGTAGCAAGCTAAATGACATACACGCACACATACACCAAGTACCGAAACTAAGGCTTCGTGACACACAAATAAGGAGAAACCGAGCAAGACAAAGAAGAACTAGTCTACATCTCCCTCCCTCCTTATACGTCAACATCGCCTGATGAAATTTAATAATTTTCTATCCTTTCCCTCTTCTGTGTCCTAACCATTCGTAAATAACCCGACGCGCGAGCCGGGATGTTGATCTACACATCGGCCAGCGTTCATGCAACGCGACTTGACAACAGCATGCTATACTCCTACCACCTTCTTTCTCTAACACTCACATATCCAGAGACGCCAAGCCGAAAAATAACGCGAACTGTAATACGACCTAATCCCGATAAGCAAGCACTGGGACCAGTATCGTTACTATATTATATTCTTTAGCGAGTAAGCGTCACCCCAAAACCAAAACAACATATGTAAAGGAAGACGGAAAGCATATAGGAAATCTTTCCCTCTCCCTGCCATGAGATGATGCAGACTAATTCTGAGAACCTATGTGCGTCTCGTCGTCTCTGGCCGTAGTGGCAGTGATAAGGAGGCAAGATCTTCGGCTATATAAGCCCATGGCCTCCTGCACGAGCAGCTCAGTCTCAAACAAATTCGTTCAATGGTCAGGCCAGCCTGGGTGTATACCTAGAGCAGTAGCCAGACTAAAGGCATACGACCTGGAGAACCCGGTCGATGCATTCAACGGTCAGGCCAGCTTGGTAAACCACCGAGAGTAGTAGCCAGACAGGAATACACGACCTGGAGAATCCGGTCGAAGCCTATTCGTGACCTGGAGAATCCGGTCCACAATTTCAATTTAAATTATATCCGGCCACCCGGATCTTGCCTCGAGAGCCACTTATATTCCCCCTTTGTTTCTTTTTAATAAAAGTAAGTAACAATACTTTTTAAACTTAATTCTCATATATCCCCTAATAGTTTTTTTTTCTTCTCTTCGTAAAACCCACTTTGCGTGCCGTTCAATCCGGATATTAATGGCCAAGCAGGTGGCGGGAAAATTTTTAATTCAAAATTTTAATTTAAAAAATCAAGCAACGCTAAGTTGTGTGCCGGTTGGTGCAAATGCCGATGGCCAAACAACTAGCCTCCAATTAAAAATCAAGCAACGCTAAGTTGTGTGCCGGTTGGTGCAAATGCCGATGGCCAAACAACTAGCCTCCAATTAAAAATCAAGCAACGCTAAGTTGTGTGCCGGTTGGTGCAAATGCCGATGGCCAAACAACTAGCCTCCAATTGAAAATCAAGCAACGCTAAGTTGTGTGCCGGTTGGTGCAAATGCCGATGGCCAAACAACTAGCCTCCAATTGAAAATCAAGCAACGCTAAGTTGTGTGCCGGTTGGTGCAAATGCCGATGGCCAAACAACTAGTCTCCAATTAAAAATCAAGCAACGCTAAGTTGTGTGCCGGTTGGTGCAAATGCCGATGGCCAAACAACTAGCCTCCAATTAAAAATCAAGCAACGCTAAGTTGTGTGCCGGTTGGTGCAAATGCCGATGGCCAAACAACTAGCCTCCAATTAAAAATCAAGCAACGCTAAGTTACGTGCCGTGGGTACAAATACCGATGGCCAAGTAGCTAGCTAACCCTTCTCTAATCATCTACCCTGTTCCTACCCTAGTGCCTCGTCTTCAACCCTTGCTGTCGTGTCCCCAGGCTATTGAGCGAAAGCTTAGGCCTAAATACAGAATTTACTATTACGCCGTCTTCGACGTAACAAAAGATTAAAATCAGTGACAACTACTTTCAATTTATTCGGTACATTCAATCTTGATTTTATAGTTTCCCCAACATTTTCATATTTATTATCAGATAGAACTGGTTTGTGGAATTAATTTAGTAACGCACAAGCAATTAACAGGTAATCAAAGTCATAGGACAGTGTAGCATTGTGAGCTGATACAGCAAGCAACTTAAATTTTTTTTTAAGTCGCCCAAATACTTGCTCAATTATCCATCGCACCTTGGTAACAAACCTGGCTAGATTAGCTTCATACGTATCGCGTTCTCCAGTTCCAATATATACTCTAAGCTTTTTTTCATCTTTTAAAAAGTCCATTTCATCTCTAAATCCATTATCGACTAAGACAACATCATTTTTATGAAGCATGAATAATAGCTCATCATATCTTTGAAAGCAATCATTCAAAATATGTGCATCGTTATGGACCCAAGACAAATAGTATAAATCCGTTTGGCGTGCATCCCACCATGGGTTCAACAAGTGGCAATTTATTTTGCTCACTCCACAACTGCTTTTGACCAGCGAAGTTTTTTAATTTTTAAGCTATCCGATAAGTGGCATAAAAAATAATACAGCCCTTATCTTTAGGTATATCGAACAATTCTTTTACCAATGGAGTATTATTAACTATAATGGTCTCACGATTGGAAATGTTGAGAAAGTAAGGAACCAAATTGTGAATTAAATCATTTCTTGCTTATTCTAAATGGTTAGAAATTGATGAAATAAGGTAAATGACCCAATTATCAAACACTCGATGACGATGGTTTGGATATTATAATTTTTTTGAGGCATACAAATGCTTAAAATGTTGGTTATTTTTTTTTAATGCCTGTGCAAAAGACTAAAGAAATAAATAAAAACTTTTTTCGGTAACAAATATGTAATAAATTTTTTTAAATATAGAAAAAGTTCGCTAAAAGTAGTGACCCAGTGTATGAAACGGCACTGAGACGCCATGTCTTAGTCTTTGATACAAAATGTCCCAAAAGATGAAATATAAATAATTTCAAATAAATTGCTCCAAGTATCAAAATATACGAGTATTTTATTGTTATTCTTAGTATTAAAGAAACATTTTAGAAGTTTTAAACACTTATAAGTAATTGATAACGAAAATTGACTATCAATAATACTGAAAAATGAACCACCCTATATTATAGTACTAAGTTACAAACTTTCCAGCTTGAATTGTTTTTGCAATTCCTTCAATTTATCATTTAATATCTTTTTTTCTTGATGAATTTTTTTCTTTTGTTCTTGAATTTTTTTTTTATTCTCTATTTTTTCTTCTTTAATCTTGATATCCTGTTGTTTTTTCATTTTTTGATTCCACCACTGATCAGATGTCCCAGCAGCTGGCAACTTAAGCTTTCTAGATACTTTTAATTTTTCCCTTTTTTTTTTGGCAAATATTGCAAGGGAAGAGTGAAGACAGAGTCAAAATCACTGACACCATTAGTGCCATCAACTGAAAATAAAAGTACATATAAAAAGTAAATTTTCTCTTTAAGTTTTAAATACGTTGCAAAACTAATACGACGCACCTCTGTTAATACTCAAGGCATTCTCCTGATCTAGTGCATCATTATCAATTCTTTTCGAAGTTGAAGTTGGATGGACAACTGGAGTGACAACTGGATCCTTTCCAGTATTACTGCTCTTTGTTACATTCTGTGTATTTTCATTATTTTGCAAGATATTACCGCCTTTAGGTTGTATAAAAAGTCCTATAAAGGCAACATATATATAATGAATAGGCTATTGTTATGCACATGAATCAAATATATTTTTTTACAGATGATTATAGATTCCATACCTATACTTTGTAATTCGTCCTGCTCATTACAGTATGGCAAATCTCTACTTATAATGTCTACATTAAGAATATCATCTGAAGAGATTTGAACCATACCTGACTGTTGCAACATAGGAACATTATTATCTTGTGAAAGATTTCTTATTTGATCGTTTGAGTCACTGTTTTCAGTCAACAAAGGTAAACTGTCAGTATGAATTAATTGCTTAACATTTATAGGTAATGGAGAAGTACGTAGTGGTAGGTGATTAGGAGTGTCAATGATTAATGCAGCATCTTCGGGTACTTGATGAGTGTGAGGCATATTCCAATTATCAATAACACGACTTTCATTATCAATCTCACCTAAATATAAAAATGAAACAAAAAATATGTAATTATTTAAAACTAATGAGATAAAATAAAATAAAAAATTTTGTGTAAATAATTCCATCACAAAAATTAAAAGATTTCGATATAAATATTTGTAGAACATAATTTTGAGAGAACTGAAACAAAAATGGAGCAATATTTGGACTAGGTACCGAAAGGTTTTCCACTAAGCTTCACCCAATACTCAAACATAGCTTTTTTTTCTATGTTGCCCGTCCAAGATCCAGCTTCATGTGCAGTGTGAAGCTCGGCAAGGGTCTCAATTGGTAAACTCTTCTGAAATGCTTCAAGTAGGTTGAAATTGCATGAGTCGGATTGTTGAACTACAGTTTCATTGGGTCGCTTCTTTTTGTTCAACACGTTGTAATTTACAGCTTCAAAATTAAGAGGGTAGAGTCCACATGCTCTAAATCCACTGATTACCACACTTTTTTTCTCACTCATGCTGTTAAGTGTTTCTTTCAAAACGATTGGAAAGTATTTTTTGTCCAATCTTTTTGTTTGTTTTTTAATTTTCCACTTCAGGACCATTTTTTTTCCAGGCTTCTTTAAATAGGTGAAAAAATGATATGTCCAGAGGCTGCAGAATATGAGTAGCATTGGGAAAGACTCCAATCAATTCAATTGAATGATCACGACAAAAAGCTACTAGAGGTATTGAAATGTGAGAAGAGTGATTATCCACGTAGATAATGATTGGAAACTGGATCTTGCTTTTCAGCAACCATGGATAGAATACGTTGGTTACATATTCAAAAAAAATTTCAGTTGTCATCCATCCAGAATCTGAAACGCCAATGCCCCAATATGGGGGAGTATTTTCAACAATAGCGTCTGGTACTTCCTCTTTATACTTAAACATAATCATTGGTGGTGCTCGAGTACCATCAGCAGCATACATAAAAAGAGCAGTGAGACTCTCCTTTTCCCCTTCAACGATTTCATAAACTGCTCGTGATCCCTTTCTTGTCAAGATTCTCTCTGACTCAGGACACAGCACCACATTGGTCTCGTCGCAGTTAAAAACCCTGTTTGCAGAGATATCTATCAAGTTTTTTTTCTTTTAAGTAAATTTCTTGCTCCTTGAACCAGTCTTTCAAATCCTCTTGGGTGACATCTGCTCTGCTCGCACTTAAATGCTGGGGTTTCCTAAGAGAAACTTGAGGATGACGCTTCATGAAACTCTCATACCAGTGCCGGCTTGGGCGATCATCAATTAAAGGCGTTGATCTGCCCAATATCTTTACATATTTTTCAACTGAATCAAGAAGCTCTGTTTTTGTTACTGGAGAACCTTTTTCAGCCTTATAAAAAATCCAGTCGACGATTTTCGTCTCTTCAGACTGTGATAGCACAGTGTTAGGGCCCATTCTTTTTTTTACAGCAGCTGGATTCTGTTTTTTCCTCCATAAAGTTGCTGCTGGGACTCCAAAAGCATTAGCTGCTTTTCTCAAGGAAATACCAGAATCAATTAGTTTTAGAGCATTGGTAACTCTATCCTCAGTGTATTGAATCCTTTTTACTTTGTTCTTCTTTTTGCTCTTTCCCACAATAAGAGATTTTTTTAGAATTTTACTACTTTTACTTGAACTGGCTGTGGACTGTTTTGGGGACTTTTTTTTACATGAGTGCTGCTTTTTCTTGTCGTCAGTTTTCATAATTATTGCGTGAATGTACCTAAAAATTTCATTTAATGATTTAACTAAACAAGCATTATAGCAATAGGTATGCAATAAGTTCTAATATAAGAGAGATTTAGAGGTTAGTAATTTTGTTTACACTACTGTAACTCTTTAATACGCTTACCTTAGTATCAGCCAATGAATAAAAAGTATTTGACTGGTAATTTACTTTTAAGAACAAATTTACGCGCAATAATAAAATGTAGAGACTTTTCAAACTATTATTAATTATAAACACAGCGACTCAGGTGCTGTTTCATAGCATAGGACATACTGTGTTGTGCACACGTCCACGGAATATGAAACGCGCATGTATACGGACATTTTTTCGTTTCATGTATACGGACATACTTTAAACTACTGTCCCAATAAGTGAAACATACCTATTTACGGTAAAATAAAACAAAATAATTATAAATCTACTATCAATAGCGATTGAGTAGGTCTTATGCCTATGTTAATAAATTTACAGTTTAAGCAAGTCGCATTTAATTGAGATTAATTCAATTTCTTCAAAGAGGCATCGTCATCGGCCATTCGTTGCAATTGATAGTGTCCCATCCAATACAAGCTAGGTACATATTAAATATTTTTTTTTTGTTCATCGCAACTTTGCAGAATTATATTTTTTGCTCTTAATCACAACTCTGAATATTAAAATTTTGGGAATAATTTTTGCTTTAAACTAGATTGACAAATTTTTTATTTAATTAAGTTAATTCATGAGTGTTCCATACATTAGGACGTTGTTTCATAATTGGGTCATTTACCTTACTTTGGTATCCAAAGAGATAAGCCAATTGTTCCTGTGAAAGTGCAGTACGAATTTTACACAAAAGAATAGCTACATCTTTTGATTCACAGTTCTTAGTAAATTCACATATTTTATTGAATTCATTTTTTTTTAATCCGAAAAAAGACTTAAAAGGCCCATCTGCCATAGTCTCAAGTGTATTGATATGGAATGTACTACCCACATTTTTATTTTGGTTCTGATAGTATTCGAACATGATATCGCTTACAAACTTTTGCTCCGTCGGTGATCTTTCTTCTTCAAATATTTGTTTCACTAAAGGCCAATAATCGACATCATTGAAATGTTCAGAGCACATACGGGCATTAGGCTCAACAAAGAACTTATAATTTATTAAAAAGAGCTCACGTTTATTGCTGGGAACAGCAATTAATTTTGATGGGTTTTTACAACGAAATGTACATCGATTATGTGAGCTTAAGCCTTTTTTATAAATGGACAGATCTGGCAACGTAGAGTAAGTTTGAATGCCAGGATTTCTTTGAACACAGTCGTAGCACAGTCTGCATATTTTACTGTTCACAGGAATTGTCTCTATAGCTTCAAGTTTTCGTTTTCTAGTATTATAAATAGTTCTCAAATTGTTAATAGCTGATAAATTCAGATTGTTGACACAAAAAAATTTTTCATCCTTTAATTTTTTTTTATGCTCACAACCAAGACATGTCAAAGAGTAAGACATTTTTTAAAATGAATCGTGGACTGCAAATAATGTAAAAACATATTGGAAAGATAAAGTGAAAGGATGATTAGTTAATTACAATAAAAATACAAGTCTTTGACTATAGTACCTGTATACATAGTTAATACTTATTAGTAGTATAATTCATACATGTTAACAGGTTAGCTTTGATTACGTTAATAATGTATCTCAGGAGCCCATAAGATCAACTCTCATATGAAAAAAGATTATGGATCTTAATAAATACATATTTCTGTGTAAAATTATTCTCAAAGTCAGATATAGAGAAGCTGAGACTCAAATCATCTAAAACACTAGTTATTGACTTTAACTCAAAGGATTCTGAATAATAACATTAAGGTCTGTATACAGAAAATTGAAAAGGCGACTAAATGAATGTTAATGATAAAATTAAGTCCTGTACACCAAAAATCAACGAGACACATTCCTAGACCAATATAATATTCATTATAAATCAAGTTCACCTTGAGCTGTGATGATTGCAATCGTTTGCTTTGAATGAATTTCATTCAGATTCGACCTTCAAATAACCTTGAACCATCCGTTAAGAAGGTCATCTGACCTCGGATTCAGAATCAGCGACCCAAAAAACATAAAAATATAGTGGTTTAGTAAGTTACGCGAAAACACTTTTCATTTTGTGAGACTCACTGTAAACTTGATTTATACGGTCATTAGTAATATTTTAATATCTTCTACCTCCTATATCTAAGAAACCAAAGCTGATCCCCTCCTAAAAATTTACCAGGTTTATGTTCAAACGACAAACAATGACTTGATAAGCAATTCGGGACGATTCTCGAGGTTGCAAAAACGGACTATTTTTAGAGTCACTCTTTATGTAAATATTTTAATCTGTTTCATCAACTTCTTTGTAAGTTGTATAATGAATACTTTAGTAAGTGACTAATTTTCCTAACATATTACTTGAAATTTTTCGTTAAAAATATGTGTATATTCATTGTGAGATGTTTATGTAGCTTTATTTATTTAAAAATTATCAAAAATATCAAAAATTTTATAACGTACATAATTTTGTTCCTCATTTAAAGAATTTCAAAAGTTTTTATTTTCTCTTCTTCTATGTGCAGTGACAGTAAGGAGAAGTTATCATGTATCGAGCGTTCATTAGTTTTTAAATAAAAAATGTGAAATAAGTACCAAAAATAAGAATACCTTAGTTTTTTTAATAATATTTATTTAGTTTTCATTTTTTACAACTGAAAGACTTTGACGAAAGTCTCTACCTAAAATTATTATTTTATCTCCGTAAGGTTTATTTTCATCCGACACATTTTTTCAAGTTTTGTCAACTGTTTGTTATGCTTTTTAACATCATAAAAGTTTTGTCGTAAACAGTTACTTCTACTTCACGTAATTTTTGTTTATCTAATTCAAACTGGAGGAACGCGCTTTCAATAGTGGTGAAATTAAATAGACGTCTGAAGATTCTACAAGTAGTCATTTTCTGCGGACAAAAAATAAATGCAATACCTATCCAAGTCATAGTTAAAATTTCTTTCCTAACAGACCTTCAGGGGCTCTCTTTCAGGAGAAAAGCCAACACCTGACCAACTCATTGGGTAAAGTCATTATTCTTTTAACAAAGGCCGGTAAAGCAAGTTTAGATGGTTTATTGAATATATTTCATTAAATTAAAGTTAAAAAAATAAAATTTCATAGTAAAACAGCTTTATTTACTTTATCTTTACAATCTTTGATAAAAATTTATTTGTAATCATCCCAAATTTTTCCTTAAAAAATTTCAGACATAACAAACCATGCAAAAATATTACAAATTTTAAAAGGTACCATAAAGTTCCATGCTTCTTCAGAAATGATATCTATTTAAGAATTATATTCTCGTAATCCCATAGAAACAGCTGTCTCTTTATAAGTATTGTACGTGATATTTTTAACAGTTTTACTAACCTGTTACTTTACTTAACATTAATTGAAAAAAAAACTCTTTTGATCTCTTGGAGAAGCTACACTTAATCTACCGATTGCAATATTTTTTCTTGAACGTTTTCGTTTGTTTCATTGCGTTATTGTATTATCAAATATATAATAATCAGAAATGTTAACGTATTTGACTGAATAAGTTAACATGTAAATGAATTACTAAATCCTCTATACTACTTCCATTGGGCTTAAATAACGACAATCAACAAACTGTGCTATTTTATTAAGTATTTCGGTATGTATACAATTTTTACTCTCAATTTTCTTTCTTTTTTTTTTTAACAATAAGCTTTATCACTTTCTTTACGAATATAATTAAAATTATATGTAACACTTGGTGTTAAAGCACAAAATTCAATGTTTGTATGACAGTTGTATTTTATTAACAACTAATTGTATTTGAACTGTTTTTTGACCAAGTTTTCAATTGCCTTTATTCAAATTATATTCCATATAAAATACAAAACACTATCTAATGCGCACTAGCTAATGTATACAAAGGCACGATATAGTTAGTCTTCTATGCGAGCCCAAACTACGCGTTGCTATTGCTGCTCTGTACTGTATATATGCATTAATTATAATAAATATTGTTTTTACGTTTGCTATGTATAGATATCATTGTGAACGCACACCTCTCCATTTCATCTATAATAAACTACAGGTTATGGGCCCAGCATGCTTCAATTGAACGAGAGAATAATTTTCTCTGGTATTCGGAAAAATTTTGAAAAGCTCGACAGTGCGAATTGCGTGTTTAAACGTTCGGAGCGTAGTACGTAAACCAATACATAGGATGACTATGAGTTATCTTAAGAAAATTAAAGCTCTACGCAAAGACAGTTATGACACGCGGAGGCTCTGTTAATCAAAAACAATTATTGGAAATATGGAAAAGGCTCCAATAAGAGGAAAATTATTAAAAGTACGTCTAGTTCGAACTATAATATAACTGCAGCGGCGAAGTTTAACTTTTATTTTGAGCATTAAAATTTCAATTTTTCGACGCGTTTATGAGAGCCCGTAACGCTTCATTCGCTAAGAGCCCGTAACGCTAAGAAACTCATTATGTTTTCACAAAGTGTTCGGTTAGTCACTCGGACGGTGATCGGTTAAGAATAACTATTTTGCGTATAAAACAAATACTACGGGAAATTTCAATTTTTATTTGATGTTTCACAATATGGATTTTTTAATGAATTTGTAAGAGCCCGTAACGCTCCTTTTTTGCTCAGAGTCCGTAAAGCTATTTAATATCAGATTTTCGACTTACATAGTCAGTTTAAGAAAAGAAAGCCATTGTGAAAAATTTTTTCGTGCAGACTCAGGAGGGTTCCAAAAATTTTAGCTTCTTTTGATCGCAGACAATAGGAAAAAAACATTTTAAGAATTTGTAATCAATTATAAGTATTTTTCCATTCTTGTTCTTAAAATAGGTCAGTTTCCGTAGAATTACCCAATTAAATTACTATGTAAATATTGTTACTTGATATGATAAAATTACTCATAGTATGTTTGCACTTCATGCAGTCTGCGATTATTACGCATTTGAAATACAAGCAGAAATATGGTAGTAATAAAAATTAAAAATAAGTTAAAATATGTACATGATAATAAGTCTGGTATTTGAGGATGACATATTTGAAGTTATCGAAAATCTTATGATTATTGTTTAGTAAGGATTCAAAGTTAACAGAATTATGAATTCCATGGTTAAGTGAGGAAACAGCAAAGAATTTTAAAAGTGGACACATATTGTATCTACGATGTTTCCATTTTTTTTTTCTTTCGAATTACCACAACAGCCAACTAGCATAGTCACCAGGACCACCCGTTCACCGCTTTAGTGTAGAAGTATATTGCCACACCTATTATCAATCCCAGCGAGACTCGTTACCACAGTCACATGTTGCCAGTGGAGCTGGTCTTCTCTGCACCAATGGCGCATAGGGTCTACTCGTCACTGTGTACCTTTTACCCAGAGAAAACTTCATGTTGCAGGTGTCCACTCTTTGCCGGTAAACCGGTTTTCCAGTAGAGAAAAAATTGGTCATTCTCCTTCAGAATTTTCCCAGGAATAAGGAAAAAATAGTTTTGTCCAAATTAACCGTCAGCTTTATTTGTTTATTAAACAAGTTATAAGAAAATGCCAATTTTTTATTTACGTTTTTCCTTGAATCTCCACTTATATTGCTTTTAGAAAAATTTTTGCAAATGCATTATTAATTGTGCAATTAAAATGTAACCATAAGAAAGTATAGATATTAAATTGTACAAAAAAAACTATTTGTAAAATTGCGAAATAATTGTTAGTTTTTCGTTAATTAGTTTTCTAAAGTAAAACTTTAAAGTGTTATTACAAACTATACTGATGGTTTATCGACATTTCGTTTTGGTAAAAACGTTGTATTTGATATAATTAATGATAACAAAAAAAAAAAATTTGATTTTTTTAAATTTTGACGTGTTTTTGGGAAAAACTGTACTTTGCAACTTAAACAATTGCAAATATCTCAGTCAACTTTGCATATTTTTATTTGGAACAAACGGTATTGTATTTGTCATAAAAAAATACGAATTTAACAGAAAAAAGGATGCTCTAGCTTACTCTGAAGCTGAGGTATAAGAAAATGACGTTTTTTGCAATAATGGACTAACAATTAAGTTTTTTATTGCGAAAACATTTTTGTATCATCTTCGTATACATCTGCATTATACTCCTAGAGCACTTTGTCAATTTCAATAAAAGAAAAGCTAAAAGAAAATTAAGAATGTCACATTGTAACAACCGGCGGCAGCTCAGCGCTCTCATCTGTACCCCTCTCTTGCGACTAGATGACCAACCAGTGGCAGTGCGCATGAGGAACAACACGGGCTGCGGCTGGCGTTTGAATTTAATTAAGTTGTTGTACATAATTAAACAGTTAAAAACATAGTATATTGTATTAAACTATTTGGTTATGCACTGTTTAAAGCATTGCATACTTAAAACACATTTTTTTTCTACAGAGTATATTTACATTACATGACAGAAAACAATTGATACAGTGAAACGAAAGATTACTATTATTGTTATGCAATGGACACTTTAAAGAAGACTTATCAAACTTTTTTTTATTTATTTTAACAGACGAAATACAGGACAGAATAGACGAAAAAACTCATTCCGATCCAACATAACAGTTTGTGGACGATGGTGACTGTATGTATGCAATGATACATAGTGCAACAGATTGTAAGACAAATGATAGTTATTGCGGAAATATATCATCAAAAAAGCTAAATTTTAATATATTTAAAAAATCTGAAATTTAATGTATACGGAAATTTTAAGAAATTTAGTTTTTTACAATCCGTTTTTGATTTAAATTTTTCAATTTAGCATGTTCGAAGTATAATACTATGTTTTTAACTCTTCCACTAACACAACAACTTATTTAAATTCAAACGCCAGCCGCAGATCATGTTTTTCCCCATGCGCACTGCAACTGGTAGTATGATGCAGATGTACATGAAGATGATACAAAAATTCATTCACAACAAAAAACTTAATTGTTAGTCCATTATTGCAAAAAACGTCAATTCCTTATACCTTAGCTTCAGAGTGAGCTAAAGCATTTTCTTTCTCTGTTAAATTTGTATTTTGTTATGACAAATACAATACCGTTTGGAGCAAATAAAAATATGCAAAAATTGACTGAAATGTTTGCTATTATTTAAGTTGCAAACTACAATTTTTGGTGAAAAAACGTCAAAATTGACGAAAATCTGAATTTTTTTTTGTTTTTATTTATTATATTAAATACAACGTTTTTACCAAAACGAAATGTCGATAAACCATCAGTATATTTTGTAATAACACTTTAAAAATTTTACTTTTCAAAATTAATTAAGAAAAAACTAATAATTATTTTGCAATTTTACAAATAGCATTTTGTTGTACAACTTGATATCTATATTTTCTTTCGGTTACATTCAAATTGAAAAGATAGTTTTTTTCTTACGTCGATTGAAAATTTTTCAGTGTAAAAAATTTTTTTTTTGCACTTTTCCGCCCTTAACGTGTTATTTACAATTAATAATACATTTGCAAAAGTGTCTATTCCATAGGAAATTTGATGACGAAGAGATTGGTGGTCGAAAAACTTTTTAAGAGCAATAGAAGCGGAGATACAAGGAAAAACGTAAACAAAAAATTGGAATTTTTTCATAAATTGTTAAATAAACAAGTGAAGTCAACTGTTGATTTAGACAAAACTATTTTTATCGTATTCTTGGGAAAATTTTGAAGGGGAATGACCAATTTTTTCTCTACTGAAAAACATAACATTAAATAATCCTTCGGGCCATGGACCATATAGTGTCTCTATCATTTTGCAGCAATACGTTGATAAAAAAAGTACTTTTTCCTTACACTTCCACTAAAAGTTAATTTCATCTCATTCGATGTTAAGCTAGACAAAGCATCATATTTGTTTAGCCATATGTGCGCAGAACCAAGAGAGCAGATATATACATATACAGTTGTATATTAAGCGACCAGCAGCAGTAGCAGCACAAGCAGATGTTATACAATATAAATGGCTATGAACGTTTAAACTTTATAGTTTATACAATAAAGGTTATTATTAGATATACTCAAGTAACATAAGCAAAACAAAGATTCGTTAACAAATTATTTGAATTTGATTAATGTTCACAATATTACAGTGGTCGTTTATTTTACTTCTTAAGCGTTATTTTTTTTCACATTTGTAGTAATTCTAGACCATAAGCGGCTTGACTATATATTTATGAATAAACAATAAGCGGAAACATGGTGTAAATCAAGCGCAACCATTTAATACACACAGATTGTTTTCCTTTAGAAGCACAACGTACGTTCGGCCTCCACTCGCGTGAGGGTGTGACTCGGTAAGCCGAGTAAACTTGGAGCGTTCACGGAAGATTCAGAGAAAGAAGCTACGTTCCCTGAGATTTACAATGAACGCACTCGTAGAGCCGAGTGAACTCTAAGCGTTCATCGAGAATTAGGAGGAAGGAGCTGCGTTCACTGAGATTTACGGTGATTAAACTCATAGAGCTGAGTGAAAGCCTAATTTGATATTGGCAACCATACGTACAGTGTATGTTTATACAGTTATATCAGAATGTTTAACTTATACGGTATAAATTTATCAATCTTTACATCCTGTACATAATTATATACTATCTATGAAAAAATAGTATTTAATATGTAATGACAGTCACTACTATACCAATGGCGAGTACTAATACAATACTATTGGAGTAAATAAAAATTAATTAAATTATTGTTGATGTCGCATGACCATGACACTTTAGTATAACACCCGATATATTGAATGCCCTGATCAGATACTATTGCTTTCCTTTCAAAGCGCAAGATTATCGATAGTTTTTGTTATAGTTATTTTTTCTTTCCTTTTCAGGAATAAATAATAAAAATCAACATAAACTGACTTCTAAATAAAAAGATCGACTGTCACAGGAGCTTGGGCACAACACACACTGCAGAGGTAATATGAGTACAAATCTTATAAATTTTTGTGTCAATGTTTCAGCGAAGGTGTAAGGAAAAAAAATATACGTATCACGGCCAAAGACAGCATATTACTCACCTTCTAGTTAAGACACCAGATCGTTTAAAGGCGATGGTCTTTGATAACAATACGATATTTAGCTTAAAATTTGAAGAAAAATGTGTAAAATAACACCCTTAATCATCTACGGTGACAAAGATACGCGTCATTTTTTTTATTGCAAAATAACTTAGAAACCAGATTTTTTTTCGTTTTTATTAAATATCTTAGAAAGTTTTTATTTTAAAGCAAAATAGTGTTTACGAAAGTTGTTTATCTGATAATTTTACACAAAAATAAGTATTTGAAAAATTTTTATTATTTTTTCTATTGTTTAAACAAGCGAGAATGCCAATGAACGAAAAAAAATTTTAATGCATTAAAATACATGTAGGAATATTTAAAATTAAATCAAAATTGAACATTTTATAGACAATAGTATATTTTTCATTGTACGTCGTGTCTGACCACGTAATTCCAAAATGGCAGCATATCGTAAATTGTTAATTAAAAATTTCGATTGCGTATGAAATGTGCCACGGGAATGGGATCGACATCTTACATGTTGTAATAAGCAAGGAATAACATTATCTTAACTACCACGAAAATTGGATTTCTTAAATCAGCAAAAATGAAAGTTATTAACAAAAAACCGCAAATACAAGGCTCTAATTTTCAACTCAGACTCAAACAACTTAGTGCAAGTAATAACGCTTATTTTTACATGAATTTTAAAAATATTGCTATACAGCCAATAGAAACCGAAACACGATACTTTCAGTTTCTTACGTGTTCCGGCCGTTATATTCGATTCTTTTACTTCGGACCTGTACGATCTTTTTTCAAAAGATTTATTATCCCATACAAAAATATTCCTCTATTGACATAATGACATAACGACTAAAAAAATAGTGAACAGCAGCGCATAAACAACGGCACTTGAGCAGCTGCAGCCAGAAGGGTGCCACGCATGCACAGTAGCTCAAAAAGCCATTCCTGCGTAATTTTTCCTCAGCGTTGCGATGGTGCTATTAAATTTTATGTACGTTTAGTATTACTTACCGTAACTAGCGTTTTTTTAAGCATTTTTTATGGGTCGCCGAAAATACGTGCATATTTCAATATAGTAACAATAAAATGTGTATATGTATGGATGATTCGCAAAACATAGAAATAAGTACGAATTGTAACTAATTGACTTTAACACAAAATAGCACAAACAGATTTTTTTTCTACGATAATACAAAAAACAATTGTAAGAAGCGGCGTTGGCTCAGTGGTAAGCGTGCTTGTTACTGATACAACACGGTTCTAGGGGTCGTGGGTTCGATTACCGGTGAATGCAGATATTTTCAAAAACTGTTTTCATTGAGAAAAGTTCTTATGCAACCCCGGCTGTTACGGAGTGGGTTTTTCCGTGAAATTTTTCTTCAGAGTAATTACAGGGTTTTTTCCTTGCCCCACAGGTTTTCGGGCCTGGGTGGATGCAAAACAGTGTAAGGGCTATCGGTAGGGATTAGCGGATCCTATGCCAGGCATCGGGCAGGGATCGCCAGCCTTACCGGCGAGGAGTGGTCCCTAAGACATGGGGCTTCTCTGGGGATGCTAATTAGCCTGGATCCAATGCTTCGGCAAAGAGCGCCGGCTTAACCAGCGAGGAAAGGACGTCCTGGAATATTGAGACCTCTCCGGGGGAAGGCTTACACAGTGGCGAGTGGACCCAACGCACCAATGGTGCAGAGAGTGTCGGCTTAACTGGCAAGGTGTTCCACCCGAGATACTCACACTGTACCTGAAGCTAAAGCAAGCTGACAAATCTAGCCGACGTACTATATGAAGAGCTCCGCAGAAAAAAAATAAGAATATTAACTAAACGAACAAAAGTGACTTACTTGATTTCTGATATATGAGATAAATCAATAAAGAAATAAGGTTCAATTGAAACTGAATAATAATCAACTTTAATCAGTAAAATTATGGTAGTTGTTACAACAAAACTACAATATGTACTCTATGTTGCGGTAATTGACTAAGTTTTCTTTGCAGCAATTGAAAAAGTTAGGAAAAGTACAGTAAAAAAATCTTAACGTCGACTACAAGTCCAAACGACTTAACAGTAACAAAAAAAAAAAAATAAATAAATCGATTTAACTAAGTAACCACTTTACATTAACTACAGAAAAAGGCAGTTTTACAGTCAAAAACGGGCTCCAATTGCACTAACAGACATAGGACTGCTTTAAACTTAAATATATTTCATCTTAACCATGCATACAATACAACCGAATAACTTGCAAGGCAGCAGAAAAATTACAAATATTAAAATTAAATAAACCATGTACGTTCATTCGAAAAAAAATCCAGGATTTTCGTCGAAAATCAGCTGTATCTAAACTTACACTCATAGGAACACTTTAAAATTCAACATACTTTATCTCACTTATGTATACTATAAAGCTGAATAACTTTTAAGGCAGCAGAAAAATTATAAATATTGAAATTGAATAAACAATAGACGTTTATTCGTAAAAAGCCAGGATTTTCGTCAAAACTCAGCTATATCTGCACTTACACTCATAGAAACGCTTTAAAATTGAACATACTTCATCATACTTATGCATACTATGGAGCCAAATATCTTTTAAGGTAGCAGAAAGATTATAAATATTGAAATTAAGTTAACAATGGACGTACATTCAAGAAAAAGCCAGGATTTTCGACAAAACACAGCTGTATCTGCACTTACACTTATAGAAATACTTTGAAACTCAACAAACTTTATTTATCTTATGTACACTATTAAGCCAAATAACTTTTGAGACCGCAGAAAAATTATAAATATTGAAATTAAATAAACAATGGACGTTCATTCGAGAAAATGCTAGGATTTTCGTCAAAACTTAGCTGTATCTGCACTTACACTCATAGAAATACTTTAAAATTAAACATACATTACCTTACTTATGTATACTATAAAGCCAAATATCTTCTGAGGCAGCTGAAAAATTATAAATATTGAAATTAAATAAATAATTTACGTTTACTATAGGATAGACTACTTTTTAAAAAACAATCAAGATTTAATAATTCTCACAGACACAGGAGGGCTTTTAATTTTAATATAAATTCAATTTTATGTCATTATACTACTAGCCAAAATAAGTTTTAAGGCGGCTGAAATATTAATAATTATGAATCAAACGACTCATACATCTTACAGCACCATTAGATACTTTTAAAGTTGGCAGGAAGGGTTACAACGAAATCAAATAAGCACATGACATTTATTGATTTTTTTTCTATTATAATTTGATTAAGTTTTTTTACACACACATGGGACTACTTTTAAATTAGATTGATCACATTTTAATTTTTAGTACAATAACATTGACATTTTCGTATGTTGGCAGACATGCTATGAATAATGAGTTAAATTAACTATTTTAGCTTATTTAAAAAAAAAATGTATTACTTTAATAAGGGTTAGTCTCTGTCCTTATTACTTAAGTAGGAATGCTTTAAAATTCGGTTTCAAATAAATCTTTCAATGCTGTCTAGTAAGCTAACAACTTTCAAGTTGAAAGATCTGATTTAAAATATGTAAGTACGTAAGAAAATTTATTTATCGAAGATAAAACCCTTTTTTTCACTTTATCCTTACTTACACATATATATATGCTTTCAAATTTGATTTATGTTATTTAAGTTTTACATACATGAAGGCCGACTTATTAGTTAGTTGACAGAAACACTATTAACAATAAAATTAAATCGAACAATTTACGTTTATTACAGTATTTTAATGAGACATCAGCTCCTACTTCTATTACACAAACATGAATGCTCTTATATATATTTCATCTGACTTGTGCATTTTTGAACTCTCATAACTTCTTACTCGGGAGAACGATTGTAAACAATGTAAAATAATAAATTAATAATTTTTATACGAGAAAAATATACATATATTTTTTTTAAATTTACTTTGCCTCTCACACTTATAGGAATTCTTTAAATTATTATTTATTTTTTGACTTTCACGTACAACAAGGCCGAATGACTTTTTGGTCGGTGGAAAAATTATAAACAATATAATTAATGAAACAAATCACGTTAATGGAAGAAAAGTTATTTTCCTAGAGACATACGTACGTAAAAAGTGGCTTCAACTTTTCTTTTACATTTATAAATTCTATAAAATTGGATTGATTTTTTTGCTTATACATACTATCACGACAAACTATTTTTAAGCCTGAATAGAATGTATAAACAATAAAGTTAAATAAGTAAATTACGTTTATCCGAGTAAAAAGCATTTTTTTTTTTTTTTTGCAAAAATGTTGCTTTACTTGTACTTAATTCTTTGGAAGCACGCTATAACGTGTACTTGCAAGATACGCAACAATTTTTTGTACTCCATAATTCATGTACGTCTTTAACGAATATTTGTCATACGAGAGTATTGGCTTATTTACTACTGGATGTATACACGGCTGTATCATATTTACAATATTTACATATTTCTCTGGGATAACATTCGTTCGTTTTTTATACTACCTTTTGTTATTAATTTCATGACGTAGTTTTTCTTGACGGTTTGAATTTGTTGGGTAAAATTATGGGTAGGACGGAGCGAAGTTCTAGAGTACTTTGAAAATTCATTGGAGGTGTAGTAAATTTTTGTATTTTTGAAGAAATATCAATAGTGCATAGTACATCTTCAGATTTTTGTCAGTCTTGGAGCAAATGCTTACGTCCCTCTATAACTCTTCAAGCATTTTCTTTGTTCGTTTTACAGGAAAATAATATAATTGCAATAGCTATCCTTATCTTATCCATATCATCTTCACAAAAAGGAATCGATGAGAATGAAGCTACATTGGCAGCCCATGTGCATACATTCACACCACAGTTTCCTCCAGTATTGCCCATACTGTTTTTTTGCCTTGGAATATCACTTGGTGAGTAGATTCTCCACTCATTCCAGGGAAATTGTTTGTTTGTCAAGCTGCCAATAAGTGCACAAATACCATTTATAATTTGCGACTTCAGCTCGCCATGAAGAGAGTCAAAGTTGACCATAATTTATAAGGGTCATATCACCACTAACACGGTCCAATGATGAGATCTGTTGATTGGAATAAGCCAAATTGCTTTATTCAAAATGTTTTGCAATTTAACCCACTTCATGAAACTCTTACTTATGTAACTAGAAGTCAGAATTTTTTCAAAAAATAGTGAATCAAAGAATTGGATTGATATTTCTTTATTTTTTGAAATATCAGGCAAAAGGCTGAAAAATCCATTTATCACTCCATCGTCTAGGTATTGATTACATTCCTTGAATGGATCCAATGTTGCGAAACTGAGAGTATCAATCATGTATCCATTTACATTTATGGTTAACTTGGGAAAGCTATTGGGATATTTAGTAAATCGAAATAAATCATTCGAACCACAAAATATAAAATTATTGAGCTCAGTTTCATTATTTATCTTATCATCTGGAAGTGAATTATTAATAGCATCGCTGATTTTTTTGGAGGTTATCAGTAACGGAACTTTCTTTGTGTTTAAAATATCTTCACTTATTGTTACCAATATCTTCACTTATTGTTACCACAGATTTTTTTAAGTGCTCTCCTTTCTCCAATTCTTTTATTGCACGTTTAGTTTTTTCTATACTATTTTTCATTTCGCTTATTACTCTTCTATGGTTCCAATTTTTTTGTTTTTTTTTTTTTTTTTCAATAAATTTAGATTGTGTCAAATACCGATTTGGACCTCTTTTAATTTTTTTTTTTTCCTTTGCCAAATTTCAAATTCTAATTTTTCTTCTTTTGTTTCCGTTTGTAAATTATTTTCGGCATCGAGTTCTGTGAAATCTTCCTCACAACATGTCCTTTTTTTATTTTTTTGGCGCGAAGTTTGTAAGGGATATTTTCTCTCTTGTATATTTCCATGAATCACTTCTTCATTTTTTTTTAGTTATGCGTGGGATCAAAATTTTATCTTCTTTGTCTAATACCTGTTCTTTCAGTATCTTATACCCATTTTCAGCAGTGGCATTACTGTTTCTCGCTAATCCAAAGCGTGAAATGCCAACTGCCGACCAAAGTGAAAAGTACGCTAATAAAAATTCTGTAACGTAAGTCAATTAACTCTTCACAATAAAATTTGTTTATTTGAGATTCTGTTGGAAATTTAGCGAGTGCTTCGTCCCGTGCTTTTGAAAACAATTTGTAGTATAGTGACGACAATTTAACAGAGGTGCTTCCTACTTCATCAGAATCGTCGTATTCATCATCCTCTATACGTAAAAGCACGTCAAATTCTTCTGTGACGTTTGTATCGACAACACAACTCGAAAGTAATTCTTTAAGATCACTGTCCTCGCACACATTTCCAAAGATTTTAACAAATTTTTCAAAACATAGCTCTGCCTCTGAGTAACTTGAGCAATGCATCAGACTACATAGCAAATACTTTGCTATTTGTCGTTCTGCAGTTTGATTTGTGTTGGGGAAGCACTTATTTAGTATATTTCTTATGTTTTTAATTAGGTGTGAAGAGCAGGTATGTATCATAGTCAAATTATGGTTGATTTTTTGATATACCTCTGTGTCGCGGTATAAAGCGTTCATGTACTCACACAGACTAATACTACTAAAAGTGCAGCACGAAGCTTTTTATAGCACTAAGGAAAAATCTGTCTCAATTTTATCGATTTTCCTAGCAGTTATTTTTTTTACGTTATCGTTAAAAAATCGCAAAAAAAAAGAATTGCCGTTTCTGTATGAAATGCTGAAAAAGCCTCAGCTATCTAAAGTGGTGCAAAAGTTTTATTGACAGACAAAAATAAAGCGTAATAATAAATGGTAATGGTTTCTTCGACGTAACTTGGTTTAGCTGCAATACTGCCTGTTGAATCTAAATATAAGAAAGTTCGATCTACACTTTTAAAAAACTGCAATTATTTTTCAGTAAACAATATAATAAATAGGGGTTTGAAGGCGTGAAACTGAACATACCCTTTAATTTTATCTCCGTACGATTCACGATAATGTTTCTCTAATTTTTTCATATGATGATAATAATTTTTGTCAAGATCATCTTTAGCGCGGCTCTCACTTTTTATTTTTTGAAGGACGGTTGAGCTCGGTGCGTCGTTCAATTTCCCTTGAGCTAAGACTTCATCTGGCACATCTTTTACTTTTGACCATTTGACTAAGGCCGCGGATTTTTGTCGAGTTGGTTTGACAGTTGGATTATGTTCGCACCTTTAACAAACCGTCTATGTGTCTCATTTTTTTCTGGGTCATGATAAATTTTTTTGTGTGTAAATACGTTGACGATTGTATCAGTAAAGGGAGGGCGTACGGACTCTGTTATTATAAATTTGTATGACGTACACGTGGAATACTTACACGTGGCCAATACCCAAAAATAAGATTCGTTTCTTTTTTGTCCTTTAGTATACAATCGACTATCTTTTATCGACAAAATACAATACGGATATTTTTTTTAAACTCCTTGTTAAATGCATCACATCACCCTTATTTTAACCTTTTCTTCTCTTTATCTGGAAAAAATTTCTGCCAAAATTGTTTTGACAGCGGAAACGATGACTGCTCGATCCAATTGTTACATTCCGGTTGATTTTTTGATTGCGTATATTTATCAGCATTATCAGCTCCCTTACCAACATTATTATTTACTGTTTCCAAGTTTTCCAGATTTGTGTTCAACGACGAAACATCTTTAAACTTGGAGAAGTTAATCGAATCATCAGTATCAGCGAAAATATCGGTGTCATGCGAAGTCGATGCACCAATTGCTAAACGTGAGATTTTTTCAAAGTCCGTCAAATTCTTCACTGAATGTACAAATAAAGTGGCTTATCAGCAACGTTCAGAACAATACGCTTTATTAAAGCAGGATAAAATCGACTCGCTGAAAATGTTAGCAAAAAAAATAATATGCAGAAAAATAAGATACAAAGTTACTTATTGTAAACTCGTTTAACTTTTATTTTAATCAGGTATCATCATTCGAATGATTTGGAGTAAAACTGCATTTATACATGTCGCCGATATCTAAAACTATAACACTTGTTGATGCCAGGGAAATTTCTAAGAAAAAAAGTTAATGTAGTCACCTCATATGAATTTATTATTAATATAATTTTTTTAAACATGAGTACAAATCACCACGGTTTCCAAATCTTTCAGATCAAAACAGAATTTTCGTTTGTTGCTGGTATTAGTAGAACAAGTTGAAATGCCTCATTCATACTTATGACGGGTATATTCGTATGAAAAATCGGTTAAAATCGGTAACGCTAATGATCCGAACATTCAAACTAAACAAACTTTTCAACTTCAAAATTCAGAGTTGTAATAAAGAAAAAGCATATTAGGAAGTCAATAATAATTAATTACACTTACAATAACAATAAAGCACCTTGGTATGCGTAAAAACAAAAAAAATTTCGCAAAAAAAAATAAAAAAATTCTCAGATTTGGAAGTAAGAACTTATCCAGAAAATTAAAAAATACAGATATCCCTCTGGCATCGACTTTTATCTACTTAATATTATGAGTAAACAATTAAAAGTCAAATCGGTAGTTTAAATTAGGAGGGCTTATCGTTTTGGACCGATTGTCTAATTGAAATCGGAAAAAATTTTGAAATATCTTTAGAGTGTCCTCCCAATGTATTCTCATAATTTGACTTTTAATTGCTTACGAATGCATGTATGTATGATACAATTCGATTCCAGAGGGACAATTTTTTTTTTAATTTGACAGGTTCAAACGTCAAAAATTTCAATTTGTTTTCCGATTTTACGAAGAAAATCGATCACAATCGGCACGTCCTACTAATTTTTCCTTGCATATGTTGCGGGTATTAAAAACTATAACTTTTGTCGCAGTCAGAGAAATATTTTATTAAGACAATAAGTTGAGGAAAAAGCGCAATAATTTACTCTCATAGCTCGTTAAGGCTAAGTATCTTTAACTTTTGTTCAATGCAAATTTTTTTTTTTTAACCTTTTCACTGTACAATTACCTTAAAATTATAGGCAAACAATAAAAAAATTGGTCTATGTACCGTTTAAAGGTGCATTATAATCATCGCTCTCAGAGTTCCAAGCATCTGGTTCATCAGAAATTGGAGTGCATCCGCTGCTATCGTAAAGTTCCTCCTCAACACTCTGCGATGAGTTGTCGTCTTGTTTACAAGATATATTGCACAAGACTTGAATAATTTTTGTACTGTTGTACAAAAAATAACTATAAACTCGTTTTTGGTAAGTTGCTATTGTTACAGGCCGGCTATTACTTGGTAGAAGAAGCTCGCAAATTTCGTAACAAGTTTGATTGGGGTCATCAAGTTGCACTAAAGTTTTAGCAAATTCATTCACAATTTGATGTGTTTTCGCGCAGAATAAACAAATATCTGTGACTATGTGTCCAGCAGAAACGAACACTTTTTTAAAAACCATCGTACACAAATCATAGCCACGTGCACTTATCAATACCTCTTAACAATAAAAAAGGAAAAAAAAAATAGCACACATGCAAACAATTATTGTCTGATGAACTACGTATGTAACTCGAAGACGACGAAACAACACGTGCGTTTTTACGACCATTCCCGACGGCTGTGAGACAATAATGTGATTAAAATTCTAATTTGCGGAGTTTTCTGTACATCCAAATGAATTCCAGTAACATCATGTTTTAGCGTGTTGATTTCTTATCGATGCTTGGCATATAAACTTGTAATATGTAGCGAATTGAAGTACAAGTGCATTATTGCGTCATTTACTCCCATAATATACATACACTCTATAAAACTTTTTCCCGCAGAAAAAAAAACTTCTAAAAAGATACTCTTATTACGTGTCAATTTTAAGGCCAGGTACACGCATGATTATAAATAAGTGATAAACGATAAAATATATCGTAAGATATTGTTAGTAAATAATAAAATCTACAATTTTTCCGCACGTCTCAAAAACAAAGTGTGACCATAAGTAACAAGTAAATCGAGCATCCCAACAATTCTAGCAAGGTTAAAAAAATAATTAACTTGAGCTGAACTTCTGTATCAAGCAGTTCAACAATCCACTATACATCGAACACTTTTATTTATCACCTTTCTGGAAGCCTAAAAAAAGTAAATTTTCGCTATTTCCGGCAACTTATAAGTTACCGAACGTAATAGTATGTATAAGCAAGATAAAAATTCAATATATTTCAGACCGTTGCCATTTGTAATATATAACCAGGCCAAACTCTCATCAGATTTTGTATTAAAATACTACGTATGTCTGCAGTAAAGGTAGTAAGTATAATTATTTAGATTTTTTTAACAATCCCCTCAACCAAACCGTTATTTCAAGTTGTTGCACTCTTAAAAATAAAGTATGTCATCTTCATAGTCATTCTTATGTCTGAAAGCAAAGTCACGACCAACTGCTAAATCATAATATTGAATGTTCATTTAAAAACGTCCATTATTTATTTAATTTCAATATATATAATTTTTCTGCTGCCTCGGAAGATATTTGGCTTAATAGTATACATAAGCAAGATAAAGTACGTAGAATTTTAAAGTATGCCTATGAGTGTAAAAGCAGATACAGCTGAGTTTTTATGAAAATCCTGCCTTTTATTCGAATGAACGTCTATTGTTTATTTAATTTCAATGTTTATAATTTTTCTGCAGTCTCAAAAGTTATTTGGCTTAATAGTATACGTAAGACAGATAAAGTTTGTTGAGTTTCAAAGTATTTCTACAAGTGTAAGTGCAGATACGGCTGTGTTTTGTCGAAAATCCTAGCTTTCTCTCGAATGTACGTCTATTGTTAATTTAATTTCAATATTTATAATTTTTCTGCGGTCTCAAAAGTTATTTGGCTTAATAGTATACATAAGATAGATAAAGTTTGTTGAGTTCCAAAGTATTTCTATAAGTGTAAGTGCAGATACAGCTGATTTTCGACGAAAATCCTGGATTTTTTTTCGAATGAACGTACATGGTTTGTTTAATTTTAATATTTGTAATTTTTCTGCTGCCTTGAAGTTATTCGGTTGTATTGTATGCATGGTTGAGATGAAATATATTTAAGTTTAAAGCAGTCCTATGTCTGTTAGTGCAATTGTAGCCCGTTTTTGACTGTAAAACTGCCTTTTTCTGTAGTTAATGTAAAGTGATTACTTAGTTAAATCGATTCATTTTTTTTTTTTTTTTTTTCTTACTGTTAAGTCATTTGGACTTGTAGTCGACGTTAAGATTTTTTTACTGTACTTTTTCTAACTTTTTCAATTGCTGCAAAGAAAACTTAGTCAGTTATCGCAACATAGAGTACGTATTGTAGTTTTGTTGTGACAACTACCATAATTTTACTGATTTAAGTTGATCATTATTTAGTTTTAATCGAACCTTATTTCTTTATTGATTTATCTCATATATTAGAAATCAAGTAAGTTACTTTTGTTTGTTTGGTTTATTTTTTTTTTTTTTTTTTTGCAGAGCTCCTAATATAGTACGTCGGCTGGGTTTGTCGGCTAGCTTCAGCTTCATACACTGTGCCCATGTATCCAGTGTGATATCAGTAAAAAAGGTTGGAAATGGGTATGGCAATAACATCCCCATACATAGGTGGTGAGTGGGTGGCCCTGGCGACTAGGCTAGTAGGCTGTCACAGAAATCCGGTAAAAAAAAAAAAAATTGTTTTTTTATGCAATAGCGATCATTTAGTTGTCTTTTTTGACCCGAATTTCATTGCTGGCTTGCGTATGACTATGGTTAGTGCACGCCATCTAATGCACAACACTTACAGCGTTTGCTTTATAATATATATATATATGGTTTGACTTAACTATACGTAGTCTCTCCCCACATTATGCACTATCGCACTGACTGTGACACTGGCAGTTAGCACGACAACGCTTAGATCTTTTTTATATTTTATATATATGTACATGTACTTGTATTCACCTTGAACTTTTTCATAATATAAATTATACTGACCGTACAGCAAGTATGTACTAAAAAGTAAAAGGAACTTCGTTTCTACCAGGGGTGCATGGCCCCTTAGAGCTAATTTTTTTCATCATCAGTTGATATAGAAAATTAATCAATCTTTTATTCAATAAAATTAGAAGATTTCTACATATAATTTCCTTATGAATGAAATTTTACGTTAATCTTCCATAATTTGTTCGATCACGATTTTCTAAAATAAGATACGTACAGTTAAGTTTATTTTTAATCATTCATCATGCATGCAAATTATCCTTCTATTCTCAATTTCATTTGTTGACAATAGGTTAATTATCCGTTTTGTATAGTTTAACAATCAATTATTAAAAATTGATTTTTTATTAACTTTCAGCCTTTCTTCTAAGTATACATTGTGGATGTTAGCGAATGAGAATGAGTGCGAGCGTATGTAACAGGTACGAGCGTGACGTTAAAAATTTTATTAGCCTAGAAAGTTGTTGTTAATATACTATTCGTAATACTGTTTCTTTTATCAAGTATTAAAGTATTCAGTGAAACTACACGTTGTTACCGTATATCCTTATTCCAAAGCTGATTTCATCACTTTCTAAACGTCACAGAGGGTTATTTTATATATTGGTTCGCAAATGGTATCTTCTTTCATTTTCTATCAGCCAGAGTAGAAGAACTTCATACTTGGGTACCCAAGCACTCGCGAACTACTTATTTTCATTAAACAAACAACTAACTTCTGGGGTAAAGAATACACAGTACTTTAAAGCATCGTCATATTTGTTCTAGGTTCATTAACATACCACGTTTTATAATGTGTATGAATTAAAATGTAAATACTGTTACTTATTATAATGCATCATTTGCAGTAATAAAAATTTTTATTAAAATGGATTAAACTATAATAATTGTTCGTGAAAGTTTTACAACAGCATTGGTTGTGGATACATATTGATTGTTACAATTGTAAGTACACACAAAAGATTAATATTGTATTTGATTTAACAAAAATGATTTCTGCTTTTGATATTTGCAGCAGTTTTCGAAATTAAATGCTGTAATTTTCCAAGCATCTTAAACACTTATGTTAAATTTTTCAGTTTTAAAATATGATTATTTTTTTTGCAGCTCACATTGTGTTTCGAAAAAAATTTTATTAATTTAATTATCTAATTCACGAGCAAATGTTTGATTTTATGTTTGAATTTTGCCACATCAATTTTTACAAAAAATCTTTTTTTTTCGAGTTGATTTTTTACTTGCATTTATTAATTTGTCATATAGTTAATGTATAAAAAAAAAAATTAGTTAGTGATGGATAGAACAATAATATAATCATGTTTGATCTTAGTAAAGATGAATATATAAATATAATGATAAGTAATTAAAATAAAATTCATGCATACTGTAATGGTGAGACACTGTTAAGCCACTGCAGGTGGGCTAGATGAGTTAGGAAAATAGAGGAAAGAGGTATATGGCATAGGTAGGAAGGAGCAGCAGATAAATGAGGGGAAATCCCAAAAAGCTGAGAGATTAGAGTGGAAGATTAGCTTGGACATGCAAACGTGAAAAAAGCACTTTCGTGGTTTTGTTATTGTTTTTCGTGTGACTTTCTCAATTTCATTATTCTTAAATTAATAATTTCATTCTGATCGAAGATTTCACAATTTTGACAATTTCTACCTATCATCCTATGTCATCCTCCTTGTATGTTCTAGCTCGTCTGAGGTTCTAGTTCTAGTTGTTCTAGCTCGTCTCTGGACAATCGCTTTGTATGAATTCCACAACTCGGTAAAGTAAGGCTGTGGTTACGTACTATTGAAATAGTCAGTGAAAGAAAAAAAATATGGACGTCTAGTTCATTCCATTTTCGCCAGTGACGTATTCTGTTTCTGTTGGAATGATTGCCCATCGTGTACATAGAACAGTACCCGGTGTAACGTAACATCGAAAATCAACAAAACTGTTATATAACCTAGTTTTTAATTTATCATTATAATATTTGGGTACATTTGGATACTTAAGGCTATTTTAGTAATTTTATCATTTCTCAATAACATAAACAATTATTCCTAATATGTATCACATACACCACATTAAATATCTACCGCTGCAAACCTTTGTTTTCGCTAGCTACTGTCGAGATGACAGATGTGATAGACAATTGTTCCACCATGCGCAAAACGCTATTAAATTTTCAAATGGATCCACAAGTTGTTTTTTTGAAAATAATACTACATAGAGGGATCAAGTATGCATAAAAACGTGTATATAAGTACATCCATACAAGAAAAATAATTGCCGGCGTTGCAGAATGTTTGCACTCCTCTTACCTCTCTGAACTTTCCCCCTGGTTGCCGTAACGAATGTCCTGATCTCAAAAAATTACAAGTCACGAGTGAAAAATTGTGAAACAATAAAATGCAAATTTATTAATACATAATAATATCGACGCCCTGGGCGAAGACTATGCCCTAATTGGCCCTGGACGAAAACTATGCCCTTCCGACGTCCCGGGCGAGGACTATGCCCTTTTTTCTAATCCGGACGAAAACTATGCCTTTTTTTGGTCCCCAACGAAGACTATGCCCGTTTTTCCGAGTCCGGGCGAAGACTATGCCCTTTTTTTAAGCCCGGACGAAAATTATGCCCTTTTTTCGCGCCCCGACGAAGACTATGCCCTTTTTTCTAGTCTGGTCGAGAACTATGCCATTTTTCTTAGTCTGGACTAAAAATACGTCTTTTTCTCGCGTCCAAACGAAAACTAAATTAAAAAACACCCCAATATTCTTTACTAACCCCTTTACTAGCTACTAGTACGCTGAAAGAAGCTCACGAATACGAATCTTCTGAAAACAATTTAACATTTTCAGATTTCTCGATATTTGTGTATAAATTTGTATCGATATAAGTTTTATCTTTACATAGAGATTCACATGTACGTAAATCTACAGACGCCTGTAATTAATTTAAATTTGCTAATTTCTCCATGTGTTAAAAAATACTTTGTAATTCAAATATGCATGGCTTACAAACATTGATTCATAAAAAAAACTTTTTTCTCAATTTTCTTACGAATATTATATTTTATTATATCACGAATTGTACAAATTTAATTAATTTTTTAACTTTTAGTTACAATAATTATATTAGTTACTTATTATAATCAACAAAAATGTAGAAAAAATAATAAATTTGGAAGTAAAACATAAAAGAGTCTTTCATATTCATTAATTGCAAATTATCATGCTCATAAAAACATTCCTGAGTTCGTATTATTATTTTATAATGGTGTATTATTATTTACAATTATTTTTTATAAATGTAAACAACAATCACTATATAACTATATTCGACTATACATCTAATTACAAACACAAATGTAAGGTGAGCTTAAATGAATTGTACTTCATCCGGGCTCCAGAAAAAGTAAATATCTTCGTCCAGACTCAGAAAAAATGTAATAGTCTTCACACGGACTATAAAAAAAGGGCATAGTTTTCGTCCGGACTCGAGAAAAGGGCATAGTCTTCGTTCGAACTCCGGAAAAGGGCATAGTACTTGTCCGGGACTCCAAAAGGGCATAGTTTTCGTCTAGAACATACAAAAGGGCATAGTTTTTGTCCGAGCGCGAGAAAAAGGCATAGTCTTCGTCTGGGATCCTAAAAAGGCATAGTTTTCGTCTAGAACATAAAAAAGGGCATAGTTTTCGTCCAAGCGCGAGAAAAGGGCATAGTCTTCGTCCGGGATCCTAAAATTTTGTCTGGAATAGACAAAAGGGCATAGTTTTCGTCCGAACTGCGGAAAAAGGCATAGTCTTCGTCCAGGCTTCGAAGCAGGGCATAGTCTTCGCCCGTGGCGTCGATGTAACCGTGAATAAATCAACTATTACTAGGAAAAATTTTTAAAAAATGTAAGACTGCTTGAATAAAATTTGGAAAAAAAAGTTAAAAACGAAAAACAATTGTTTATTTATTTATATAAAAACTGAAAATTGATGAAAATTAAATAAATATTGTCTCTGGTCTTCAAGTCACCAGATCGAGATTCGAAGTAACAATTTACTTCCATCCCACTGATTTTGAGAGAGAAAATTTGTAAATCGTTGATTTACTCCTATGCATAACGCACCTCTAGAAATACAGCTTGAAATAATAATCACAACTTTTATGGTTGCGCCACCCAAAGCATTAGTCCCGATGCTGAATCCACGGCTCTCATCAATTCTGGCTCGGCCGTCACACCCTCCTGGATTGCAGGCCCCTCTACTACCTCCTGGGGCAGACCCTCAACATCTTCCAAGGAGCCCAGATCGTTTTGATCGCTTTTTTCCTCGGGCTCGTGTCACTTGTCACCCAACAGAAAATTTTCGATAACTTCCGCCATCACAGCCACACAAAATCTAAAAAAGGGAGAGAGAAAAAAAAAAGAAAACATGAGAGAAGCTTGGTCACAGAAGATCTCGACCGAAAAGTCTCAAGCACATATACTACAGTAGTTAAGGCCCGTAATTATACAGAATAATCTGTTAGCATTTCAGTTATGAGAGAGAGTGGACAGATCGACAAAATGTGCAAGAGTGAACAAAACTGTACGAATGTGATGCAGCCGTACCACACGGTCAGAAAATTTTCATTACTGCGCAAGCAGGCAAATTCCATTACGAACATTAAATTTATATAGCACAGAAACAATTTTTTTTTTATGTTGAAGAATAGGAAAGTATCAAGAAAGTGAGCCACGGAAGGCTGAAGTGCCATTGCCTATGATGATTATTAAGGATGAACATGTACAATAAATCATGTTTCAAGTAAATGAGTACACCTGTATATACTTATACGTTATAGTAATAGAAGGCAAGACCATTATAGTTCTGCCCTCTGGCAATCAATGATTTCATATTTTTCCATTTGTTTATTATAAGAATTGAAGTATTTTGTATGTTTCGATCATATGTTACTTTAACAGAAATCACCCATAAACATTTGCTAGTTTTGTCAGACAATTGTTGAATTGCTGATTCACACAGAAAATATCATAATTATTACAGGCATTTCTACAACCTATAAAGAATTTGTTCTTAACAATTCGTTTTAAACGTTCTTCTGCAAGGTTACTATTAATATCGTAGATAGCAACCTTCAAACCTTATGAAACAATATGTTACTTGTATGTCTAATATTTTTATATATTATTTCTTAAATATTTTCAATAGTATTTTTTTTCAGAACGAATGACAGATGCGTAATAAGAGACTCTGAAAACCATAAAATAGTATGTAGATTGCAGTTTTAACGTTATATACCCACTATTTGTTGAAATACAGCGTTTGAGCAATTTTTTTTGCCGAAAAATTAACAGATTTGTAGTAAGCAACGTTAAGAACCATAAGAATGATGTATCGTTTGTATTTAAAAATTTTCTATTAAGTTTTTGCTTAAACAATTCATGTTTCATGCTTCCAATTACCAGAAAAAGTATTACTCATTTATTTTTCAAATCACTCACGGAAATCAAACAGAAGAAAATAGGCAAAGCCACAGCAACGACTTTGACACCACCTAATTTTTAAGCTTCTATAGCTTGTTCAAAGTCTCTGCGTACCCAAAGTGTTTATTTTTTAACGAGTTTATTGAACCGATTCAACGGCCTTCGCATACACGGATTCCCGAGAGTCCAAACGGCCTTGGCCCCTTTGCTACCTTACCAAAATATGGATCGATACGTATCTATGCATGTATAAAACACGGAAAATTGACGGCAAATATTATGGTGATTTGATAAATGTAGGTCTACAGTATTTTATTATATTATCGAAATCATAAAGTGAAGCGTTACAAGCAATTTCTTCTTGCAGTATGGTTTGTGTTTATGTATTGGATATATCTTTTATAATTTACCAGGAGATGATTTGGAGGAAATCAAGATAGGGTAGAAATTTTCTTGGTGTCAGCAATACTAGTGCTTTCACGCGAACTATTTCGGAAGGGTCTTGGAATATCTTTGATGGGCGTACTTATCTGATATGTGTCGTCGTGGTCTTATCCCACGATTACTTGTCACTCTTGTTGTAGTTTCCTCGATGACTCAACGACGATTCTACTTGTAGCGTGTAATTACCTTCTTTTTATTTTGGAAGAGAATGAAGGTGCTTAATATATGTATGGAAGGTTGAAATTCAGGGTACGAGCCTAAAAGTCAACCTTACGACATTCATATGTTTACCAAAAGCAAACAATAGACACAAATGTTTCAATATTATAATGAAATTTATGATTTATTAAAATTTGTTAATTTTCATGTAATATACACAACTTTGATCTCATATAAAAACGTGCAGAGCTAATATTATTCATATTGGTTCTATTCGCTTGGTTTTGGCAGAGCCACAAAAGAAGGACAGCGAGGAATAGGGTACGAGCCCACTTCTCTCTATCGACTCCTTACTGAGACTGCTGCTCTAGGCAAATTCATGTTCACTCATCGCCTCGGTTTTCTCTAACTTCATACAATGCCTCTCCTTCTTTTATAGAGTGGGAAAATTTTATTTTATATATTACATGAACGGAATTTTTCGTTATAAATTAATACATACAATAACGTAGATATGCGAAATAAATAGAATCTAGAACTAGGGTTGTAAACAAGCAAAATTTTACCAAAAATTAGTTTTTTTGAGTTCAATTAAGTTAAAGCGTGGGTTCAGAAACATGGAGTTCGGTCGCTAGAAAAAACAGAGACTAAATGGCTTTTTAGGATTCAGGGGTTCGATGTTTGGTAAAAAAATATAGGTTCAAGGTTTGTTCAGGGCTATGGAGTTAAAAGTTTGGAGAAATTTCCAGAAGTTTGGAGTTGTATTGTTTCGAAGCACATGATATTTTGAAATTTTTTTAATAACCACGTACTTAAGACATCACAAAAAGGCAACTTTATCGTGTAAGAGTCGATAAAAAAAAAGGTTTGTTACAGTAGGACGTCTAAAGGATAGTGATAACAACGTTAGAAATTTAAATATAAGTTATTAATGACTGAAAATTTCATGTAATAGATCGTCCTTCACATTACAGTTATATTGCTTTTTTTGTAAATATTGCTACTATCATTCTGTTATTTGATGGCAATTTTTTTGTATTAATATTTTTTGTATTACATGTCAATGTTTTAGGGTCAGAGTTTTAACTATGACAATTTTTTTTTTAACAGACTCATGCATTATAAGACCTTGCATCTGTAATGCTTTGAAACAATCCTCAAATATAATACATGCCCAAAGCTGTTAGCTCATAGCTAAATTTTTTATTTCAGCCTTTTCTGACTGATACCACAAATAATCAGACCACATTCTTTTTTTTTGGGTTACTAATTCTTAAGGAATTTTTTGTGTGTCATCTCCTCGCCTTTTTACACCAAATAATTGTTGTTTCAAGCATTCCGTTTTTTGAATCTTGGCATATTTATAGGATGTCATCTATATTAATAAAATTAATTAGAAAATCTTTTTTTGCTGTTGTTATTGATAACGATATAGACAATTTTGATTAATTAACAATAAATAATTAATTTGGCTAATAAACAAAATTTTTTTAATTGAAATTTCAAATTTAATTTAATAAATTGAAGAACTTAAACGTTTAGTTTGCTGGACTGACATGTGTACTTACGATTACGTGACACAAGAATAACACACATAATGTTGCACCTATACCAATATAATATAATGATGTTATATCAAAGTAAATACGCTCATGTGTGACAATAATCTACAAAACTCAAACTTTCATTTAGTCTGGAAGAAACTTTTAGTAATTTGCCAACTGTTTTGAGGAACAATTATTGTTAGGTGTATTCTTTTACTTACTTTTTATTTGTAGAATTGCATACTGCATTACATTTTAGCCTACATAAGTTAATTTATAATTCATAAGCTTGAGAATGACAAAGAGCAATGCAAGCTTATTAAGATGCGGTTAGATAGGCAGAAACAGCCAGCGGAATGTCACAGCTTAAAAAAAAAAGGTCCTTCTACTACCAATTATAAGAGTGACGCGTTTTGCACATGCTGGAACAATTGTCTATCAGATACATGAAGTGGAATAAGAAGGACGCGTAGCATGACAGTAGCTAGCGAGAACAAAGGTTTGCAGCGGTAGATATTTAATGTGGTGTATGTGATACATATTAGGAATAATTGTTTATGTTATTGAGAAATGATAAAATTACTAAAATAGCCTTAAGTATCCAAATGTACCCAAATATTATAATGATAAATTAAAAACTAGGTTATATAACAGTTTTGTTGATTTTCGATGTTACGTTATACCGGGTACTGTTCTATGTACACGATGGGCAATCATTCCAACAGAAACAGAATACGTCACTGGCGAAAATGGAATGAACTAGACGTCCATATTTTTTTTCTTTCACTGACTATTTCAATAGTACGTAACCACAGCCTTACTTTACCGAGTTGTGGAATTCATACAAAGCGATTGTCCAGAGACGAGCTAGAACAACTAGAACTAGAACCTCAGACGAGCTAGAACATACAAGGAGGATGACATAGGATGATAGGTAGAAATTGTCAAAATTGTGAAATCTTCGATCAGAATGAAATTATTAATTTAAGAATGATGAAATTGAGAAAGTCACACGAAAAACAATAACAAAACCACGAAAGTGCTTTTTTCACGTTCGCATGTCCAAGCTAATCTTCCACTCTAATCTCTCAGCTTTTTGGGATTTCCCCTCATTTATCTGCTGCTCCTTCCTACCTATGCCATATACCTTTTTCCTCTAGTTTCCTAACTCATCTAGCCCACCTGAAGTGGCTTAACGGTGTCTCAACATTACAGTATGCATGAATTTTATTTTAATTACTCATCATTATATTTATATATTCATCTTTACTAAGATCAAACGTGATTATGTTATTGTTCTATGCATCACTAACTAATTTTTTTTTCATACATTAACTATATAACAAATTAATAAATGCAAGTAAAAAATCAACTCGAAAAAAAAAGATTTTTTGTAAAAATTGATGTGGCAAAGTTCAAATGGAATTATTAATTTTAGTTATAGAAAGTTATGAAAAAGAAGCTATGACTACAAATTTTAACTTACATTATAAGGAATAGAATAAAATTAGTTAAAGATATCGAGAAATTTCTTACCAGTTGTAACACAAATGAGTTTTGTATCTGAACCTTTTGTCTGAACAATACCAGCTAATACTTTTCGTCTTGCATGTTGAGGTTTATTTTGCATCAGTTCTGAAAACTTCTGACTTACTAATTTTCCTATTTTGTCAGCTAAAATTTGAGGTAAGCTCATTTGCTCCTGCCAGAGTCCCGAATTGATATAATTTGGTATAATATTCTTTGGTACTGGAATATAAAACAATGAGCTGTGAACATTTCGCAATTTTGCAAGTGCTGCTTTACTAGCAGCAGCTTTTGCTAGTTTTTTACTGGGCCCTGTTCCTTCAAAAATTTCACCATCTATTGTGACAGCTACTGTAAACTTTGCATAAATTTCTCCAGCATCCGATGTACATCTGTATACAACTCCTGGATATAATTCATTTATCAAAGCAACTGGTCCCTTATCTACGAACTTATTTGTACTTTTTGGTTCTTGAGGCAATTGTTTAAATGCATTTATAAGATCTCTTTCCGTTATATCGTTAGTAAAGTCAGGTTCCATAGTAATTTTAGATATCGATGGATTAATTGCTTGGTGAACTTCAGACGTGTTTCTAAACTGGATAATATTTTGTAATGCAAGCTCGGCAGCAGCGTGTTTAGCCATTTTTTTCGTGCGGCCTTTACCTTCATAAGATTGTCCATCAATTTGAACAGAAATCGTAAAAATAGGAGCATGTGTTGGACCAGTTTGAGAAATAAGTTTGTACACAGCTCCAGTTTTTAGTTCGTTTAAAGCACACACTGCATTTTTTGGTTGCGAAGTTTTCTGCTTTTTCTTTACGTTAGAAGGAGCTAAAACAGAAAAAGCAAGTTAGGCAACAAAAAGAAACTTTTTTAAAATTATATTTGCAAGAAAAAAAGATATTTAACAAGTATAAATAATTATAAATAAAATTGTTGCATATTATGAGTAGAGCAATGTGGCTATTATGGAACCTCTTAACTCAATAAATCTCAACACTTGAGTAACATAACCACCTTTTTTTAACTAGGCATCATGTTAAGTAAAGCTTCGTTAACGTACGAACGAACTTTGCCAACAATTCAACATTTATACATGCGTTCTCGGTAAACGTGAGCTCCACATTCTTTACTACTTTAAGACCAGCTTTGTGAGATGTAGAGAATTGTAGATTTTTAAATAGGAAAGGTTAAATTTTAAATATAATATCAAGTGACTACGCATAAATAGAAAATTTACAATTAGCAAACTATGTTACCCATATTTTTAAAAATATTAGCAGTTTATGATATAGTTGTTGTACATTAATTATTTTTATACTGAACAATTCGTAGTTGCTACTTATCCTGTGTGATTCAACATATTTTAGAAAAAATAAGTATTTTACATATATTTAATTACGTATCCACTTATTTATTAAAGAGATACAACCTTTTTACTCGTACGACGTCTTTGGCCATCTAACGATAAATTTTAAAACAAGTGCAAATAACTATGAGAGTATTCTTCTATTAGCCATAAAAAAAAAAGATAAAAATGTTCAGGTATTTTATCATATTTAGAATTTTTTATTCCAAGTCTAGCATTTGAAACTTTTTCGTGACAAATTTAAACTCAATACTCTCTGTTTCTATGCTCCAACAGCTTGAAGTGCAGCGAAAAGTGCTTAAAAAGGATTTCATTGGTTGACAAAAAATTTTAACGTAGGGCTTTTTGGTGCATTTTTTATCGTATTAAAGTAATAATAAATGTTTCTTGTTTAAAAATTTTTTTGGTTGTGTTTTTTTACTAATAAAATATTAGATTGTCAAACTTTTTTATGTTACAGTGATACTAGGAAAGAAGTGACTGCAAAATTAGCAGAAAAAAAATCAGTATAGAACTATAGAACTTACCGTTTATTCTTTGTGGCACGAGTAAATATTTGGAACAAATGTGACATTCCATGCCATCGACTTAATATTCATAACTTAGAGATACATAGTTTCTTTTTTAAACTATAAAAAAAACCAGGTGTGAGTCACGGGATCCACGACAGATGTGAAACATTAGAGAATATGTTATTGAACTTGGCAGTATTTGACTCTCTATGATGAAAATAATAGTTTTCGTCTAATAAGTGCCATCGTCTCCAAGGCTATTTTGCGGCCCGAGGGACCTGCAAAACAGGGTCCAAGGGACGTAAGGCAGCCACGGAGCAGTAGCGCTTATGTGACGTATCCTACTTTTTTCTACCGAGCGCACACCAGCCTCTCAAAAACGCGCAAGGTAGAAAAAGTATTTATTTTTTTAGACTCTAAATAATCTTCATTTCATATTTTTATATTAAAAAGACAGTTTATTTCTAAACATGTATTTTGATCAGTGAATATTATAGATTAGGAAAAAGCAATTTATGTTTAAATTCTTCTTTTTTTTTCATTAACACATAAACAACGCGAACGAAAAAGAACAATAATAGACGGAGAAGAGTATCTACACTACCTATCTACACAAAGGTAAATACATGAGTTAAACAAACGTTCGTGTGTATCACTTCCTCTGTCTCTCTGTCTCTTTTCGGATTCGGATACCCGTTTACAGTGCGTAGAGCATACAAAAAACCCGGAAAAATTTTGCATTAAGGTCGAATATTGATATTTTAAAATAATCCTGTTTACAGAGAAGAAGTTTTTTTTAAATAATGAAAAAATAATACTCATTGTAATATAAAATAATCATATTCTACAAGCACGAAATATTTAAAAAAAGCAATGAAAAAGGCCTACCTGTATGAGTACAATAGAGATAGGGAGAGAGAAACAGAGAAAGAGAGAAAGAACGAGAGCAAGAGCAGACGATCAATGGCTTCCTCTATCTTACTTACTTTTACAGGTACTGCCAAAATACCTTTTTCTTTTTTTTTTTTCATAATTTTGCGCTTGTCGAAACAAAGTTAAAAGTGCTTATTGAAAGACAATCTTTCACCCTACGCACTGGTATTTATATTTTTCTGTACATCAAACAGTTAAAAGATATAGGCAAAACAAACTTTAAATTACCATTCAGCAAAATTTTGACATTAATAGACTACTCAAAAATAATCATAACTATTTCTTTCAAAATAGGCAGGCTCATTTATATACAATATAAAAAAGGCCAAATTAAAGATCAATTTTCCAATCCAGAAGTTTCTTAGTTCGTGTCCGTAAATAATAAGAATAAAGATTGGATTGGCGAGCTGCACAGCACAATCAATAAGGTCCCCGACTATCAATCCTAAAGATGAAATTCGATTCTCGGAGTCAGAATAATTTGAAAATTTTACTTTCACTTATGTATATATATATATATATATATATATATATATATATATATATATATATACACATACATACATATATATATATATATATATATATACGTGTACATGTAAGCTGTTTTAGTTATTATATAATTTTCTATGTAGCTATAATAATACGGGTAGTACACTTTACAAACGAGAGAGGGGTGGCAGTAAGCGCGTAAATAAGGAGACAGATAGCCGAGCCAAGCCAAGTTTCACCGAAAATCAGCCGTGTTCTTCGATTCCTTTGGCTCCCTTTATTCGCACACTCTCCTGTACAGCATATTATGTATGCCTATAAATGTTTCATATCAAAATGCCAAAGCTCAGCGATCTCGAAACATCGAGCGCTTCACCTGCTTCTGCAATTGCATGATATCTAACTTTTCGACAGCAACTTGTACTTAATGTAAAATCCGAGAGATTAGCAGTTTTAACCATTAATTACTGCGTTATTATTGCACCACGACTGTGCTCGTGTCCATCGAGAGTAAGCAAGTTAAGCTCTGATTGGTCGTTCGGATCCCCAACCTGCCACATCCTCCTTAAGAGCAAGAGTATAAAAACTCGTAGTACATAACAATTAGGGCCTTTCTTCTTTTATCAAGTGCTCTAAAGTAACGATCAAGGTTGGAGAGTGAGTTCTGTTGCTTCTTTTAAGCAGATGTAAGACTTAGTTCGGTGATTAAGCTACGTTTTAGAAGCGTGCATTCCAAGCAAATGTAAGACTTAGTTCGGTGTCTAAGCTATGTGAAAAAAGCTCCAGTAAACCAGAACCACTGTAGACTCGCCTAAAAAGTGAATCAAGGAGGAATAAGAAAGAAACGACCGTCGACTTGGGTTCCGACGTTAAAAGCAGCAGCCTAATTATTGCCATCACCTTGAGTACTCTCGTGTAGGATTAGGATAATCGTTGCGGTCAACCTTGTAAGATCTTGCGACTGCGTGCGCGCAAGCAGCGGCTAACCAACGATTGAAGAAGTAAGTTAACTTAAGAAAACTATGAATTGTATAAACATTGTAAATGCGAATTAGAAAACTTACAATTTATATTTTTTGTAATATCAACTATTTTCGGCTTTTCCAAATTTATTAAATCATTAGATAAGACATAACTTGGTTGTTGATCAAAATTTACTTTTTTGATTAAAAAACATTGCAATTACTTAATTATATGAAATTGTATAAGAGTCAATATTCTAATTGATTGACATATAATTAATACCTTGATGAATAAATTGAATGTAAAGGAATATTTAGACAACGTATGACAAAGATTTTTACAAGGTTATGAGATAAAAAGACGAATAAGTTAATTTCGGTAAATATGGCGACATAATCCTGAAAGAGGAATCAGCGAGCCCAGCTATTTCGAGAAAAACGAAGGTCATAAAAGACGAAAAGGTTACTTTTAAGTACGACAAGGAAAAAGACAGACTTGTTACTCAAACACAATTTATTAACAACTACTTAAGACAAACAACGGATGACAGTAAATTTCTAGTTAAAAGGAGTGCGGCAGCGGAGGAAAGGGCGAGTGTGCAACGCCATATAGACTGGGTGAAGGAAAGACAGAGGACGATAAATCAGAGGGCGGTGCAGACTACGACTGAGAATGCCAATGGGATAAGAGTCCTGAAAGAAGCGGTGTTGGCTATCTCTAACCTGTCCGGACGACTGGAGGCATTCATGACAGCACAAGAAGTAGGTCCGTCAAGTCCTAAAGGAGACACCTCCAACTCTACTGCCTTTTCTTTATTGAAATAAAATCGCGAACAGAAGATTGATCCTTTTTTAAAAAAGGTTGTTGATTCCACACTGCATGACAAAATGACTGACCTTGATAGAAGTGAAATTTCAACTTTAACTATTGAACAAGGATTAACCTTCTCGTTACGACCATAAATTAACCCCTAAAATGGAGATACAATTGTTTCTTAATAAATTATTATCAGAGTTAAACATTAAAAGACTATGGTATATACTGAACGATACCGTTGAGTTTCCCGCATTTCTGTCGGCCAAAGAATCACAAAGAAAGAGTACGACGTATGATAATTAATTACATTGATGACTTTTACCACTAAAAGACTGCTCATTATTCCAACCCTAAAGAACTGCTAAACAAATTACAAGAAATTAAAAGAATTAAAAATATCTTGTCGTCAAATGAAATTAGACAAAAACTGTATACTTTCCGCTATTTTCCTTATTAAACGACAGGGTTAGACATCGTTGAAAAATTTGAAGAGCTACGAAAATTTAAAAGGGTAACAATCCCTGTCCGAGGAAGAGATACGTGACGCTCGGTGTGATGACACTGGGCACCATTCGTACGGCTGCCTAATCGATACAAGACTGAAAAAGTGCTACTCCTGCGGAGGGCTCAAATGGAACTTCAGAACCTTATGGAGCACAAAAAGAACTGCAGGGGTACCTCATTAGGTGAGAATAAAAATGTTAATTGGGATTTTAACAGACGGGAAAATAAAGATGGTCAAAAAGGAAAAGAAGGAAACATGACAGCGAACAAAACAGCCGAAATAAAAGACAGAAAAGGGACAATGACAAAAGTGACAAAAATGATAATAAAACAAAAGGGCAAGGTGAAAACTGAAACAAGAAAGGTAAGACTATTTTTAGGCAAAGCGACGTTGCCTATATACTGTTTTCAAGTTCTATCAATAACGTATGGACTGACAATTACAACCTAATTAAATTTATTGCCGACTCAAAAGCGACCGATCACTTAGTGAATTCTCGTCTAGTAATAAGGAGCTTAAATCACAATAAGACAAGCAAAATCAAGTGTGCAAACAGTAATCCCTTAGCAGGCTTGAAAACGGAAAGAGAAGGCAAGGTCGTTGGTAGAAGCAATAATAATGACCTGACACTAAATAAGGTCTGCTCCAAATCCCTGTCAGAAAACTTACTTTCTTTGAGAAAATTTGTAGATTTAGGCTTGACCATATATCTTGATGATAATAAAATCGGCATATTCGACCCTACTTCGAACGAGTCATTTACCATAGGAGTCTATCAACAGCCATACTGGCTTGTTGAGTTAAACGTATACAACAAAGATCAAAATAAGGTTTCCAGAAAATTTGCATACCTAGTGACGGATGGCTCGAGCGAATCTCGGTATAATACACAAAGCAACGCTATAAAGAAAGACAGCAAACAAGACAGAAATATTAGTAAAAATATCGAGCAAGAAAAAGTTACTGAAAATTTACATGCCACCCTCCATAGACTCTTGCTTCGAAAACTCAATTAATAACCATAAGCTTCTGAACCCAGATAAAATAAGTGTGGAAAATGCACCCATTTATGACAGTTATAAAACTCTTGAAAATACAAACGCTATTAACGAAGTTATCTTATGGAACGTTAAATTAGGGCATGCTTTCCTCACTTATCTTAAAGCGTTTCAGAAGAAGCTTCCAGATAGCAAAGATTTAAAGAAAATTATACTCAATCACAGTATGCCTAATTGTGACATACGTTTAATGGCAAAGATCAACAAACTTCTAGCTAAGACAGTAAGAGTGAGAGCTACAGCTCCCCTTAAGATCGTTAATTCGGATATAATGGGTCCAATAAGCCTGATCTCACATTCCAAACGCTACAAGTTTATGTCGGTATTTGTGGACGATTACTATAGAATGGCCATGGCATATCCAATGAAAGCTAAAAGTGATACAGGAACTTGCTTAGAGAATTTACTTTAAAACTCCATAAATATTTTAGGGTATAACGCCAAGTTCTGCTACCTTAGGTCTGACCAAGGCACAGAGTTTACTGGTGGCTACACCCGAAAAGTGTTAAAAAGATTGGGGGCTGAACTGCAGCTAGCTGCTTGGATACATCAGAGTATAATAAAACGACTGAACAGTTCAACGTAACAATCGGGAAGAAACTGAGAGTCTACATGTTTGATTTCAGTCTCCCACAGAACATATGGGACTTGGCCTTGACCACGGCAGTTTATGGCTACAACCAAACACCTCAAAAGTCAAATCAAATGGAAATCCCGTGGTAAAATTTGGACCGCATAAAAATCTCAATATTGAGCAGCTAAAACGCTTTGGATGCTTGGGCTACATAAAAATACAAAGGAATTTCAGTCCAAAATTAAGCTTATTAGCTCAACGAATCGTTGTAGTAGTATAAACTGCCACAGGATTTATCTTGATCAAATCAAAAGATGGAAAATTTTATGAAAGTAAAGATGCAAGATTAAATAAAAAACTGGTATACAAAGACATGTATCTGAAAAAAGATATTTAAAATTGGGAATAAGTCACAGAAAAAATTAATAATGACAGCTGGCTCCTAAAATTCGACGAAGAAATGGAGGAAATTGCGGAAACGAAGAGAGAAACCGTTAAAGGAAAGAGAGGACAACCGCCAAAAACATCTAATACAGCAAAGACAGAAAAGATCTCACCAGCAAAACGATAGAAGTTGATACATAACACTAGCTTTACAGGACTGCAGGTGTACCATGATTCAAACAATCAAATTAGCTTTGGACAAGAAAAGTTAGATGAAGACTGCTCTGTGAATCAAAATCGGGATGAAGTATAACACACATTATTGGCAAAAAAATTTTAAAATCCAACAAGCAACTAAGAAACTTTTGTAGAAATGGCACAGAATGGAGGAAAGCTATGGAAGAGGAACTGAAGTCAATGAATGATAAAAATGTCTGGAAGATTATGAAGAAACCGATGACTGATAGCAAAGACATAAAACTAAATATGATTGATTTTCGATGGAATCTGAATGGGAAAGAAGATAACTCTGGAAATATCAAATTCAAAGCCAGGTGAATAATCCATGGATTTCAAGTCAGAAACCAATATGATCTGTTGGAAACTTATGCCCCAGTCTCTCGATTGGTTGTAATCCGAGTCTTATTGGCAGTTATAAACAAATATAACTTGGAAACATAACAGCTTGATGTGAAGATGGCTTTCCTAAATGGTACATTGAATGACGAGATACATATAGAAATACCAGACCGTGTTCCTTGTGCCCAAGAATTAAGAAAGACTAATGTTTGGAAGTTGGAAAGATCTCTGTACGGGCTTAAAATTAGTCTCAAACGTTGCTATAAAATGTTTTCAGAGACAGCTACAAAAATAGGACTTCTGGAACATCCCAGTAAGCCTTGCCTTTTCATGTTGAGATGTGATGACAAGTTTTTAATTTTGATCCTGTACGTGGATGACATGCTAATGACAAGCAACGATGTCAGAAAACTTACAGAAGTGAGTGGTAAAATCAAAGCCAAATTCGAAATGACCGATATAGGGGAAGCAAATAACTTCCTAGGAATATAAATCGACAGAGACTGAGTGAATCAAACTATACGTCTAACACAGAAGAAATACACGAATAAAATACTGCAGAGATTTGGTTTTGACAATGCACAAACGTGCAAAACACCCATGTGACGAGGCAACTTATCAACTCACAGCTAAGAGACAGAGAAAAATCTGCAAACGAAGAAGACCAAAATATGGACTAACCAAAAGATTTCTTATATCGAGAAGCAGTTGGCAGTTTGCTGTATCTGGCAAACACTGTTCGAACTGATATCTCGCACGCAGTGAATGCATTAAGTAGACATCAGATCAATCCCACAGAAGAAGACAAACAAACAGTTTAGAGAGTTTTCCGATATCTCAATGGTACTAGAAAAAAAGTACTGACATTGAAAGAAAACAGACAAAACATAACTGCTTATTCTGACTCAAGCTTTGCGAATCGTTAAGATTTGCACACGATAAGTGGATACGTCACGAAGCTATTTGGCAACTCCATATCTTAGAAAACGCCCAAACAAACATGCGTTTCGTTGTTGACTCAACAGGCTGAATATAAATTGCTATAAGCAAGGCATGTCAAGAACTGATGGCTTTAAGAAACACTTTGACAGATGTGTTAAATATCACAATGTTTCCAATGACCGTGTGGTGTGATAATAAAGCAGCCGAAGCAAGCGCTTAATCTTATGGTGGAACTAGACTCAGATACATATCATCAGTGCAAGAGCATTATGTAAACTAATGTGCTAAACATGGGTTTATAGAAATTAAGTGGATCATCTCTAAAGAACAGATTGCCGACATTTTTACTAAAGCTTTACCCATTGAATCACATGAGAAAATGACTGAAAAATTACTTAATGACTGCCAATACTGTACGACAAAGAATTTTGTTTAACCATTCGATCTAACTTTTATGGTATGAATTCTGTTTTAAATAACAATTAACAGTGAGTCTGAAAAAACACGAGAGGAAGGATGACTGTCTTACTATATTTTTTTTTTTTTAATTTATCTTATTTTTTTATAATCAGTCAGAGATGATCTGAGATAGGCGATCTATAAAAACTTAAAAGAGTGTTAGAATAAGATATGGGATTATGACCGTAATGCCGAGGTAGACTCTGGGATCAGGACGGGCTCCCATAAGTCCAGGAGTTCAGTCGAGAAGGAGAAATCAAGGAGCCAATTCGTAACTGCAACAATAGTGAATTTATTAACTGAGTGACTCGTGAGGCGACTGCCCTGACTCGCAGTCGTACAAAGAAGAAGGAAAACATAGTGAGCGGGTAGACCGCTACAATGAAGAAGCGCTGCAATCGCAAGCAAGCGCGGAGGACGGAGTCGGTACTGCAGAGCTCTGAGTCCCTACAAAGAGTTTACACATAGCGCCATCTGTACACATATATAAATACTATGTACATGTGCGCCCGATGCTGAGTATCGGGCTTACTCAGTTGACTACTAGCCGTTAGCTACTGAGGTATAAGACGACAGGTTTGTTAAGGACGTTTATCACACATAGCGTTTTCTGAACCATCTCACTGAAATTTCAACAGGATGCTCGTAATGATGTGAGAAAGTTACATGTAAAATTTGAGATCGTTCCACAACACCATTTTTTAAATATTAAATGTTGAAAAAACTTCAATTTAACACGTAACCTTATGGAGGAGTCACATGAAAATGGAATTCATAAGAAAATGGTATGTAGAATTTTTTCAATTTTTTTTGCATGACGCAATACAATAATACTGGTCTTATTCTCAATTTTCAGGGAGATCGACAAGTTACTTTTGCAGTTAAATAAAAAAAACAGTGTCAGACGCCTATATATAGGTATACAAATGCATTCAAAACAGTTGCCGGCGCTGCTGCATGCTCGCTCCTCCCTCACTGCAATCTCTACATTTTTCCTCTAACTGTGATGAACGTCCTTAAGTCGGTAAGCGGTGAAATGATGGCGACAGCACTTTTTCTAATAAGAACTCAGTATATATTCTTAGCAAAATGTTCAAAGGTTCTTATTTTTTATCCTGGCATCTTTCCCAAATTAACAGAGCTTCGCTCAGTGTATTTAATTATGCTGACACGAACCTACGACTCCTTAAGTATTTTTGGCTAGAAAGCCAGCACGCTAACCACTGAGCCATCGAAGCTCTTTAATTTATTGATGTATATAATAAATGATATATTCAGAAATAAATCCATTTGTAAATAGTAAATGAGTACTTTGCTCAACAAGTTTGGACCATACTATACGAGAAGTAAAAGGTATTATCCTGTCAGGGATAGCTCATGGTTGAAAGGATACTTTCCTTGGTTAGTGTGCAAGAGTTCGTGAGTTAAAGCCAACTGGAGCTTGTTTTTTTTTCTTTCAGCATAAAATTTATAATTTTTTTTTCATCAATCTTAGGATCAGAAGTGAGAGTAAAAATTTACTTTCGTCACATATTTTTTGAGAGAGAGAATTCTGAAATCGTTGATTTTATCTATGCATAACGCGCCTATACATGTATAACTTTAAACAGACGGCATCTTTTGGACAAAAAACCAAGCGAGAGGGATCTTGAAACCCCTGACAGAAGCGAAACTGCCTTATATATGTGACAGCAAAACATTATACGACATTAGTTGTACAAATAATGTCTATAGAAAAAACACATATACATGCAAAAGAATACGTACGCACCCTCACACACACACACACACATTTCTAGAACAAATATCCAACAATTTATTGTCAAATATGTAAGTACACATTGTTTGCTGAAAAAAAGTAAACAATAATAGTAAAATTTAAAAAAATATACAGCTGATAGGATATGCACGGAAAGAAATCTGTAAATCAGATGTTTAATGAGGGGAATTTACATATTATGACCACAAATTTCATCATACTTGTTTCTTTAATTTACTTTTCTTATTTGTGAGGTTTAAAGGTAGAAATTTTAGTTTTTACTTGTGCACTATAAATTTACCATTATTGTTCAAATTGCTTAATATGCTTCGTAATTGTTAAATTACTTTGTTTGTAAAAAGATTATAATACCAAAGTGTACATGATTATGACACTTGTATCTATTGTTTCAGAATTACGTTCCTATTTATAAAACTTTTTCAAAAACATAAATTTAGTAAAATATTTCAAGACAAAGTTTTTTCACTTTCATAACACTATTGTATTTAACAGAAATAATTTTAACGTTCATTTGTTCATTAGAATTGTAGATGTTACTCGTTGAAGTTTGGTACCATAATATGTACAGTTCTAAAGATAGGTTATGTTCCACTTTGTTCTCATTTATAAAATCATCTTTAAAATGGGTTGTTAATCGTATGAATAATAAAACTTTTTTTGTGAATTTATAAAGATAAAGAAAATATACAACTAGCACAATTATTTTATAAAATAATCGAGATCATTTTATGTGCAGTAAGGATCAACCGCTGTATGTATATAAAGTAGTGTAGCTGAGCCAAGCTCCGTCTGCTCCCACGCGGTCAAGCAGACGCTGTACGGTGACACATACTATTATACAGGCACTATGGATACATTTACATGCGACTGTACGTGCGCGTACGCGTGTGATAACGCATCAGAATATTTTATTTCAGTATTTCTGCTACTGATTTCTCTTCGTGTAGGTATAGACTTGTTACCAGTAAGAATAAGCAATAGCTGCAGTAGCTGATATGTAGTACTGTATATGTAAAAGTACAACTCACAGCCATTGGAAATGGGAAAGAGAGACCACATGACCATGTCGCAAAATTATGCCAGTTTTTAAAAAGTCATTCCCCAAGCCGAGATCCTGAGCGTCCCATAAAAAACTTCACTTCAAAAAAAGAAATGCTGTTTCACCATGGCAACGCTCCAGCTCTCTTCAGGATGCTATTGCAACAGCTAAACCATCTAATTTAGGTTATAAGATACTTACTCACCCTATTCTCTAAATCGAGCCCCTTACAATTATTTTTTATTTTAAAACACATATCTAATTTGATGAGCTGATTTTTACCATTTTAATTTAGAATAGCTTGATTTACCCAGGTGCACGCAAAGATAGTGTTACTTTAGCGTGTAGACTAGTTGTCGTATATAAATTCAACACGTCCAAATGAATAATCATTGAGTAAAAATTATTATAAAAAGAAACAAAAGAAGAAAAGTGACCACCAAGAAATCATGCACCTATCATGTCTCTTCCAAGTGGCCATTATGCACACAGCAAGTATCCGTTATGTGCCTACCAAGTGCCCGTTAAGTGCCCAGCAAGTACACATTAAGTGCCCACCAAGATCCTATTAATTAAAAGCCAACTAAGTTCTTCCGTGTACTAAAGTTTCTGTGGAGTCTGAATTGAAATCAAGTAAAGTTTTGGCAAAGTACTTGTATAGCTTGATAAGTTTTAAAATTTCTGTTATTTGCGGCTCTAATTATTAGCAAATAATTCACTCAGGCTGCGTAAAAAGTATCCTGTACCGTAATAGTAGTAAGTATCAACGACTTGAAACTTTGCAATAACATTAGCGCAACCTCTTGGCCTGGGTTTTCAATTATCCTGCTTTATTTTTCTAATTAGTTTATTAATTTAATAAATTTCATAGAGCAACACTCATTCTAATGTTTAAAATACATTATTAATCACACGTAAATAGCACAGTAATTGTACACAAATATGCAAAAAATATAGCAATCAGGCACTAAAATAGATCGGACTAGTTTTGAAACCACTATAACTATACGTGCATTATAACACCAGACCAGATCCTCTTTAATTTAATCTCCTAAAATCAAACTTTTTTTTTCATAAGGTCCAGACAAAAAATAATCCAGATGCAAGAGGTCTTCTTTCCTCAGTGTTGAGTATTACTTCCATTGAGACTCTAGTCATTTACATCAAACTTGAAAAAGTGTAGACGGGACTGTAGAGGAGTATTTTTTATTCGTACTAATGTAAAACGTTAGTTTACTAGTAAGCCTACAGCTCTTTAGGTAGGATTTCTTCCGGGTGTCCCACTTACTTTGCATGTCGATGGCCTCGTTTCATAAAAGGGTAAGATCATCTTCAAAAGCAAACATGTCAATAAATTTTTTAATGTTAATATGACCTTTCTTTTAGAAAAATGAAATAATGTCATGAATCAGTATAGAAAAAAGGAGGGGACGTAGAGAGGCACCCTATTAAACAGCTCGAGTCGCATCAACTGCATCAATTCAGTTGGACCCAGATAGCTTTATTCTTATCTTGAAACTCTAGTATAAATTTTGCATAACTCTGATATTTCTTGAGCTGATTCTGCCTCATATAGAGTTTTCTATGGAAATTTGTAGTCAACAAAGTCAAAGGCTCTGTTATAGTCTACAAAGACTGCAAATAGTCTTTCTTGTGGCTTAGACAGCGCCGTTACTACCTTCACTCAAATGGTAAATACGTTGTCATTACAGAATCCGCTTCGTCTAAAGCCTGATTAACACTTCTAAAGCAAATTTACAGAGTTATCTAAGTCAGACAGATAGTTTGTAAGCAAAGTGGTAAAAATCTTGAGTCTGAAGTTCATTAGAGCGATCGCTCTGGAGATAACTGGATCTTGGCTATCACCTTTTCTGTAGAAGAGGTTGTCTTCAAAATTACATCAGCTTTCAGGGGTTTACTTAAGTTTATGATGTTATTCAATAAGCCAGATACGAGGACCAGACAGTTTTGTGGCAATGCTTTGAAAAATTCAGTGGATACTCCATCTGGACAAGGAGCTTTGACGCTCTTTATTAACCTCATTGCAAGGGAATCCTACATGGTAGAAATATCAGCATCCAAGTAAGTGGAAAGAGTCGTACAAGAGGTTTATAAAATTATGGAGTGATTTTCGATTATGGAAAACTTAACAGACGAAGAAATAGGAAAATGGTGCAAATTGCCAAAATTAAGCTCAGCACAGTCATTCAGACTAAACAAGCCAGTGCAATTTGTCCATAAGCGGTCTATTGTACTGGAACCTAGATTCCCTGCAAAAAAAGAGCTCCCTGTAAGTCAGAAATACTTCTACCATTGAGCACAACCAACCTCAAACTTTCTATTTTATCTTGGAAAATGCATCTTTCTTGATTGACTGTGATGATGTCTATGGATTTCCGTGATTGAAATTAATTAAAACCAGTCGTGTTATTATTAGTATCAGACTCAACGCCGTGCATCAATGAGTTATATCCTTATGACATTAAAAGCAAGCATATTTTGGAGAATACATGATTGAGATGAGTTTGCTAAAGCAAATTAGGCAAATCGTTTTATTATTGAAATAGTTTTTTTTTTCTTTAAATTTTATCAGTGGCCTCCGAAGAAATTGGAAATTCAAGGTGATCAGTGATCCGTTGGGGGCGAGATGTGAGAAATAAATAAATACAATTAGAGTGTATTTAAATTTTTTCTCTTACTTTGTCTTATTAATGAGCAACGTTTCGCTGACATATGTGTCAGTCTCACTATTTTTAATTTTGTAGCCTGATGAGGCTGACACATATGTCAGCGAAACGTTGCTCATTAATAAGACAAAGTAAGAGAAAAAATTTAAATACACTCTATTTGTATTTATTTATTTCTCTCATCTCGCCCCCAACGGATCACTGATCACCTTGAATTTCCAAGTTTTTTTTTCCTTCCATGGTTTGGATTTAAAACTATAACATCAATACAGTCAATAAGCCTGATTACAGAAAAAAACATTTAAGCATATTGGCATTAACAGAATGGACTGCAGTCTGATGTATGGCAAGAGATTTTTTGGCCTTATTTTATTGTTCCGTTGCTTCCTAGCAGATGCTTCCAATGTTATAATTTGTGCTGTGATGAATACACGTAATTGGTTATTGGTGGAAGCATTGACACTATTTTCTGAGTGTTTCTGCCTATTATTATTCGCATAGACTCAAATTTACTAGTAACCTAGGCAGTAAACATGTCATTATAAGCCATCTACTTCTTCATAGCTATTAAGGTATCGAAAGAGTCTAGCACTTTTTTGAATATGCGCTTTGAATCAATGCAAAAAGCATTTTCATGGGTTAAGCACTTATGGAAGTGTTAGTGTAAGACGACACTAATTAACAGACGACACCGCTAACAAAAGTACGTAGATGCTAACCTTTAATTATTCCAGGGAGATCCTGGTTCCTATGTATTAGGGCTCTTAACACATCCTTCAAGTTTTTTCAATACTCAAGGCTATCATTGAAGACAGGAAGATAATTGGATAGCAACGAACAATAACTAAGAGAGTTGCTCAGTATTGGAACAGAGTTTTGAGGTGTAGGAGCTAGCCCTGGATTATTGGTAGAAAAAGAAATCTGATGGTCCTTAAAGTCCCTAACAACCAAAAAATAATGGTCTCTACCACCCTAAATACCTAATACTGATCAGTAAATGTAATTAATTAAAAATATTATTTTCTTGAGTTTGACACAAGCCATTAATCAAATAGATTTTTTCTGATAATCTTCAAATAATTAACGCAATTGCTACAAAACCGGAATCAAATATTAGTCTAAATAAAAATTCAGTATTTTAATTACACAATCAGTTAATTAATTATTGTCGTATTCTCTAAGACATGTAAACAAGATTAGCAAAGAATAAGCTTAGAGAAAGAGCAGTGACAAACGTTGAAGGCAACAAAAGACCAGCAAACTTGGAGTGCTAAGCGTTGGCAGGATCTTAATGATGATCACGACCCACCGGAGACAGGAAGTATGTAGTGTACTAACAAATGAGGCAATGATGACCTGCAGCAACAACAAGCCAGTAGACAATGACAGCAATTCTGACAGCTGCAGAAGATCAGATAATTTATGAGAGCAGTGCACGAGAATACGACAGAACGTGCAAGGGTACTAATGGCCAACTTGATGCATAACATGTGCTGTATGCGGTACACTATTGCGGAAATAGAGCTTGAGTAGTATCTTTAATAAAACTAAAGAAATTAATAACGAGTTTTACTGGCCGACCGACTTTTGCTGACTGACACAAGAGAGCAACGCACAAAACAAGCCAAGTAGGCATGAATATAAGTTGCGCAGTGATTGATGGCAGCTAAAAAAATTGTTCACACATTATGAGATACAAATTATACTTATTACTGACACGCGTATATACAAACCCTAAAAGTATTGACTCCCTGATTAATATGTGAGTATCAAACTACTGTGTTGTTATTAAATTGTAGATTATACCTGTATAAAAACACTAACGCTACATAAAAAATAACTATACAAGTTAAGAACAACAATAGTTAAATAGGTCACTCTTTTACAAACCAAACACCTTTCTGATCGACACCTCTTCGATTTGGCTATAACTATTTATGCAAATTCTACATCGAAAAATGAAAAAAAACGTGACCAAGGATTTTTTTTTTCCCCTAATTTTTTCGACAATACAAGCGATCTAAAATTTGAGAATGGCAAAATGTTTGACTTAGGCTTATTTCTCAACGTTTGTAATTCTGAATCAGTAAGAGTTACGAGATTTTCACTAATTGTACTTTTGTAGCTGAAAAACTGGACTTGAAAAAAAAAAAATTTTTTCGTAAAAATTTTTCACAAATTCATATCGTTATTAGCAATTTAATTGTTCCAATCGATTTTCAACAACGGCCCTCTGAACAAATCAATTTTTTGATATTTCCATCAAATTTCCTGTCAAATTTTACGTTAACAAAGTGTATTAAAGATATGGTACCTTTTTAATTATTACTGTTAAAATAATAAGTAGTAGACGATTTTTTGCTGATGTAACGAAATCTGTGACTCTTATCTAAAAAGCTTAAACGTTAAAGTTGCAGACAGTTAAAAGATCTACATCTTCTGTTAGGACTATTTTTTGACACAACCTCAAAATTTTTATTTACAATTGAAAAAACATTAAAGATCATCTTTTTAATCATTTCTTTTTGCAAATGTGCATAAATGAAAAAATTATTGGTAGTTTATCCAGAAACCAAATTTTCTACGTGTTAAAAAACTAATATTGATTGCGGAAAATATTATCACCAACTTAGATAAATAATGACAAATGATGAAACAATATATTAGTAAATCAAGAAAAATTAAACGCAATAAAAAAAAAGTAATACTTTTTAATTATCATGTACTTCGTTAAAATAACAACATTTATATCTTGAAATGAACACTTTTCTTGACAGTTTAGTTATATAATATGTTTCATTTGAAAATTTTCACAACAGTTTTTTTTTGCATGCAGTATAAATAGTTAAGCTTCAAATTTTTAAAGAGATACGAGGTTTATCTTTAATTGATTGTCTTCCCGAACGAAATTTTTTTACCCATTCTTTGACGGTGGAGTATGAAGAAGATTTTCCGTATACAGCATCCAGACAATGTTTGATTACGACGAGCGTGTTGCCTTCTTTTGTTAAAAATTTGATCACAGCTCGAAACTCAATTTTATCCACTTCGAATTTTTAATCGACTATCTGACTTTAAAATACTATATCTTTCTAATGAAATAAAATGACTTTATATCTTTTATTGTAGGTGGGTAACTAAAAGTCTAGTAATTTAATGATAGGTTAGTTTTGTGTTTCCCATTAATATAATGTGGGAAGGCGGGAAACTGTTGGACCTTACCACGTACATCATACCATACATAGTGATTTGGGTGGGGCTTATTACCATTCCCCCCACAGCTCCTTTACAGCCTACCAAAGACCTCTTACAGCCTATCCACAGCCTCCCCCCGCAAAGGAAAAATTTTCTTGTTTTTTTCCCTTATTTTAGTAGGAATAATTTTCCAATAAAAATCCCCTACAGCCCCTATACAGCCCCACCACGGTCAACCAACGCAGTTTTTATTTCCCCCCCCCCCCCACAAGGGTGGTCCACCATGTAAAAAAATTGTAAACTGTTTTCAATCATAAGAATTTTAGTATGTTAACTTTTAATGAATTATTATTACTACACGGTATCGGTATCTATTATTCTCACACCGCCTATGAGGCAGATAGATCAACGCTACAGTAAGTGGAAATATTCCCGTTCATTAGATTCAAACTTTTTTTATTTAAGAAATAAGTTTTTTTACTCTGAGGAGTCAGAAAAATTTTATTATGTAAAAACTTTCTACACCTACTAAATATTTTTAAACGTATATTATTGGTATTATAATACCAAGGAATCTTCAATGTTTTAATTTTTCCTTCTTTAATCCATAATAACAGTTTAAAAAGGTTTATATCAATCGAAAAAATATGTATAGTTAATTTTATGATGTAAAAAAATTCGTTTTAAAACTAAAACAGTTCGTTCTTAAAATGTAAGTTTGTATTACATACATCACACAGAGTCCAAATTATTTAATTAAATTCTCGTAACTTTTTAACAAAACTAAGCTGTTGAGGGTGTCTGCTGTTTTTTCAGTGTATTATTAATTTTCATTCTCATCTAATAATAATTTTTGCTTTTTTTCAAGATAAACGGGTAAAATTACCACTTCGTGACTTCTACCACAAATTAGTAACTCTTGCCATTTCCATGTTGCTTTCATTGGATTTGAATGTCAACCCTCAACATAGTTTTTAATTTTGTCTAGAATTTTATATCAAGAATTATTTACGCTTTGAATTTCCACGAACGCTTTATCACTACCTTTAGGAATGTGGTTAAAAGTGTATTCATTACTATGTATTGATGCACGATATTCAACATTTATGTGATACTCATATTACATGAATGAAAATTTGTTATATGGTTCAACTATTCAATAATTAATCGTAATTTTGTCTTTAGTTTAAGTTTTATAGCGATGATGAACTACGGGGAACCACTTTTTTTTAACAATGTCACATCAGTGGAAGGTTTAGGATATTTTTTGAGACAGTTATTATTACGTTTCTCTGTAAGTAATCTGTAAGCTAATGTAAGTATAATGTACGTGGTGTAAAAATTGAAGCAAAGAAAAATCATGTACGTCATATGAAAAAAACATATTAACGACAAATTCTTCAATTGTCATTTATATCCAAAAATGTTTAAGACAAACACATTTACGTTATCACATATTTCAACACAATTCAGAAAATACAAAATACATTAAGAATAAGGAAGACAGTTTTGCGAAATAAATAATTGATTAAAAAGACATAAAGTTAATGTACAGAGAAAAGCAAGTATATTAAGGAGTATTACTAGGTCAACAATTTTAAAGCATGCCTTTGTACGAACTTTAATAATAAAGTGATAATTATTTGTTTGAATTCAGAAAAATAATCAACACGAACAGTTAAATTTAAGGTAAACAATAAATTATTATGAAAACACAAACAAATATTTTAGAAGAACTGAGTAAATATTGAGTGATAAAGTTTTATTCAAAAAAGTAAAATAAAATAATGAAAAACACTCTTCTAAAAAATTAAAATAATATAACAATAGTTAGTAAGATAATCCAAAACCAAACGAAAACTTACTGAAAAAGTTTTAAATCCAAGGTTACTATTTACGGAGGGTTGACGCGCAAAGTGCATAGGAGAAAGAGCTTCACTAGTATGTATATATGATAGATGGTGTGGTAAGAAGACATACAAAATTATTTAATTAGGTTAAAAAATGAACATGTCAAATAAGTTTTTACGAAAATAGCAAGGTTTCTAAAACGATGACAGAAGTTCTGAGTATAGTGCAGAGGATGTGGGGGGCACTTGAAAATGTATGAGGGTGGCAGGGAGTTACACAAAAAATAGAGTAGAGTTTTGTTAAATTAAAATAATACGCAAATTAATAGAACTCTACTTTATTTTGCGGGGAGGTGAAAAGAGCAGCAGGGGAGCTAAACGAGCTCACTATATTATTTTATTGGGAAAAAAATAACATTGATAGCGATTAGGAGCAATTGTATTAAAAAACTTTTTTAATATATGGGTGATTCTGCCGTAACTTGCTTAGATCGACTCAAACAACTTTTTAAAAAGAAGTTGGTTGAAAAAATTTTTTCATGGTATTTTTACTGTATATATCATCAGTAACAAACATCTAAAGCAATGCCACTATACAATTTTCTGGTCAAAAGTTAAACGAAATTTTATAAAAGTCAGTTTTTATCGATTTTCCAAAAATTGTATCACTTTCTAGCACTTGTAGCTCCTTCAATAGTTCAAGTATTCTTACTGGGCTAAAATAGAAGCTGGGATCAAGACCTATTGATTAAAAAAAAAATTTTGTTCGATTTTGTGCCTCCATTCGAAAGTTACAGCTGTTTCAATTAGAACGTGAATATCGCTAATAATGTGATTTTGGCTGAAATTGAGTATTTTTAATAAAATCACTACAGCTTTTTATTCGGGGCATGAAATTCAAACATTTTTGTTTCAATCATTAGAATTATGTTTTTGCTTTCATTCAAGCCCAGATAAAGCTACCTAATGGAGTGCACTACTTGGCTACCAACGTTGGAAGCAGCACCACCGTTTTTGCATTTATGTAGCGAAAAAGAGTCAATTGGACGAAACCCCGAGACATATGCCTCGTCTTTTAGCCCAACAGTAATGAGAAAAAAGTTTGACTGGGATTGATTGCTATAAAAAGAAAAAAATGGCACTTTGAGGTAAGGTAGGGTCAGAATAGAAAAGTTCGGAATACAATTTTCAAAGTCTGTAGTGCTCGTACGACTCATAGACGTATTACGATGACTTGTCTACCCATAATTTATTTACTAGCCTCAAATGCAATAAGAAACTGTAGTTTGCGTACCTGCACACACTCACCGAGGGGTTATTCCATGGGGGTCGGAACGGCATGAAATGTTTGTACGCGCGAAATACGCAAAAAGAAGAGCTTGGCTATTCAAGAGGTAACAACTTCAGGTATTACTGTCGAAAGGATTCATTTATTTTAGTCCTATACTTTAAAAAGTGACCATTGGTTAGCATTTCCAATTAAAAATTTACTACATTGAACTGATTTTTGTTAAAACCACGATTGTGCTGCAAACATGCAGACAAAATGTATGCAGTGAAAACTCATTCATCTTTGTCGATTTTTGGTGTGACTAAGGTACAAATCTAATTACCAATAGCTAGAGTATATAATGCTTACACGCCCAAGTGGCATAGAAGCTTTATAGTTTACCGGTGGAAGCTTTCATAAGTGAAATTGAGTTGTGGACATGGGTCGGAATGGAAAATTTGACTCTAAATGATCGATTATCTCAATGAAGGGATCAATATATTGGTATAAGATAATACGTCAAGTAAAATCGACAACATTTAACACAATTTGACGTTTTTAAAGTTTTGGATTTCATTACGGCACGTGAGTATGAGCACCGGACACGATCTGAGCAAGTTACTGCAGAATCACCCACGTATAAACACTACGTTTTATGCTCATACGAGCGGTATTAAGTCTCGCGGAAGCGTGACGAGGTAAGTTTGAGAAACCAGATGAAGCCTCAGCGACCGTGCTATTATTGACTTCAGATTTGCGTACTCGAATTTTCAAATACCAAAAAAAAAGTATTTTCCCAGCATGTCTGATCTATTTTGATTTAATTCAGTCTCTTTAATCCTACTTCACAGTTTTACTAAAAAAAAATAGGTTGAAAAGTCATAAGGACAACGAAAACAAGATATGTGTATCTCAAAATGCTCAAAACAAGATTTTTTCAGGCTCAGTCTCCGAGAAATGGTCTTATCGTTAACATAGCTGCCAGCCAAATATCCTTTATTTATTGATAAGTTAAATAAATTTTCATTTTAATGATTCTGAAATCAACTGTATCTTTAAGAAAGCAATTACTGTTACGCTTTTTATCAGTTGACGCAATGTTTCGAGTGGTTTTTCAATTCGGAAAATATGGAACGTGTTAAAATATGAAATAAATGTAAAAATTTTTATTTACAAAAGATTATCTTTATCATAGAAATATAAACATGTTGTTTAGATATCAACCAAATTTAAAAATCAGAGGATACATCACGTAAATACTTTAATTGATTCATACTAATAAGAGTTAATAACACTGAAAATTTTATAGTTAATTAAAAGTACCTGCCATTAAAAAACTGTTTAACTCAACGTATGAAAACTTCACAAAAAGAAGATATAATATTTCATAGTACTAGCAAACAAAACACTATAATTTTAATAAATGATCCTACAGTACCAAAATAAACTTATTTATGTAAAACTTTAGTTAATTATTTTATTTGCCTACGTAAAAAAATAATAATTAAATTCGTACTCATTTTGTAGGGGTGCGCAGTTGGAAGATGGTTAGAGGGACTATAAGCAGCGGTGAGGGATCTATGAGGGTGCTGTCAAAAATTATGTGGAATATCCCACATAAACAACGATATAATTCAGGAAGATATTTAAATATCTCCTCATACTACGGTGTAAGCTAAAAAAAAGTATACTCAATTCTTATACTGGTACATTAACGGTTTGTTACATTGTGTTATTACAAAATTTTTACCAGATACAATGTCTCGAGAAATGCTGAAAAATATATTCTTTATTTACAAATTTTTCGAGAGAAACAAATTTAATAACACCTTTATACGAAGCATTAGAACTGTTATTTGTTTTACGTTAGTAGTGTTGTCGTTACGATTCGTGGTAAAATTTTAAATATTTAGTCCCGCAAGATATCTTAATAGTATGTATATTTCAAAACATACATATAGATTAGATAAGACAAACGACGGTAGTATGTATCATATTAAGTTTTTTAGCGGCACAAGACAATCGTATCTTACACTCAAACATTTCAACAGTTCAATAAAATTGATGATAAGTTTAAGTAAAAATACGTCCAGTCAAATTAAAAAATCAAAAACAAATAGCACCTCGTGTTTACGGGGTGGTAACATAACTTACAAACAAATAAAATTATCTTGGGATGCGGATATAATTATTTATTCAAATAGTAACAATAAGACAGTTGATAAAAAAAAATTAAACAGCCCATGTAATGACGTACTTGATAATCAAAATACTGTTCAAGCAATTCACAGCTACTATCCAGATGACCAAGTCTCGTTAAATTGCACGTGAAACGCAGATGAAACGTAGACAAGTAGAAGACAAACACAACTCTGGACACGTATATATACACATAAATATGTATGGGTTTCAATCTCATTGGTTATTTAAATTTTCAAACAAAAAATCAAATAAATTTGATCTTTTTGTCTGCTAGTTTTTGTTTACACTTCAGAGATTGCAAATCAAAATAGCAGATGGAACATTATTGCTTAGTTATCCGGATAACTGTTCTTGAAAAGCACATCGAAAAACACTCTTTAAATGGCTATATCGATGAAATCCAAGTAACTACGACGTATACGGAATTTCGAATCTTACTTACTAAACATGCTGCAGTTGTCATTCACTCTCCCCACCACATCTTCTTCGTCTCTCACAGTTTACCATGCTCCCTCTCTTTTATTTTAAGTATACATACATGAAAGGATTTAAATGGTAGGTAAGACTCCCCATTAGCTCTTGTCTGCTTCTTACCCCTCTTGTCCGCCTCCTTTCCACCTAATGCCACCCCATTTATGTTCTTGGCATTATTGTCTAATTTAGCGTGATTTTACCTCATAAAATTAATATTTTTTGGCAGTCTTTCGCCACCTCTATCTACTCGTGTCCACCTCTAGCACCTTTAGACTACTTCTGTTCATTCTTGACTATCCCTTCGACACCTCTTTACCGCACCTTTATCAAACTGTTAGATTTCTTTACCACCTATTAGTTCAATAAGACAAAAAGATGGTGTAATAATACTACATTACATTTATACTTTTACAATTCGTCTTAATCTAAAGGTACTACTATGGCGCATTGGCTTTTTAAAACTATTACATCAAAATCGTGGAAGCGAAGTACAACATTATCATAGTATAGTATTATATTGTAATGATTGAACAATATCATAAACATATCAGCAGACTTGTAGTGAAAGAATTACTTTTGTAGAGCCAACCGATCTTGAAGTAAGAGGTGATTTGCTACCGTGATATCACGCCAGCAGATTACGTGCATGTTTTCGTTCGGGCTTCGAAAAAAATTATAACTGGTAATGTATTTTATAACTATTTTGTAGTTAATAAGTAGTAAAAAAAAGATTTTTGTAAAACATACTGATCTCGAGGTAATCGACGGATCGGTTGATCCAACCAAGATCACTTAAAACTTTATTTCCGGCCAATTAGTGCTTAATACGTATTACATATTTTTCTTGTTATATGTAAGTGAGTTAAAAAAATTAATATCCAATTTGTAGGACTTACCGATCTTGCAATCAAGAAATTAGTTAGAGTATCGACATTAAGGCAGCATATTACGCACGTTGTTCCTGTTGATCGCGGGCTTGAAAAAAACGTAACCTTTACGTAGTAATTGACTTGTACGATTTTGGAAGTTTTTTACGCAAAAATAGCTTAAAAACATAATTCGTGGAATAAAAAAGATTTTTTATTTATAGCAGCTTGAAAAACCGTTGAAGAGTTAGGAATTTGCAACTTAAAAAATTTGTTTTACTGTGTTATTTAAAAAGAAAAGGTTAATAGAAATTTTAAATGTACGAGTTTTAAATATTAATATTGAAGGCTTTGTTTTTTACAAGCTTCTCTACACCTTTACAACTATTTAATGCTGTATTTTATGTAAAAAATTTTGAAACGAGGGCTCTGACTAATTACTTAATCGCATTATACGTCATTAACATAAAAAAAATTTTTAAATTATACAAAAATGTTATTACTATGTAACAGAATAGCAGTTTTTAATGTATAATGTTAAGCAATTTAATAATCACTGCTTCCATGATGATTTTCACAGAAGTATAATCGAAAAATGGCTTGTTTTTTATGAACCTACTAATCATGTGAATAAAATATCACTACTGCCACTTTTGAGTGAGAAAGAAAATAAATAACATCTGACTTAGCTGCTTCATTAACCAAATTGTCAATTTTTGATTTTTGGCAATAACCATGCCTTTGCTATAGGTTAAAATATACTAACCATGATAAAAAAAATTTTTAACATAAAATAACATATAAATACATTTGGTTGAATAATCTTTCACACTGAATCATAGTCATATACGGTGATTACGTATCGCAAAATACAATGTCTAAGGACAAAAAAAGTAAACGGCACATTTAAATCTTATTACAGCTTTGGACTCAATACAAAATTCTATTAATTTCAATAGTATCCATGATATTGGAATAAATCCGTTTTTTTTGCATGTATGGACAAACAAGCAAAATACCTTATATAAATGAGTTGCTAAACTAAGTAGGCCAGAATGTGTGTTGATTCGAACAAACTGAAATTGCAAGAAATAAAAAAATAAGAAGGCCAAGCAGTGAAATGGAGCATTTTTTTATTTTGTCCGTCAAAGCGTAAACTTTTATCTTGTCACAAATATTTTATTATTTATAATAGAAATACACTGCGAAGGACAAAAACGACTTAATGGTAGTGTAAGCCTGAATCATTGAGTTGTATAGGTTTTTTCTACAATTTATGCAGTAATTTTTACTGATTGTATGGTAATTTTCACCATAGGTATGTAAATTGTCACCACTTGCATATAGGAAAAGAAGTATGTTGAATAAAGTTAATAGCTGCTAGATGATAAATTGACAATTTTTTACTGTGTAAGTTTCACCGAGTTTTTATAATCTTTTTTTTTTTTTTTTTTGGCAGAGTATAGTTCTAAGATCAAAAAAAAACAATTAATAATAATTGTACTTATACTTTTTACCGCATACAGAGTAAAAATTGTCAATTCACCATTGCCGTGTAAATTGCAGAAATACGAAGAACTTTAGATGTTATGATCCCTTTAATTCAATTTTACTTTTACGTCCACTTTCTATTTCCTCGAGAGTTCATATGCGATGGTTCGCTTGCGGTATGGAATCAAGCAGTTTCTGAGTATACACCAATCCATTCTAACATTAGCACCCCCTCCCGTCTCCTGAGACTCACTAAATAGAACACCATAGAATCCATACAGTTGCTTTGATCAAAAAATAAAATGTCAAAAGTAAAATAACACAGAGATGCTGAAAAATACCACCCGTTCTTTACGCTGTAAAATAGTTTTTGGTCCTAAAGGACTGTTGATTTTCCCTTTCTAATAAAATAATAAATGAAAAGGGCTATTTGTTAAAGCTGTAAAGATTAAGAACTGAAAAAATAAATAATTAGGAAATTGTTTTTATTTAATCGTACAACTTTATAACAAAAAAACGAAGTCCTGGTGCTTAATCTCTCCATTTTTTATCGCCACAATAAATACAAATACAAATTGTTAAATAACGTTTAATGTCATTTAAGTTTGTTTTCAGCTTCAAATCAAAAACTAAAAACTGTGGACTACAGTCTCACGCTCCTTCACAGGCTGCGGGACAGCAGATAGTCCAACTATTTGTTTGTTTAAGAAAAATTAAAAGGAAGGAAGAAGTAGAGTGTTGAATATAATATCCAGATTAACTTACCTTTCTTTCCGCTAATTATTGATTCTGATGGCCTGCACTTCCTCTTTCCGTCGATTTATAATTATTTATTTTTTTTATTTATTTATTTGTTATTTATTATTTTATAATAATTTAAATTCCTTTTCCAATTAGTTTTATATCACTTTATTTTACATTACTAGTATACATATAAAATAAAACAGAAAAGGAAAAAATAGACGGAACGTCTGGTTAATCTTATAAAATTAGTTATGACGTCTGCACTTGATGAGCCGCAGCGGGCTACTGACTAAAACGCCGCGCAAAGAAATGCACCTTGCACGAAGTTTTAGTTAAACTTCTTTGTCTTACTTGCTATGGGGCCGGTACTTGCTGACTTAATGTGTTTAGGCTTCATGGCTCGCTTCGGTTGTCACTTGACACTTCCAAGAGCCACGAAGTTCACAGTCAGCTTTGTTAGGCGACGACTCTCGTTGAGTATGACTCTGTAAAGAGTCTTGAAATTTTATCATTGGGAATGAAATATGATAGGATAAAATAGAATAAAAATAAAAATTTATTAATTTAAGCAAGTCGTCACCTAACAGCCTCCCCTTCTTAAAACTATCACCGTTCTCGGTGAATGTAGTATATTAGATTATTTTGTTGGTTTTTTTTTTTTTTTTTTTTTTTTTTTTTTTTTTTTTTTTTTGCTATATTTTCATCTTATAAGTAAACATTTATAAGTTACATAACATTAACATTTTACAATAGACCTTATAGTAATGTAATAAAGTATTAATTTACAGAATTATTACATTTGTTTATTCGGGACTGAGAGTAAGGGAAGGAATGGACTCGTGAATATTACGTCTTCTTCTTCTCCTTGGCCCTTGATTTTGTGTTGTTAATTACTAGTCTATTAAGTGCATCAAGATTTGCTGACACTCCCATCTCAAGGCATAGTTTATAGTGCCAGTCGTATTTTACCAAGTTGATATTTTCCTGGCATGATGGGCAGATCTTTTTTAATTTCATTTGTGTTATGCACAGAAGACTGTGCACCTCAAGATAGCATTTAGATATTAAATTTCCACACGATGAATGTGTTATTATTTCACGGTTTTTTGGCGAGTCTTTTTGGGAGTAATTCGAACCATACATTTTGAGTCCTTTGAGGGCCCTTTCCGTCGATTCTTCGTTACAGTATGTAACGAAGCTTAGGTATAACTGCCTTCCATCGTCGCGTTTGACATCTAATGGGTAGTAGTTTAAATGGCTCAATGGGCCAAAGGTCATTAATAACCGGGTGTATTCATCCGGATTCATAATGGCCGGTACCTTAGATACTACTTTTCATGGAAGTGAGTCATTGTCTTTTGGATCGTTATTTATTTTGATCGTGTTTTCTGTTTTTGGGTTTTTTGTGATAACATTTTTTGGCTGCTGAGTTATGCAATACACTACTATCTGGCGCACGTTTTCTGCCCACTCAGCGGATCCATAAGTTATATGAAAAGGAACAATATCTTACCGTGTTTGTTTTTTGGTTGAAAAATGAATATCTTCTATTGGATACTTGTTTTCGAAAAATTTAATAATATAATTTGTGTTAATAGGTTTTTTTTAAATGACGCTTATTTTAGTCCCGGTACGATTTACTCTTACAAATCGTAATATTGGACTAAGCTCTTCTTCATTAATTTTTTTAAAGGTTTTGACTTCCGTCGTTGATTCTACATTCTTAGCTGGTGCTTCGATGTTTCGTGAAGATGATTTGTCTTCTATTTCTATGGTTGTTGTATCATTTAAGGTTGCTGCAGCAACTGCTGCATCACATAGTTGGTAATATTCGACTTCGTAGCTGGTGTATGGAACCGAACATGGCTGTTCTTCGAATGATACAGCGGACCAAATTTGTTAAGCGATGTTTCCAATTGGCGCTTGTCAATTGGTTCTTTGGTCATTATGTTAAACTAACGTCCATTTTCCGATATATTGTGGACCTTGATTTGTCTTTTATTTGGCAAGGGGACAGGTGCCGTTGACTTTGCCCAATTCCTTTCGTCCGATACATTCGACAATGAGTCGAATAGCTCCTGTAACGTTGGCGCTGCATTTAGGTTATCAGCCGATAACGCTGCCTCCCGTGGTAAAAAGAATGCCACTTCGTAACTTGAGTACCCCATAGCACAGGGTTCCCGTTCGATGGACCTCACTATCCCGAAGTTTTCCAGAATTTTTTTTAGCATTAGCCTACTATAATCCCCCTGCAGCAGTATGCTAAGCTGGGATCCATCAGCCATTGCTTCTATGATATTAGCGTTTTGTTTGTCCATTGTGTAGTGAGATATGAGAATAAAATTAGGTTTATTAAACTATTGGATAATGGGTAGGGAATACATGGATAGATACAATTATTACTTATCATGCTATGCCGAAATATTTGCGTATTTGTAATACAATTGAATAAGTAGTTTTAATACATGCTAAAGCTTAATATTACAAAAGGGAGAAAAAAAATTTTGACAATAGAGTAACATGCAGCTAAAATAGAATACAACATGCACTTTTAAATTTAAAGCCTAATTATGATTATTTTTCTAATCATTATATTTATTTATTTATGTTTATATATGTATGTGTGTATTTTTTTCTTTTTTTTTTTTTTTTTTTTTTTCAGTTTTACTAATAATAAACGTGTTTCATGTAAATCCTACAGATAAAATTGAAAAATAAAGTAAAGTTAAGAAGAAGGAATACGTGAAAGATAAAAAATTGATTTTACAAAGCTTAAAGTTATAATCTTAGAACTAAGTGATGTGTGTTCGACGTAGAAGGTGGCTAGTTAAATGATAGGGTTCAATTATTGGGTTCATTTTCTGCTACTTGTGATCTTTTCTCGTAGATCAACGGTTTTGGTAAGGATTGACTTCGTTTCTGTAGTTTGTGTACAGGGTTGTCTTTTGCATGTAATCACATGTCTGTGGTAGGTCATTAACTCAACTTGTTGTTGACATAATTGGTGAGTCAATTTTCAGTTCATTTTGTATTTTGTACTCCTTTTAATTGGTTCAGCATATTTCGTGCGATATTCGGGTTCATCGTTCTGCAATGCTTAAATAGCGCTTTTGGGATCCATGTATTTTACATATCCTTGGGATAATTTTCCCCGCTGATCTCTAACGGCATAACAATATTCTAGGGTGCCAAATTGAGAGAAATGATTAAAGAAATCTCTTTTCCTTTTCTTTTCTTCTATATCCCATGGCAGAAGACACATAAGTCTTTTTGGATCAATGTTTGGTGTATCATTGTCGTTTCTTGATGGTGTTGGTGGAGAGATCTTTTCTGCTTGACGAATAGTGGATTTCATCTTAAAAGGAGAAAGTGGTTGAACTTCTTCTCCTGTATTTAGTGTTTCATTAGTTACTCTAGTAAATGAATCACTATTGTATTTGGCGGTTATAGTTCGATGTTCATAACTATGTAAATCCGTAAGTATGTGCATTTCCTTAATATTTCCTTTATTTTCTAATTGTTCGATAACTTCATGTAAAGGTTGGTTTATGTTGACTCTAGTCTTTATTGTTATTTCATATTCGGGGTTCATTGTTCTACCTGTAAGGAAAATAGTATCAAATTACTATTGATTTATGAGTCCATTTCCAGTTTTTGGGGTGTATGGCGTGGGAGTATCAAACTCCGTGTCTTCATTATAGGTCTAGCTTTAGATGATTTAGGTATTTTTTGTTTTTCTTCAATTTCAACATACAGTTCAGTTGGTTTGTGTTCATTTGGTTCTTGTTTTATGGTTACTCGGGGTTCTGCGTTCAGTGGGTTGATGGTACGTTTCATAAATTTTTCCGAGACACTACGTTTCATAATCTTCTTGAAACAGCCTATTGCTTTGCTGATGAGTATTGCTATTATAATCATAATAATAATAGCTTCAATGACATTTCGTATTAAAGAAAAAAGAGAAGTTTGTTTTTCCTCCAACTTTCGGGTCCGTATTTTCTCCACTTGATTTATTATATTTTGTACATTTAATTCTTCATCTGTCCATGCTTGTTCATCAAAGTTTAATTCTCGAATCGATTTCATAGCGTCATGGAAGTCATCAGTGTCTTTTAAGGGTTCATGTAGTACTGTTAAGTTTAAGTTCACTTCTACCTGATAGATATATTGTATTTGAGTGATAATCTTATGTTCACTGGTTAAGGTTAATCTGTGAGTTTTTTCCGTACATCCATCATTCATTCGTAGAAGACCTATACCTTTTACTCTTTCTTGTTAATCCATTTTATTAGGACAGATAATGTTCAATTGTTCTTCATTGGGTGTTGAGAATAACCATGAACGATCAGCTGGTAAATAAATCCATTGGCTTTCGGTTTTTAGCGTACACATAATTTCACAATATTTAAATACTTCTGGTCCAGGTCGTAATAACATAAGAATTTCACATTCGTTCATAGAATAGGGTTCCTTCAGCGGTTCCATAGCCGAGCATATATAACCATATACCGTCTTATCGCATTGGTTAAATGTAACTTCGTTTAGTCGTAAATACGAATTATGATCTGCTGCTACTGCTAGGTAAGGGTACGACGATTTATGTAGGCAGATCCATTTTGTCCAGATTGGGGTATCATGACTGGATGTAGTCTATAAAGATTGTAAGGGGTTCGATCTACGAGTGGCAAATGTAATATTACCATGGTTCTATTTTCTTGATGTACAACATCTAATTTGCTTAGGGTACTTATTTCGACAGCATAAAGGTTTTCTATTGGTGCTACAAATTCTAGATTTCCCGCAAGGTTCTTTACATCCCGGGCTACTGTTCTAAATATATTTGGAGAAAATAGCTTTGGATGTGCTTGACCTCTTTGTAAATCATGCAAGATGTCAATCAGTTCTTCATGGGAACGAATAATATGATCTAGGGTAGCCTCAGTTCTTCTAAGGTATGCTGACAAATGAATCAGATATCTGTCAAAAGTAAAATCCTGTCCTGAAGTCAATACATCAGCAACTTGTTTTAAAATATGCTCATGGCGTTTCGTGGTATTGTATAGTTCTTTGAATGCGGCTGCAAAAATATGGCTAATTTGTTCGTACAATTTAATATATTCTTTTTGATTGGTATCCAAATTGTTGATGTTAGTGTTTATAACGTTAATATCATCTTCTGTGACTAAGCCGTAAAGTCCTTTCGCAATACTCCCAATAATTCCAAAAGGTATCAGTCTTTTTGCTCGTATGCTGGGGGGTGGAATAATGTTATCTCCTGCATGGATTCCCACAGTATTTATTATGTTCAATAGTGTTGCTTTGAGGTTTGTCAATCGCTTAATTTTTAAATTTAAGAGGTTCATTTCCATATAGCGAGTGCAATTAGAATACCCGAACTGTACAATACGATATCGAAAAGTTTCGTTTAATCCTTGAGTAGGTGTTTGTTCCAATATGAATTTATTAACATCCAGCCATATCACAATCTTCCAATCGGCTCTCTTAATTTTTGTTATACCGATTCGTTCGTAGCATATTCCAGGGTTTGTTTCAAGTGGTTCTATGCTATAGTTGCCATGATTAGCATAGTTTAAATCAGCGCGGCCTTCGAACGCTATTGTCATTAAGATGGCCAATATAATCTGCATCGTTGTGTTTTTTTTCTGGAAGACATGTAGAATATGTTTCTCACAAGATATTATTATCGGGGAACTAGCTTTAATTTATCTATATGTTTGCGTATGGTTTTACCATTGGTTTTTTCAAGTAACACATTATTTCCCTCTAAAACTGTTCTAACCTTTAGGGGTTCATTATAAAAGCGATCAAATTTATGGGAACGCACTTCTTTCTTTACCCAAACGCAATCTCCTGGTTCAACATTTAGAGGCTTTAATTTTTTATCATATCTTGTTTTTGCTTGTACTTTCATCTTTATTTGTTGATTTCCTGCCGCAATTTGCATTTCTTGAAGTCGCCTTATAAGATCTTGTAAATATAGTGGGCATGTTCGTAATCTTTCATCTTTAGGTATCTTTAAGGGCAACTTCGCTACTCTCCCAAATACTAGTTCATAAGGCGTAAAATTTGTTGCTGCATGTACACTCGTGTTATACGTGAAAGCTGCAAATTTTGCTAAGTTGTCCCAGTCATCATATGTTTCAGAGTAAGTTCGTATAAAGTCAGCTAGGGCAGCATGACTTAGCTCTAGTGATCCGTTTGTTTGAGGGTGGTATGCTGATGTAGTTAGATGATTAGTTTTGAGGGTTCTCACGAGCTGTTCCAATAAATTAGACATAAATGTAGCATGTCTATCTGATAGAATTGCTCTAGGCGCACCATAAACTAATATTAGATATTTTACGAGTGCATCGGCAAGAGTGCTTGATCTTAGGTCTGGTACAGGGACTAATATGATATATTTAGTCAAATTACACTGTATGGTCAGCAAATGGCAATTACCATTTGGTGTTATTCTTAATTTACCAACGGTATCGATGGAAACCTTATCGAAAGCTTCAATAGGTGTATCTGTAAGTACCAAGGGTATTCTTTTTTTTAGTCGTTTAATTTTTTTCTCTTGACACTTGCTGCATTTACGTGCATAATTGAGAATATTATTTCTCATTCCGGGCCAATAAAACCGTTCTCTTATTTTCCGGTAAGTTTGGTTTATTCCCTTATGTCCTCCAACAGGGCTGTCATGTAATATTTGTATTATTTCATTACGTTCTTGGAATTACAGAAAATCAACCTTACCGTAACAGACAGTAATTTGTATGGGTGTTTTATAAAAAATTGTTAATATCATTTCTGTTATCAATCCAGGTTCTTATTTGTCAGTAAGATCTCCCCTTCTTGAAATTCGGAAGGTTTTAAGATTTCGTCTCAACAATATTTTTTTAAGCGATTTAAAAGCTTTTGTAAGACTTTCTGAAGATACTAAATCAGTCGACGTTTCATTAATAACGATTGATAATATATTATGTCCTCCATAAGGTGTTATTAAAATTTGGCCAACTCTTGGTTTCTTCGATTTCAAATAGCTAAAGTCCAGTGCACCTATCAATCTCAACAGCCTTGAGACAGATGTGACTGGTTGACAATCCTTGTTAGTAAAATGAACTATATTGTCTCTTTTGTATGTCAGGCAATATCTGGTGGTAATGACATTGTTTACTAGCTTAGCTTCATTTTCGTTCTTATAATTATCAGTACTACTGCTACCATCACTAAGACTTACATACACTTTTCCGTGCTGTTGTTTGTATCGATTGATGGGTTAAAAAGAGTATAAGTCCGATAGTAACATGAAATCAGGTGCAATAGTTCGATTCCTTGATTTATTTTCATTGCAGTTTATTTGTTTGTTCTTTTCATTTAAGTTATCCAGGGTTTCTTCTGTTATTTGTTGCAAGTCCGGCGCTTTAGATCGTCTGTTTTTTGCAGTAGCAAAAGTACTCGTTTGTGTCAGTGTGCTAGAACTTAAGGGTATATTTTCCTGAATACGTGGGGTAATTGATAATTTTCCACTTGTCCTATATTTTCTTAAAATTTCTTCTTCATCGAATAGGGGTTCAAGACCTGTTGTACGTCTTGATATATCTGCAATTCTTTTATCTAATACAGAATCATCAAAATTATCAGGATCGTAGGTGTCCATTTCGGTTAATACGTCTTGAATTTCGGGATCCGGTTTATCTCCATCAGAAAATCTAGTTACTGATAAAAAATCGGCCTGTTCGGGCTCGTCATCGTTTTTAGACTTGTCCTTATATTCTTGAAGGCTTTGGTTAAATCTCTTTGTTAACTCTTTCATTTCTTGATAAGTAACTTCATCAGTATTATTTGTCGTAGTTTTAGGTTGGTCTTCAAAAACGTCATCATTTGAACTTTCGCTAAGTAAAATTGGTGTAACGGAAATTTCAGTATTTGTCATGTCTGAGTCTGAATCAGTATCCGTATTTGAGTCTATTTCTGTTTCAGTCAGTTCTTGCCGTAATCCACTTCGTCTAGGATCACATACTGGTATTTGAGTATCCTCTCTTGACGATTCTTCAGTATCGCTTGGGTCATTTTCGGGAAAACATACTTGTTCTTGACGATGCACCAAGGTTAATTATATCTCTTACTGGTAATTGTGTCATTTCCTCATTTTTGGAACTATTATGTTTTATTTCTGTAGTTTCTAAATTCGTATCGCTAGCGTGTGATATTGAGGCTACTGATTCTGAAAAATTCACTTTTAATGAGCTAGAATCTTTTGATGTATTTTTAGTGACATTTCTTAATATATTCGGTTGAGATGTAGATGATTTCTGTGGCTGTGGAAATGTTTTTGTTTGGGTTCTTTGAGCAATCACACTATGATCTAATTTCGGCCGTTCTTTGTTTGTTTTTGAACCAAGGGGTCGTCCAGGGCCCTTGATCAACTTAAATACATCTGGTTCTGATTTGGTCATGCTTCTTGGTTTTGTTACTCCTATTATTTCCTTCGAGGTTGTTGGCAATGCTTTAGGTTTGATCGTCGTTAATTTGGGTGCTCTTACTATTCCTTTCCTCTGACTTTGTAATTCTATTTTCTTCTTTTCCTTTATTTTCTTTCGACCCATCATCATAACTCTTAGTAATGGTAATCCATTGTTTATATTATTTTCTGCATAAAGAAATGGTCCTACTGGGTTTCTAGATAATGCATCAGCGTTGGTATTGAGTCTTCCTGGTTTGTATCTAAAAGTGTATTCATAGTCGGTGAATTTAAACATCCAGCGCATCAAACGCTGACCTGGGTCTTTTCTTGTATGCATCCAATTCAATGGCTCGTGATCGGCTACAAGAACGAATTTATTTCCTAATAAATACGAACGAAAGTGATGCATTGCATATAGTGCGGCTAGACATTCCTTTTCAGTCGTGGAATAATTTATTTCGGCTTTATTTAAAGTTCTTGAAAGGTAAGCGATAGGATGGTGAAACCCATCTTTTTCCTGACTCAATACCGCTCCAATTGCATAGTCAGATGCATCAGTTGTTAACTTGAATGATTTGCTAAAGTCGGGGAATTGTAAAATGGGCTCTTGGCACAGGTGATCCTTTAGTATTTGAAAACTCTTTTCCTGCACTTCAGTCCATTCAAATTTTTCTCCCTTTTTTGATAAATCTGATAATGGTTTAGCTATTTTTAAAAAATCTTTAATAAAGCGTCTATAGTATCCTGCTAGTCCTAAAAATTGTCTAATATTTTTCATAGTTTTTGGTTGGGGAAATTCTCTAACGGCTTGTATCTTTTTAGGGTCTGGTTCAATCCCTCGTTGACTCACCATGTGCCTAAGAAATATTACTTCTTTTCGCAAAAATTCAACTTTATCTGGTTGGAGTACCATGTTCGCTGATCTTAACCGATCAAAAAGTAACCTAACTTTACGCTCGTGATCTACTAGATCTTTTGCGTAAATAATAATATCATCTAAATACACTAGCATTTCAACATTCAATAAGCCTCTCAACATGAGATCCATTAGTCGTTGGAACGTGGCAGGTGCGTTTTTCAGGCCTTCAGGCATTCGTCTATATTGGTAATGTCTATGGGGTGTCGTAAATGCTGTTTTATACTTATCATGTTCATCCATGGGAATTTGTTCGAACCCACTTGCCAAATCAAAAACTGAAAAATATACGGCTCCTCCCAACTGGTCTATAATATCTGCGATATTAGGCAATGTATATGCATCACCAATGGTCTTTTTATTAAGTTCTCGGAAATCAATTACTACCCTCCATCTTGGGTTTCCCTGGCTATCAGGTTTTTTAGGGACAATCCAAAGAGGTGAATTATACGGTGATGACGAAGGTTCAATTATTCCATCGTTAAGTTTTGTTGCTACGTAATCCTCTAAAACTTTTCTAAGTACTGGTGGGTGACGATATTGTTTAGTGTTGATAGTGATGTTATTTTCCGTCGAGATTTTGTGTGCGATGAGGTTAGTACAAAGTAAAGTGTCTCCTGGTAACAAGAAGATTTCTGAGAATTCAGAAATCAATTAATATATTTGGTCTCGTTCTTCCAAGTTTAAATGTTCGGTGCGCACGAGTCCTTTTAGGTCGTTTATTCTATCTCGTTTATTTTTAACAATTGGTCTTTCATGTTCGCTGCTAGTATCGGGATCAAATTCAGGTGCAATGTATTCGAAAGGTAGGATTTCTCTCGAGTCTATTTCAATCGTAATATCATCCTTATTAGTATTTATTGCCATAATATTACATTGACCGTTCTCATTTTTTACTATTCCTTCTCCTAAATATATGTTATCACACCCTACATCTATTCACGGTAAGTATCCTTCAGTTAAATTAGTATTAAATAAATTAATTCTTACTATTTGACGTGTTCGAGCCTTAATCGTATATTTAGTTGCTTTACTGGTGTTTTTTGTTCCTCATTAGGGCAATGTTCTACACAAGGAGTATTTTTATTCTGTTCAATGGCATGGGGTTGGTCGACTAATTCATTATTTTCACTGTATATCCCACTTTTATCAGTTTTATTATCAGTGGCCTTTATAAGATTTTTACCTCTTTCTGATAAGATTAATTTATCAAACTCATCTCGAAAATGAAAATCAGCTTTCATGTCTCCAAATTTTTCGTACTTAGGTATATTTGACCTTTCGGGTGGGCCTACGATGTATTCGTCATAAAATTTCTGTTGGTTAATTTTATCCTTAAGGCATTCCGTCTCTTTGTTAGTATCGAGGGTTCTAGCTAAAATTTGATTTTCCTGTGCTTGTTTTTCGAGTTATATGGTTTTTTGTTCTTTTTCATCTCTTTCCAATTGCTCTATTCCTTCAAGAGTATTTAAAAAAGGAATGGGGTTCATTACGTCATCATCTAGTACTATAGCATCATGATAATATGATAATGTGGCTTGTCGTTCCTTACAAAAGTTTCGACCCAATAAACCGCCATCTTTGATCGGAAAATCGTTAGGGATCACATGAAAAATTGTAGGTTTTCCTTGTATGGTCATATACGTTGTTCCTTTAGTTAAAACTGGGTGAGGTGTGATTCCAGTAAGGTTAATAATTTCACTAGTCTCTACTCGTGAATATGGGTGCAACTGATCTAATTTAATCAGATTTGTGGCAGCGCCATTATCGAGCATGAGTGTTATAAAGTGATTTTTCCCTTCTGGGATTGATAACCTTATGCTTGTAGGCTCCTCGTCTACGCCAAGTCCCTGGCAGGTACCAATGTGGACGGTTTTAATTCTGTTGCTATTTTCATTACCTGCGCTGAAAAATTTGGTGTAGGGGTTAAATTCTGTCTTTGGGGGCTCACCTCCGAACGACGATTGGGGTGAGCCGCCTGAGAGTTTAAATGATGCGGCAAACGGTCGCCTCCTGGTTAGTATTGATTTTGAAAGTTCTGATTCTGATAGTTAGGATTAAAACTTTGTTGATTATAACTATTATAATTATTATTTCGGGAATACCTATTGTAATTCTGACCTCTGCTTCGGTATCCTTGATTATTATCAGGATTAAAATTAGCATTCCTTTGAGTGTAATAATCATTAGGATTTTCGTTATTATATCGTCCGAAATTATTCTGATAATAATAAGATTTTTTCGATTGATTTTGAAAATTCCGATTTCTTCCCTGATTCTGATAATTTTTACAGTAATTCTGTCTATTATTTTGTTGTTGATATTGTCTATTATAATTTTGATAATTATTATACTGCCTATCACCGTGATTATTCTCATTGTCGATCTATTGTTCATTAACTTGTGCCACTTGATGTGATGAGAATGGCTGATCGGGATACCTATTCTGCTGTTGATATGAGTTGTTTAAATTATTTCTAAAGTCACTACGAGGTAGTCCTTGATATCGCGTATCCGTAATTATACCCGCTCTCATTCAGCTCTCCAATCTCAACGCGTAATCAAAGGCGTCGGCTAGAGAAGCAGGTTCTTTCGCATCTACCTGCTGGCTTATCATAGGTGCTAGTCCTTTTATGAACATGTCTAAAGCCATGTCTTTTATAGGGGTCATCATGTGTGCGTTGTATGTATTGCCTTTATCTTCCATCAAGGCTTTTTCAGCACCGCTTAGCAGTAGGTTTACATAATCATAATATTCACCAACCGATTGGCCTTGTCGTTGGCGCCCTTTCTGTAGTTGAGTTTGATAGTAAGCAACGGTTTTTCCTGTTGCATATCTGTTTATTAAATGGGTTATAAATGCTTTAAGATTTTCGAAATCTTGGCCACTTACGCTTATGCGGCACCTCGTAGATTTTGCAATACTGCTCTTTTATATAAATCTTTTTGATTATCTCTGACCCAGCTTTCTCCATTTCTAACATCTTGTATATAATCCTTCAGTGGAATATTTTTCCCATCGAATATAGGGATGGATTTAATCGCATGCTGAAATGAGAAGTTGGCATTGAGAGACTCCATCAGCGCTTCGGCTACTGTGATATCGGCATCATCGTTTCCATTGACCATTTTTTTAGTTGTATAATACCTTACGTGCGGTTTTTTTTCTTCTCCTTTTTTTTTATTTATTTTTTTTTTAAACCTTTTTTATTTTAATTTTTTTTTTTTTCTTTATGTGTGTTATACTAACAAAAAAAAAAATTATACTACTATTTTGTTTTGGAAAAATATTCTATTAAATCCTTGACATTTATCGCAGAAGACATAAGAAATAAAGAAATAATTGTATGTATATACGTATATATATATATATATATATACATATATATATATATATATATATCTCTGTGTATTTATTCGTGTGTGGATGTGTATGTGTTTAATGTGAGCGTTTGCTTAACGCATGCAAGTGCAATAAGTTTGCTTTAATTTTTATAGGTATACGATAAGTGTACTACGTGTATGCCCAAAAACTAAAGTGAGAGAGTGTAATCGAGCACGCGTATATGATATCATCTGCTTTAAGCAAGGGAGTATACGGCGCAGGGATTTCTAATGTGGCATGTGTAGCTATACATACAAATTGCTACGCGAGCATCAGCTAGTGCGCGGTGTAATATTGAAGGGCTCTTTCTGTACGAGAGTATCCGACTTAACTTAACACTTTTTCCTTTTTAAGCAAGAATAGGCTCGACGGTCACGGTTTAAATACCGTATTAATAATTTTTTTATATATTCGTATGTATATGAGTAATCTCCTGCCTATGCGTTTATATGTTCTTGAGTGCCTTTAAGAAACTCTTTTTTCGCGAAAGCAATTAATTCATCAAATTGTGTATTTAAACGAATTTTAAAATTATCGCATTTCCACTGAACATTAATTTCTTAATTATAAAAATTATTTTTCTGAAACGTACTTACTACTTGTTTTTCGATTTTTTTGTTTTTTGATAAATTACTGTTTAATGTATCACAGTTATAGTAATTTTGTAACTGATTATTAATAAAATCTAATTTTTTTCTAGAACGTTTTTCTCTCTTACAACCTCCTGCATAAAAAATTTTCTACCACTTCTCTTACCTTTTTTATTACTCGCAAAATTATTCGTTGGAGGTTTCATGAAATATTATTTCATAAACAATCGTGGGTATGTAAGTGAAATCATTAATTATATTAAATCTTTACTCCGTTTTTTTAAGAATTCTTCTTCTACTAACACTATTACGTGCAAATATGTCTGTGTGTATGTATTTGTTATTTTGATAGACCGCTTTAAGTAGCAGATCTAGGGTAAAGAGTGTCCACTATTTCAGCAGGACTAATGGGGATGAACCGCTCAGGTTAGCAGATTCAGGGTAGGAAGAGAAAGACCGCTCTGGTTAGCAGATCTTGGGTATAGAATGTCCGCTATTTCAGCAGGACAAGAGGGATGAACCGCTCTGGTTAGCAAATTCAGGGTAGGAACAGTGTATTTGTTCTGTCTTGTAAGCGTGTATTATAAGAGGTCATTATTTTCTTATTTTTCTGTTATCATTTAAAACACATTATTATATTATAACTTACTTATTTTTTTGTTATTTTAACGACAGTTAACTCTTATTTATTTTTGCATTTATTTATTAATGTAGTATTATATTTATTATTTTCTTTTTTTACTTTATTTATTTATTTATTTATTTTTTTTAGTTATAACGAAATATCGCATATACCATGCTATCCGCAAAAGCACAGCATATACAATTCCGCGCACAGTGTACTATATGGGGTATTACGCGTCATTCATTAACATGCTTCATTAATGGTGTTTGGTGTTTCGTAAGAAAAAGATAGGAATAAGAGGATGTATAATAAACAAACAAATAGCTAGAGACCATACACCACGCTCTGCTACCAATTTTGTTAAATAACGTTTAATGTCATTTAAGTTTGTTTTCAGCTTCAAATTAAAAACTAAAAACTGTGGACTACAGTCTCACGCTCCTTCACAGGCTGCGGGACAGCAGATAGTCCAACTATTTGTTTGTTTAAGAAAAATGAAAAGGAAGGAAGAAGTAGAGTGTTGAATATAATATCTAGATTAACTTACCTGTCTTTCCGCTAATTATTGATTCTGATGGCCTGCACTTCTTCTTTCCGTCGATTTATAATTATTAATTTTTTTATTTTTTTATTTGTTATTTATTATTTTATAATAATTTAAATTCCTTTATCAATTAGTTTTATATCACTTTATTTTATATTGCTAGTATACATATAAAATAAAACAGAAAAGGAAAAAATAGACGGAATGTCTGGTTAATCTTATAAAATTAATTATTACGTCTGTCCTTGATGAGCGGCAGCGGGCTACTAACTTAAACGCCGCGCAAAGAAATGCACCTTGCACGAAGTTTTAGTTAAACTTCTTTGTCTTACTTGCTATGGGGCCGGTACTTGCTGACTTCATGTGTTTAGGCTTCATGGCTCGCTTCGGTTGTCACATGACACTTCCAAGAGCCACGAAGTTCACAATCAGCTTTGTTAGGCGACGACTCTCGTTGAGTATGACTCTGTAAAGAGTCTTAAAATTTTATCATTGGGAATGAAATATAACAGGATAAAATAGAATAAAAATAAAAATTTATTAATTTACGCAAGTCGTCACCTAGCACAAATTATTATACCTATTAAAAAATCTGGAAGATACAAGTGATTACTGTCAAGGTTATGATGGGAAGCGAATCTCTTACTTAATGGACTCTTTATTTATCAATGTTGACGCTGCTGTTTAAATCTCGAAGAATGTTACGCGTAAGTTTCTCAACACCTTAAATTATTTATTGAAAGCATTTAAAGTTTTCCTTTTAATTCGCCCTCTTGCGACTATGGGCATAGTTTAATTTTTGTGAACCAGAAAGGCTGTTTTTTTTCAACATTGTTAAGTTGTAATACAATTTTCGGCAAGGTAGTTTGACGTCCGAAGAACCTAAAAAGAACCAAAGAGCTAAAATTTTTGAACTTATACTTTTATAGGCACGTTCTGCCCTACAGAGTAAATCAAAGATTTTAGATTAGTGATCTTGAAAAAAAGTGCAACGTAAGTAGATTGTGCTTGGTTTTCCCCATCGCCCCCCCCCCCCTTGACTTCCAGTCCCCTGTACATCACATCACACCACACAACATCATGGCACTACACTACAGCACACATTTTAAACTTTATTTTTTTTTTTTCAACTAATTTCTAGGGAAAAAAAAAAAAAAAAAAAAAAAAAAAAAAAAAAAAAAAAAAAAAAAAAAAAAAAAAAAAAAACAGTACCCAAACAGAACCCATATGAGGCTCCGAATGCGGGGAAGATAGTTTTTAGTCGGTAGGCACACCAGGTGAATCCGACACTACCACTGGATTAGCTAGGGTGTCTATGAAGATTTTCTCCTCCTCCAAAAAGAACCCCCCGACCACTTGCACACTAGCCGAGGCCCTTACCTGCTGTGCTATGAGCGGTCATGTTATCTTACGGTTCACAACTTATTTTTAATACAAGTTTTTATTTACTGTGTACTAATTCATTCGGTTTCTATTATACGTTAAACAAATGAATGAATTGTTCAACGAGATGTTAAAATAATTTTTTTGGTACATGTTTTTTTTCAAAAATACGAAAATTAGTATATATTAGCAGAGCAGCTTTAATATGTATTAATAAACATTTATTAACTTATCATTAATTTGTTACTTTTCAAACGAATAAATAATTTTTTATACAGTTTTATCACACTTTTTAAAATTTTCATAACTAAAAGGAAAATTTTGTACTGTATAAATAAAACAATTAATTTTTATTGCGTTTTTTTCTTTCACAATTTTTCCTTTATGATTGGGGCGGTTTTTTGACTTAATGACGTTTATCACATAGTTAGTGGGAGAAAAGTTCAGCTCAAGATTGAAAGTGGTGGGAGGAGCGCAAATTTATGCAGCAAAGCTGGAAATTATTTTTCTCATATGGATGTACTTACATACACGCTTTTACGCATAGTTGACCCCTACCTTTTTGTGTTATTAAAAAAAAAAAAAAAAAAAAAAAAAAAAAAATTATGGATCCATTTGAAAGAGAAGCGGTTTATCCAAAATGAATTTTTCATAGAAACAACAATTGGAAGGTTCATACAGATCGCATAAATGCAATTTAAGAGGTTTTTCCGTAAGATTACATGTTAAATTGCAAATTTTTTAAATTAAAAGTGTGAAAAAGGGTACAGTTAAGCGATGTGCATTTTTTTGGGTATTTCTTATGGTATTTTTAGTTCACTTTTGATGATTGAATAATATCTGCCAGAAAAACCTATGTGTGATGAACGTCCTGGAGGGACATTCACTGGCACGTACTAGTATGCTGTTGCAGACAGTGATACGACAGGATGGTTTGTCTTAGTTCTTAAGGTACAATTATAGTTCGGGTATTAAATATGGACTAAGAATAATTGTGCTAGCGTATGTGATAGATGTGAGCGTTACGTTACAGATGTTATAAGCCTGGGCAGTAGGAAGTTGTTTTGAAACCATCGGAAGATTCGATGAAAGTGCAGTGTTGTACTGGCCAGCCTCTATATTGTTTATATTGTACTGTGCCACAATAGATTTGTTTATAATGGTTTGGTTATCAAATATTAAAATATTTATTGAAACCATACCCAAATAACATAGGTATACTTATTCCAACGATAATTTATAATAACCACCTTTGTACACAATATCGTTTAATAAAAGGAATGTTTATATTTATAATTCTAATATTTGCCATATCATTTTATAAAAGTATAACTTTTTACTTGGGTACCTAATCACTCACTGTCCACTGGTTCTTGACTAAAGTTTTCAGCAAACGTGACTACCTGAATACCTCAGGGTGATCTTCTCTGGCCTACTGTTGCAGCACCAGACTGATAAAGAGGAAAACTACATTATTTGAAGTGTTGTAGCTAGTTGAAAGGCTGTATTCCTACGTTTCATCGTTCAACGCCCGCGACGTTGGTGTCTAAAGCATCTTTTTTTTTGTAGAACTCAGTCGTTTTAGTGATCTAAAGTAAGGAGATTGGTTTCTTACGCTTGCCTGTTAGAGACTGTCTCGTTTACTCAAGTTCATTTTTCCTTTACAGCTTCACTATTAGGTTCATCCAGCGCAGACCTCGTAAAAAATAGTTATTTCTGGTTGAATGCTTAGAGTCGAGTGCTTGATGCACTGTCAGTGAACGACTTTCTTGACAATTTTCTCGGAGATATTATAACCAGATCCACTAACTTCTATTGCAGGTAGCTTTGATTAGTGAGCTTCAAGGGCGTGAGGAGACAATGTCCGCCATTTGAGGCTCATGGGAAAAGGCGTGAGCTTTAAAACGCAGTATTTAGCATATATATATACGTCACGATGTACATATATTTGTATGGATATATACACATATACAAGTATATGACTGAAGTTCTCAGGAGCCTCAACTGGCGGCTGACCAATTAACAGCGGTCTCAACAGTGTCTCCTTACTCCCTCGAAGCTCACTAGTTTCGATTTTACTTCTATGCCATCTAGTGGATCCAACTAAACTTAAGTGAAAAGCTAGCGTATATTTTCAAAACTTGAAGCTTATTTATTACCTTTGTCATTAATTATTTCAAGATAAAAACTATACGAAAATTATCTAGGACGTGTTGAGAATTAGTTTACAAAATTTTTGCAAGATCGGTTGAGTAGTTTTCACGGTTAGCAACTACAACGGTTTCTGCGACTTTGCTTTATATATTAGTAAGATAGATAAATATGTTGATGTACTAAAAGATGTGGATGTAGAAACTAGAATACGTCAAAACGTTAAACATTTTATGAACGTGTACAAAAAATTATTGAATTATTTATAAAAAAAACTAATAACGCAGTATATGGCAGCTGTCGGATTATTTCCTATGTGCACTAGCATGGAACTTGCAGAAAGTATGGTCAAATTAATTTTTTTGCTGTCTCAATCTAAAACAGAAAGTAAACTAGTAAATGAAGAACTGCAAAAATAAAAAATGGATCATCTGTTAATCAACAGGCATTGGATTTCATCCATTTTTAACAAAAAAAAATAATCTAACGTGTTTAAATCTAACGTAATACCTTTATAAATTCAAATTCAAATGTAACATCTCCTGGTTAGGGACTATGATTTTTTTTTTTTTTTTTTTTTTTTGTTTTGTTTTTTCAATTTGAGCAGTGTTGGCTCTACAGTTGGTGTGGGCACCGACTGTTTAGAAAAAATTTTTTCGAAGTGAAAGTTAATAGATAAGGTAGGACTGATATTCTTAGACACTTCTGAACAATTACTGCCTAACTCATCTAAAATAATCGAACAGGATATACAGGAAAAAATAATGTACAGGAAAAATAAACCTGTATTATTTTGAAAATTTATTTAGAATTTATTTATTAGATAGTATCTGACCTTTGTAAATGGCTATTAAACTTACAGACTAAGTTAATTTTGTCTCGAAAAAGCTATTAAAATAAATATATTGACTAGAATTCAGTAAGCATGGTGATGTTTAAGTTAGATCTTATACTTCTTAAACAATCTAAAACCTGTTGGATGGTTAAATTATGCTTGTCAAATTTTCTGTATAATGCCTTGATACGTTTTTTTTTTTTTTTTTTTTCAAGCGCTTTGGCTAAAACTATTTTTACGGAAAAAAGTTAAATAAATTCTTTATCTTTCACTGTAACTTAAAATAAAATATATTTTCAACTTTTATGTGGGTTTTCCGATTAGTAAATAAACAAAGACGTAAATTTTAGTTAAAATAACTACTAGAACTTTTTATTTGCAAGGATGGTAACGCATATCTTGCAATCTCGCAGGTCCTGTCCTCTAGCTCGCGCGTATTTAGATAATCTTACTGAATGTCCCTTGTTTTACTATTTTTCTCCTACAGTTTCCTCTTCTGTATTCCCCTATCTTTGAGGGTCCAAGCTATAAGGGATGCACACACGCATAGCTATATACTACCATACGTAACAGCACTAACAATTATACGAAATACCGTCTTCAGTTTGTTAGCTAATGAATATGTGATCCATTGCAACCTATTGTTTACAGTTTTCATCTCCCGTTGACCATATGTTTTCTTACTTGTTATTCTTATTGTTAAAGTACATTTATTATAGATTACTATATTCCATACTATTTTATGAACAAAACTATACCTACATGTTTCTGTCAGCTTGAAAAAGCACATCAATCAACTGTGTTAATTTTTTTTTGCCGATAAGCCTTTAAAAAGAATGGCAGAACTGGTAAAACGTGGTGATAAAATGTATTGCATGCACTATGTGTTGTTGAAAATTACACGATACTGTTAAGTGCTTAAAATTTTCAGTATTAATTAAGTTGTATATTCGGATTGTATTGAAAACCAAAATATTAAAAAAATTATTGGTCTGAAAGGAATTGAAAATTGGAGAGAAAAAGGAGTTCATACTAAAAAAAATTAGCACAGACAATTTAAAAAAAGTGCTGTTGACATAACTCCAATAAGAAGTTGTGTTGCCTGCTCTGTTCGTCATTTACCTACTGAAAATAGAAGGTGTGACGCTAGTGGAAAGGGTATCCATAATTTAGAGAAACGCTCCATAGCCTTTCCTCATAAAGAAGAAGGTTGCAGTAAAAAACGACAGAGCATAGATTGCTTTAAAAAGCATCTAAATACTCTAATGCGTCAGCTGGATAAAACTTGAATGAAGAGTTCTGGAAGGATCTTCTCGAAACTTCAAACAATGTTCTTCTATGATGGTTGATCCATCAAGTAAAACTAAATCAGGTCGTGCAGAGAAGAGCTTAAAAATAGAGAAAAGAAAAACAAAATTGCAGAAAACCATCCAAGTACCTAGTTGAGAGATAAAGTGGTGTGCACGACTTTTTAGGGTGGAAAAAAAGAACAAGCGTGTTCGTATCATTAAAAGTGAAAACGATAGTTACATATCCTCAGTTAAATTGGAAGGCAAAGACGTATCATTCAAAAATACTTGCGCATTTGATAGTATGTTTCACATGTACTCATGCTAGCAGTAGAGGATTTCCAGCACTTAAAAGGAAAAGGTACTTTTGCTTTTACGTAATTAATGTTAATAACGTGCGTTACAGGATCACAGCATCAATTTACAGGGCTTCTCTTTCTTTCGGACTTTCTTTGTACTTTTAAATCTTCAGTTTCAATGTACTCGTTTAAACCATTTCCTTGTTTCATAAGTTTACTAAATTTCTTTTCAATGTTAATATTTTTTCTATTCTCATGTGCGCTTCCAACATCTTCTAAATTTTTAGTTTCATTGAAATTTTCATTTTTTTTTTTTTTTTTTTTCCAAGCAAACAAATTTCATATTATCTTCGATTATTTGTACATGTCTAGCATTTATAACTTTCCACCACCCCATTATGTTCACTTACACAACGTGAGTCAGTACTAATTCTATACCTTTGCATTTCGTAAGGTTACGAATCCTTTTATTTAGATTTTCTTTTCCACCATCCTATTGGATCTAGTTTATAGTTCCACGAAATTTATTTTCTACTTAACTTACATACTGAATGAAATAATACATAGTGTTTGATTTTTGCTTATTACAATACAATTTTGTACATATACTGTTTACATCTAAAGAAGTTCAAAAATATTTTTACCTCTATAGCCAGTTGTAATAATAAAAATTATCTAGTTTTACTTTGTTTTAAAATTATGAGGAAATAGTAATTCAATTACCCTAATCTTGACACTTTTACTTTTTCACTATTAGGTGGACGTACTTTTACTGAATTCTTAAACATAATAAATTTCTGAAGTATCCATATGCATTTATAATATGATCAGTACAACTGCTACCTAACAATTAATTCAAAAGAAATTCCATGTCACAAGCATTTATTTGGTTTATTGGCTGAAATTCGTATGTGTTATACATTATGAACTTCTTAACAAAAGTTCCCATAGGCACATGTCCCAAAAATGGATAGTTTCAAGGTTATTTGTTGCTATTCAAGTCATCAATTTTGTAAGGGTTAGTTTGACAGCCAACGCAGTACAGTCAGTAGATGCAGCTCGTTCGATGTATAAAGATCTGGTTGGACGGGGTTATGGTAAGTCGATCGACCATTCTTCATTATCTATAAATGCAATATAAAATTATTCTAAGGCAGTCAATAGTAGCAAGGCTCATTTGCATTACCACCTTATATGATAAATTGATAGCCTCTAGTATGAGAAAGCACTTATCGTAATGAACCGATAAGTAAGTAGTTCTATTATTCGTTAACTATAAGTATAGGATAAAAAAACTTCACCAGAATCAATAATACAAGTTGTCACAATTATTCTTAAACAAATACATATACTGACCCTCCTTCTTCACATATCCATTCTTGTACATTTTTTAACAACATTATTGTAAGCGTAATGTATTTTGAACCTGTCTAAATACCATAACCTAATGCAATAAAGCATTTTAGTATAATACTCTTAGTACCAGCTTTATTTCACTTAGAAATCAAAGGGAGAAACCTTACCTGCAAGAAATCTAGCCAAACTTTCCAAAATACATAAGGACAGGATTTTGGTAAGACATTAGGCCATTGTTACGTCGCAACACGTAACGTATACGACAAGGCCAAGGCTTTTGCCCTATAGCTTGGAATCGACACTTTAAGGACTTGGAAAACTTACAATGTCGGCTGTGTCCGTCGTGATCGGTTCGTATTCATCGGGAGAGGGGGGGGTATTCGTTCATCAGTACACGGGGATCAGGGGAGTCCTACCGGGCTACAGAGTTCTTTGCAGTCCCAACGGCCACGATTTTTGTTTGTCCAGAAGAGACGCTGATAATATTTTGGTTTACGCCAGCTAATGTTAGACGTCAGCTATGGTACCCATATCGAACACTTGCGTTTAACAATTTTTAGGTGAGATAAAGAAAAGGAAAATATCTTGTTACTTACTTGTATTTATTAAAAAAAAAAGTATAATTTGGCGCAACTTATGCACTAAGGGAGTGGAGCTCTAGATGTTCAGGATAAGCACTATACTTAGGGACCGTTGAAGCTCCCTAATGACTTATGGTCAAATAAGATCAAACAGTTGTTGGAGATTCTTATCCAAGCCAATTTTGAGACACCGGTGTCAGTTACCTTTCCTGCATCTAGCTCTTATCGCGTCAGAAAGATGGAGTGAGGTTTTTTTGTTATTTATCTCTTCCGGTCTTTCTTTACGTAGATATAAAAAGTGCAGGAATTTAGCAGTGTGCGTGAATTGCACTGACTAGCCAATTGGTTGGTTCTTATACGGTTGAGCTGTATAAAATATCGGTGAATAAAAATGGTACCAATTTAAACGGCGAAAATCGGCCACTTAGTTGAAGATCGCCGGAGGGCATTGGTCAGTTTTGGCGTTATTTCTTGATATTATTTATTAGTGTAGTAAAGGTCATTATATCTAGCTTAATTGAGGTTCACAACGAATTACTACCATTCAGCCATGATTTAGATAATAGTAATCCACATTCTTGTTTAGAAAGGAATAGGCTTATCTGGCGTTATCATACTGCCAGTATATCGAGCGCGTCGTTTCCAAGGTACAAAGTATGAATGAGTGAAGTTTGAATAGTAGGGTTCAGCGTTTTTGCAAAAGGTACATTGAATTGCGCAATGTGCTGCTGTTCAGTTAGTTCATTTTGAATGTGGCGCGTTTTTACATACTGATAATAAATAAATAACATTAAAGTTTTAATATTTAAATCTTTTTAGAATTACAGGCAACCTGTACTGTTTTCGTAACTAATCGATAGAGTATAGTTAATACCATCTTCAATTACTTTTTTGGGCAGAAAAACAGTGTTTTATGGTCTAAATAATGCAATTTCTGATGGAAAGTTCAGTAGCTTTCATAAGAGGCTGGTCATAACCTACAAAAAATTTGAACTTTCAACAGCTTTTATCAATATTTTTACTATTACTAATGTAAATAATAACCATACTTGAAAGTTTGCAGTTGGATTAATAAAATTATTATTTAAAGTCAGGTCAAATTTTTTGGAAATAAGTGGTAACTTCATTTGGGTATTGGGCCTCCTTGAGCCAGACTTTAAAATAGACATTAGGCCAGTCATTTAGCCAGACATTCAACCAGACATTCAGCTAGACTTTAAGTCAGACGTTCAGCAAGGCAGGCGCAGCTAATATATTACTTGCATACTATAGTTCAACAATTTAATGCTATGAACAGGAAAATAAGCCCACTCGGTCTTATTTTCAAAGTGTGACAAGACTTAATTACTAGACTTTGAGCCCAAATTGTATGCACACTTCTCAGATTTTAATGTAAAAATTAGGTTGCAACATAAATGAAAGAGAATCGACAATACGCTCAAGTTCTTGACGTATACCCACAGTTGGGGTTTTTAACTTGGTGTTTGCTCAGCGAACACCAAAAGATTAACAAAATTTAAACATGACACTGAATGTAAGCAACTTTGAACTCTGGCTTTCACTATTCGAGTGAAAAGAGTGCTATTTTTTACATAATACTAGACTTTTTTATTACTGCAGTTTGACTATGTACGCGTACCTATACGTATTTGATGCAGTGGCTAAGTTAGTTACTACAATTAAAATACACTACGTTTGTAATCTCCACTCCTTATTAAAGTTTCAATATCGCTATAACAGCTTTTTCGGTACGCAGTACCTTCTTGAGATGGCTATCAAATTCCAACTAAACTAAATCATGTTGCATTGCAATATAAATACATACCGAATGCATAGTCAATACATAATAATACAAGTATACGTCATATATTTACATACTGGTAACATTATACTTTAGATCGGTGCTCTTCAAAAAAATAAAAAATTTTATGTATACATGAATACTTAATATTTATTACTCAAAAATACAGAATTTCGTTTTTGAATTATGAAAAGCAAAAGCTCAGTGATCTCGAACCATTGAGCGGTATACCTGACTCTGCAATCGCGTGACATATAACTTACTTCTTTTGAAACAAGCTACCGTGGTAAAAATCGAACTAAACGTGTAACCTCAAACAATTTTATAAAACGCTCATCTTACAAAATAAATTCACATCAGTACACCAAATAATGTGATTAATCAACAATTTCAACATTCTTTACCGCGGATGTACACAAAAAATATCATACACAATTTCGACAGCAACTTGTACTTAATGTAAAATCCGAGGGATCAGCAGTTTTAACCATCAATTACTGTAAAATTATTGCACTACGACTGTGCTCGTGTCAGTCGAGGGTAATTAGGTTAAGCTCTAATTGGTCGTTCGGATCCCCAACTTGACGCGTCTTCCTTAAATGCAAAAGTATAGAATGTCCTCGCACTTAACAGTATTCACCTTTTCTCTTTCATTTAAGCGGATGTAAGACTTAGTTCAGTGATTAAGCTACGTGTTAAAAGCGTGCATTTCAAGCAAATGTAAGACTTAGTTCAGTGACTAAGCTGTGTGAGAAAAGCTCGAGCAAACCAGGCCACTGTTAACTCACCTAAAAAGTGAATCAAGGAGGAACAAGAAGGAAAGGACCGTCGACTTAGGTTCCGACGTTAAAAGCAGAAGCCTAATTATTGTCATCGCCACGAGTGCTCACGTATAGGATTAGGATAATCGTTGCGGTCAACCTTGTAAAATCTTGCGACTGCGTGCGCCCAAGCACTAGAAAGGAAACCAAGGAAACTAGAAATTGTATAACATTGTAAATGCTAATCCGAAACTTTATTATTTATATAAAGAAATAATGACTCTCTTGGTGATGCTATCAAAATCGTTTATTGCTGTGAACAACGTTTCGGCCCGTACAGTAAACTACGTTACAAGGCCCTCATGAGGTACAACTTTCTGAATTACAATTATAAAAATATAAAAATTTGAAACAATAATATTTCTAGTCAACAATACTTAACAAGAAAATCGCACAATAATGAACACTCACATAGCCACGACAATAGCGACTATAGGTATCATGATAGATGGTAGATCGAAAAATACACACTTCTCAAGTTCCGATTATGCTTATATACTATCGGTCAGTGTAAGTGTGTCACTGTACATGAGTATATTTAAGTCACACAACGCTACAGCCACCCCGCCTCAGTACAAGTCAACGAACTCGCATATTTAAATTACAGTAAATCTGTTGCTCTATGTGTGTTCGGTTATAACATTTTTGTAACATAATTTTAAATTTTGTGTGTCATGCATTCTGTTGATATTATTTCGGTAACTATGTATGTATAGCATCTCTGAGAAAAGTTGCTTGAACCTATTACTTTCCAATAATACGGAAATATTATTCCGTATACGGAAATATTATTATTATGAAAGTGTGGCTGACTGAAAAATGCATATTAAGTATTTAAAGTGCAAGCTTCCATACTTCTATGCAAGTGGATGTTTTTGTAAGCAAAATTTGCATATTTAAACCGTCAAAAAATGTATTGTCTTAAAAAACCCTTAGTTCAAAAACGGTGTTTCTGCACTGTAAGAAGTACAAATAAGAACTTCGTAGAATTTTGTTCGAATTGCCTATCAAACAGACATCTGCAGTACATGGTTTTTGTCAATGATGGATCTTATCCAAGTAACCACTACTGGGAAAAATTTTTGTGGTGTTTAGTATCATCCGTCAAAACAGCATGTCACATTCCAGAATCAAAGTGATGCTATGAATGAATAATTAATTTTTCTTTTTAATATGTACGGCATATTAAAAATTTACTGGTACTCAATCCTTGTTACTCAATTTAATATTTATCAGTAAATACGTGATAGACGATGGAACTATAAGCTGCTACATCGCACGAGAAGTGGGATGCAAGTTGGACAGAAATTGGACAGAAAAGCTTTAGAAATGTTAAACTTAGACATAAAAACAAAGCTGTATTTTTTAAAACAGTTACGTCTGGCATGAAAATCAAAAACAGCATAGAGATTCTTGATCCTGCATCAATTTTTTAGAACAGAGCACTACATACTGAGAGAAATTAAGATCTGATGAACTTTTTGTCATCCTAATTGACTCGATTTCTCTTGTAGTTCTGTTTGATGAATCTGGCTTAAGAAAAACGCGAAAATCTGAGTTTTACGATAGTTTTATTAGCATAGCGGATTTTAGTATGCCTAATGTGATGTATATTATCAACGAACGCTGTTGCCTATACAAAACTGTTTGGGATATGAACGACGTTCTTTCGAATAATTTAAATAAAAATGTTCAGTATGTCAATAGAATTTTTCGGTAAAATTAGCATTGTCGGCGAAGGCTAAGAAACAACATAGGAAGATAAATTCAAGGTAAGCAACAGAATAAAAAAACGAGTCATCTAGTTGTTATTCCATTAATTTTGCAAAAAAAAATTTTTAACTAAGGTCAATCTTCAAATTAACTGACTCTACCAGGACCACCATTTTTAAACTACTAAATAGAATAAAAAAACGAATTATCCAGTTTACATGCCACGAATTGTGGGAAACGAAATTTTTAACTAAGGTTTTTAAAGACGATGCAGACTGACGAATAATTTCAACTAAATTAGACAGTATCTCTACTACCAATAATCTTGACATAGTTGATCTAGCTCATTTCTAATAAAAACAATATTTTTGTTTACCCAGCGGACAAGCAACGCCAGCTCTTGCATTTTTCACGCACAGCTCCAAATTTTAAGAACCTTCTAATATAGTAGCTTTTCTACATATTGTAAGAGACTTTTACAGCACGTCTTGTTTCTACAAAAAAAAAAAAAGGTAAAGTATAAAAATAAAAAATGATCCAGACTTGCTTAATACTATTTAAGTTTTTAATACTTCCGTAATTTTTCCGTTAAAAGTTTTCTTTTCCAACAACAGTGTAACATCGAATTTGTACAGAACAAAAATGGAGCAACGAGGGTTTAACGATCTACATTTTTATCACTTTAAAAAGTGTGAAGATAAATCTACATCACCGCTAAAATCACTTCCACCCACCGAGAGTGCCGTGAATCAACACTTTTTCCGCGGATATTTGCAATAAGAGTGGTCCTTAAACTTTTTTTTTAGTTTTCTTAACGAGCCAGATAAAAATCAGTTTAAAGTACCTGAAGTGCCATCTGAAGCCTTTCTCTAATGCCACAAAAGCATCAAAAGTTTCTTGTAGGAGGAATACGTAAAAAATCTCGACAATTGTTCTTATTGCTCAAGAGTTTTGAAAATCATGCAATGATGTCACGCATATATTTCCAAATATTATTGCCCCTTGGTCTAATAAATTTATTAGTTTTTGTCTATTTATTGAGTGAAAAAAAGTAGGATTATTGAACGTACTACTTTTTCAAAGTAGAAGTAAAAATTTACAATTAAACGTCAATTTTAAGTTGGTAGGCTTTTCTGAGCTAGGGATGCGATTACTTTAAGTTATGTGCCAAACTTAGGAAGGTATCTGTCAGAAGGCAATTGTTAGACATTTTCAGCATTAATTTAAAAATGATAGTTTCACCGACATTTTGCATGGATGCATTGTAGTATAAAATGCTGTGTTTTGGAAATCAGTAATAACCTCAATATAATATTGTTTAAAACGTAACATTTTGCACGGATTATAAGAAAACTGAGCATTAGGCGTACTCTAATAGCAGTGTATAGATTAATAAATAATCAGTGAACTCAAATGGTTATACTGCTAACTTCTGTTTATTATTGAACGACGTTTCGACCCGTACAGAAACAATTTTCAAGGCCCTCATCAGGTTCAAATAAAATCTACACAAGAATTACAATTAACTATTAGTATTAATAAATTGTACAATAAAATTTAACTTCGGCGCTAAATTAAAACTTACAATTGACTGCTCAAACGGGTCGCGTCAGGCAACGCGCTGGATGTTATTATTGCGAATACAAATATGTAAAATTCGCAAGCGCTTATATAGTTAAAATTGTCTATGTATTAGAATGTAAATATACGTTGTGATAGTTAATACAATTTATTTGAACCTGATGAGGGCCTTGAAACTTGTTTCTGTACGGGCTGAAACGTCGTTCAATAATAAACAGAAGTTAGCAGTATAACCATTTGAGTTCACTGATTATTTATAAGAAAACTATTATTATACTTCCTTTAGTTCAAATTTAAATAAAGTATTGTTTTTGATATTTATACAAGTACTGGTTTTGATTTCAATACTTTTATGAGAACTACAAGAGATTATAGCGTGCTATATAGCATAGAGGCTTTATTACCTTGATTGCTATCCTGATACTCATTCTATGAAGAGCCAGCGTACTTTAAACCTGCCAACTCTCATTTTTTACACCTTCAAATTAAATACCGGCATCACAGTCATCAGCATCAGCACATCCGCGTTGAGTACAAGTTTTTCGACAATCAAGTAATTGAGACTCGATAATCGAGCAAAGGGAACTTTAACACAACTGTGGAAATTACTACTTAACGATTCAACTCGAACTTGGTCACGCATATCAAAAGATTTGAGTAGACCCCTGTTTCTATTTGTCAAGTATCTAATACTCGAATGTTAAAGGATAGCTATCCCAAAGGTTACGGTAATAGCATTAAGCAGACTCTTTACGGGTCAGAGCAGCACCTCAACATATTTTTTAAATGTTTTGTTTGCAAAAAACAGTTTACCACAGCTGTATAAGATCTCATTACCATACAACTTATCCAAATCTCTTGTCATCAATCAAATTAGTACTACCAGTTTTGTTTTATAGCCTAAGAAGACTAAAATATAAAGTGCACGTAAGTGCACAGTTAGCAGTAAATAAATGTATGATTTTTTTAAAAAAGCTTGTATCCTGACTCAAAAACTAAAAAGTATATTGTTAAAATCAAGTCTAAACATGAGAAATCTTGGAATATGTAAAAGAGTACTTTACGTAAATCCCATGCGCATGAAAAGGAAGAAGAGTATACAACAAAGCTTTAACCAACTGTTTGAAATTACCTAAGCAGATGCCCTTTAAATAAACGGTTTTAACTATAACAAAGAGGTAAATATCATACCGTTGTCATAATCTCCATGCATCTTTTCAAATGTGCGTGACCAATCTTTGATAAAACAAAAAAAAAATATTTATGATTGGCTGTAAATGAATCAAACATGGAAGTTCAACTTCAACACAAATAATTTCTTGTAGTTTGAATTTTTTTCACAAAACTGGATTAAAATTTGACCATAAATATTCACTCTTCATCTTGTTTTTTGAAATAAAGTCATACGAAATTTTCAATTTGTAAGGCCAAAAACCTGCCAGCTGATCTCTGCAAAATAATATTTAAGCTGTGTGCTGCAATCCTACAGCTAATAATACTGGTCATCTGAATAGTGCCTCTACAATAGTATTGCAGCAGCTGTTAAATACTGAATAGTTCAAAACTTAAAAGTTGTCATTAATAATGCGCCAAGAAGAGTTAAAGTATAAAACTAATTTTAATAAAATTTTAACAAAAGATAAGCAACACCAGTATCTAACGTCAATAATAGATTATGGTAGTTTATTTCTGACCAGTACCGAAGCTTCTTTGATAAGTAAACGTTAGTGTAACACTTTTTGAAGTCTAAAAAAGTAAAATTTCTTAAAAAACTCGTATTTAACAAGAATCAATAAATAATTTATATTTATCAACGTACATACACTCCTAATATTTACATTATTTTAGAGTATTAGAAAAGGACAGAATTGAATTTATAGTATCAAAATGGTTGAACATTTAATAGGTGCAGCTTATAAAATCTGGAAAGGCTAATTTGTTATCTCAAAAAAATCTTGAAGACTAGACAATTAACCTGTATTTTTCAAACTGAAAAATTTTCGCATAATGTATCAATGAGTGTAACCAATGGTAATATTTAAATGTTAACTAACAAAAATTTAAATTCAAAAAATCGATAAATCTTCTTTTACAAGATACTTTACTGAGTTTTGCATGTATCTTAAAACTATCGTAAGTCCATTAAAAAGCAAGAACTGACTTCACCAGGAATGAAATTTAACGCTTTTACCTCTTACTCAAACAAAGCGCTCACTTTATAAATAACTGTATAAGGAGTATTGTCTAATTTTATATTTTATTAGGTTGTATTCAATGACATTTGTACCTATCGCAGGATTTAATGTACTCTAAATCTCTGCCTATATCATTGTATTTCTCTTTCTCTCTTTTTTTTCATACTGGGTTACTGCAACAGCATATTAGCCTAGTTACCAGGGTCAACCACTCACCACCATCAACGTGTAGGGGTGTATAGCCACACCCATTTACAAGTCCCTTAATTAATACCATACCTATCATACCATGAGCACAGTGATAGTATCTCCAGTGAAACACCTGACCAATTAAGGGGGTAGTGTAAAAATACATTGTGTTCCGAAACAGACAAGTGAAAATAAATGTCTGCATGATGCGAAAACCTTCTGTATATCTATACGTATAAGTATAGATACGTTCGGAGGTTATATAGCTATATTAATTTTGTAGTAAATCAGAGAAAGCTTTAATAAAAAAATTTAAAAAAAAAGTTCGGAGGTTACATTGTACGTCAACATTGAGTTAGTATGAAATCTCCGTTTGCAACATCTTCACGGATCTTTAAATACACACTTTTAATTTATTATAACTTAACAACGGTAAAGCTACGGGTGCTGTTCTTCAAATATGATGTTTAAAACATACTATTTTATATTATATTTCAATTTCAGCAAAGTCTGAGATTTTTTTAAATCGCAATCTGTAAAATATTCTTTTTCCGATGAGAGTACGTGTTAAATAGATAATTTATTTCTCGAAAACGGTGGAGCTAGGGTGTCTGAAATTTTAATATGTTTTTCTACATATAATTGTTAGCTTATACAAATTTTTTCAAGGCGTTCTTAAATTTTTGGATTTTGTGACACTACCCCCTTAAGCTGGCAGGCCCTTAAGCAGTTTTTCATAGGAACTTTTTACGGTGAAAACAGTTTTTGAAAAAAATCTGCACTCACCGGAAAGCAAACCCACGACTTCTAGAACAGCGTTATATCAGTAACAATCACGCTTACCACTAAGCCAAAGCTACTCCTCATCTTAACTTTGTTTCCTTATTTCTTTTTCTCTTTCAGAATGTTCATAATGCGAATCTTACATTAGCTGCCAGTGCAAAGTTCCCCTCAGATAATTTGGTTTTCCATTTTACTGGATACTATTTGCTGGGAACAGTGACCATCTTAAGCACATACCAGTCACCAACCAACCGCCACTAGGTTTACTGAAAGGATGTCTACTATTGAGTATCTAAATCACCGTACTGACCTTTTTAAACCTGATCGTGACGTTACCGATGAACTATCTAAGTGTCGGCTTCCCTACAAAAGGAAGCCCTTAGGTCCTGACATAATCTGAAAAAATATTTTGTTTGTCTTAGACATCGTATTTGAAGTTTTAAGGCATCTTAAGTACTCATTTCATCTAGAAATCTAAAAATATTTAGATTTTTTTCGATGAAACTTGACCTCTAAAAAATCCACGTAAGATAAAGGGCGAAAAGTATGCCCGTTTGATGGTGTGTTGCACATATAACATATTAAAACAAATTGCACCGTCATGAAGCTAATAAGAAGTTATACAAGTAGTGTTTCAAGTGGAACACAGTATTTTGTTTCGGAATTTTTCAAATTACTACTTTGTTTGAGGATTTCGAATTTTTAAGTATTAAAAACATTGTTGTTGCCTCCTGCTTCTAGCAAAGCCGATATATATGTATGCGATATTCATGGCATACTATATAGTAAATCGAAACTGTCAAATTTCGCACTAGGTCACCAATTTAAAATTCTGTTACTAGACTTGGCAGTTAAAACTATCTTCATGAATGTCTGTTACAAATTTCTTTTTATTTTCCTATTTTTAACTGCTACTATGAAGAATTTTTTTTTTTATTGTATTTTTTATTGTCTTTGCTGTTTTGAATATAAAAGTTATTTAGCATTTTTTTAGTAGTAAATTTCTATACAAATAATTACTAAAAAGCTTTTGAATTAAATATCTTTTTCTTAGAATTAGAGTCAAGAAACTGTCAATAAACACAAATAAGTTAATTTTTTTCATAATTTCAAAGTAAAAGCTTTTGTCAAGTGTTGCTTCACGTCATGACTTTTAAATGTTATCTCTGCTTAATTTTGGAATTTCAAGCCCAACTTTGTCTTACTATGAAACACGACAACTACTTAGATTTTTTTTCATCATTGGCGTAATGACTGATAGGAGCAACTCAATGATTGAAATAATACTGTTGTATAAAAGAAAAGTCAAATAAAAAACGATACAGCATTAAACATTTTAGAAACCGTATGATTAGGAATTTAGGAAGTATGAAAATCTACAAATATTGCAGTATTTAAAAAAAAAAAGAAGAAAAAAAAATGAGATCTAGTCACATATAATTTTGGACGTTATGGGATGTAGTTGCTTTAATCAAGACTATATTGGCTGTTTTGTTTTTAGAAGTGAATACTTAATTTTTTTCAAGTATGTACTACATCATTAAAAATATTGCGAGTATTCTGGCATAATGAATATTTCAGCAACCATAAAGTTTTCTCAATTAATGAAGGGTAATCTCTGTTTTGAGCCACTGATAATATTTCAGTACTTATTGTGCATCAATCAAGAGTTACTTAACGGTTAAAACCTGACATGACAAGTACTCGAAAGTTTTGTTTTTCGGTCAGCTACCTAAGGCATTTTTTTGACAATTCAAAAATCAAGTAAATTTTTTATTTTATGCCAGCTTATGAGCCTTGTTATTAAGTTTAGTTTTACTCTGCTATGCAGCTAACTAAATATATCAGAGGTTACTTTTAAGTCAGTCCAGGTTGCTTGAAGCGATGTACATGAATTATTTCAATAGATGTGAGGCTAGAAATCATGACCATTATAACTGAACTGCCATCCTTGAAAAAATAGCTGAAATTTTTTTTCAAAATAATACTGAATTCCAAAATAAGTAATAAAAGTAGGGGAAAAAGAAAAAAGAGCGGGAGCAAAAATCAGTTTAATAAATATACGATATACTCGGTTGCAGTCAAAAGAGAAAAACTCGTGTCGTCGCTTGCTTTGGCTATGCGCTCAGATATATAGCTATAGTCAGCATTTTCACTCCTCTTCTCGTAGACACATTCAGTATACCCCTTCCACGTCTCTCCAAAATGTGCGCCTATATGATCATTTCCATGCGAATCCACTCCTCTTCTCGTAGGAGCACGCTGGTCGATACGAGTAGTAAGCTGTGCGCCCGGTTCGACGGCTGGCCGCGGCGGGACGATCAGTGCCAAAAAGTCGTCTCGCATAGTAGCATTGGCGTTAGCAATCTCTCTACTTATCTCTGCCAGTATAGTCAAAGAAATAAAGTACGAAATCAGGCAAAACAAGCTCAAATTGGCGCCGTAAGATTAATTATGATGGGATGTTTTTGCATTCGATTTTTAATGCCATACAGAAAGTTTATGAAGATAGTGATTGATATAATTTTGAATATATCAATTTTTGCAATAAAAATATTGATTTTACAAAAGCAACTTTAAGGGGCGATAAATAACAATTTTCTAACTCAGTCCATCATGACATAAATAAGTCCAACTTCATTACTCAGAGGTTGTGAGTATCGCTGAACACCATTATGCAGTCGGTAATAGTATCCTAAGCACCTGGGACCCAGGGTGACCACCAAACACTGTCTTCTGGAGTTTTGCTTCACATTTTTAAAACATCAAATAGAAATACTAACACAGGGGATTTTGAGGGTCACTGAACACTTTTATGTAGTCAGCCACGGTTTTGTTTGAATATGGCAATCAATCAACCTTATTCATGTGCAACGCTTCTCTCAGCTTTCGAAAACTAAATGTATATGAACTAAAGCCAAGCAGTAATTAATCGATTCAAATATATCGATACCTAATGTATTTGATAACTGTGTCTTAAAATCAAAAAGTTATACGCGGCAAGATAATCCCTACCGTGAATGTGATGACAGAACATTTTAGACGAATTTATCTGCAGGTTTGAAGTCAGCTGTATAGAGAGGACAAAAATCTAAACCCTTTAGATTGGGGATAGGAACATAAAGAGAAATCTTTAGTTCCCATCAGGATGACGCAACCCCTTGGCATGTCCATAATTTTATAAACTTACTGTTTATAACTATTTTAACTTTTCATAATATTACTGCGCTCGTTTTGATGTACCTTAAGCTGTATAAAAATACGCTATGACATTAAAATATGGACTAATATATCTTATAAGACTGATTGTGATTGAGATACAAGGTTCATGGCTGCGATGGCCACTATACTACACATTTCTCTATGATCTAATTAAGTAGCTGTCAACTTTGACTTTGTAATCACTTATGTTAATATTTTTTTCTTTTTAATGGAAACTCTGGAATAAAAAAAGTATTAGAGTTATGATTGATACATCATTCTCACAAATTCTGAGTCCTATTACTCATTTACTACTTTCCTTAAAGTGCGACACGTTGGTCTTATCTTTTCGAGTTGGTTATTTAGCCTAGTAGTAAACTGATTGCTAGCATACATACTATCAAGAATAAGGTTATATAACAGCGTTATATTGAACTTGTTAAAATTAACACATTTTAGAGTCTTGTAAGCTAATTACTGATATTTCAATACCACATGCCCAAGTGTAAGTAACAAAACAAATTTCTTGTGCTAATATACAGTGTTCTAAAATAAATGTATTCATTTACAACTGTCATGTAAGCAAAATGATGAAAGCAAGTACCAGCACTTCTACAGAAGGAATAAAAGCAGAAAAAACCCTAGAGAAACATTATAGAGAATAATAAGAAAAAAAGGAAAAAAATCATAAAATAAGCAACGGCAAAAAACGACAAGATAATAAAAGATAATTATAAAAAAAAGTAACGTTTATTTTTCAAGCAATAGTAGTAAGAACAACAACTACATTTCTTAATCAAGAGAAAAATAACTTTAGAACAATGCCTCAAAAAAAATAAAATCTTGTACAAGATTTAGGTTTACCAAAAAAGACCTGAGAATTCTTTGGAACATGAATAAAAAAAATAAGAAAGGTGCAAAACTAAAATTTGTTTACCATCGCAATAGAGATAAAAAATTGCAAAAAGAATGATTCTTTGATAAGAACGTATTTTCAATCTACTACAATAGAACGGCTAATTAAATAAATCATACAAAAACTGATGTTATAAATCTGAAGGTTTAGTAATGTTTATCGATTAACCAAAAAATTTGTTGATTTGTTTCACTGCATGATACAAATGATTCTGCAGGTATTTCGTTAGTATGTTCAAGGTCGATAACGAAATACTACCATTCTATAATGAAACTTCTAGAAAAAAAAAGGAAAATTAGTGGAAATATCAAAATAATCGACAACATACTTTTTCCTAATCAAGATGAAAAAACCATTCTATGACATAAAAATAGTAGTAGAATTTAAGTAGAAAAATTATTAAAGAAATTGCTGGCAAATTAGAATAAATTATAAATCTAGATCTCAAAACAGTGCAAAGAAAGCCTTGGCTAACCTGTTAAAAACTCTTTTTTCACTACTTGATACGAAATAGGGTCTTATGAATCCTTGGATAATTGCTTTAAATGAAGATGACGATTGCTTTTAATATCTGAAAACGTAGTTTTTTTAACTAAATAATACTGAATTAAGAAGAATTTTTTAAATATTTTGTAAATTTGTGAATCCACAAAGATCTATCAATAAAAAAGGTCAAATGTGAACAAATCTACCATGAGTATATACTTTGATAACAACCAATATTACGATTTCAATAAGACAATAGATGAGCATCGGAATTATTGACACACTGATCAAAGTAAACAAATTGTAATGCAATAGTTTTGCAAATAACTAGTGATTTTATTATATTCAATTTATCTATTGAATTGTGAGCTTTATTTAATCTTTTTCATTAGACAAATGTTTTTACTTAAATAATGTAAATAGAGTTAATTACTATATTTTTTTATTAAAATAATTAAAATAATTGTTTCTATTAAAAACCATTTATTTTTGTCAATCTAACAAGATATAGTAAAAATAAAGTTAGTGATAACTAACTTACATTTATCACAGACAGTTGTGACAGCTGCTTTGGAGTTCCCTCGTGCTTCGAGCAGTATTTCTCAGTGGCCATAAAACTACACGAATGAGTTCGTGGCCGGAAAAAATGTCACGGTTTCTGCTTTCTCTGCTATCGTCGAAACCACTATTGGCAGGCTCCCTTCGCTGGACCTCACACCATAGGGTAGTCCAAGACTATTGATGTCCTTGAAGTACACCCGAGTTGTCTCAGCCAAAACGATATAACTTACGAGTATAATGTACTCACAAGACGAAGGAGTCAAGAGTTGACTAAACTTTAGAGGACAGGTGACATACGTAAAAAGAGCGATTTTTCCTCTTGATAGAGCGATTCATAGTATCAGAAAAAGTAAAAGAGGTCTCTTGGTTTATTAGAACAACCAGCGAGCGATGTTCTTGTAAAATTGCATTGACAGAAAACAGTAGGCTCGCACGATGATAGTTCACGTTATGATTTCATAAATTAAAAAATAACAATAAAACAGTACTAATCACATTTTTATGACAAAAGCGGTTAAGATTTTAGATCAGTAATGATGCAAACTGCACAGCCATAAAAAAACACCAAATACAAATTTAAGTATAACTTACCCATACAAATACCTTTAAACAAAACAAAAAGAATAGGTGAGTTTAATAAGCTGTGAAAATATTTGTTCAGAAATTTCTAAAACCTTTATAAACTGGCGATAGATAATATTATATCTAATAAATCTGTAGCCTTGCAAAGTCCTAAAATCAAAATATAAAAACGGTCAAGTTTTTTTTTGCGTACTATACATTTTATCAGGAAAAAAGTCAATATCACTTAGTTTAATTTTGTTAAAGTACGAGTACAAGCCTATATTTTATTAGAAGTGTAATACAAAACGTATGTTGCACCAGAAAACAAACTTTATCGTTTTTATAATTTAATTTCAGATTTTTTCAAGGCAACAGATTCATAAGAAAGAATACCAATCATCGCCAGTGAATAAAGGGTCCAGTAATTACTTAAAAAATGTGAGCTCAACACATCAAACTGACCTAATCTGTATGTATAAATAAGGGATTTTTATGGAAATATCATTGTGACATCTTATGTCATATACTCAATATTTATTACTTTAAAAAAAAGAGTTTCATTTTTAAATTAGCAAAAGCTCAGAGATCTTCAAGCATAGAATGGTTCACCTGTTTCTACAATCGCGTGATGTATAACTCACTTCCTTTAGAACCAGCTACCGTCGAAAAACTCAAACTACGCGTGCACCCTCCAAACAATCTTATACAGCGCTTATCTTGTAAAATCAATTCACACTAGTACATCCAAAGATGTGAATAATCAACAATTTTAGCATTCTTTACTGCGTATGTCAACAAGACATATCATAAACAAATTTAAAAGTAACTTGTAAAATCCAAAAGATCTGCATTTTAACCGTCAATTACTGCTGAACTATTGCACCACAACTGCTCAAGGTTACCTCTGATTGGTTGTTCAGTTCCCCGACCTAAAATGTCCTCCTTGAATGCAAAAGTATAAAAACTCCTTTAACATACCAATATTTGCCTACTCTCTTTCATCAAGTGCTCTAAAGTAACTATAAATATTATAGAATGAATTCTGTTGTGTCTTTTAAGCGAATGTAAGACTTAGTTCGGTGACTAAGCTACGTGTTAGAAGCGTGCATTTCGAGCTAATGGAAGACTTAGTTCGGTGACCAAGCTGTGTAAGAAATGCTCAAGCACGTCAGGCCACTGTAAACTCACCTAAAAAGTAAATCAAAGAGGAAAAAGAGAAAAGGGACCATCGCCTTGGGTTCCAACGTTAAAAGCAGCAGTTTGATAATTATCGCAACGAGTACTCTTGTGTAGGATTAGAGTGATCGTTGCAGTCAATCTTATAAGATCTCAAGACTGCGTGCGCGCTAGAGGCAGCTAACCAACGATCGTAGAAGTAAGTTAAGTTAAGAAAAACTATAAATTGTATCAAGATTGTAAATGCAAATCTGAAACTTTAAAATTTATATTACTTGCAAAATCAACTACTTCCAGCTTTTCTAAGTTTATTAAATCATTAGACAAGACATAACTTGGTTATTGATAAAATTTACTTTCTCAATTCGAAAATATTCAAATTACTAAATTATATGAAATATTCTAAGATTCAAAATAATAATTGACAAAAACATAATTCTTACTTTAGTAAATAAATTGAATACCAAGGAAGTTTTACACCACTCCATACATGGGGAGAATCACGTCAACTGTCCCAGCACCGCGGTGGACGGCCCGCGCGGGCGTCAAACACGACGTTTTCAACTCGTCGTTTCGGTGTCAAAACTTTGATAAAAAAATTATCTAAAAACATATTCTTATGTATTTTTTCCTCAGCTTTCCAGTGGTGGCATCAGTTTTTCGAAAATTTTCTCCCATAACCTCGAAAAATGCACTTGTTTGAAAAACACGTCTTATCTCCATCATCTTCAACTTTTGGAATTTTTTTGATAGTCTAGATCGAAAGATGAGACATTTTTACGTAGATATCGACAATAAAAAAAGAGGGGTTTTTCGTTTTTATAACGTATTTAAACGACGAACGAGACGATGCTAGCCGCAGCGGCCGGGTGTGTCTGTTTGGCTATATAATATATAATGTAGTAGTGGCGATGTAAACAACAATTAGTTAACCAGGGTTTACAATGGATGAATAATAAATGTTTTGATAAAATTTATTCATATACACAACAATTTTATAATAAAGAAATAAATAATGATTAATATTGATAAAATATTAGATATTTACATAAATAAAGTAAAAAATAAAAACAAATTTGTTTTACTTCGTTCTCTTTTTTTCTTTAGACATGGTAATCGAAGTGACACTTGTTTTACGTTCTTCCAGTTTCGGAAAAATTTCATACTGGTTACTCAAAGAAGTTTTCTTCAACATTAATTTATTATCCTTAATGGGGATAAACGCATGATAATTCAGTGTCCCTGGAATCAGTTTCGCACTGGAAATTTCGTCTTTTAATCTCAAGGAAGTTTCTTCGTAGTCAGATTTGCTACTAAAAAAAACCTTCGTTTCTTTGCAGTGTTTTTCCGCCCAGTGAAAAAGATCTTGTGCCGTTAGAATATGATTTCCGGAAAAGAGTTGCAAACTCGACCTTCTAGCTCCACGTTTTAAATTCGCGCCTACCCCATCACATCCTCCTTTCCCGTGAGCAGTCGCGTGAAAGTGCCACTCTGCTGGAATCCCAAACTCCTTTTCGTGATTCAACAGGAAATGAAAATTAGTTTTGTTTTTAAAGTGTTGCGATGCGCCGTCGCTCACGTAATAAATTTTTTTCGGATTGAAATCTCTTTTTAAATAATCGACAATAATTTTTTGGTAAACTTGTACGGCACCCGTGTCGTGCAAAAGGTTATCTGATATCACTGCTAAGCTTTTGTGTTTTAATTCATTGTTTTCTTTATAGTACACAACGCACGTAAATATCGTAGCCTGGTTGTTATTCCAGTGAAAAGACTGTGCCAAGTTTTGAACCACGAATGGGTAATTTTCCGCAAAATCAAAGCTAACAATAAATTCATCGTCAACCAAATTATTTTTCAAATTTTTTACGAATGATGCTTGTTTTTTTGCGAAATAATCATGTGTCTTCAACTTCATTAACTTCTCGCCAAGTAAATCTAAAAATTCACGAACTCGGATTTCATTGGATGTTATCGTGCACCGATCAGTTTGGGTCCATGCGTCATAATTGATTTCAAAAATTCCTTCAGCTTCTAGCGAATCTAATAATAATTTTCGAAGTTTTCCGAAATTAGGACAATCTAAACATTTTCCTAAAAAACAATTTTCGGAAGGATTATCGCAAACAATGGCGTTCAAACAGTCCGTGGAATTTTTAAGAGGTGTTGCCGTGGGTTCCGTTAATTCTTCTAAATTTAGTGCATCTAGCATCAGTTTTACGTTTTCGTGATGCACGCATACACAAACGTTATGCGTGCCACTACTTCCGGCTAAGATACAGTGAGGAGGTCTGAGCTGTACGAATTTCGTGAGACCCACTTTGACATTTACATGCTCTTCTTTAAGTAAAATGAATAGTTCGTTCAAATTTCCAAGTAATAATCGTTTTTGTACATGAACACGTTGACCATTATCCTGTTTCACAGAAACATAATCTTTTAATCCAGGCATCAAAGGGCTGACACTGTCACGCTCGTAAAAATTTTTTACGCAGACCTCAACATCAGCAGATAAAACTTTTCCTTTTTTTTTATCGGGCCATGAGAGTATGCCACGTTCTGCAACTAAATTTAAAGATTTCCTAGCTTCTCTATCTATGCAACCAAATTCTTTCATAAGCTCTCTTCGGTTCCAAAATTTCGGGGCGAGGGTGAGCAACGTGATTCTCTCTCGCTTATCGTTAGATGATGCAAATTTCTCCTTAATTTGCTCCAATACTGCGATGCCTGCTTTACGATTCTTCTCATCTTGAATACTTTTTACAGATTTATACTTACAGGCTTCTACTTTGCACTTTAGACATATCAAAGCATTATTTTGAACAAGCGGGAATATTTCTTTCAAAGATTGTGGAAATGTAATCAAACTCTTCTTGACGTTATGGTTATCTATATTCAATGGATTGCAACATTTCACCATCTTGAGTACTTGAAATTGAAAGCGAGTTATAAAAAACCAAATCCCTTCTGAAATATACTGATGAATGCGTAAATATAAAGCTCACTTTGATTCTCTATTGCAATCACATAACCTACGTAAAAAAGTTAAAAAGAATAACATTACGAATTAAAAATAATAATAAAACCTACGAAAACTTCGACTTCCGATAGTACAACCTCAAGTCATAAGAATAATAAATACTAATATTTAATTAATCAATCGAAACTTCTTGCGAAGTGCAAACCGTCACGGTTAGGTGTATTTGTTTACATCCTGTCAGAGAGACGGTAGCAGACGGCACGCTGCTGCCACGCGTGGCCCGGCCGCCGCGGCTAGCATCGTCTCGTTCGTCGTTTAAATACGTTATAAAAACGAAAAACCCCTCTTTTTTTATTGTCGATATCTACGTAAGAATGTCTCATTTTTCGATCTAGACTGTCAAAAAAATTCCAAAAGTTGAAGATCATGGAGATAAAACGTGTTTTTTAAACAAGTGCATTTTTCAAGGTTATGGGAGAAAATTTTCGAAAAACTGATGCCACCACTGGAAAGCTGAGGAAAAAATACATAAGAATATGTATTTAGATAATTTTTTTATCAAAGTTTTGACACCGAAACGAAGAGTTTAAAACGTCGTGTTTGACGCCCGCGCGGGCCGTCCACCGCGGCGCTGGGACAGTTGACGTGATTCTCCCCACATATATCTTGGTGAAACTTATTATCACAACGCCGAGTCAACGATTTAAAGGAAAAGTATACTGCAAGTTAGAGCAAATAAGGCCTTTGGGCCGACGGCTAGTTCTGACGAACAAAAACTAAATTTATTTGTTTGTAGAACAAATCTAGGAGTTATCCCCTTCACAGAAGTTTGGACGTATTATCATAACTTTTTAGGAAAATACCATATTTAAACGTTTAATTCAAAAAACTTAATAACATTAGATATCTTTTACATTAGGAAGTATTGGATAGAAATAAAGTTCGTACTACATAGATACAGTAACATACAATAGTCTCAAAAAATTTCTACTGAAAGTTGCTCATATAAAGATGTTTTGAATATATTAATGTGTGCAGAGATTAATTTGTACAAATAGTTCATAAGTTCAACGAACGAAATAAATTTTTTTTTAAATATAGTTTCAGGATTTGCACCTACGATGACTTTTTCTTATTCTTTTTTTTATGAAACAACGTCATCGTATAATTTTCAACAATTTTTTGTTTAAGCTAAAAACATAAATTAAACTTCTCTTTCTAACAAAATTTTTAGATAAAATACTTAGTAATTATACGAATCAAAAATTTTAATATCATTCATTCAACTAGCTTCTATTATTATCTTTTTTATGTATTGATAAAATCTAAACATTCCAAATTACATTTATTCAAAAACTTAGTAATTCTCACAATAGATAATCATTCATTACGAAAATATGCACGAAAATCATGAAAGCGCTGTACAAGTTTGTTAAAAAATTGTTTCTATGAAATGATCTCTTATTTTACTACTACTAAAAAAGTCATAATTAATGTATAATCATCAAGTACCTCAATCGCTGAGTTAAATGAGACTTACGTTTACAGCTTGTTGTTTAGGGCACTATAGAAAATAATTAGAGTTTCCTACTTAATCAATTAGACTATGTTGATACTATTACAGCTGTGGTACACGATTTATTGTAACTAGCTGTTTTATTAAACAATACGTAAATAAGTTAATTCGTTAGCTGCTTTTTTGACTTATGACACACAGTTAAAAAAAAAAAAAAAATTAATTAGCAATACTTATTTTTCCAATAAAATCGTTTTTTTTTTTTTAGATTTGGTTAACTAACTTGATACTTGAAATGGTCTAATTATTTAGGAAAAAAATTTCAATTTTTTTTGGATTATTCATTATTTATTATCTATAAATAATATTTATCATAAAAATCAAACTCTTTTTACAGTCAATTTACCTACGAAGACCGTAAAAATGATACGAGTAATAATTTACCACTGTTACTTACCACAAACACTGAAATTAAAGTGTTCACGTTTAAGGGGCACGAAATTCAAGGTTAGGTTGATGGGGAATTGATGTCTTCGAGATATCTGAATATTTATACATATTTAAAATTTGCCACCGAGTACGTATCCTACCTTAGGAACGTCACGTCTTGTCTTAGTTTGAATGACTGTGGGGACATATACATACATCCATATACAACTTTGAATTACAATATACATTTCATTATTGGTATTATTAATCATTTACGAGACGATTTTACTATAAGAGAGTCATCCACTTGCCCCCTCTTTTAAGACTTTGTTGTTCTTTACTATTATCTGCAAATCTGCATATCATAGTAAAATTAATTATACCAGTTGCCTACTTATATGATATGCTAGTGATTAAATCATATAAAAAACACCACCTTCTTACCCAGGAAAAAGTGACAGAGCGGAGTCTCGAACTCGAGCCTTTTAGATGGGAAGCAAGCACTCTACCATCTTAGCCACTGAGAACTCCCAACACTGAGGGGTATCTACTGTAGAATTCGGAAAAAACTGTAGCTAATATCACACTGCTGGTAGCTTTGCTTGATTTTATCTCTTATCCGTCTTCATCCTCTGACTATCAAACTATTAATGTAGTGTTAATATAAATATGTAACTCTGGACATTAATGTATCAGAAAAATTTTCAAGAAATTTCTTATAATAAGCGATTAAATTTTCTATTAGTATAAGTGCTAGAATGTATATTGTATAGTATGCGCTTCTCAGAAATTGGATATATTCTCATTATAACTTTCTTGTAAACCTTTTAGAATGCAAATTGACGGATCATTTAAGTATTCTATAGCTTTTTTATGGCCCACTAACAATTTTTAACAACATTTTCTTTATTAATGAAGTAAGAAAATTTTTGGTAATCGGCTAAGCAAGCAACGACGTTACTAGGAAAATGTTAAAAGCCTAAAATCATTACATTCAATGAGCATTCGTATTTTACTTAACGACGAAAGAATAGACCACATTATTACCCAAAGAATACAAAAAATTAACAAAGCCATCAAAATGTAGAAACTATATTTTATCACAGATAATAAATTTAAAATTTTTCTAATTTGTCAATAAAACTCGTGTGAAATAAAAACAAAATTAATTTATAGTAGCAAAAAATTTGTAGATATTAAAAAGCAAAACAAATGTAAACATACGAAAAAATGTATAACATTTGGTTTATTAGCGTCGTTCATATGTAGTTTACAGGCCAGCAGTGTTTTTGGTAACTAATTAATTCGAAGTTGATTTCATGTGAGTAGCTTCACACAGATGAGACGACCAACTAGTATGAAGCATAAATCTTGAAACTGGTAGACAGGGAAGCGGGTGGGCGCAAAACATGTCAATCAAGTGAAAAACTGTATTTGTCGTTTCTAACAATTATTTTCGTAGCTGAATATTGAGATTTTTGAATACAAAGTCCAAAAAAATATTTGTCCTGCAAATTAAACAGTGTCGCCGAAGCGTCCTCTATGCTGTATATGCATAAATTATATCCTTACTAAATCTCTTGATAGCAAGTTAATTCTTCACTGTTACTTACTAAATGATTGCTTAACTACAATAATGCAGTGTCCTACAAGTATAAAAGTAGGATTTCTGTCCTACGCTAAAAAATTATCTGATTTATGGTTATATTTATTTTAATAATAACCGTATAGGTTTTTTTTCTGAGGATAGTTTAGCATAAAACACGAATGTACAATGGTCCTACAAACAGAAGTGTAGATAATTGTAAACAACGTCTAGTCGTGGTACTGTCATATTTTGTATTAATTTAAAAAATAAAGCAACGTTTCAGCCATTTGAACAACGTCCCAGCCCTTATCAGGTACAAAAATCTATGAGTAATAAAAATTCTTTACAATGTAAATATTGATAAATTAAAATAAACGCAAATCTAGTTGAGTGTATAACATACATCTGACTCTTCCGAAAGGGATATACAATCGTAATGTAGTTAAAGTTTCAAGCTTAGCGGCTTTTATACACTGCTCATACACAAATTACATAGTACACGCACGCAATACAAGCAAACAAGAATCGCAAGCAGATTCTTGTAAGAAGCATACAAGCAGTACATGTGTTCCTCGTACTATAAATGAAAGAGGCTCCGCAAATCATGTACATCAAGTTAATCTTCTTTTCTTATTGACTTAACGAGGGACTTACATTAATGTCGAAAATTTTTATTCTATGAAATTTAAAGTTATGTGTAAATCCAATGCTGTGTTGTAATAGTACAGATCTATCCTTTTATTCCTTCTGTCTCTTTTGTGTTCTGCCAATCTTAATCGCACATCACACAAAGTACTAAAAAACCTAAATACATTACAAATTCATACGACCAATGGTGTACAAGCAAATGTTGATACATCTAAATCATTGTATTAAGAGGTGCACATGCATAGATGGCAGTACTTTCAATACAAGCACTCTATATCCTCCATACATGCTCTTTTTTTAATATCCAATATACTTAAGACTCATAATACTAAAACACGTAGCTTCTTTTTCAAGAAAATTTTCTTAAGAAATAAATGAAAATGAGCAAAATATCCCCCCGGGTTCGGGTCGAATACACAACTTCCTCTTTACTAGACAGTTGCTCTACCACTTGAGCTACCGAGGAGCTGTACATTCACTAGCACCGTAAGTTTAGAAAAGTTTCTCATTCTTAATTTTTAGAGCTGTCCTTCACCTAAGCTTAATAAAGTAGTTATGTGACTAATGCTTGTCGGTAAATTAAAAATTCATACGACCAATAGTATACAAGCGAATGCTGATACATCTAAATCATTGTATTAAGAGGGGCGTATGCATAGATGGCGGCACTTTTGATACAAGCACTCTATATCCTCCATACATGCCCTTTGTTCAATATCCATTATACTTAAGACTCATAATACTAAATTACATAGTTTCTTCTTCAAGAAAATTTTCTTAAGAAATAAATGAGAATGAGAAAAATATCCCCCCGGGTGCGGATCGAATACACAACCTCCTCTTTACTAGACAGTTGCTCTACCACTTGAGCTACCAAGGAGGTGTACATTCACTCACACCGTAAGTTTAGAAAAGTTTCTCATTCTTAATTTTTAGAGCTGTCCTTCACCTAAGCTCGATAAAGAAGTTATATGTCTCTAATGCTTGTCGGTAAATTAGAAATTTTTTGATATTTTTCTCATTCTTATTTATTTCTCAAGAAAATTTTCTTGAAAAAGAAACCACGTGGTTTAGTATTATAAGTTCGAAGTATATTGGATATTGGAAAAAGAGAATGTATGGAGGATATAGAGTGCTTGTATTAAAAGTGCCGCTATTCATGCATATGCACCTCCTGATACAACGATTTAGATGTATCAACATTCGCTTGTATACTATGGGTCGTATAAATTTATAATTTACTGACAAGCATTAGTCACATAACTATTAAATATGTATTACATTTTTTAAGCTCCCGGTCGAATTAAATTAACCCTAACTAAATTACATAAGTTAATTTCAAATAATGAAATTTCGGACACTTACACAAAAACCAATTCTTTAAGAAGTAAAATTTAATTAATTACGAACAAAATAATCAACGATGACTATGCATCTTAAATAGTAAGTTTAATCAATGATCATAATCAATGATTATTACGAATTAAATGTGAATAGCCTTTTTTGTGAATTTCGTTATAAGTCAGATAAAAAGTGCAATTCAAATAAAACTGTCAATGTAACCTTTATGATACACTACTACTGGATAACGTCAAGAGTATATTAGAGTTGGTCGATACATTTAATTTTGTTTTAAATAGTAATAAATGTGATTATTTTCATTTTTTTAAGAATGTTGAACATTCACTTTAATATTTAGGAGGATTTGAGACAGTTAGGAAATTACTACTTAAAATTATTAATAACAATAGACATTATGTATAGACTCGTTTTTATTTAAATGATGAAATTTTTAAGACAGTTGAAAGTAAACACGAGCTTTCCTTGAAAATAGTAAACACATTTTAATAATTAAAGCAGACAATGGTAATGTCACCGTTGTCATTGACAAAAAAATTGTCAATAATGAAGTAGAAAAAATGTTTAGTAATGATAAATATTATTTGCAGTTAAAAAATAATCCTTTAAAGCAGTTAATTATGGATACTGAAAATTTTGTAAGCAAGTGGTATCAATACGGAATTTTTTAAGAATTATGTAAGTTTGATAAAGGTATTCATAAAAAAAAATTATTCAATTGCTACGGACTGACAAAAATACACAAAAAAGACTATCCTATCCGTATCATTGTCTCGACATTGAATTGACTCACTCATAGTTTGACTTAATTTCTTTCTGATTTATTGATCAATAATATTCCGCTGGCAAAGTCACACATAAACAAATAGTTATGAATTAAAAAATAGTTTAGAAAACATTATTATTTCAATTGGTTACAGACAAATTAGTCTAGATGTAGTTAGTTTATTTACTAATACTAGTGAAACCTTTATCATAAACGCCGTAAAATATTTTTGAAAATTCTTGTATCGTAATCAATGTTTCTCTTTATAAATTTTGCACAGAGGTTTTATTAATTTTAAATCCTATTTTTTTTTTAAATTAAAAAATAAACATTATGAACAAGTTTTTAGCTCACCGATGGCAAGTCCTTGTAGTCTGGTACTGCGTGATTTTGTTTTGAGTTTACTTGAAACGTCACGCTTAAGGAAGTTATGTTTTGATGTTCCACTGTAGGGGTAAACGGTACAGTGGTTGGCCCCCTAATAGTGATTGGCCACATTAGTTGTATTTTTAAAATATAAGAAAATTATATGCCAAACTATTCCCAGAAAATTTAATTATAATCATTAAACCATAAACTTTCGAAAAAACACTACCTTTAATTTCATTCCAAGATTATTTCCTTTGTAAAAAATCGTAACTGGCTTGGTGTTTACAACTGCAGGCGTGACTGGCAAGTACTCTTAATTAATCCTTTTTTTTTCAAAGAATAGGTAGTAAATAATAATTAAAATTCAATCAAAAACTTGATGTTTATACTTGGCGTTAAGTATTAAACCGTTTTTTACAGAAAATCTTTACTTGCACACTGTAAAAACATAAATGTGATTGTGACTTTCTGCTTATGCTCTTGACAGAGAGATATGCCAAAAGTAAAAAAAGGAGCTGTGTACAAGAAACGTTATCAAGAAGAAGAGCTGTTCAAAGCCATAAAAGATGTTAAAGATGGAAAATCTCAGAGAGAAGTATCAAAAACTTATGGAATTCCTAGGTCCACACTGCATTTCAGAATGAGTGACTCCTTTATAAAAACAACTCCAGGTCCTTCTCCTGTGCTTGGTACTAAGAAGGATGAAGAGATAGCTAGCTGGATTATTGAATGTCATGCAAAAGAATTTCCAAGAAGGGAGGAAAATGTTCCAGTTAGCATTAAAAATTACCTTGATCAATTGAATCAAAGCACTCTGGATATTCCTTTCAAAAACAATATGCCAGGAGACGGATGGTATCAAAGTTTTTTGCGAAGACATCCACACATTACAGAGAGATTCCCTGAAGGTGTCACAGGTGCTAGTTCATGTGTTTCAGAGAAAGATATAAGAAAATGGTTTGAGCAAATTTACTCTTACCTAATAAAAAATAATTATTTGGATATTTTAGGTGATCCAACTCGTGTATTTAATTCTGATTAGACTTACTTCTCTGTATGCCCAAAAATGAAGAATGTTTAAGCTCCTCGTGAAGCAAGTAACGTTTATGAAGTTGATAGTGGCAACAGTAAGCTTAATTTAATAGTGTTATTTACATTCAGTGCAAGTGGTATCACAACACCACCCACTATCATCTATCCTTATAAAAGGCTACCTTATGCAGTTGCCAACTCTGTACCTGATGATTGGGGGTTTGGTGTAACACCCAGTGGTTGGATGAACGACGAGTTGTTTAGTGATTACTTGCAAAATATTTTTCATCCATACCTAGTAAAAGAAAAAATAGAATTTCCTGTGATTTTATTTGTGGATGGACATAGCAGTCATCTTACTGTGAAAGTTAGTGATTTGTGTACCAAATTACAAATCATACTCATTTGTCTTTATCCAAATTCTACAAGAATTTTGCAACCAGCTAATGTTTTTGCTTTCAAACCATTCAAAAGCCTGTAGAAAAAAAGTGTTTTGAATTGGAGACAAGCAAACCCAACAAAAATGTTAAGTTTGGATAGAATGGCACCCCTCTTGCTGGATGCAGTAAACAAATTTTCTTCAGATACCTCAGCTGTCGTAAATCGTTTTAAGGCTTGTGGCTTATATCCTTGGGATCCTAATGCAGTCGATTACTCCAAATGCATTGCTCGTTGTTTCAGTAAACCAAACAATCATGAAGAAAATGATGATGATGAAAGATCGCCTATCATAAATTTACATACTTTGATGCAGGTAACCGGTCCTCATTTATATCAAGAATTGACATTACACACACTTGACACTGAGGTTATTGGAAATCAATCAGAGGAGTTTATTGCTTTGAAAAAACTTTTAATGCTTTTTGAACGATCAGAGGTTTGTGCACAAAGAGGCAGCAGCTCTCAAAATAAGTAAGAAGAACAAGTCGAACCAATTATAGTAGATACTTCCAATCGGTCTGTAGAAAATTCATGTGAGGCTCCGGGACCTTCTAAACCTATGAATATTAATAGTTTGCCTATAATTTTCTTGGATGAACAGCAAACTGGTCTAACTGATTATTTAAATAATAATATAGGCTTCAGTAATAATACTGACTCCCAAAATTTTTGTGATGCAGCGTCAGCCAGTGAAGTCGGTGTATTATATGTAAATAGTGATAATATTTTACATGAAGAGAGCCCTCAGAACAAATTTATAAACTGCAATGTAGAGATTATTTTGCCAAATGAGGCTGCTAGTGCTGAACAAATCAGTAATGATTGTAATAGCCATGAGACTCATATGGGACCTGGGGTTCTTACTATCCACTCTGTTAAATAAATAATTAATAATAACACAAGCACCTATCACCCAATGATCCGGGGCGCTAACTGACAACTGCGTTAAATAAACAATTATTAAAAACACAAGCATCCATCACCTGATGACCCAAGGTAATTACTATCCACTCAGTCAAAAAAATCATTGTTAATAACACGAGCATCTATCACCTAAGGACCTGAGGTTCTTACTATCCACTCTGTTAAATAAAAAATTATTAATAACACAAGCGCCTATCCCCCAATGACCCAGGGCGCTAACTGGCATCTTTGATAAATAAATAATTATTAATAACACAAGTATCTATCACCTGATAACCCGGAGTGCTTACTATCCACTCAATTAAATAAATAATTATTAATAACTTATGCGCATATCCCCCAATGACCCAGGGCGCTAACTGGCATCTCTGTTCAATGAATAATTATTAAGAACACAAGTATCTATCACCTGATAACCCGGGGTGCTAACTATCCACTCTGTTAAATAAATAATTAGTAATAACCCAAGCACCTATCACCCAATGATCCGGGGCGCTTACTGGCAACTCTGTTAAATAAATAATTATTAATAACACAAGCATCTATCACCTCATGACCTAGGGTGCTTACTATCTACTCTGTTAAATAAATCATTATTAATAAATGACACAAGCGACAATCACCCAATGACTCGGGTCGCTTACTGGCCACTCTTATAGATATTAAATTATTATTTAATAACACAAGCTTCTATCACCCAATGACCCGGGGCGCTTACTGGCCACTCTTATAAATAATGAATTATTAATTAATAACACGAGCATATATCACCTGAGGACCTAGGGTGCTTACTATCTACTCTTATAAATAATAAATTATTAATTAATATTACGAGCGCCTAATACCCAACGACTCGTGGCTCTTACTAGCCACTCTGATAAATAAATAATTATTAATAACACAAGCGCCTATCACCTTATAATCTGGGACGCTTATTGCAAATCCAGTAAATAAATGGTTATCAACAAATAAGGAAAGCACCTTTTTCTGATAATCCAGGACACTTGTTGGCAACACTATTAAATAATGAAAAGTTGATTGATAACATACATTAACGATTTAAAAATTTGATTGATTGTCTAGTACGACAAAGATCGTTTTAATTGGCGCTCTTGTAATTAATTGCTAATTTATAATTCAATAGTATCCAGTAAGCGCCCCGGGTCATTACATGATAGGCGCTTGTGTTATTAATAATTATATATTTAACAGAGTGGATAGTAAGAACCCCAGGTCCTCAGGTGATAGATGCTCGTGTAATTAATAATTATTTATTTGACAGAGTGGATAGTTATCACCCCGGGTCATTAGGTGATAGATGCTTGTGTTTTTAATAATTGTTTATTTAACGGAGTTGTCAGTTAGCGCCCTGGGTCATTGGGGGATAGGCTCTTATGTTATTAATAATTATTTATTTAACAGAGTGGATAGTAAGAACCCCAGGTCCTCAGGTGATAGATGCTCGTGTTATAAATAATTATTTATTTAACAGAGTGGATAGTAAGAACCCCGGGTCATCAGGTGATAGATGCTTGTGTTAACAATAATTATTTATTTAACAGAGTGGCCAGTAAGCACCCCGGGTCATTAGGTGATAGGCGCTTGTGTTATCAATAATTATTTATTTAACAGAGTGGCCAGTAAGCACCCCGGGTCATTAGGTGATAGATGCTTGTGTTATTGGACCTTATTTAAATTTCACGCCTCACGTTCGGTACTAATTTTTTTGATCTAGTGATTTCTCACATCAGAGAGGTTGGGTCCTAGAGAATTCCCAAATCTGGAAGGAACTATATCCCATCGCTGGTCAAAATCCGAAGATATTTCAATTTAAAGTCAGCACTTTTCGAGCTCGCTTAACACAGTCTCTTATGGCCGCAGGCCTGAAGCAAACTTTTGACTATCCATTAAACTAGTAAAATGGGATGTACAAGCAAAAAAAATATACTTATCGTAACCCTGACACTCTTATCTTTAAGAAATTGGCTGACGTTATAGGCGTTGGCGATTAAAAAATTGATAAAATAGCTAAAATACTATTTTGGTCTGCAGTTACGTTTGGTGAGTGCAGTGACAAACACTGCCGGCCATATTAGTTTAGGGAGCCCGCGCTATAAAAAAATTTTGAATTTGTAAAATAACATGAAAACTTTTAAAATGATTTTTCAATTTTTATTTGTTGGGTAATAAAGCAATAAATTATGGCAATCATTAATATTAAATTATTCGACAGCTGACTGTATAAATATGTAGTAAACTATGTATAATAGCAGGTGGATTCAGTTGAAAATAAAACAAACTTCATTACCAACATACTACTAGTATAAAAAGAAGCTTTCGTCTAGTGACATCGCATCGATCGTCACTGAATTGACTACCACAGTAGGCGATGGAGCCTCCTTAAGTTAGTAGCGTATAATGGTCTAGATACAACGGATATTGGAATATCATTCATTTTCTGCCAATAAACATGCACTGAAAATATGTGAAGCTAAGAAGAACTCACATAATCAGTAAGGACGGACAAGCTTATGTGGTGGATTATTGTAGGTAAGGTAGTGCACCCAATACTTGACCAGGCAAGATTATTCCATTGGTCCCGTATTTATGAGTAACGTTATGAATATTACACAAAAAAAGCGGGTCTTAAAAAATATTCTTTCATAAATTAAATATGTTGGATTTAACAATTTTTAAATTCAATCCAAATTGTAGGATAGATATTAAACGATAAATTATATTGTATTTTTCTGATTGAGTATTGGGGTTTGGACTGATCGAGTGTTGGTTCTATCCAGTTTCAGGTGATCGACTTTTGTGGTAAGAAAGGTACGTTTGTTAAAGCTTTAAGGCAATTAAAGTAATTAAAGTAATGTTAGAAGTAAATTCTTTATTTGTATTATAATAAAGTTAAGTGTTTTGTTTATGCTGTCTAAGAATCTAGTGGTAAATTTTCTTGGTCAATACAACCTCAAAATTGTGTAGACTGGTCGAGTATTGGGTCCTCTATCTTATTACATACGGAAGCCCGTAAAGCTTACTTCTGGATGTGTAAGGGGTAAAAGACTCTAATTTCCATATATGAAGGTAGGTACAACTCAAATATGAAAAAAGTGCTGCCCTCAAGTGGTGCAAGATAAGCTACATGAGCTTCTACAACTGAATGAAGCTGCTACACAAGATACTATTCAAAAAATAACTTATCTAACTATAAAGTGAAACAAGATTAGCTTTATGCATGTCCAGTTTTCTTAACGTAGTTGGTATGGTTTAATTGTTTGTGGAGACGATGTGACACTTATGTGATCAGTTGCATGAGATCACACTGGATGGCACTTTTAGCCAAACACATGCTGTGCTGCGCTAGGTGCATTCTAAGGTACATTCTAAGGTAAAGCTAATAAGTAAGGAGAAATAAGTAGAAAATAAGTGCTCCCAACTTGTGGTGTCTTTTACTGTCGTTTACAAACAACAAATTTTTCCAATACAGAGACTTGAACCAACTGTTAAGCCTTTTTTTATTATTAACATATCATCCTGTATTGTTTAATATCAAATGCATAAGAGTTGATCCTTCACAAATTATTATTGGGCTTTGATCAAAGTAATCCAGTAAATGAAATAAGCTGCTCCTTATTTAAGGTTAGATAAAGAAAAATACATTACCTCGTGCAATTTTAATATAAGCGAAGACGACAGAATAGAAAGAAGATAGTTATGTGAAAAGATTTTAAAAAATTTTAATTTAAAAAAATGTTAATTACCTTCAATTTCTGAATTTGCTGGTCGCTTCAGAGTTATTTTCTTAATAATTTCTAAATCCATCTGTAACAGTTCAAAAAAATACGAAAGATAATTTTTTTATGATTCATTCTCATAAAAGTAAGAGAGTTAACTTTATTCAAGAAGTAATAGTTCGTTGCAAGCTATTCAGACATACTTTGAAACTACTAAGATTAGACATTCAGATTAGCTCGATTGTACAACTGAGTGGTCTGACTAATATTTTCTTCTGTACTAATACAGTAAAAGAATCCAATATTGCCTACCTACACTTTTTCACTCTTACGGCACATAGAGAGACATTTCAAAACTTATAAAAATAACCTTTAAGTAACCCAAAAATACGGGTGCTTGAATGAACGATAAAAACATGTATAAAAATTATCAATAAAGCGTACTTAAGTTGTGCTCAACTAAAACTATTTTTTCAAAGCACCGTGATTCCATGCTATTCCGTTTTAAGAGTTCTAATTATTGTATAAATTAATTATAAAAGAAAACTGAGCAAAAAACATTCTCAAATGTTATAACTACACCATTCTTAGGTCATGTTAAAATTGTACTTAAATTTTTTGATTGCATTAAATACAACGAAAAAAATTTTTTTTACATCTGTGTATACGAAAATTCGGTGAAAACTATTTAAAAAATATGATTTCAGGTTGTAACGCATTTTCTTAAGGCTATATCTGGACTGTTACACTTGTTTAACGTACCAGTACTTAGCTCTTGTCTGATAGATTAAATAATAAGACTTTATATTTTTTCACAACTGATAATAGGTAAAAACTTGGGGTAACCATAACTGACGGTTATGAATACAGTATTTGTAGGTTATGTTTGGATTGTGATGTATTGGAATATGCTGAAGCTTTTCATTAATTTTGATTGACAAAATACTATCTTTTACAACTTATTAAAAAAAAAAGTAAGGGAAAACTAAAAGATAAAAATTATGTCAACGTTGTTTATGAAGAAATAAAGGCTATTGATAAATCACTTTAAGGTTATAACAGCAAGTTTTTATTAATAACTGTAGTATATATTAAAAAAATGTTTTTGCAATATTAAATTTTCATCATATAAAACGAGTGCAATGCAGCATGCAAATTTTACACAACCATGTAGTTGATAAATATAAAGTTACATAAGCATTCCGTATTTCCGTGAATCTCCAGACATGTAGAAAATTTTTGGAATCTTTTAACATGTGATATCTTAAAGATATTTAAGTGTTATCATAAAAAATTTTATTTGGTGTATCAGGAAGATTATAAACACAAAAAAATGTTGGAAAATTTATCTGTTCCAGTATGTACACACGCACAGATTTTTTTCATAACCATCACCTGAGTCACTAGTAGAGTAGATTTTTCTTGATATATAAGGTACAGTAACTATAGAAGAGACTAAAATTAGAAAATAGTGAACTTGAGTATAACTATCATTACATAACTGAATTTCTAATCATTTTTGTAAATAACAAACAAAATATCAACAATTTAATACACTATTTGCGAAAAAATTATCAACATAATATTTGACAATCTGGTACACTTTTCTTATGTGTTGCTTATAGACTAGGAAAATAAGGGTTTTAGTGAAAAAAAACTGCTGGAACCACTTCATTGAGTGATTTTGAAGCTAAAGGCATTCTACAATAAGTGTACATGGTTTTGGAAAACTAAATTTATTTAAAACTTTTTCTGCAGCTCAAACAAGGTAGAGAAAGGTAGTCTTTGATCATAGTTTATTTCATTTAAATTTGTTTGATCAGTATTTGCTGATGTTAATGCACTTCTGAGGTGCAAAATCAGGTGGGTGTGAACATGCAAATCTGATTAATAATAAATGAATATAATACTAGTAAACTTTGATTACAACTAGTATATTAAAAATATCAACAGTCTTAATGTTATAAACCAAATTTACGCTGAGTTTTCAACAAAATAATATTATGAATAATCTTTAAACTTGTATAGAACAATAATATACAATAAACTTTAAGTGAATAATAACACTGAGTCTATGAAAAATAACAATATAAATGTTAGAATACAAGTAAATTTGAAATTACGCGCACGGCGCTAGGACGCTAGGCATTGACCATGCGTAGAAGCTCTCGAGTCGCGTGATTGATACATGTTTGATAACGATAAGTATATTCAGTGTATATATACCCGTTGCTGAGAAAAGATGCCTCATCTTATACATGGAGTATTAATATTAATAAATTCAAATCTATCATAGAAGATGTTATAAAGTATTTATTTTCACAGGCTTTTATTTTTAACATGGTAACGGTCCGTGGTTTGAGTTGCCTGATTTGTTCTTGTTTTATGTTTCACGTGTCTCTTCGGAGGCACGTGACAATCACTTGTAAGTGAGAGTGTAAAATTAAAAATAGATAAAAAATATGTCAAGTATTAAAAAGATTAGTATAAAACGTGTGCAATGATTTGTTCCACATGTGTTTTAATGAAAAATTTATTGAGGTGCAAAAGGATTAAAAAACTTTATGAGAGACGAAGTTCGGCAGGTGTTCAGTAGAAAGAATTGTAAATGCGATGTTCGAGTCTAGGTAAATGGAAAATATACAAGGAATAAAAAGAATTTAACAGGTTGATAACGAGAAAATTTTAAAAGAAATAAACAGTGCAAATTTTGAGTTAAAAAAGGAAGACAAGGACAACGTTAGAAGGAGTTTTTTGAAAATTTTAAAAAACGTGCTGTGTATATTAAAAGTAGTCGACAGCTAAAAAAAAGAAGACAAGATAGCAGACGATATTAAATATATGTTACCAATTTTTAATAGTAGTAATTATAGTTTGTAAAATAAGAGAATATCAATGGATTAAAGGTTGAGAAAATGTGAAGATGTAATTAATCAAGAAACAGGAAACCAAAACGAAACAGAATCAGCTTGGGAAGAAAAAGATTTGAAAGCGATGAATTAAATATGTAGTGCAATAACTGTCGATCAATTTGAATTGATACGTGAAGAAACAAACTCGTATAAGATTATTAAAAAATTAGATGAGCTATACTTAAGAGAATCAACAGCATTGCCAATATGTGTGAGAAATAAATATGATGAAATCAAATTGTGTGATTTTGAAAAATCTAGTGACTTTTTTAGTAAATTTGAAAAGATAATAATTGAATTAGAAAATACTGGAGCAACGGTTAATAAAAAGGAAAAGGTTAATTATGTACTGAGAATATTACCTCTTGCATTAGAACATATTGGTGATTTAATAGACGTTTTGAAAGAGAAACCACGAATTGAATACGTTAAAAATAAAATTAAAGTGTACGAGATAAAATATCAAACGTACAAAAATAAGTTAAAATAGTGGAAATTAAGTGTGTTTAAAGTGGAAAAGAAAAAGAATAATAACTGTTATAAGTGCGGTAAACCAGGACATTTTCATAATCAATGTTATAATAACAACTATAATTAACGATAAAATATATCAAGAGGATCGTGGACTGGTGTTTTAAATGTAAACAGAGGAAGAAGTAATCAACAGCACGGACGAGGTCACTTCCGCAACCAACAAAACTTTCACAACAATAACAGAGGCCATGGCAGAGCACAGCGTGGTCGTGGTAGATATCAACAGTGGCAGAATTAACATTGGCAACAGCAAAATTATCGAGATAATGGTGCTAATTATGGTAAAAGCGATAGCGAAAATCCAAGAACTAACAAAGACTTATTTTGTACAATTTGAGATAACAATGTAAGTATTAATAAGAATCGAAAACTTTCCAATTCCGAAGCAAATAATTGTAGTAATGAAATTAAATGGATTTTTGTTAGTGGTTGTAGTTATCATATCATTAATAACTTTAATTATTTTTCCGAATATCTAAAACTACAAAATCCAATCAATGTTAAAATAGGCGATGGAAAAACTTTGAAAGCTTCAAAAATAGAAAATATAAATCTATTATTTTAACTAAATAATAAGATTAAATAAGTCCATTTGAAAAACGTTTAGTATGTTGAAATAATGGATAAAAATCTAATGAGTGTTGGTAAAATAACAAATTATAATAAAATTATTATGGAAAATAATACTGCAAAAATATTTAATGAAGAATGAATTACTTACAACAGCGTATAAAATGAGTGATATATACAAGATTCTCAGCATAGTAGATAAAAACTGGCATACGATGGTCAAAAAAAAATATCATAGAATGCTAGGCCATGTTAAGTTTGATTATTTAAATATTTTGTGTGAAGAAAAGTTCGGGTAAGGTCTGCCTAATAATTTAGAAAGTGATTATTTGAAATGTGGTACTTGTATTCAAAATCAAATGCATAATATTGAATTTCATAACGATAGACGTAGAACAAATTAATGATGTCTTAGAAATCTTACATGTGGATTTGAATGGGCCTCATAGAGATAGTTAAAATGGAGATAAATATTTTTTAATTGACTCTTACAGTAAAATTGCATGAGTATACATAGTAAAGTTTAAGAATGAAACTTATGATTGTTTAGTAGATTATATAAATAAATTAGAAAACTTGGCAGGGAAAAGAGTAAAGAGGTCGAGATATGATAATGGGAAAGAATTCCTAAACAAAAGTATTAATGAATTTGCACAGCATAAAGGTATTATAATAGATCCATGCTCTCGTTAAATGGAACTGCAGAAAGATACAATCGATCAGTAATGGATACAGCAAGGTGTCTGTTCTCTAACGCAAAATTGGATAAAAAATTTGATCGGTTGCTCCTGAGTCGGCTATGAATTTTAGTCTTTGTGTCACTGACAGACCTTGAAAACAGGGAGGAAGTAACGTTGCTTTGCCTAAGTAAAGTCTCATCTTTCTTTTCGTTTGCGTTTCCACCTTGTCCTTTGGCTTTACTTTCATTCTTATGACCTTTATCATTGTCTCTTTTCTGTCTTTTATTTTGGGTATTTTGTTCACTGTCATGCTCTCTTTTTCCCCTTTTAGGCGTAGAGTTCTTCGATCCCCGATCGTCTTTATTTTCCCGTCTTTTAAAATCCCAATTAACATTTTTTTTCTCACCTGATGAGGCACCCCTGCAGGTTTTTTTGTGCTCCATGAGGTTCCTTTGAAGCCTTCCGCAGGAGTAGCACTTCCTCAACCCTGTAAATTTTCGTAGCTTCTGAGGAGCTCTTCAAATTTATCAACGAAGTCCGAATAAGTCATTTTATTGGGCAAATACCGAAAGGTGTACCTACAGTTTTCGTCTGATCTCGTTCAACGACAAGTTAGTCTCATTTCTTTTAATTTCTTTCAGTTTATCCAACAGTTCTTTGGGGTTAGAATAATGAGCAGTCTTTAAGTGATAGAAATCATCAATGTGATTAATTATTATATGTCGTACTCTTTCTTTGTGATCATCTAATTCTTTAGGTGACAAAAAGGTGGGAAATTCAATAGTGTCATCTAATACATGCAGCAGTCTTTTAATTTTTAACTCTGAAAATAATTTATCGAGAAATAATTCTATCTTTTTTAAGGGGTTAATTTATAATCGTAACGAGAAGGTGAGTCCTTGTTCAACAATTCGAGTTGAAACCTTTCACTCCGATCAATATCAGTCGTTCTGTCATGCAATGTAGGGCTAAAGACCTTTTCCGAAAGAGGATCAATTCTATGCTCGTGGTTTTGTTTTGACGAGAATAGAGCCGTTGAGTTTAAGGCATCTGATTGACCTACCTCTTGTGCTGTCATGAAGTTTTCCAGTCGTTCGGTCAGTCTAGAGATAGCCGACACTGCCTCTTCTACAGCCCTCAGCCGATCTGCTGTCTCTGTCGTGGTCCTCAGTGTACTCTGATGCTCCGCCCTCTGTCGTTCCTCCAGCCAACCTATTTGGCGTCGCAGGGTCGCCCTTTCCTCTGCAACCGTTCTCCTTGTAACTAGAAATTCATTTTTATCAGTCGTCTGCCTTGAGTAGTTATTAATGACTTGTGTTTGAGTGACAAGTCTGTCCTTTTCCCTGTCGTATTTAAAAGCAACCTTTTCGTCTTTTACAATCTTCAACTGTCTTGGAAAATCTGATTTCGCTGATTTCTCTTTTGGTGTTCTGTCGTTGTATTTACCGAAATGCATTTCGTCGTCAAACTCATCGTCTGTCTTTTTATCAGTCAGAAAATCAGTCCTTTTCAATTCCGTCGTTGTAAATGTTGCTCTTTTTAAATACCCGGGCGAGAAATCAAGCGCGTCCATGCCTTTTGGAGTTCTCAGACTTTCAGTGTTTTTCGCAGACAGAAATATATCAGCGCCAGAATTTTTAATCGCACGTGATATTTTGTCAAACTCTGATGGCTCAAAGTTACTCTTTGAGATGGCTACGATCGACTCTTTCTTATATGCATATATAATCAATCCGTCGTCTATTCTCACGGATAAGTTCCTCACGAGATCTTCTCCACAAATGTCCGCCCCCAGTTGGAAGAGTTGCATATATGCGTCGATTACTTCCTCATCTAAAATAAAACCGTCGTTACATGTGTATCCTTATCTTTGCGCACACAATGCATATAACCATTACGCGCGCAACCAGTCGCCAGGCTAGGCCGCTCTCCCCCCCCCTCTCGGCACGCACAGGGAAACGTAGAACACGTACGTTCCGGCGCGCCGGGATAAAGTTAAGGAGAGATAAGATGGCGTCTTGGCTGCCCATGCGTGCACGCACACATGCGGACACAGCACATGCGCGCGCACTCCGGGACTGTAGAGAGCGGAAGCAGGCCGATCGCCATGATTGCGCCGCGGTGATGGCGTCCCGGCACGCGGGTAAGGCCAGGCGTCCCCGTCACCAAACCGGCGCCCCAGCCGCCCGCGACAGCAACCACGGCACAACACCGCCAAACCATCCCCACGCCCGCTCACCTCCTCTCCCGGGGTAAGTCCTAACCCGGAAGTTCCCGGACGACAGAGGCCACATGCGACCACACAAACACATCCGCCGCCACTCGCAGTTACAGAGGGAAAAACGACTTACTGTTCACCTGGCACGCCACGTCTCTCATTGGCCTTTCTTCCCTCTCGGTCGTCCGTCATTTTTGCCTTTGCTTTGCCTGCTCCTTCTGGCCCTCCTCGGCCGCAGCTCCCGTCGCTGGTGGTACCACCTCACCGTAGTCTGTCGGGCCGTCGACCACAACCTTGGCCTTGGACTCGAGATTTTTGCTTTGCTCATTTGCACTTATGTTTAGCAAAGAATGAAAAAGAAAGGAGCTCACTATAACAAATAAAAGCCTTTCACTTCAGGGCTCACACAAATAAGACGGAAGCACGAGATCCCCGGCACAAAACCACTCGCGAAGGAGAAAAGAAAACAGTCCCGCACGGTAGAAGCGTGCTGGGCCCATAACCTGTCAGCATAGCCGTGTCCACTGCGCGAGACAGCCTCTTTACTGTTATGTGCTAGGGTACAGGAAATTAGGTAAAAGGAAAAAACACACTGTCGGGTATATTTATAAAGTTAAACTGACTTATTGTTGTACAGCCTTGCTGTCCTCTACATACAATAACCCTTACCGTCGTTTATATCTGTCGTCTGTACAGGCTGGTAGCTTGTATTCAACTAACTTGTAGACCGATGCGCAGCATCGGTCATATACTTAAGTACTACTAGAATTATATAGATGGCGCTCTGTGTAAACTTTACATACAACAGTTATCTAACAATCTTATTTAATTAAATCGCGTAACTGAATGCTCATAATCATATGCACAGACTTATGATTTTAATACACTGAAAAAAAAAAATTTTTCGTATTTTAAATAAGGTAAAATGCCCAATACTTGGACAGAATTTTCGAAACTAATTTTAATGCTCATATTTCGAAGTTACTGTGCAGTACTTTCATATTTTATAAATATTAACTTGTAATTAGGATGCCTTAGGGTTATATAACACACTTAACATGTTTTAAAACAGCTCTTAAACAATCAAGTTACCGTACATTTTAAAACATGTCAACTTATCGGAGTAGTTGGACAATCATTCTCGACTGTCATAGTAGTTGGACAACCTTGAAAATCAAAAGTTGGACAATGCTGCAATACTTGGACAAGTTGGAAAGCAGTACTTGGACAATACTAACTTAAACGATTTTACAGTTGTATAAATCATTATAAGGCGCAAGTACTTATTAAAACTAAAGTATATATTTAGATCAATACCTTATAACGAAAAAATGTTAACGAAGGTGATAAATAATAACAAATTTATTACTTGAAATTTGTAAATAAAATTTGTAATTTTTTTTCCAAAATAATTTATCAAATACAAGATAAATCCTTTAGGGTGCATTTTGATTTTCAACATTTTTAATTGTGTGGAATCACACTTCTCCTTCTTGATTTGAATTTTCTTTTGCAGGAACTGCATCTCTTCAATTGCAAACAAATTACTTATCCAACTCAATTAAGTTCTCACCTTAGTTCTCACTCAGTTTTTTCAATTATTCTATCAGTGAGATAGTGCAAAACCAATTTTACTGATTTTTTTAGTTTAGTTATTAGAGATTTATTTTTAATAAGATCATAATTTTTCTTACTTTTTTTTTGTTTTTTTTTATATGACCTCCACTTTTGTTCTATTTCATTCTTTTACTTTTTTTTAAAACATTTTTCCTCTTTTCAGGACCCATACTTCATCTGTATTTACAGTAAATTGGAGGTTAACTTTTCAAAATGTTGAAAAAACAATTTTCATATAGCGGTGCATCTGTTAACAACAAAACTGATTAGTACAGTGTTTTTTTTCCACAAAGTACTGCACTTTTTATACACTTTTGTTTAAAAAATTAGCGTAAAAGATTAACTACGTTAAAAGGTAAACAACTTTGATTGTATGTCCATGTACTGGCTAGGATGTTTTTGTGCCTATGACCTAAAGTTGAACAAGTGCTCCACGTTTGTCCAACTACTATGAAATTGTGAGGTGTACTTGGACAGCTAATTTTAAATTATGTAAATTTTTTTTGTCTACGATTACATTAGAAATATTGTTAATTAATGTAAAAGTTGTAAAATAATACCATACAGCATACATACAAACGCATTGGATTAATTTTAACGAGCATTACCTACTATCAAAATCATAGAAAACGGAGAAAAATTATTGCACTCTTATAGCGCCTAAGGTAAAATTTAGAATTATTCGCTTGTATTAAATTTTGCTAAAATTTATTAAAAAATTCAAGTATATCATCAATAATAATCATAGCACTACTAATCTGATACGTTTATTAAAATATCCCTTTTTTATTTGGTACAATGGCTGATTTTTCACTGTCCAAGAATCGGTCTGAATTTTAGTTTTGTCCAAGTATTGGGCATTTTACCTTATTTATTTCAAATTCCAGTAATATTTTTAAAAAACGTTCAGCTCTTTTTCAAGGATGGCAGTTTAGCTTTAACCAATAATTTATTATTTTTCCTCATCATAATTGTTCTGAACTGTAGGATAAGCTCCGGTGGTTATCAATGAACTTATGTGACTTCAAGATCTCTCTGGACCGAAGTTCTGATAGCTAAGATAGCTAAGTTTTATGTTGCTCATCGAATCGTTTGGTATTCTTGGGATCGATTCCAACAATCAGCAGATTTTTTTTAAGCAATTCATCATTCGAGTTTAATTTATATTATTTACGTTTAGTTAAGTTTATACATTATCAGAAAATATAGAATATACTGTTCTTGCATAGAAGGTCAGATCGGCCGTTTTCGCGTCCGCAGCATTTTCTCTTAATATTTTAGTTATGCCCCCCCCCATAAGGCAGGTGGCATTAGTGTCGGGGGACAATCAGGTAACTTACCCATAGATGCTGATAGCTATTACCTTATGAGCAGCACGGCAGAATGCCTATTTATCAGTATCTTATATGTTACTGATTTTCGATGCGAAACTACTGGAAAACACGTTTTAACTACAATTAATTAATAAAATATCGATAATGAAACTGTAACAAAAAGTTGTACATTCAATTTTCTCAACATGCGTATCAAAAGCTTATGCAGGGACCCCTAAGTAAATTTTACAATATCTCCCAGCTAATCCGTATAGACGATGGCTCTGCGGTAAAACTTTTTCTTTCGAACATAAAGTTCTTGGCTTCAATGAACTTCTTTCAGCTTTTTTTTTTTTTTTTTGTTAACTACTTTATTTTTTATTGAAGCGTAAAAAAAATTTTTTAATTATTTTTGTGTCTAATATTTCTTAAATAATCCATGTATGAAATATCTTATACTTATTTTCCATCGAAAAGGAACGAAAACTGTTCATATCACATTTTAACACAACTTAATGTATATTGTAAAACAACTCAAGACTTTTAAATAAAAACATGAGCGTGCAAAAAAAAACCGCCTATTTTGCTGGTTCTGTTTTGATACCCTGACAATAAATCATAACCTTGTCGGTGGTCCTGTCAAACGGATGCACGGATAGTTATTTTTTCGTACATAGTACCTACGCGCTCAATTAAAATCATTTCAGTTAATAGTTCAATGAAATTATTATTTGCTCACGATGCCTAAAATCACCTGTTCGTACAAGGGATGCTGCAATTCAAAGCTGAAACATCCCTATCTGACTTTTCATAGATTTCCGAAGTCTGGTAGTTCAAAGTAAGTTGTTTAAGCGTTTTATTATATGCGGTAATAACAATTATTTAAAAGGCGCTACTGTTCGCACAACATTACTACTGGCAATAAATACTCATCCCAAGTTAACGTTTTGGTACATACACAAAAACAAAAAAATTTTTTTGGCACGTCCTATTATTAAATATAACGTATTAAGAAAGCACGTGTTTTAAAAACGTATTGATTAAATTGCATTGAATTAAAAATCTACATTTGTTTTATTACGTGGTATTGTTTTAGTCAATTTATTCTAAGGTTCTTGTTCGTTTACAGGTAAATTTTATCAAGATCGCTAGTACCTCTTCGTAAATTGTTTTTGCAAAAAAAATAAAAAATAAAAAAAAATAGTAATATGAACGATAAGGGACTACACTAATAGTAATCAAGAGAAAACTGTGATTATAGAAACTTATTTTCCGAAAGTGAATATTTTTGGCAGCGGCACTTTTTTGGATGCTATATGCCCAATTCCGCACATGATATTTTCACAGTTTTTGAGTATTGCTTTGCGACTTTTTTGTCTTTCAAAGGTTCGTGAATTTAATCTTACATGCAGTTTATGTGTCTGGACATTCAAGAGCTTTTAAATTTGTAAAGGTTTTAACTTTTCAAAAGTATTTTTATGTATATAGATTATTCTACGGAAACAGGTGTATTTAGTGATTTAGTCAATTATAACATCGTGTAAGGAGATATCGGTCTGAAAACTTTTTTAAATAATTAAGGGATGTTTTCTGGTAAGGGTACAACAAAATTTAGATCATGAAGAAGTATTGATTTAATTGTACATGCAAGAAAGGGCTAAATTAGTGTTACGGGCTCCAGTTCCACCCATACATTCAGTTTCGACGACTCCTGGAAACAACGTACGGATGTTTTATTTTTTCTGTCATGGGGTTTGGAAGTTATTAACAGAAACAACATTTCCATGCATTTTAGAGAACAAAAAAAATTTATCTAAGATTTGGATGGTGTTTAAGATGTAGCACCGAAATTTGACAAATTTAAAATTCCTACGCAAAATGATTCCGCGAATACACGTAATTGAGTTTGGGCGTTGCAATTTACACGTTTGGTATTCTACAAAGATTAAAAATTTTGTAGGAATTTTTTTAAATTTTTTTATTCCAATAAGCCAGAGGCATAAGCTCGCGAATTTTTCAATTCAATCTGCCCAACTTAAACATTAAGAGTCCGCAAAGCAAAGGAATGTCATGTATCTCCTCAAGGCGTTCAGGTATCGACTTGAAAGGTGGTGGGTTAAAATATAAATGTTTTGTACATAGTAAAAGTGCAAGGGTGAAGTTTAATTGTCATTTGGTGCGTTGCAATATAGATTTTTCTACTAATGTACAAGAGCCCACAACGCTTCTTTTCTTGCTAAGAGCTCGTAACGCTCTCCCATAACCTTTGGTTATCATTGGATTATTGACTCAGATAGTAACTTGCATGAATTTTAATGTTAGGTACATGATATAAATGTGGGGACAAAGTCAAATTTTCATGGAGAGTAAGATTTATAAGAGCCTGCAATGCTCCTATTTTTCTTAAATAATACAACAAAGTCGATCAAAAATTTTTTTTGTATATCTAACAGGGTTCAAAAAATTTAATACGTTGCAATGCTAAGTATAAGCTTTACTTTTTACTAACATAAAATTTAATAACCCCTTAACCAAAAAATTATATTTTTAAAATAGACACAGGTGGTTGTAAATATCATTAGATAATTTAATCTAAAGTGGCTTGGGCGATTTCTATAAGTTTGATCGTAACCTCTGAAATTCTGAAAGCATGTAAATAAAGTATGCCAAACTCATTTGCAATAAGAAAATACTGGGGTCAACGACTTAATTTTTTCGCAAATCGCTACTGAAAATTCACCAATTTAACACCTTTTTTTTTTTTTTTATTATAGTGCTTTACGTCCGGCTCCTATAAAGGGCACTACTGAGGGCACTTAGCACTTTGGAGAAGAAAGGGAAGAGGGATTAGGAGACCTCCCATTACTGGGAGGTGGGTAGGGGAAAATTAGGCAATTTTGCTGCGAGAAGGTCACCTAAACCCACCTCGAGGAGCATTGCGTGGTGAAAAAGCACATGTGAATTATCACAGAGGTACTTGCCCGAAAGTCGCACTATGGCCGGGAATCGAACCACGGTCGCCCGCGTGCCAATCCACGACCTAGCCGACCGAGCCACCGCGCGCTCCAATTTAACACCTATTCTTATGGACAGTGGTCACAAAATCGGCTATATTTTCAGAAATCTTTGATGAACATCAAAAATTGAAAATAGTTTTTGTATATTTTTTTTACAAAGAACCCGTTATGTTCTTAAAAATATAGAGTCAACAACTTCAGTTAAGAGAAAATTGGAAGAAAAGTATGAAATATTAATCTGGCTTGCTTCGCAACATCTCCCAATTTTCACAATTATAAATTCACGGTACTTTTCTGGCAATTTTTTTATCTTGTACTTTGGTTTTATCGAAATAACTGTATTTATTAAAAAATTTGTTGTCGAAAAGCGTTGATTTTTTAGGGGGCCCTTATGATACCCTACCTTAGGTACGGTACCTACCGCTCAAGCCCCCTTAATTATTGTAGCGTTAAGTCTTTCTGAATTCTGAAGAATTTCAGAGCTTTTATTATTTTTTAATTATTAATATTACCTACTAATAGTATGTAAATATTTAAAGTTTTTATAGTAAGTGCATAGTGTAGTAGGTAATATTTTAGAAAATGTATATTATGTAACGAGAAATGTTCTTAAACAGCTTTAAAAAATGGTGCAAAAGAATCGGTCGGAAGGACATTCTTACGTTAGATGAACGTCAGGTGGACAACATGCGAATTTGTCGTAAACATTTTCTTGGTAAAGATTTTTTACCTTATGGTGCTGGTAAAAAGGTCCCAACAGCTAGCACTTTGCCACTTACAGTTGACGTCATTATACAGAATGAAGAAGTTAGTCCAAATGATGATAACGTTAGTTTACCTTCTGTAGTCCAAAATTCTTCTTCATTCATACAAAATCCTGTCGACAATACTAACTCTACTGTTCACGAAAATTTCCAGCAGGACAGTTCAGTTCGTCATAATTCTATTCTCAAAGAAGAATTATTTTATCAAAAGCCGGTGACCAAAAACAATCAACCAAAAAAAACTAATAAAAATCAGAATCAGCCCATGATTGTTAAATAAATAAATGAAAATAAACGAGTGAAAACGCGAATTCGTCTGCTTAAAGCAGTTAGATTCTTATCGAAAAAAAATGACAAGGATTGAAAAAAAATTGAATCAAACAATAAAATCGGAAAAAATTTTACAGATTTTAGCCTTCCTTTTAAATGAAAACTCATATTTATTGGTTAAAATGCAACTTAATCAAAACAAAAAGAAAAAGTGGGATGACGATAAAAACACTTCACGCTGGGTCTTTACTTTCAATTTCCTCGCACGTACAAATTTTTACGTAACAAAAAAAAATATTGCACTTCCCTGTGTTTCGCTCATGAAAGTCTGGGTCAATGAGTTGAATTTGAGTCTCAGCATCAATGCTGATCTCATGAGCATAATCTCATTGAAGGCAGCTTCTATGTCCGATTACGAAAAAGAGTGTGTGTTAATGTGGGATGAAATGTCTATTAGACCGTATCTTGAGTACAATGAAAAAGATGATTTGATTGAAGGTTTTCATGATTTGGGACAGTAACATCGTAAGCCGGACATAGCGACAGCAGCTTTAACTTTCATGATCTCTGGGTTAAGCTACAGTTGGAGGCAAGCAATTTCTTTTCACTTTACACGTGGACCCATTTCAGATAATGCGTTAAAATCATTAATTATACATGTTATTGAATCGATTGAGAATACCGGTCTTAAAGTGTGAATGATGGTTTGCGATCAAATATCTGGTAATCAAAGCGCGGCGCGAATGCTTGGAATAACTTCAGATAAACCGTACCTTGAAATGTTTGAACAAAGAATTTATTTTTCTTTTGACTATCCTCATCTGTTTAAATGTTGGCGAAACAACTTGATTAGTCATGATTACGTTATTGAGTCTGAAATCATTTCTTGGAGTGATATTCGTAAACTCAGGGCACTCGAACGTGGTAAATGCTGTAAAGCAGCACCGAAATTGACTGATAAACATATAAATCCCAATAACTTTGAACGAATGAGTTTTAAACTAGCTGTACAAGTTTTGAGCGCGTCTGTTGCAAAAGCATTGATGACAGGATGGAGTACGGGTGAACTAAAAAATCGTACGTGCGTGTCAACCACGAATTTTTTGCAAATGATAAATGATTTATTTGATTGTATGAATAAGCGTCTTCCGAACGATCCCAACCCCTTGAAACGTGGCTTAAGTGATGATAATCCAAGAGTAGAGCTAACATTACGCAGCAACAGCTTGTCTTACATTAGTAAAATTGCGCAACTAAACGATTGCAGATTAAAAGTTTTAGATTGCTTCCTAAATTTAGCTTCAACTATAAATTGTTTTCTTATATTGTGGCATAATTTAAGAAAAGAAAAACGACGCTCCTTGCTGACAGAAAAACTAAATCAAGATATTTCAGAGAATCACTTTGATGCAATGAGATATTCGTCCGGGAAAAATACACATCCTACAGCAATGAACTATCGAAAAAATTTTCAGCATGCTACACTTACGACCTTACTTCACCCCACGGCCGGGGCAAATTGTGAGCCAGATGAATCAATAAACTCATTGACTAAAATATCGGAATTAAACAAAGCCAAACAAATTGATGAACGCAATGTCGAGATACTTGCTGATCCTTGTAATATTAACAATTTTTTTGACTTGGATGCTAGCTTTACGGATGATGATGATAATGATGATTGTGATGATGTAAATGACGACAGTATTAATAAAACTGATATCTCTGACAGTATTACCCTCGAAAAATGTACTGATCCTTGTAATGTTAACGATTTTTTTGACTTGGATGCTAGCTTTACAGATAATGATGATGATGATGATATAAATGATGAGAGTATTAATAAAACTGATGTCCCTGAAAGTATTACCCTCAAAAAATGTGCGATGAAGTATGTGGCTGGATACTTACTTTACAAATGCGATGTAAAATTTAACTGTGAAATTTGTTTGAAAAATTTAAGTCGAGGGGATCAAGCGCTGCAAGATAATAGTGACTTATTAATTTTCTTTAAAGCATACCGTGTGGGTCGTGATAGAGAGTTGAGAAATTTAAAAGTGCCGTCAGATAAATTTTATTCCATCATTTTAACTGCCGACAAAATTTTTGCAGTAGAATTTGCAGCTCATAAAACTGATAAAAATATTGGTAGCATCTCAAGAGAATCTTTAAAACAGAATATTGGCAATCGATTGAACCATTTTTTACCTGATTTAGTGTTCAGAACACATAAATTACTGAATAAAACTCATTGTAAGACTTCATATTTTTTATTTTCTACAGTGGAATTCTCGAGACGTGCGAGACTCGAAGAAAACATGTAAAAGTTCATCACGTAGTAAACCGCATCCCAAACTTGTAAAGTTAAACCATTAAAATAAAATAAAAAACTCGTTCTTACCATATTCCAATAGTTTCGATGTAGACATAATATTAATGTACAGTAAAAAGGACAGCAGGTGCCAAATTTCGTTTAATATTATTGTAAAGTTCGTTTTTCTTTTCATTCCGTAATAAACAAATTTTATTCTTGTTTTTGTTAAAAAATTTTAGAATATTACTGCATTTATTAATATTTCTATAATTACTAAGCTATGACGTTAACATAATAAACATAAATATACATAAAAAAATTTTAAGCACACTTTATGTTGCAGATTGTTTAATAAACCAATCTTTAATTTATTACATAGTAGAATATTCCAGTAGATTTCATTTATCGAACGGTTATTCCTAAATAAAGCTTTCGAGTGTTGTAATATTTTTTTAATTGGTACAATTTTTATGAAAAATAATGCAGTCATCGAAGTTGGTTTTGATAATTCTTCTTTGCTCAAATACATAATTAAATTCAAATTCTCCGTACAGACTTGCAACCGTGGAAATCCTTTGTCTGCTGTAAATTTCGTGAAAATATTTTTTTCTTATTTACCATTTTATTGCGTTACTTATTAATCATAGAATTCAATTTCATACAGACCTGTGTCAGACTAGTTGTTAAAGTATATTTAGTGTTAAGTTACCTGATTGTCCCCCGTCACTAACGCCGCCTGCCTTATGGGGCATAACTAAAATATTAAGAGAAAATGCTGCGGACGCGAAAACGGATGATCTGGCCTTCTATGCAAGAAGAGTATATTCTATATTCTCTGATATTATATTGTAAACACTATTTTTCCGATACGTCGAAATAAGTATATTTTTAATACTAATTCTATTACATAATTTTTTAAGTTGATACTTCTAGTTGCCAAGGCCATTTTGTTATTTCATAGTTATCATTTATTTATTTATTGAGGAAAATGTGTCAGGGACATGCCCTATTAAAATATTATGATATTTCCAAGCGGAAATAATTTGTTTGATAAGTTGGTCACAATTATTTTTAAAAATTAGTAGGAAATATAAAAAAATAATAACAGTTTCTAATGTCTAGATTTGAGACAAGTAATAAGACTTGTTATTCACAATTGTCTATCACAAGTTGTTATTAGAACTTTTAAATACTTATTATTTATTATTTATTTTTGTTTTCGAGATCGAACGGTACAACCGTGCCCATAAAGATTATTATTTTTTATTATTTTTTACTATTTTTTTCTATGTGATATAAAATATAAAACAATAAATATAATCTATCATTAAGAATTATTAATAGTTATTAGTTTTTTCAAAATCTTAAAAGTCAAGTATTAAATAGTGATCATTAATAATAAAAGTTGTTTTTAGTTGCCACTTTTTTCGATGTTTCTATAATGACATTCATGACGAAAAAAAAATAATAATAATAAAAAATGATAAAAAATACTAACTAATAATAATACTTATTAAACTTTCTTACAGTCTCAAATCTGGACTTTATAAAATATTGCTATTAGTTATTATTTTTTCATCGTTACTTAATCACTAAAAAAATTTCCACTTGGGTTCGAAAGAAGAAAAGGTACACTAATGAAATAAGCAGATACATAATTGAAAGACAAAAAATTATAAGTAAAACAAATAAGATAAAATATTGAAATTATAATGAACATTTGTGGTCGCAGAGCGTGTATTAAATCATATATCTAGAATGAAGGCTCTCATCTTGAAAGCTTTGGCTAAGAAGAAGAAGAAGAAGTTGGATACATCTCGTTTCGTCTGGTAGGAGAGGACCTAGTCTGAGCCCGGAGCTTTGATGCCTTTTAGCCGGCTGATCAGCTGCAGAACCTCTGAAGTGCTGATTACTTTATCTAATAGTGGATTCTGGCATCTGAAAAGGATGAGAGTAGCCTGACTTTTGGGGGATATGCACCTCTGTAAAAATTCTCTACAGCCTCCCTGGAATAAGGGCAACCAGCAGATTCACGAGGTCTTAAGCTTCTGACTGCAATCCAGAAAGCACGTAGGTCCCCTTACGTTATTCAGATTTACCTGTATTCTTTGTTTACATGATAAAGTTTTTGATATGATTTCTTAGCTTCCAGGAAATTGCCTCTTGAGGTTGCACTCCTAGACCTGATAAAAGCATGGTTTAGTTTCATTATATTTTTCTTGGCTTCCCGACAGTTTTTGTTGAACTAAAGTTTGTCTGTAGCCCTTCCTTTCGCAATGTTGTTAGTGACGACTTTTAATTCCGAACAACGGGCTGCTAGCTTAATAGATTTATTAAGACTTTCATTCATACGGTCAATATCTTTCGTCTCAGAAGGAGGATAAGTTGCCAACTCTCGAAAAAAATCTTCTGATTTAGATGAGTCCTAAATGTATTTGGCTGACTTAGTTTGAGGTTGGGCACCCACTAGCAATCAAATCATGGTAACGTTTGGATGTGTGCGAAGGAAAGCAGAGACAGGGAGGTGATTATAGCAACCACTGCCTAGCACTGAGAAATCAGAAAAAGAAGAGAAATCGTTCATGTTGGACCAAATGTGATCAGCTGTGCTGGACCAATTGCCGTTATTAAAGGTAAAATTTCCCTGTCTATCCGAGATACTCCTGCTATTAAATATTGACAGCCCAGAACTTTCCATTTCTTCTGTTAAAAAACGGCCCTGTTTGTTAACAGCATGATCTATATAGCATCTGTGCCATGAGAATGGGGTGTCTTCTGCAAGGTCACTCACACTCGCATGTACGGATTTATATGCATGCATATAATGTATGTACTTTATCTCACGTACATGCGTGTGTGTGTATTTTTTGTATTGTTAATGCATGCATATGTCAAATACATTCACCGTGTATTTTGAAGATAAAAGTCCATAAACCTAACCCACTACTTATTTTCAATGTAAATAAGGGAATCAATATAAAGAGGCAGAAGTATTAGTAACTAAATAGTTTTATATATTGAAATTAAAAAATTACTATGACATGTTTGGAAAATCAACCTTAACATGTATACCGATCAATTAAAATTAGCTTTATCAATGAATAACCTACAAAAATGAGGAATAACCAACATCTTCCGAGCTTCAACATTTCAGATAAAAAAAATAAAATAAAAAAATTCATACATTCTTTTGTCAGTGGTTGGCCAAAAATTTAAGGGGTTAGAATTTCAGCATCCACTACAACAGATTATAAAATATATGGATATGAGTACAAATACATAAAATATAGTGATTAGTGCAGTAAGCACTTGTAGTCACTTTCGTGTTACATAACTATTTTCCACTAGCAAATAAAAATTATTGAGCCAAACATTTCACGCAACATGTAAGCAAAATGACACAGTGACAATTCCATACATGCATGCATATATACATACATCTCTCCACTGTATCAGCGCGCGCACTATGCGCAGTAAGAAAGCCGTGCTCAGAATATAAAGAATAGACTATCTATGGTACAGGAAAGTCCTGTACCCACGCTGTTGAAAAACTTGTACTAGTATAGTTATAAAACCAACTCGTCACAGGTTTTTCGGTGATTCAGAAAAGTATGTAAAAATATGAGACTGGTTGCAGAAATCTGAATGCCTATACGTTATTTGTCTATGCTCATCACTTTCGGTATAGCTGATTATGGTAACAACACTTTTCCGTGTGCTAGCGAGTGGAGATTTCGTGACGGGGCTGTTGACAATTTCGAAGTCACTGAACGCATTGGGTAGGTTTTTTATAAGTTCCTTTAACCAAGTCTCAGAAATACTCAGGACTGCTGCTCTTGAGGAATTAGTATCGAATTCTTTTGCAGTGATATTGCAAAGGTTGGAGAAGCCGTGTACATTTCAAAAAGTGAATGGGACGTCAAAAAGGCTGGATCTTAAGAATTGCGTGGAATGGTTAAGCATCTCGTCAGTAGAAGAGAAAAAGTGAAGAGACCGTGCGTAGGTGTTCTGACACTGTGAAACAGACCGCAGAGGGGGGCATACAGATGGTGATTAACGGTGGCTATAAGAGAGATGGATGTCGGAACGATAAGTACATATGGACGAGTTACTAGTTGTGAAAAAAATGAGCGGGCAGAGCCAGGACTAGAGCCTCCAAGGTTCTTCAACGATTCAGACAGGCCTGTGGCTTCCCGACACTCTTTAATTACTCCGTTGACTTCGATTTTCCTGTATCCTAGTTTAGCGGTGTTGCCCTTTAGTCTTTCTTCTTCTAAAATTTTAGCCAGCTGGCTCTGCACCATTTTTTCAGCCGTCGTTCGATAATTTAAAATGACGTCAGATCCTCTCAGCTTCTTTTTGATTCTCATAGTTTACCGTTTATTCTAAAATGAGGCTAGTTTAACAACAAGTGCCTCTCTAGTTTATATAGAAACGGTCTGTATTTGTACGTATCTGGTACAACTCTTAAGTTTCCAGTTATAAAGGAGCCAACTTCTTGATCAAGAGCATTTAAGTTAGGTGAGAATCTTACTAATATATAAAGCAAAAGCGCTAAAACCGTTGTGATCGCTAACCGCGAAAACTACTGAACCGATTTTGTTGAAATTTTGCACACTGATTCATGATACTTCCTAGATGGTTTTAGTATAGTTTTCATCTTAAAAAATTAACAATAGCAATAAATGAGCTCAAAGTTTTGCAAAAATACGTCAGCTTTTCACTTTAGTTTAGTAAAATCCGCTAGGTGGCGTCGACATAAAATCGAAGCTACCTGCAACATAATAAAATAAGTGTGGTTATAATAGGCTGGAGCGTCTCCGTACTATTGTAATCGAGCTTCGGCAATTCAACAAGCTGTATAGAGAATGCTGATGATAGTCTTGCAGCTGGATAACCCGCTTACGGACTACACTCTTCTCTAAGGGGGAAGGGACCTAGGTGTCCATTCACCCTGCATGATTCTCAACGAGTGCGATCAAATAAAAAAAATTATTTCCAACCGATGCCGTCTCTGCCACAATACCAGGAGACATATCTAGCCAGAGCACAATCTGCACCAACTCTTCATAGTTGTGTGGCAGTCCCACCATCCCACCTGGTGCAGTTAAAGAATTTGTGGCTACAAATGTAAGCAAGGGAAAACAGCTCTGAGGGGCACGGGTAGCCATAACGGCTACCTTCTTGGTCGTCGCGTCCCCAACACGCTTACCCACATGTTCCCGTCTAACGATGAGCGGTTGGTTATCCGGGGAACGACCCGAGACGAGATATTCTTTGGTCAGCGGCGTACCTCCTTCCATTACAGTCCCCGTACATCAAAACTTCCAGGGTAAGAATCAAGCAACCCGTAGCCAGCTCTTCATCATCAGGAATAATAAGAAATAATAGCCTGGAAGTTTCACCACTGGCACTTTTTAGGGCTATTATAAGTATTTACGTTCCCTACTTAACCATCAATTTCATCGGTTCTTTTTAGGATCCACCTAAGTGTAAACTACCTTACCAACAAATACATTTTTATTACCGTTTCCGAAAGCGATTCGTCGACTAAAAGATTATATTAACTAAAGACGGGCACTATTAAACCAAGTCAGCCATTTACTAGCAGACATCACCTGCGGAGTTGTTCTTCGCAAGGCTGGAAAACCCGGTGACCGTCGACCCTATATTACCCTCTCGACTCTAAGCATTCAACCAGGAATCACTGATCCTCTCCAAGGTCTGCGTTAGGCAAACCTATAACAGCTATGTAGGAAAAAAAACTTGAGCCAACGGGACAGCCTCCACTGGACAAGTATCACTAACCAATCTCCCCATCTAAGATCATCAAAACAACTGAATCTGCAAAATAAAAAAGGTGCACAAGTATCACTAACCAATCTCCCCATCTAAGATCACCAAAAAACTGAATCTGCAAATAAAAAAGGTGCTTTAGATACCAACATCTTCGACGTTATACCGGGAGACGTTGAGAAAGAGCTCTACAACAATCCCAAAGCTTCGGACTTTGTAATTTTTCTCCCAATCAGTCTGGGTCTTCAACAGCAAGCCAGAGAAGATCACCCTGAGGTATCCAGGCAGTCACAATTGCTGTTAACTGCAGTCAAGAAAGAGTTAACTTAAGAATCTCACCGGTCTTTTTTAGGGCTATCGGACGTCGAACTACTTTGCCAACAAATATATTAGAACTCAACAAAGTTGACAGAAAACTGCCTTTAGGGGTCACACAAATTTTAAGCATACCAAAAGTCGCAAGAGGGTGAATTGAAAGAAAAACTTCAAGTGTATCTAATAAATACAATTTTACTTAGGCGTCACGAAACTGACGCAGAAAATTTATCGAGATTGGAACAGCAGCGTCAAAATCGACAACTAAAGAGTAAATTACGTGAGAGATCAGCTTTTCATTGTACCATCACAGCAATCTCTGAAATCTTTAAAGATCCTACTTCAGATTTTTAAATAAGTAGAAAATGTATTTGTGTTTTTGTGGCAATAAAAATGTAGGGTTCAAGGTCCAGGACTTTGTTGTTCTGGTAATAAAGTTGTGAGATCTGAGAAAAAAAAATTTTTCTTAACACAAATTTTTTGGGGGTTTAAAATCTCAACAGCTTTAAAAAATAGCCGTTTTTGTGAATTACACGGGAGAAACTGTAAATCAACGGCTTCTTATGGCTACTGATCATTTTATGGCATAAAGAACGCACGGTACTTTTCAGCATAATTATTTTTTTCAATTTTTACACCTTATTATTTGACCAAATAAACTATATGGATTCCAAAAAAATATGTTTTCAATAAGAAGATTTTTGTTTTGAGATGTATCAGGAACGTGTGTAAAATTTCTAACTTAAAATGTTTCACATTACATGTCAACACACTACGGTGTTTTATTTAGTAGGTCTCGGGCGAAGCCGAGACGGGGGGCTGCTAGTCCTCTAATAACGATGTTACTCTTCTTGTAAAGTCTCACGTCTCTCTTCACTACGTTCAACAACCTTCTATTCGTTCAGATAGCCTACCTAAATCGCTCGACGATTTAGCCTTACGCATGTCCAACTCTTCCGAGAGATATTTCTTTACGTATGTTTTGACATCCAAAACCTCTTTTTCAATGGACATGACTGTAGTTGTCAAGGAATCGAGCTTGATTAGTATTTCGTGAAGTACGGACTTGTCGACCACGGACGAGTCAGAGGAAGCTCCCTGTGTCAAATACTACTTTAGTCTGGTTGTTGCGCTAGCAGGCTTGTTTACGCCGAGATTAAAATGCATGTTGATATGAGGAGGCTTATTACGTGCCATAGCTGCTCTTGTGTGTATATGGTCAGCTAAACCAGGCGATTAGGAGAAGTTGTGGCTACACTGAGAGAACGCTGGTGAAGCTGAAGCGCCAACTGTAGTTACAATAACGTACTAACGTCATGGTACGCACGCCTCACCAATTTTAGGAGCGCTCTATTCCCAAACGGTAGCGCATGTGCACCAGCACGCCGGTCAAGACCTATACCATTTTGTTCGCACAGTACTTACGCCAAGTAAGGTAACGGACTTATACTTGCGCTTAGTGCTATACTATTTTCCGATTCTTGAGACAATGACGCTCCTATTTAGGTGAAGTATTTACGCTACGTCTCTAATCATATATATAGAGGCACAAGATGTAATAGGCTATAACCTTACTTAATTAATTAGTAGGAAAGTAATATAGCTGAAGTGGATTAAATTACCTGATAACTTTTTGCTTTTGCATGGTGAAAGTTTTAGGTATTTTTTATAGAAAATATTATTTTTATGTATTTGTTGTTGTTTTTTTAATATATGTTGCAAGTATTTTAAACTAATTCACCGAAAAATAACGTATTAAATTGAAGAATAATTGTATAGGTGTAAGGGTTTAAGTATGGATTGACTCATCTCAAGATTCAATCGACTGATTTGGAATGAAAATGGCTTTTTTCTGTTTAATTAGATGCTTATTTTCTTCGATTTGAAAATCAATTTATTTAAAGTAAATTTTTTAGATCTGAAGGTAAATGATAGACTTACAGTGGCTTCCTACCACTATAAAGCACACAATTGAAATGGATTTATAAAGTTGCCTGATTAAATATAATAATAAAGAGATAGTGTAACATGGGATAGGGGTACTTGTAAAGATAGAAGAAACGTTGGTATACAAAATTTACTATATTACATTTAAGTAAGATCCTTCATTTTAGAATCACACACAAAATACAGAAATCTTTTTCGTTTTTAATTCAATTTCAATTTTTTAAGCTTGTTATACTCTTTCAAAAACTTTGTATACTCTTTCAAAGTGACATCATATTAAATTTTCCAAATAGTACAAAAAGTTTTCAAAAATAACAATTTAATAAAAAATTTTTTAAATTTCTGTCGTTTCTGAGTGCGATAGTAAAATTTAGAATTATACATAATTGCAAATAAGTAAATTTTAAAGTATTTTTTTCCATCGTTAAAATTACTACTTTCTTGTACTATACTGTATATTTATTATTATATTATAACAGACAGCTACATTAATAATTTAAAATGTTGTACTATTTAGTGGTAGGGAGACACCTTAAGTGTATAACATACAATTCAACGTATACGTTATACTTACTAAAATTTGTCAGAATGTATGTATGAATATTTTTTACACATATCTTAGGATTTTCTTTACTTATTTTAATTTAATAATAAAACAAGTATTTTTTATAAAAACAAAATAATCAAATCATAAACTTATAGTAATTTAATATGATTCTTATATATGTTATATTTACATATCAAAGAAATATAACTTATTTAAATGAGGAAACTATATGCCAAAACTTTTAAAGCAGTTTTCAACCTCCAATAGATTCTGTCATTGTTGTCATGGTTATTGGAAATTCTTATCTGCATGACACTATTATATCGATGAACGTTATAGCGCGTGTTTACAGTACGAATTTGAAGAGGACAGTATGGTTGTTTTCTCGCACCAAACAAGAAGTGTGTCAACTGTTCTGTAGTTGGTAAGGTATCAAACTTAACGTACTGGTATCGTTACTGCCCTACTTTTGGGAACGCTGCGGTCCCAAACGGGAAAGCAGCTATCCCAAGCTGCGAGGGCGCTGCGGAACCAAAGCAAGGTATCGTAACCGTTACGGTTGGGTCTGCAGCGTCACCAATGTTCTCTCAGTGTAGGTATTGATCAAGCAGCAAAAGTGGAGGTAAAAGGAAGTACCACTGTGCGACTACCGGTAAAATAGAGCACAGCAAGATCACTCTTCTCGTAGATAAGCACTAAGTCTTCGCCACCAAGTCCAGTAGGAAAAAAATTAACACCAGGCTCTTAATCGTTGCCTCCAAGACGTACTGACATTGTGAATGGAGCAGGAGTGTCACTCAACCTCTTGAGCATTAGAATAGTACCAGGTGCAAGGCTACGTCACCAAATCTTGACTAAATACTTTCAAATGCAGCTGCAATCAGCAGTGCAAACAAACTAGCGAGATGGGGGCCACTCAAGTCGACAAGCACCAAGGTATAGCATACCGAATGGCTCAGCAAACCGCAGCACAACAAAAGTCCTAGAATATACAACACCAAGCGCAAAGACCCCGATAGCAGTTTGAGATTAGGCCGCGGTTGTATAGGGAAACCGTAGATACCTGGCTCCAGGAGATTAGATACGACTCACTAGCAAAGGATGAACCAGCCCAACCCCGAGCAGAAGCTCACCCAGGGGCAAAACTCTAGTCAAAAGCACCAAAACCACATATCAGCCTTGACAACAATCACTGCGAACACGTGCCAGACCTACCAACCACGAACCTTGTTATTTCATAATAATAAAACGATTTCTCAGGATATGAATATAAATCATACATTTTAAAACTCCTAGAAAATTATTAATATCCAATGAAAGACAGAAAAAATCTAAAAAATTTATCTTTATTACAATAATATCAAATACCATTATTACTAGCAAAATAGAAGATACATTTAGTTATACTTAAATATTTGTCTGCATCCATGTATTGCTTTATTTGGTAAGTATTTACATTACTAATTTATACCTTATGGTTACAACCATCTGTAACTTACAGAATGGATTTCAAATAATTAAAGTTTTAAGCTTATGATTAACTTTCAATTATTTATAAAATGTGTTTTTTTCTAAGAAATGAATAAGCTGTGCCCATCAATAATGATCTCATTTGACTATGTAATAATCACAATCTTCGGATTTATAAACACACTCTCCAGCTATCCCTTAAAATCGTTTAAAATACTTAATAACGAAAAATACCCCTCTTGAAAAATTAGCACAAAACTCCCTAAACATTTACTTTCTATCTATTGCTGTACAAATTTTTGACGTATAGCAGCTACATTAATTACGTTGATTTAGAGTACATTTTTAATTTTAGTTATAAAATGGTGATTGTAAAACAAAAAAAGTAAACTTTTATTGACCGCTTGTTTTAATTAAAAAAAATCTTTATTATTCTGCATCACCCAGATAAATTACAAAGCTTCCTTTTTTTGATAACAAATTAATAAGATGTATTTAAAAAATCCTAATACCTCAGAAACTTGCCAAATGATTTTGTTTGCTTATTGATCGAAATGCTGTTTTGTTATTCTTTTTGCAATCTAAAATTATAACTGATTTACGTACCTCATTGAGGAAACTATTATACATTTTTACAAAACTATTTTCTGTTTTGGTAAATGAATGTTTTTACTGATAAAAATAGGAATATCCAGTAATTGGCAGTAGACAGACGCTGATGATTTCACTTTATAATTAAAACCGATGATAAAGTTTAACTGAGTAGCTCTTCTTTAGAAAAACACGTTAAAAAGAGAATAACCTTAGAGAATAGATTTAGATTTTTATTACGTAATTTACAAAGCTATTAAATTTTGATATCTACAATAATTAACACTTCGTTCCAGAATCGATATTGATTAATTAAAATTAACATGGTACATTTAATAAATACAATAAGTACAGCTCTTACATCTAAAAAAATTTTACAACAAAAGACAGGAAGTAAATGTTTAAGGAGTTTTGCGTAAGTTTCAGATTTTTTCTCTTTTATATTAGACTAGCAGCCCCCCGTCTCGGCTTCGCCCGAAAATTACTAAATAAAACACCGTAGTGTGTTGACATGTAATGTGAAACGTTTTCAATTAGAAATTTTACACATATTCCTGACACATCATAGAAAAAAAATCTTCTTATTAAAAACGTATTTTTTCGGAATCCATATAGTTTATTTGGTCAAATAATAAGGTGTGAAAATTGAAAAATTATAATTATGCTGAAAAGTACCGTGCATTCTTTATGCCATAAAATAATCGGTGGCCATAAGAAGTCGTTGATTTACAGTTTCTCCCGTATGATTCACAAAGAGGGCTATTTTTTAAAGCTGTTGAGATTTTAAACCCCCAAAAAATTTATATTAAAAAAATTTTTTTTTCTCATATCTCACAACTTTATTACCAGAGCAACAAAATCCTGGACCTTAAACCCTACATTTTTATTGCCACAAAAACACAAAAACGTTTTCCACTTATTTAAAAATCTGAAGTAGGATCTTTAAAGATTTCAGAGATTGCTGTGAGGGTACAATGAAAAGCTTATCTCTCACGTAATGGACTCTTTAGTTGTCGATTTTGACGCTGCTGTTTCAATCTCGATAAATTTTCTGCGTTAGTTTCTTGACACCTAAGCAAAATTGCATTTATTAGATACATTTGAAGTTTTTCTTCCAATTCACTCTCTTACGACTTTTGGCATGCTTAAAATTTTTGTGACCCCTAAAAGCAGTTTTCTGTCAACTTTGTTAAGTTCTAATATATTTGTTGGCAAAGTAGTTCAACGTCCGATGGCCCTAAAAAAGACCGGTGAGCATCTTAAGTTAACTCTTTCTTGACTGCAGTTAACAGCAATTGTGACTGCCTGGATACCTCAAAGTGATCTTCTCTGGCCTGATGTTGAAAACCCAGACTACTCGGGAGAAAAATTACTAAGTCCGAAGCTTTGGGACTAGTTGTAGTGCTCTTTCCCAACGTCTCCTGGTATAACGTCAAAGACGTTGGTGTCTAAAGCACCTTTTTTATTTTGCAGATTCAGTTTTTTGGTGATCTTAGATAGGGAGATTGGTTAGTGATACTTGTGCACCTTTTTTATTTTGCAGATTCAGTTGTTTTGGTGATCTTAGATGGGGAGATTGGTTAGTGATACTTGTCCAGTGGAGGCTGTCCCGTTGGCTCAAGTTTTTTTTTCCTTCATAGCTGTTATAGGTTTGCCCAGCGCAGACCTTGGAGAGGATCAGTGATGTCTGGTTAAATGCTTAGAGTCGAGAGGGTAATATAGGGTCGTCGGTCACCGGTTGTTTTCCAGCCTTGCGAAGAACAACTCCGCAGGTGACGTCTGCCAGTGAATAGCTGACTTGGTGTAATAGTGCCCGTCTTTAGGTAATATAGTCTTTTAGTCGACGAATCGCTTCCGAAAATGGTAATAAAAATGTATTTGTTGGCAAGGTAGTTTACACTTAGGTGGATCCTAAAAAGAACCGATGAAATTGATGGTTAAGTAGGGAACGCCAATACTTATAATGGCCCTAAAAAGCGCCAGTGGTGAAACTTCCAGGCTATTCTTTATTATTATTCCTGATGATGAAGAGCTGGCTACGGGTTGCTTGATTCTTACCCTGGGAGTTTCAATTTACGGAGACTGTGATGGAAGGAGGTACGCCGCTGACCAAAGAATATCTCGTCATTCTCGTCTCGGGTCGTCCCCCGGATAACCAACCGCTCATCGTTAGACGGGAGCATGTGGGTAAGCGTGTTGGGGACGCGACGACCAAGAAGGTAGCCGTTATGGCTACCCGTGCCCCTCAGAGCTGTTTTCCTTTGCTTACATTTGTAGCCAAAAATTCTCTGACTGTACCAGGCGGGATGGTGGGACTGCCACACATCTCTGAAGAGTTGGTGCAGATTGTGCTCTGGCTAGATATGTCTCCTGGTATTGTGGTAGAGACGGCATCGGTTGGAATAATTTTTTTTTTTTTGATCGCACTTGCAGAGATTCAGGGTGAATTGACACCTAGGTCCCTTCCCCCTTGGATAAGAGTGTCGTCCGTAACCAGGATACCCAGCTGCAAGACTGTCATCACCATTCTATATACAGCTCGTTGAACTTTCAAAGCTCAACTACATCATTCTCGAGACGCTCCGGCCCATTATGACCACACTTATTTAATTCTGTTGCAGGTAGCCTCGATTTTATGTCGACGCCACCTAGCGGATTTTACTGAACTAATGTGAAAAGCTGGCGTATTTTTTCAAAACTTTGAGCTCATTTATTGCTATTGTTATTAAATTTTTTACGATAAAAACTAGACTATAACTATGTAGGAAATATCATGAATCAGTGTGCAAAATCTCAACAAAATCGTTTCAGTAGTTTTCGCGGTTAGCGATTACAACGGTTTTAGCGTTCTTGCTTTATATATTAGTAAGACATTAATAACTTCTCAGAAGTTTCAAAATGTATGAATAATATGAATATCCTAAATAATTATTTCTTTATTATAAAGTAACAAAAAGGCCTTGCCAATGAAAAGTATCAACTTAACAAATTATATAATAGAACTCTTACTGGAGTATTCATAACATAATATGTAAATTTAGATAAAACATAAATAAAATAAATTAAACCAGAATGATGAATTTAATTAAGATAAAAGGTCTGCCGACAGTTGGAATCAATCCCAAGAATGCAAAATGATTCGAGAAGCGGCATGAAACTTAGTCATCTTAGCTAAACCAATAACCCAATAACCTCCGAAGCTTATCCTACAGTTCATAACAATTATAAGGAAGACTAAAAAATTATTGGTTATATCTGAGCTGCCGTCCTTAAAAAAAATCTGGATATTTTTTAAAAATACTACTAGACTTCAAAATAAGTATTAAAAGTACAAAAAAAAAAAAAAAACAAATGTCTTGAAATTAAAAGTCTGTGCATAAGATTATAAGCATGTAGTTCCACGACTTAATTAAATAAGATTGATAGATAATATTGAAGCAAAAACGAGATCAAGAGTCAGTTAAATAGCATATACTTAGTTACAGACAGAAGAGAGAGAAACTCGTGTCGTCGCTTGCTTTGGCTGTGTTCTCAGCTATATAGCTATAGTCGACATTTCCACTCCTGTTCTAGTAGGTGCACATTCGGTAAACCCCTTCCACGCATCCCTAAAATGTGCGTATACATGCTCATTTCCACGCGAATCCACTCCTCTTTTCGTAGGCACACGTTCTTCGATACGACTCTCGCACTCTAGAAAAATGTGCGCCTGGTTCGACGGCTGGCCGCAGTGGGTCGCTCCGATTAGTGATAAGATCAGAAAGTCTCGCACCGTAGCATTAACGCTACCACTTTCTTGAGATATAGGCTAGACGGTGGGGACGTGAAAACTTTAGTAATGCTAGTTTTTGACAGACGTATGGAATTGTGTAACTCTTTATAAAATTCATAGTGATAATTCTAGTTAGCACAGCTGTAAAGCTGGTATTTTTTTTACAATTTTTTTTTTTTAAAAAAGGTGTTCCTTACCGGCACAGGAGCCAAGATAATTTTTTTTTTTTTTTTTTTTTTTTTTTTTTTTTTTTTCTTTAAAAAAAAAGTATGAACGTAATAGACGTCGCACTGCTTAAATTTAAAGGAGTTAAAGTTAAATACTCTTATTTTTATCAAAAAAATATACCGTATCGACATTGTATAAAATAGTATTAAATAACAGTTGTCGAAGTTGATCAAGCTCAGCGCACCAAATCATCTGTGGCAGCGGAGTGAGGGAAAAAACCAGCTGCCACTGCAGAAGTGAATTCGAGTGCTTTAAATCGTGCGCACTTACAAAACCAGCAATATTTTGGCTTCTTCATTACCCACATAAATTCTCTTATTCATTTGGTTTTTTTTGGGGGGGGGGGTATAAAAATTTCTCTATTTTTCATGTCTAGGGCATGTATAGCAAATTTTTCGAGCCGATTCTTAGAAAAAAAAGGTACATCTTAAACCAAAGCAATTCGAATAAAATCGTCTGTGCCCGAAAAGTGCATTTTTTAATCCAAGCGTGACGGATCTCGGGACCCTTAACAGAAGCGAAGCTGCCTCATATATGTGGCAGCGAAACATTATCCTACATTAATTGTACCAATAATGTCTGTAGATACACACATACATATACATACCAAAGCATACGAGAGCGCCCACACACTAACCCACCCACACACTCCTACACACATATATTTCTGGGAAAATATGCAACAATTTAATGTCAAATATGGAAGTATACATTGTTTGCTGAAAGTAAATAAATAATCAGACAAAAAAAAAGTAAAATTGAAAAAAATGAACAAAATGAATATAGTTAAAATAATAGTATTTATTCGGATAGAGTATGGCGGTATATACAAAGTATAAACACAATCGGTATGAATATACATTCCAACATCAATTGATAAACAATAAAATTTTTGTGTTAGTATTGTAAAAAAAACTACAGAGTACGTTTGGCACTGTTCAGAGTACTTAGGCTCTTTTTTGATCCGCATTTTGGATCTTGAACTTAATTTTGGAACTTGACTGGTTTTAACTATAGTTGAACACATATATGTATGATCATTTAATTTAAAAATAACAATATCGGTTTTTGATAACTGAAATATGATGCGTATACTATCGATTTAATATTATCTAGAAGTATTGCAAAAATTGCATCAATAGTTGTCCCTAATCGTGTTGTAGAAATCTGCGGATCTGTAATTAATCTTAATTGAAATTTATCAAAGTGTGTGTGTGTTCACTGCACGCGCGCGCGCACACGCACACACACACACACACACACACACACGTAAACAATGTACATGGAACATACAGCCGCATAAGTATACAGTACGACGTAGTAAGACGAATACGAACTACGAAGTCGGTGAGAGATCAGAGAAAGCCTTCGAGACGGCAAAACTCGATTGCTTCCGAGCTCGTACGACCAACTTCGAATACGACAGCAGCAGCAGCAGCAGTAGCAGCAGCTATATATATGTATATACATGTCCCGCTATTGCGATACTGAGCGAAGTGGAGGAAGCTTGTCGGTCGTTTTAAATCTGTCACTTTTTGCCAGCTCACTCACAGCTCTAGAACGCCCCATAAGAAGCTTCGCTTCAAAAAACCATCATAAAATCTGTAAAAATCAGTTTTTATTAAATATTTCTATGGGATACTCAAGTTGAATAGTTTAATGATTTTTTTGGCTTGGTCTGACCAGTAAAACCCGTTTGTGGAAAAAATGATGCAATTTTCAATTAAGGAAAAAAAAAATGTTATCGTTCATAACTGGATAAATAGTTGACCAATGACGCTAAAATTATTTAAGCATGTTTGGCTCAACATAAACATCATTTAAAAAAATTTTTAGCCATCAAGGTGCAATCACTTTTTATTAAAAAAATAGTGAAAAAAAAAGATTGTTCTAACTTATGACACTATTTGCTGGTTAACAATTGCAGTAAGCGACCTCTATCATTGCTCATTTTTTAATAAAATTTTAGAAGGAACAATTTTCTTGATGCATGTGCTGTACTAAGAGTTAAGAGCAACGGAGATATTATAGAAAATAGAGTAAAAACACTTTTTTTCGTAACTAATTGTTATTTATAAAATGAAGCACACCAAAAATTTTGGCGCAAACTTAGGGGTTCAACTTCACCCCAAAACAAAGCGATTCCAACAATAAAATCGCCTGTACCCGAAAAATACACTCACAACTCCTCACTGTCTAGCCTATCATCTCTGTGGAAAAAGCCAGAGATACCCCCGAAAACGTGATAAAGCGGGGTCTCGAACCCGAGCCCTTAAGGCAGAAGGCAAGCGCTCTAACACTTAAGCCAGTAGTTCTATGCTTGCATCTGTACAGAAAACCCCGAAAGCAAAACGGCATGATAAAAAAACTATTTTAATAAAATTTATACAAAATTAATATAGTTACTAAAGCAATAAACTGACTCTCAGGACAAACAACGAAAAACGAATCTTTGTTTTCTTATGTACATCTTTATTTTTACTTGCAACTGCTCTAATAAATTTTTAAATAGAATCACTATTTTACATATAAATAAAAGTAACTTAATCAAATAAAAACTTCTAATTTTGTCTTATAACACCACAAATAAGAAATACCCCTTAAATAAATGAAAGACGCCCAACGGAAAAAATTAATGTAAAAAAACGTAGCAAACCGTAACTTTCTGTGATAAAATGTAACGTTTGGTAGGATTTCGGACCACAGTTACAGTTTGTTACGTTTTGTTATGTTTTATTATAGTCTGCTACGACCCAACACATTATCTTGTGACTCGTTGCATTTCATTATAATTCTAAAAAGACACTTGAATCTCGTGAAAAAGCAACTGTAGGAAAATCTAAAAAACTGCAAGGAAGCGTTGTCATCTGTAATATTTTATAACAGCTTACAGTATTTTGCAGTTTGTTACACTCTTTTTATATTCCGTAATCATTGATAACTTTTAGACACATTTCCTTACGATTTCGAATAAAATGTGCCTTACATGAAAAAAAATTGAGCAATTATTATGAAAAATTATTAGTGTAATAGTATGTGGTAAATCATATCACAACGTAAAAAAATGTAAAAAAACGTAACACAACATAATAAAATATGTATAGAAACGTTCGAAATCCATGAGAATATTACAGTTCCTTACATTTTCTTACATTTTCTTGCTGGTTCCGGCATATTATTACACATGTTTACTTTTTTCTTACATTTTGTTACGTTTTCAAATTTCCACTGGGGACTTGTTACACAATTTGAGAAAAGTTTTTAACTATATAGACTATATTTTCTAGCTGAAAACTGTTTACTTCTTATAATTAATTTGAGAAAATACACGATTAATGCATTATATGTGCCAATTTAATCTTATCTTATTGTCATTACTATTTACTACAAACGTATGTTCTGTTGTTAAAAAATGTTATCAGTACAAAATGATAAATGGAACTCCCTTCAATCTTCTTTTTTACTCAATCTAGGTAGATGAAGCAAAACGATAAATTAATTAATTCTGAATAATCAATAGTGCCCCAATGGAAATAAAAACCGATTGCATCAGTATGATGGCGCAACGTGAAATTCTCGAAATAAATTTTAAAAAATATTTTTTAGACCACGGCATACACAGCAAATTGTTTGAGCCCATTCTCAAAAAAGAAAAGGTTTCTTATTGCTGAGCTTTTGAAATTTTCTCATTTCCGCAAAACAAATAACCTTTATACTACAACAAATAACCTTCACTTTTAACTGGTACTTTTCTCTTTTTTCAACCATATTCCTCTTTTTCCTCGGTATCAAATATTAACCAGAAAATAAATCTAACTTACAATTGGTAAAATTAGTTTTTGTTCATCGAAAACCAGTAAAGAATTGATGACTTGAAAAAGGTTGTTTATGTTATAAATCAAAGTTACTTATACCAATCTCAAGTACGTCCTGTGCAAATAAATGATCGTAGCTAACCCATTCGTACAATTGTATAATATTTACCGTGATAGTACTCTATTAACACTTGAGAATGTTAGCTACGCATCATGAAAAAATGACTGTATTTTGTATTTTTAGTATTGTTATTGTAATTATCATTATTATTATTAATTTAACGGACGTAATTACTTTGCAGAAAAATAACTGTTGTATAACTTGTGACATTACAGATATTTTTACACTTTAATACAAAAATATTAAAAGACCACCTCATAAAAGTTATCCTTGAGTGAACTATACAGTTAAAATGTTTATTAATCAATAACTGCCAATAACTTACCTCTGAATTTCGATTCCTATACATCTTACTGCTTTTGATGACGATCATGAAGGAATTAAATAACTTTCTAAATACATAGAGGATGATTATGCTATCAGCGTTTCATGAAATTATTTTATTTTAAATTACCTAAATGTAATAAAACATATCAGTGAGATATCAAATGTATCAAATTGAGTCAAACCTTTAAAATTAAAATTTAGTAAATATTTCATAAAATTCTTTATACTAATATACATTCACTAAATAACACGACGAAATATTTTCGTGCAGAGATAGCATAGTAATTGAAATTTAACGCATTGCGGGATATCGTATACATGAAAGTTTGTACACATACATCGAAATTGCTATGATTTGTCATAAAGCTACAAAGCTACTTTGGCTGCGTTGGGAAAACCCACATAGCACTCACGCCATCTGCGGGCAAGCTCGGAACTACGGAAAAAAGGCTTTTTATCATACTGAAATGTCTGAAATTAATTTGAGCAATGATGCTTAATTATAGCATCAGCAAAATAACCGGATGACACTTGGTAACATTGCAGTAAAAGCGATTTCAAACCTTTAGTCCATTTCTGCTAATGCTCCTTATTCATCAAAAACCAAGATATAGGGCGATGAAAAAAAATTTTTTTTTGCTTGTCAACCAAACCAAACTACAAGTAACATAAAGGTTACACTTTACGTATACCACACAATTTTTGCCAGCTGAAACGTACGCGCTGATTTGAAACACTAAATTATTTTTTTTTTTTAATTTTCAATTAATTCAAAAAAAATTGGTCTTAAGCGCACGCATCTTCCAAATCAGCGAATTTTGCTTTTTTCGAATTTTTTTATTTTTTTGTGTAATTCTTGCTTCTTAAATTGATTGTAAAAATTTTTTGGTTCGATTTAGCCATTAATTTTTTTTTTTTTTTTTTTTTTTTTTTTTTTTATTATATATGATATAGAAAGTCAATTTTCTTATTCACCTATAAAAATACATAAATTATTAGGTATTTTATTTTATTTTCAAAAAATTGCACATTCATGCAAATATTTAAAGAAAACCTAGAAAATCGAAAAGGTTTTTCTGGAGCTTTCATGTACCTGAACATACCTAGAAAGTAAATCCATCAAAAATCTTGCCCATATTTGCCCCTCTTTAAATAAGATGAAAGATCATATCTTAAGTAAGCGCAATAGTCCGAGGGCTAGGTCTTTTCTTGTGAACAACCAGTCTGCATCGGATAAATAAAGGTTTTTTTAGAGTTTTTTTTAGTGTATATTTTAACGCAGAATCTGAATTGACTCTTTACAATGCTTAGAGTAGTACAATTTTTTTAAAGCGCAATTGATTAAAAAATTATGAAAATATTTTGAAAAACCGAAATTTTGGTTTAAAACATTTTTTTTCTAAGAATCTGGCATATTTTAAGAAGAAAAAGTCATATAAAATTTTTTCGTAAAAAGCTTCTAAAAAAAGTTACAAATTTTTGAAGTCCCAAATCGGGCATTTTTCAATAACTATAATTGTTGATATCTTTTGATAGAAGCATTTTACAGAAAAGTATCAAGATAACACTTTTACTTCAAATGGATTAACTAATCAGAATCATGAGTTTTTTCAAATATAAGTAACACTTTTCAATATTTGGTCAAATAATTTCCTTTTTTTAAACAACCACGTACCTACACTGACACCATGCTACTAGGTATAACAGTGTAATTTAGAATTTTGCGCTGTTCGATTAGATCAGAACTAGCAAAGGTAAAATGCAGTTGAATGGTGCAAAGAAAGAAAAAATAAAATTCGTAATCAGCGAGCCCAAAAACCTTGAAAATGGTACACAGCTTGGTAACTTTATAAATTATGTGGTATTTCATGCAAGAAGGGTGTTCTTGAGGGGTAAATGGGATAGATTTATGTATGTTTGATGTAAAATTCATAATCAGCGACACCAAAAATCTTAAAGATGGTATACAACTTAGTAACTTTATATAATTATGTAGTATTTCATGCAAGGGGGTGGCTGTTAAGGGGTGAAGGGGGTGAATTTTTGTATTTTTGATATGAAATTCTGGATCAGTGACCCCAAAAACCCCTGAGTACTGAGTTTTATATCAATTACTTAATTTTTCGATTTTTGGCCACCTTTTTGCATAGAGATATAAGGATAGAGTGCGCTAATTATACTAATGTACGTAAGAGGAAGCGATACGGTAAAAGAAAGAGATGGTCGCCGAGTGTCCTCTCCATCTCTTTTTAGCTGAGCGCTGTGATTGGCTGCTGCTCAAGGGGGTATTCTGGCCGTCAGCGGCAGTTACTGACATAGGTTATTTCCTCTTGAGCATCAGCCAATCACAGCGCTCGGGTAGAAAGAGACAGAGAGGACACTCGGCAACCATCTCTTTCTTTTACCGTATCGCTGTATTCGGCCTCTAGCGCACACTGTCCTTATATCTCTATGCCTTTTTGTCGATTTGCCTTACTGTGCGGCGTGGCAGCCAAGCTTGGGCCCAGTTTTTGCCCACTTTCAATTTCTACTTGGGAATCTTGGGATAGGCGCATAGCAAATAAGGCTGCCGTTACATGGAGCGCAATAGTCTGTTTGCAGTAGAAAAACCAATCAGAGCTGTTGTGGTCTTCCTATTTTGGGAAAAAAAGTTCACCCTATTTACGTGTGCAGGAAAGACCTGTTCCTAACCAGAGATTAGTAGGGAGATTGCTGACTGCCATGCTACGGAGTGTGCCCACTTTTTCCACTGTTTTGAGCGCCCCGTCGCGGCCAAGCGGTCGAACCAGGCGCACATTTTTTTTTTATTTGAGAAGCATGGTAGGGGTATGCGCTTACGAGGAGAGGAATGGATTCGCGTGAAAACGGGCATATAGGCGCACATTTTGGAGACGCGTGGAAGGGGTATATACCGAATCTGCGCCTTCAAGGAGAGGAGTGGAAATGTCGACTATAGCTATATAGCTGAGCGACAGCCAAAGCAAGCGAAGACACGAGTTTTTCTCTTTTGACTGCAACCGAGTATATATATATGCTGTATATTTAACTGACTCTTGCTCTCGCTCTTGCTTCATTAATATGTATCAATCTTATTTAATTTAATCGTGGAATCGTGGAATCATAATTTCATGCACAAACTTTTGTTTTTGTTTTTGTTTTTTTCTTCCCCGTACTTCTAATACTTATTCTAAGATCCAGTAATATTTTGAGAAAATATTCAGCTTTTTTTTTTTAAGGATGGCAGTTCAGCTATAACCACCAATTTAATACTTTTACTCATCATATCCGCTGTAAACTGTAGGACAAGCTACCCTTATATCTCTATGCAGGCAACAAAGCCAGAAAGCCTACAGCCTATACTTAATTGATTTTTGCCTGTTGCTACAAAAAATAAATTAAACTTAAATTAGATATCATTTTGAGACTTTTTTCGTTTGTGCATGAATTTTTTGTTGTTTTTCTACACTGCTTTACTTTTTAACAACAAAAACGACACGAAATAAGCTATCGCTAAAATTTAAAATAAATCTGAAGAATTATTATTAAGTTATAAGAAAAATTTTTTACGACATCCTATTTATTATTTTTTTCTCGAAATAGCAAAAAACTTATTTATATGAATCGAATAAAAGTTAAATGAAGAAATATGTATAAGATACAAAAATACAATCTGAAGCTTATTGGACAATGAAAATAAAATTACTTAAGGTATTTAATATTTAATTTAAACTAAAGTGTCTGCATAAGTATTATTAATAAAAGAGTTTGTCGAGTAAAAAATACAGAATAACCAGTAAGACCACTGAAACAAAAAAAAAAGTTATCTTTTATACTGAGATTCAAACCCGAGAATGCAAAAACGAAACGATAGACACGCGTGCGAGCCACCTCTGCTACGAAAGCACTGGGAGTCTGAAGGTCGAAAGTTAATCATGTTTATGGTGAAGCTCCGAAGCTTATCCTAAATATGGAAGCTCGCTATGATTATACGATTTATTTTGCAATCTCAATTTGGTATTTATTTGTGTTAAAAATAATTTTTATTACACGTCCGAAGACTTTATTTTATAATGCGCATTATAAGATCATGTACTTACAATAATACATAATCCAGATCGTACGACGTTGCTATAATATGTAGAGATAAGTGCGCGTGTAGTAAAAAGTTATAAGATAGCGTTGTCCATGAGCGAGAAGACCAGAGAGATTTTTCTCACAATTTTTTTATCATAAGAGGTAATTAAAATAACAAAGAATCATAGTTTTTGTAAATAGTTAATGTAGGCGTTTAATGTTAGGGAATTTCCGAATCCTCGATAGCCGAGTGGTGAAGCGTGATTGTGTCACACGCGGGCTCTAGCTACCTGGGTTCGATTCCACTTGTCTGCAGACTTTTTTTCGGATATTAATGTATATCCGAAGCCGGAGTGAGTAAGTGTGTACAGAAGAAAACCGACTTGTTAACGAAATAATTTTTTATTTAAGTTTGATTTTTAAGTACCGTGGGATCAAAATGAATACTTTAAGAACTCTTTATGGATTAAGATTGAAAAAAAAAGAACTCTTGGCAAACTTGTCAAGAATTCAAAAGAGGGGACGTAAGTTGAATATTATAGGAATACTCTAAGAACACTTTAGGAACACTTTGCGAATACAAAAACAAGTTCCTTGGTGAATTCCTAAACAATTTTTTATAATTTGTGGTGTTGCCGTCTGGGATATTTAATTAAATCGTGGAACTAAATGCTCATTAATTATATACACAGAATTTTAATTTCAATACATTATTTTTTAACTCTCCCGTACTATTAACATTCCCAAATCCATTTATGTTTTCAAAAAATATATAGCTTTAACTATTTTTTAAGGTTTTCAGTACAGCTTTAACCACTAATTTATTAATTTCACACATCCTAACTGCTGTAAACTGTAGGACAAGCTCCGGAAGATATCCATAAGTAAATGTGACTTTGAAAGGGATACCTCTCGTTCTTCGGATAGCTAAGATGGTTAAGGCTTATGCCCCTTCGTAGATTGTTTTGCACTTAAGGGTTCAAATCCACTTTATGGTATATATATTTTTTTTTTTTTTTTTCATTCAATTCATCATTTTGTCTTCATTTCTTTCTTTTATGTTCCGTTAAAAAAAATATATATACCTATATGTATGTATATATATAAATTTTTTTTTTAACGAAACATAAAAGAAAGAAATGAAGACAAAATGATGAATTGAATGAAAAAAAAAAAAAAAAATATATATACCATAAAGTGGATTTGAACCCTTAAGTGCAAAACAATCTACGAAGGGGCATAAGCCTTAACCATCTTAGCTATCCGAAGAACGAGAGGTATCCCTTTCAAAGTCACATTTACTTATGGATATCCTCCGGAGCTTGTCCTACAGTTTACAGCAGTTAGGATGTGTGAAATTAATAAATTAGTGGTTAAAGCTGTACTGAAAACCTTAAAAAATAGTTAAAGCTATATATTTTTTGAAAACATAAATGGATTTGGGAATGTTAATAGTACGGGAGAGTTAAAAAATAATGTATTGAAATTAAAATTCTGTGTATATAATTAATGAGCATTTAGTTCCACGATTTAATTAAATAAGATTTATAGATAACATTGAAGCCAGAGCGAGAGCAAGTCAGTTAAATATATACACAGCATGTACTCGGTTGCAGAGTCAAAAGACTCTCAAAAAAGGAAAACTCGTGTCGTCACTTGCTTTGGCTGTGCGCTCAGAAATATACAGCTTTTTTTTTTTTTTTTTTTATTCATCATCGCCCGTAGGCTCAGACACGGCATTCTTTTACACAAGCATGGTGTTAATAAGCCACCGGTACACCGGAGTTATGACCAGATCCCATATTTTTAAACGGAGTAGTTGCGCATATATTTACAATCTTATTAACAGGTTTACAAGGAAACGATTCCATTGTAATGATTTGTGCCGAAACGAAGTCTCGTAGTTGATCTAAAGTAGGAGGATTACTGCTACTACCTAACATTTTTTGCCAATCCTTGTTCGTTTGAAAATCAAATCTACTAACTACAAGAGCGATAAATATGTCAGCATCTCCTACTGCTCTCTCTAAAGATATCAAGGAATCAACAGAACTTATCATCTCCTTAGATATGCGCTTCATTTCAGAGCAATTAAGAACTGCCTCTCATAGCTTGACAACTGAGAATAGTAGTTGTATACGTATTAATGAGACAACGTTTATTATCATCATACCGGGTTTGGTATCCCAGGCCTGTATATAACTCTCTTCAGACAAGGGTATATTTTTAATGAGGTCTGAAGCTTCACCCTTTAGATGCGCCCTAAGGTGTTGATATTTAATAATAGCTGGTAATTCTTGCTTCCTATGGACTATAGACCTATAAACATCGCAAAAATTCTCCCAACTAGCAAAATCACCATCAAATAAGGATGGCAAGTCTATTGAAGGTAAAGAAGAGAAACTCTGAAACGAACTTACATTGGCATTGGCAGGAGGTAAGGTGCCTGTTGGATTCGAATGATTATTAAGCGAATTGAAAAAATCGTTAAAATCACCCTGAACTGAATAAAAAGTATCCTCTCCCACTTCAAAGCACTCATTTTTAAAATAATCGTGAGTTGTGGGTAAAGGTTTTATAGTTATAAAATCATCATGAATAGATTTTAACTGTTCGAAAGTATCTCTGAGTTGTTGAAGCCTAAAGTCAGCCTGACCCCTGGTCATTTTTACCTGGCCAAGTTTCTTAAAGTTTGTAAAAGAACCTTTAATTTTGTTACACAGTTTAACTTGTACCTCATTAAGGTTATCCATTTTGATAAGGTAAATTTCAATTCAATTAATAAATATTCAATCAATAAATACAAACCACGCACCGTAGCCAAATTTCAGTCAGACATAAGCTAACTAATTCAACAATAACGCGTTTGTGTTATTTTGATAATTATTTATTTAACGGAATTTCTAGTAAACACCCTGGGCTATTGAGTTATAGGCACTTGTGTTATTAAAAGATACTTATTAAACAGAGGGGCTAGTTAGCGATGTAGGTCATTAGATGATAGGTGTTTGTGTTATTTTATTAATTAATTATTTTACAGAGTGGCTTGTAAGCGCCTCGAATTATTAGGTGATAGGTGCCTGTGTGATTAAAAATAATTTATTGAACAGAGTAGCTAGTAAGCGCCCTGAGTCATCAGGTTTTAGGCGCTTGTGTTATTTTAATAATTATTTAAATAACAAAGTGGTCAGTAAGCGCCCTGGGTCATGAGGTGATAGGCGCTAGTGTTATTAAAAATTATTCATTGTAGAGTGGCCAGTCAGCGCTTCGGGTCATCAGGTAATAGGCGCTTGTGTTATTTTGATAATTATTTATTTAACGAAATTTCAAGTAAGCACCCTGGGCTATTGGGTTATAGGCACTTGTGTTATTAAAAATTATTTATTGAACAGAGTGGCTAGTTAGCGATTTGGGTCATTAGATAATAGGCGTTTAAGTTATTTTATTAATTAATTATTTAACAGAGTGGCCAGTAAGCGCCCCGGATTATTGGGTGATAGCTGCCTGTGTTATTAAAAATAATTTATTAAACAGAGTGGCTAGTAAGCACCCTGGGTCATCAGGTCATAGGCGCTTGTGTTATTTTAATAATTATTTATATAACAATGTGGCCACTAAGCGCCCTGGGTCATTAGGTGATAGGCGATAGTGTTATTAAAAATTATTTCTAAAACAAAGTAGCCAGTAAGCGTCGTAGGTCATTAGGTGATAGGCATTTGTGTTATTTTTATGATTACTTATAAAACAAAGTGGCCAGTAAGCTTCCTGGGTCATAAGGTGATAGGTGCTAGTGTTATTAAAAATTATTTATTGATCAGAGTGGCCAGTAAGCGCCCTGGGTAATTAGGTGATAGGAACTTGTGTTTTCATAAATTATTTATTGAACAGATTGGCAGGTAAGCGCTTCGGGTCTTCAGGTAATAGGCGCTTGTAATATTTTAATAATTATTTATTTAACGAAATTCCTAGTAAGCGCCCTGGGCCATTGGGTAATAGGCACTTGTGTATCAAAAATTATATATTGATCAGCTAGGCCAGTAAGCGCCTTGGGTCATCAGGTAATAGGCGCTTTTGTTATTTTAATAATTATTAATTAAACAAAATTTCTAGTAAACGCCCCAGGCCATTGAGTGATAGGCGCTTGTGTTATTATAAATTATTTATTGAACAGAGGGGCTAGTTAGCGATTTAAGTCATTAGATAATAGGCGTTTGTGTTATTTTATTAATGAATTATTTAACAGAGTGGCCAGTAAGCGCCATGGATTATTGGGTGATAGCTGCCTGTGTTATTAAAAATAATTTATCAAACAGAGTGGCTAGCAGGCGCCCCAAGTCATTGGGTAATAGGCGCTTGTGTTATTAAAAATTATCAATTTAACCAAGTGGCTAGTAAGCACCTCGGGTCATAAAGTGAAAGGAGCTTGTCTAATTTTAATAATTATTTATTTAACAGAGTGTCCAGTAAACACCCTGGGTCATTGAGTGATAGGCACTTGAGTAATTAGAAGTTATTTATTGAACAGATTGGCAAGTAAGCGCCACGGGTCATCAGATGATAGGCGCTTGTGTTATTTTAATAATTATTTAGTAAACGTAGTTTGTAGTAAGCCCCCCGAGTCATCAGATAATAAGCACTTGTAATATTTTAGTGATAATTCATTAAACAGAGTGGCCAGGAAGTACCCCAGGTCATTTGGGGAAATGCGCTTGTGTTATTAAAAATCATTCATTTAACATAGTGGCTAGTAAGCACCTTTGATCATTAGGTGATAGGAGCTTGTGTTATTTTAATGATTATTCATTGGACAGAGTAGCCAGTCAGCGCCCCGGGTCATCAGCTAATAGGCGCTTGTGTTATTTTGATAGTTATTTATTTAACGAAAATTCTAGTGAGCGCCCTGGGCCATTAGGTAATAGGGACTTGTGTATTAAAAATTATATATTGAACAGCTAGGCGCGTAAGCGCCTCGGGTCATCAGGTAATAGGCGCTCGTGTTATTTTAATAATTATTAATTAAACAGAGTGGCCAGTCAGCGCTTCGGGTCATCAGCTTATAGGCGCTTGTGTTATTTTGATAATTATTTATTCAACGAAATTTCTAGTAAGCATTCTGGGCTATTAGGTCATAGGCACTTGTATATCAAAAAATTATTTATTGAACAGAAAGGCCAGCAAGCGACCTGGGTCATTGGGTGATAGGCACTTGTGTTATTTAAAATTATTCATTAAACAGCGTGGCAAGTAAGCACCCTGGGTCATCAAGTGATAGGCGCTTGTGTTATTTTCATAATTACTTATTAAACACAGTGGCCAGTGAGCTCCCTGGGTCAGTAGGTGATAGGCACTAGGGTTATTAAAAATTATTTATAGAACAGAGTGGCCAGTAAGCGCCCTTAGTTATTGGGTAATAAGCACTTGTGTTATCAAAAATTATTTATCTAACAGATTGGCTGGTAAGCACCTCGGGTCTTCAGGTGATAGGCGCTTGTTTTATTTTAATAATTATTTATTTAACAAAGTTTTAAGTAAGCGCCATGAGTTGTTGGGTGATAGGCACTTGTGTTATTAGAAATTATTAATTAAACAGAGTAGCCAGTCAGCGCCCCAGGCCAACAGCTAATAGGCACTTGTGTTATTTTTATAATTATTTATTGCACGAATTTCTAGTAAGCACCCTGGGCCACTGGGTAATAGGCACTTGCGTATCAAAATTTATATATTGATCAACTAGGCCAGTAAGAGCCTTGGGTCATCAGATGATAGGCGCTTTTGTTATTTTTATAATTATTAATTTAACGAAATTTCTAGTAAACGCCCCAGGCCATTAAGTGATAGGCGCATGTGTTATTGAAAATTATTTATTGAACAGAGGGGCTAGTTAGCGATGTGGGTCATTAGATGATAGGTGTTTGTGTTATTTTATTAATTAATTATTTAACAGAGTGGCGAGTAAGCGCCCCGGATTATTAAGTGTTAGGTGCCTGTGTGATTAAAATTAATTTATTCAACAGAGTACCTAGTAAGCGCCCTGGGTCATCAGATTTTAGGCGCTTGTGTTATTTTAATAATTATTCATATAACAAAGTGGCCAGTGAGCGCCCTGGGTCATTAGGTGATAGGCGCTAGTGTTATTAAAAATTATTCATTAAACAGAGTGGCCAGTCAGCGCTTCGGGTCATCAGCTAATAGGCACTTGTGTTACTTTGATAATTATTTATTCAACGAAATTTCTAGTAAGCTTCCTGGGCCATTAGGGAATAGGCACTTGTGTATCAAAAATTATATATTGAACAGCTAGGCCAGTAAGCGCCTCGGGTCATCGGGTGTTAGGCGCTTGTGTTATTTTAATAATTATTAATTAAACAGAGTGGCCAGTCAGCGCTTCGGGTCATCAGCTTATAGGCGCTTGTGTTATTTTGATAATTATTTATTAACGAAATTTCTAGTAAGCACTCTGGGCTATTGGGTCATAGGCACTTGTATATCAAAAATTATTTATTGAACAGAAAGGCCAGCAAGAGCCCCGGGTCATTGGATGATAGGCACTTGTATATCAAAAATCATTTATTGAACAGAAAGGCCAGCAAGCACCCCGGGTCATTGGTTGATAGGCACTTGTGTTATTTAAAATTATTCATTAAACAGCGTGGCAAGTAAGCACCCTGGGTCATCAGGTAATAGGCGCTTGTGTTATTTTTATAATTACTTATTAAACAAAGTGGCCAGTGAGCTCCCTAGGTCATTAGGTGATAGGCACTAGGGTTATGAAAAATTATTTATTGAACAGATTGGCTGGTAAGCGCCTCGGGTCATAAGGTGAAAGGAGCTTGTGTAGTTTTAATAATTATTTATTTAACAGAGTGTCAAGTAAACGCCCTAAGTCATTGAGTGATAGGCACTTAAGTTATTAAAAGTTATTTATTCAACAGATTGGCAAGTAAGCACCACGGGTCATCAGATGATGGGCGCTTGTGTTATTTTAATAATTATTTAGTAAACGAAGTTTCTAGTAAGCGCCCTGGGTCATTGGGTGATAGGCACTTGTGTTATTAAAAATTATTCATTAAACAGAGTGGCAAGTAAGCGCCTTGAGTCATCAGGTGATAGGCGCTTGTGTTATTTTAATAATTATTTATTAAACAGAGTGAACAGTAAGCGCCCCAGGTCATTGGGTGATAGGCGCTTGTGTTATTTTAACAATTATTTATTTAACAAAGTTTCTAGTAAGCGCCCCGGGTCATTGGGTGATAGGAACTTGTGTTATTAGAAATTTTTTCGTTGAACATAGTGGCAAGTAGGCGCCCCGGATCATTAGGTGATAGGCGCTTGTGTAATTTTAGTAATTATTTATGTAACAAAATGGCCAGTGAGCGCCCCGGGTTATAAGATGATAGGCGCTTGTGTTATTGAAAATCATTTATTAAACAAAGAAGCCAGCAAGCACCCTGCGTCATTGGGTGATAGGTGCTTGTGTTATTAAAAATTATTTATATAACAGAGTGGCCAGTAAAAGGCCCGGGTCATTGGGTGATAGGCGCTTGTATTATTTTGATAATTATTAATAAAACAAAGTAGCAAGTTAGCACCCTGGGTCATCAGCTAATGGGCGCTTAGGTTATTTTAATAATTATTTATTTAACAAAATTTCTAGTAAATGCCCTGGGCTATTGGGTTATAGGCACTTGTGTTATTAAAAACTAATTATTGAACAGAGGGGCTAGTTAGCGATTTGGGTCATTAGATAATAGGCGTTTGTGTTATTTTGATAATTATTGATCTAACGGAATTTCTAGTAAGCACCCTGGGCTATTGGGTTATAGGCACTTGTGTTATTAAAAGATATTTATTAAACAGAGGGGCTAGTTAGCGATGTGGGTCATTAGATAATAGGTGTTTGTGTTATTTTATTAATTAATAATTCTACATAGTGGCTTGTAAGCTCCTCGAATTATTAGGTGATAGGTGCCTGTGTAATTAAAAATAATTTATTGAACAAAGTATATAACTCTCTTCAGACAACGGTATATTTTTAATGAGGTCTAAAGCTTCACCCTTTAGATGCGCCCTAAGGTGTTGATATTTAATAATAGCTGGTAATTCTTGCTTCCTATGGACTATAGACCTATAAACATCGCGAAAATTCTCCCAACTAGCAAAATCACCATCAAATAAGGATGGCAAGTCTATTGAAGGTAAAGAAGAGAAACTCTGAAACGAACTTACATTGGCATTGGCAGGAGGTAAGGTGCCTGTTGGATTCGAATGATTATTAAGCGAATTGAAAAAATCGTTAAAATCACACTGAACTGAATAAAAAGTATCCTCTCCCACTTCAATGCACTCATTTTTAAAATAATCGTGCGTTGTGGGTAAAGGTTTTATAGTTATAAAATCATCATGAATAAATTTTAACTGTTCGAAAGTATCTCTGAGTTGTTGAAGCCTCAAGTCAGCCTGTCCCCTGGTCATTTTTACCTGGCCAAGTTTCTTAAGGTTTGTAAAGGAACCTTTAATTTTGTTACACAGTTTAACTTGTACCTCATTAAGGTTATCCATTTTGATAAGGTAAATTTCAATTCAATTAATAAATATTCAATCAATAAATACAAACCAAGCACCGTAGCAAAATTTCAGTTAGACACAAGCTAACTAATTCAACAATAACGCGTTTGTGTTATTTTGATAATTATTTATTTAACGAAATTTCTAGTAAGCACCCTGGGCTATTGGGTTATAGGCACTTGTGTTATTAAAAATTATTTATTGAACAAAGTGGCTAGTTAGCGATTTGGGTCATTAGATAATAGGCGTTTGAGTTGTTTTATTAATTAATTATTTAACAGAGTGGCCAGTAAGCACCCCGGATTATTGGGTGATAGCTGCCTGTGTTATTAAAAACAATTTATTAAACAGAGTGGCTAGTAAGCACCCTGGGTCATCAGGTCATAGGCGCTTGTGTTATTTTAATAATTATTTATATAACAAAGTGGCCACTAAGCGCCCTGGGTCATTAGGTGATAGGCGATAGTGTTATTAAAAATTATTTTTAAAACAAAGTAGCCAGTAAGCGTCGTGGGTCATTAGGTGATAGGCATTTGTGTTATTTTTATTATTACTTTTAAAACAAAGTGGCCAGTAAGCTTCCTGGGTCATAAGGTGATAGGTGCTAGTGTTATTAAAAATTATTTATTTAACAGAGGGGCTAGTTAGCGATTTGGGTCATTAGATAATAGGCGTTTGTGTTATTTTATTAATGAATTTTTTAACAGAGTGGCCAGTAAGCGCCCCGGATTATTGGGTGATAGCTGCCTGTGTTATTAAAAATAATTTATCAAACATAGCGGCTAGTAGGTCCCCCAAGTCATTGGCTAATAGGCGCTTGTGTTATTAAAAATTATTAATTTAACCAAGTGGCTAGTAAGCACATCGGGACATAAAGTAAAAGGAGCTTGTCTAATTTTAATAATTATTTATTTAACAGAGTGTACAGTAAACGCCCTGGGTCATTGAGTGATAGGCACTTGAGTTATTAAAAGTTATTTATTAAACAGATTGGCAAGTAAGCGCCACGGGTCATCAGATAATAGGCGCTTGTGTTATTTTAATAATTATTTAGTAAACGAAGTTTGTAGTAAGCGCTCCGAGACTTCAGATAATAAGCACTTGTAATATCTTAGTGATACTTCATTGAACAGAGTGGCCAGTCAGCGCCCCGGGTCATCAGCTAATAGGCGCTTGTGTCATTTTGATAGTTATTTATTTAACGAAATTTCTAGTGAGCGCCCTGGGCCATTAGGTAATAGGGACTTGTGTATTAAAAATTATATATTGAACAGCTAGGCGCGTAAGCGCCTCGGATCATCAGGTAATAGGCGATCGTGTTATTTAAATAATTATTAATTAAACAGAGTGGCCAGTCAGCGCTTCAGGTCATCAGCTTATAGGCGCTTGTGTTATTTTGATAATTATTTATTTAACGAAATTTCTAGTAAGCACTCTGGGCTATTGGGTTATAGGCACTTGTATATCAAAAATTATTTATTGAACAAAAAGGCCAGCAAGCGCCCCGGGTCATTGGATGATAGGCACTTGTATATCAAAAATCATTTATTGAACAGAAAGGCCAGCAAGCGCCCCGGGTCATTGAATGATAGGCACTTGTGTTATTTAAAATTATTCATTAAACAGAGTGGCAAGTAAGCACCCTGGGTCATCAAGTGATAGGCGCTTGTGTTATTTTTATAATTACTTATTAAACAAAGTGGCCAGTGAGCTCCCTGGGTCATTAGGTGATAGGCACTAGCGTTATTAAAAATTATTAATTAAACAGAGTAGCCAGTCAGCGCCCCAGGCCAACAGCTAATAGGCACTTGTGTTATTTTTATAATTATTTATTGCACGAATTTCTAGTAAGCGCCCTGGGCCACTGGGTAATAGGCACTTGCGTATCAAAATTTATATATTGATTAGCTAGGCCAGTAAGGGCCTTAAGTCATCAGATGATAGGCGCTTTTGTTATTTTTATAATCATTAATTTAACGGAATTTCTAGTAAACGCCCCAGGCCATTGAGTGATAGGCGCATGTGTTATTGAAAATTATTTATTGAACAGAGGGGCTAGTTAGCGATGTGGGTCATTAGATGATAGGTGTTTGTGTTATTTTATTAATTAATGATTTAACAGAGTGGCGAGTAAGCGCCCCGGATTATTAAGTGTTAGGTGCCTGTGTGATTAAAAATAATTTATTGAACAGAGTACCTAGTAAGCGCCCTGGGTCATTAGGTAATAGGCGCTTGTCTTATCGAAAAGTTATCAATTTAACCAAGTGGCTAGTAAGCGCCTCATGTCATGAAGTCAAAGGCGCTTGTGTTATTTTAAAAATTATTGATTAAACGAAATTTCTAGTAAACGCAACAGGCCATTGAGTGATAGGTGCATGTGTTATTCAAAATTATTTATTGAACAGAGGGGCTAGTTAGCGATGTGGGTCATTAGATTCTAGGTGTTTGTGTTATTTTATTAATTAATTATTCAACAGAGTGGCTAGTAAGCGCCCCGGATTATTGGGTGATAGCTGCCTGTGTTATTAAAAATAATTTATTGAACAGAGTGGCTAGTAAGCGCCCTGGGTCATCAGGTCATAGGCGCTTGTGTTATTTTAATAATTATTTATATAACAAAAAGGCCAGTAAGCGCCCTGGGTCATTAGGTGATAGGCGCTAGTGTTATTGAAATAATTTATAGAACAGAGTGGCCAGTAAGCGCCCTGGGTCATTAGGTGATAGGCATTTGTGTTATCAAAAATCATAGATTCAACAGTTTGGCAGGTAAGCGCCACGGGTCTTCAGGTGATAGGCGCTTGTGATATTTTAATATTTATTTATTTAACGAAATTTCTAGTAAGCGCCCTGGGCCATTGGGTAATAGGCACCGGTGTATAAAATTTATATATTGATCAGCTAGGCCAGTAAGCGCCTTAAGTCATCAGGTGATAGGCGCTTCCGTTATTTTAATAATAATTAATTCAACGAAATTTCTAGTAAACGCCCCAGGCAATTAAGTGATAGGCGCTTGTGTTATTAAAAATTATTTATTGAACAGAGGGGCTAGTTAGCGATTTGGGTCATTAGATGATAGGCAATTGTGTTATCAAAAATCATAAAATGAACAGATTGGCAAGTAAGCGCCCCGGGTCATTGGGTGATAGGCACTTGTGTTTTTGAAAATTATTCATTGAACAGAGTGGCTAGTAAGCACCCCGGGTCATCAGGTTTTAGGCGCTTGTGTTATTTTATTAATTATTTATATAACAAAGTGGCCAGTAAATGCCCTGGGTCATTAGGTGATACAAGCTAGTGTTATTAAAAATTATCTATAACACAGAGTGGCTAGTAAGCGCCCTGGGCCATTAGGTAATAGGCACTTGTGTTATCAAAAATCATAGATTGAACAGATTAGCAAGTAAGCGCCTCGGGTCTTTAGGTGATAGGCTCATGTGATATTTTAATAATTATTTAATTAACGAAGTTTCTAGTAAGCGCCTCGGGTCATTAGGTGATAGGCGCTTGTGTTATTAAATATTATTTATTGAACAGAGATGCTTGTAAGCGCCCTTGGTCATCAGATAATAGGCACTTGTAATATTTTAGTAATTATTTATTGAACAGACTGGCCAGTCAGCGCCCCGGTTCATCAGCTAATAGGCGCTTGTGTTATTTTGATAATGATTCATTTAACGAAATTCCTAGTGAGCGCCCTGGGCCATTAGGTAATAGGCACTTGTGTACCAAAATATATATATTGAACAGCTAGGCCAGTAAGCGACTCGGGTCATCAGGTGATAGGCGCTTGTGTTATTTTTATAATTACTTATAAAACAAAGTGGCCAGTAAGCTCCCTGGGTCATTAGGTAATAGGCGCTAGTGTTATTAAAAATTATTTATAGAACAGAGTGGCCAGTAAGCGCCCTGGGTCCTTGGGTGATAGGCGCTAGTGTTATTAAAAATTATTTATAAAACAGAGTGGCCAGTAAGCGCCCTAAGTCATTAGGTGATAGGCACTTGTGTTATTAAAAATTATTTATTGAACAGATTGGCAGGTAAGCGCTTCGGGTCTTTAGGTGATAGGCGCTTGTAATATTTTAATAATTATTTATTTAACGAAATTTCTAGTAAGCACCCTGGGCCATTGGGTAATAGGCACTTGTGTTATTTTAATAATTATTTATTTAACAAAGTTTCTAGTAAGCGCCCCGGGCCAGTGAGTGATAGGCACTTGTGTTATTTTAATAATTATTTATATATCAAAGTGGCCAGAAAGCGCCCTGGGTTATCAGGTGATAGGCACTAGCGTTATTAAAAATTATTTTTAGAACAGAGTGGCCTGTTAGCGCACTGGGTCATTAGGTAATAGGCACTGGTGTTATCAAAAATCATAAATTAAACAGATTGGCAAGTAAGCGCCTTGGGTATTCAGGTGATAGGCTCATGTGATATTTCAATAATTATTTATTTAACGAAATTTCTAGTATGCGCCCTGGGCCATTGGATAATAGGCACTTGTGTATCAAAAATTATTTATTAAACAGAAAGGCTAGCAAGCGCCCCGGGTCATTGGGTGATAGGCACTTGTGTTTTTGAAAATTATTTATTAAACAAATTGGCAGGTAAGCACCTCGGGTCTTTAGGTGATAGGCGCTTGTGTTATTGTTATAATAACTTATGAAAAAAAGTGGCCAGTAAGCTCCCTGGGTCATTAGGTGATAGGCGCTAGTGTTATTAAAAATTATTTATAAATCAGAGTGGCCAGTAAGTGCCCTGGGTCATTAGGTAATAGGCGCTAGTGTTATTAAAGATTATTTATAAATCAGAGTGGCCAGTAAGTGCCCTGGGTCATTAGGTGATAGGCGCTTGTGTTATTAAAAATTATTTATTAAACAGAGTGGCCGGTCAGCGCTTCGGGTTACAGCTTATAGGCGCTTGTGTTATTTTGATAATTATTTATTTAACGACTTTTCTAGTAAGCACCCTGGGCTATTAAGTCATAGGCACTTGTATATTAAAAATTATTTATTGAACAGAAAGGCCAGCAAGCGCCGCGGGTCATTGGGTGATGGGCACTTGTGTTATTAAAAATTATTTAGTGAACAGATTGGCAGGTAAGCACCTCGGGTCTTCAGGTGATAGGCGCTTGTGTTATTGTTATAATCACTTATAAAAAAAAGTGGCCAGTAAGCTCCCTGGGTTATTAGGTGATAGGCGCTAGAATTATTAAAAATTATTTATAGAACAGAGTGGCCAGTAAGCGCCCTGGGTCTATAGGTAATAGGCACTTGTGTTATTAAAAATTATTTATAGAACAGAAAGGCTAGCAAGCGCCCGGGTCATTGGGTGATAGGCACTTGTGTTTTTAAAAATTATTCATTGAACAGCGTGGCAAGTAAACACCCCGGGTCATCAGGTGATAGGCGCTTGTGTAATTTTTATTATTATTTATAAAACAAAGTGGCCAGTCAGCTCCCTGAGTCATTAGGTGATATGCGCTAGTGTTATAAAAAATTATTTATAAATCAGAGTGGCCAGTAAGCGCCCTAGGTTATTGGGTGATAGGCGCTTGTGTTATTAAAAATTATTTATGAAACAGAGTGGCTAGTAAGTGCCCTGGGTCATCAGATAATAGGCACTTGTAATATTTTAGTAATTATTTATTGAACAGAGTGGCCAGGAAGTACCCCAGGTTATTTGGTGACATGCGCTTGTGTTATTTAAAATCATTTATTAAACGTAGTGGCTAGTAAGCACCTTTGATCATTAGGTAATAGGCACTTGTGTATCAAAAATTATATATTGAACAGCTAGGCCAGTAAGCGCCTCGGGTCATCAGGTGATAGGCGCTTTTGTTATTTGAATAATTATTCTATGATCAGAGTGGCTAGTCAGCGCTTCGGGTCATCGGCTTATAGGCGCTTGTGTTATTTTGATAATTATTTATTTAACGACATTTCTAGTAAGCACTCTGGGCTATTGAGTCATAGGCACTTGTATATCAAAAATTATTTATTGAACAGAAAGGCCAGCAAGCGCCGCGAGTCATTGGGTGATAGGCGATTGTGTTATTAAAAATTATTTATTAAACAGATTGGCAGGTAAGCACCTCGGGTCTTCAGGTGATAGGCGCTTGTGTTATTGTTATAACAACTTATATAAAAAAGTGGCCAGTAAGCTCCCTGGGTCATTAGGTGATAGGCGCTAGAATTATTAAAAATTATTTATAGAACAGAGTGGCCAGTAAGCGCCCTAGGTCTTTAGGTAATAGGCACTTGTGTTATTAAAAATTATTTATAGAACAGAAAGGCTAGCAAGCACCCGGGTCATTGGGTGATAGGCACTTGTGTTTTTAAAAATTATTCATTGAACAGCGTGGCAAGTAAACTACCCGGGTCATCAGGTGATAGGCGCTTGTGTAATTTTTATTATTATTTATAAAACAAAGTGGCCAGTCAGCTCCCTGAGTCATTAGGTGATATGCGCTAGTGTTATAAAAAATTATTTATAGAACAGAGTAGCCAGTAAGAGCCATGGGTCATTGGGTAATAGGCACTTGTGTTATCAAAAATTAATTATAGAACAGAGTGGCCAGTATGCGCCCTGGGTCTTTAGGTGATAGGCAATTTTGTTATCAAAAATCATAAAATAAACATATTGGCAACTAAGCGCCCCGGGTCATTGGGTGATAGGTACTTGTGTTTTTGAAAATTATTTATTGAACAGCGTGGCAAGTAAACACCCCGGGTTATCAGGTGATAGGCGCTTGTGTAATTTTTATTATTATTTATAAAACAAAGTCGCCAGTCAGCTCCCTGGGTCATTAGGTGATAGGCGCTAGTGTTATTAAAAATTATTTATAAATCAGAGTGGCCAGTAAGTGCCCTGGGTCATTAGGTGATAGGCGCTTGTGTTATTAAAAATTATTTATTAAACAGAGTGGCTAGTAAGCGCCCTGGGTCATGAGGTGATAGGTGCTAGAATTATTCTAAATTATTTATAGAACAGAGTGGCCAGTATGCGCCCTGGGTCATTAGGTGATAGGCAATTGTGTTATTAAAAATCATAAAATGAACAGATTGGCAAGTAAGCGCCTCGGGTCTTCAGGTGATAGGCGCTTGTCATATTTTAATAATTATTTATTTAACGAAGTTTTAAGTAAGCGCCATGGGTCATCGGGTGATAGGCACTTGTGTTATTAAAAACTATTAATTAAACAGAGTGGCCAGTCAGCGCCCCAGGTTAACAGCTAATAGGCACTTGTGTTGTTTTTATAATTATTTATTTAACGGATTCCTAGTAAACGCCCCAGGCCATTGAGTGATAGGCGCTTGTGTTATTAAAAATTATTTATTGAACAGAGGGGCTAGTTAGCGATTTGATTTATTAGATAATAGGCGTTTGTGTTATTCTATTAATTAATTATTTAACAGAGTGGCCAGGAAGCGCCCCAGATTATTGGGTGATAGCTGCCTGTGTTATTAAAAATAATTTATTGAACAGAGTGTCTAGTAAGCACCTTCGATCATTAGGTGATAGGCACTTGTGTTATTTTATTAATTATTCATTTAACAGAGTGGCAAGTCAGCGCCCCGGGTCATCAGCAAATAGGCGCTTGTGTTATTTTAATAATTATTTATTCAACGAAATTTTTATTACGCGCCCTGAGCCATTAGGTAATAGGCACTAGTATTTCAAAAATTATATATTAAACAGCTAGGCCAGTAAGCGCCTCGGGTCATCAGGTGATAGGCGCTTGTGTTATTTTAATAATTATTCATTGAACAAAGTGGCCAGTCAGCGCTTCGGGTCATCAGCTAATAGGCGCTTGTATTATTTTGATAACTATTTATTCAACGGAATTTCTATTACGCGCCCTGGGCCATTAGGTAATAGGCACTTGTGTTTCAAAAATTATTTATTAAACAGAAAGGCCAGCAAGCGCCCCGGGTTATTGGGTGATAGGCACTTGTGTTAAAAAAAATTATTTATTGGACAGCGTGGCAAGTAAGCATTCTGGGTCATTAGATGATAGGCGCTTGTGTTATTTTCATAATTACTTACTAAACAAAGTGGCCAGTAAGCTCCCTGGGTCATTAGGTGATAGGCGCTGGTGTTATTAAAAATTATTTATAGAACAGAGTAGCCAGTAAACGCCCTGGGTCATTAGGGGATACGCATTTGTGTGATCAAAAATCATAGATTGAACAGATTGGCAGGTGAGCGCCTCGGGTCTTCAGGTGATAGGCACTTGTGATATTTTAATAATTATTTATTCGACGAAGTTTCTAGTAAGCGCCCTGGGCCATTGGGTAATAGGCACTTGTGTATCAAAATTTATATATTGATTAGCTAGGCCAGTAAGCGCCTTGGGTTATCAGGTGATAAGCGCTTCTGTTATTTTAATAATAATTAATTGAACGAAATTTCTAGTAAATTTATCAAGCAATTGAGTGATAGGCGCTTGTGTTATTAAAAATTATTTATAACACAGAGTGGCCAGTAAGCGCCCTGGGTCATTAGGTGATAGTTACGTGTGTTATTAAAAATTATTTATTGAACAGATCGGCAAGTGAGCGCCTCAGGTCTTTAGGTGATGGGCTCTTGTGTTATTTTAATAATTATTCATATATCAAAGTGGCCAATGAGCTCCCTGGGTCATTAGGTAATAGGCACTTGTGTTATCAGAAATCATAGATTAAACAGATTGGAAAGTAAGCGCCTCGAGTCTTCAGGTGATAGGCGCTTGTAGTATTTTAATAATTATTTATATAACAAAGTGGCCAGTAAGCGCCCTGGGTTATTAGGTGATAGGCACTTGTGTTATCAAAAATCATATATTTAAAAGATTGGCAATTAAGCGCCTCGGGTCTTCAGGTGATAGGCTCTCGTGATATTTTAACAATTACTTCATTAACGAAGTTACTAGTAAGCACCCCGGGTCATTGGGTGATAGTCGCTTGTGTTATTAAAAATTACTTATTGAACAGAGTGGCTAGTAAGCGCCCTGGGTCATTAGATGAAAGGCATTTGTAATATTTTATTTATTTATTATTTAACAAAGTAGCCAGTAAGCGCCCCGAATTATTAGGTGATAGGCACCTGTGTTATTAAAAATAATTAATTAAACAGAGTTGCTAGTAAGCGCCCTGAGTCATCAGATAATAGGCACTTGTAGTATTTTAGTAATTATTCATTGAACAGTGTGGTTAGAAAGTACCCCGGGTCATTTGGAGACATGCGCTTGTGTTATTGAAAATTATTTATTAAACAGAGTGGCCAGTAAGCGCCCTAGGTTATTAGGTAATAGGCAATTGTGTTATTTCAATAATTATTCATTTAACAGAGTGGCCAGTCAGCACCCTGGGTCATTAGCTAATAGGCGCTTGTGTTATTTTGATAATCATATCGAACTTATTTTTTAGTAAGCGCCCTGGGCCATTAGGTAATAGGCACTTGTGTATCAAAAATTATATATTGAACAGCTAGGCCAGTAAGCGCCTCGGGTCATCAGGTGATAGGCGCTTTTGTTATTTGAATAATTATTCTATGAACAGAGTGGCCAGTCAGCGCTTCGGGTCATCAGCTTATAGGCGCTTGTGTTATTTTGATAATTATTTATTTAACGACATTTCTAGTAAGCACTCTGGGCTTTTGAGTCATAGGCACTTGTATATTAAAAATTATTTATTGAACAGAAAGGCCAGCAAGCGCCGCGAGTCATTGGGTGATAGGCACTTGTGTTATTAAAAATTATTTATTAAACAGATTGGCAGGTAAGCACCTCGGGTCTTCAGGTGATAGGCGCTTGTGTTATTGTTATAATAACTTATAAAAAAAAGTGGCCAGTAAGTGCCCTGGGTCATTAGGTGATAGGCGCTAGTGTTATTAAAAATTATTTATAAATCAGAGTGGCCAGTAAGTGCCCTGGGTCATTAGGTGATAGGCAATTGTGTTATCAAAAATCATAAAATATCAGATTGGCAACTAAGCGCCCCGGGTCATTGGGTGATAGGCACTTGTGTTTTTGAAAATTATTTATTGAACAGCGTGGCAAGTAAACACCCCGGGTCATCAGGTGATAGGCGCTTGTGTAATTTTTATTATTATTTATAAAACAAAGTGGCCAGTCAGCTCCCTTGGTCATTAGGTGATAGGCGCTAGTGTTATTTTAATAATTATTTATATAACAAAGTGGCCAGTGAGCGCCCTGGGTCATTAGGTGATAGGCGCTAGTGTTATTAAAAAATATTTATATAACAAAGTGGCCAGTGAGCGCCCTGGGTTATTAGGTGATAGGCACTTGTGTTATTTTGATAATTATTTATTTAATGAAATTTTTAGTAAGCGCCCTGGGCCATTAGGTAATAGGCACGCGTGTATTAAAAATTTTATATTAAACAGCTAGGCCAGTAAGCGCCCCAGTTTATCAGCTAATAGGTGCTTGTGTTATTTCGGTAATCATTTATTTAACGAAATTCCTAGTAAACGCACCAGGCCGTTGAGTGATAGGCGCTTGTGTTATTAAAAATTATTTAGTAAACAGAGGAACTAGTTAGCGATTTTGGTCATTAGATGATAGGTGTTTGAGTTATATAATTAATCAATGATTTAACAGACTGGATAGTAAGCGCCACAGATTATTAGGTGATAGGTGCCTGTGTTAATAAAAATAATTTATTAAAAAGAGTGGCTAGTAAGCGCCACGGGTCATCAGGTAATCGGCGCTTGTGTTATTTTAATAATTATTTATATAACAAAGTGGCCAGTAAGCGCCCTGGGTCATTAGGTGATAGGCGCTAGTGTTATTAAAAATTATTTATAGAACAAAGTGGCCAGTAAGCGCCCTGGGTCATTAGGTGATAGGCACTTGTGTTATCAAAAATTATTTACATAACAGAGTGGCTAGTAAGCTCCCCGGGTCATGAGGTAATAGGCGCTTGTGTTATTTGATTAATTATTTATATAACAAAGTGGCCAGTAAGCACCCTGGATCATTAGGTGATAGGTGCTAGTGTTATTGAAAATTATTTATAAAACAGAGTGGCCAGTAAGCGCCCTGGGTCATCAGGTAATAGGCGCTTCAGTTATTTGAATAATTATTTATATAACAAAGTGGCCAGGAAGCGCCCTGGGTCATTAGGTGATAGTAGCTAGTGTTATTTTAAAAATTATTTATATAACAAAGTGGCCAGTAAATGCCCTGGATCATTAGGTGATAGGTGCTAGTGTTATTAAAAATTATTTACAGAACAGAGTGGCCAGTAAGCGCCCTGGGCCATTGAGTAATAGTCACTTGTGTATCAGAAATTATATATCGATCAGCTAGGCCAGTAAGCGCCCTGGGTCATTAGGTGATAGGCACTTTCGCTATCAACAATCATAGTATAAACAGATTGGCAAGTAAATGCCTTGGGTCTTTAGGTGATAGGCGCTTGTGTTAATTTGATAATTATTTATATAATAAAGGGGCAAGAAAGCGCCCTGGGTCATTAGGTAATAGGCGCTAGTGTTTTAAAAAATTATTTACAAAACAAAGTGGCCAGTAAGCACCCTTGGTCATTGGGTGATAGGCACTTGTGTATCAAAAATTATATATTGATCAGCTGGGCCAGTAAGCGCCCTGGGTCATTAGGTGATAGGGGCTTGTGACATTTTAATAATTATTTATATAACAAAGTGGCCAGTAAGCGCCTCGGGTCATCAGGTAATAGGCGCTTGAGTTATTTTAATAATTATTTATATAACAAAGTGGCCAGTTAGCGCCCTGGGTCTTTAGGTGATAGGCGGTTGTGTTATTTTAAAAATTATTTATATAACAAAGTGGCCAGAAAGTGTTCTGGGTCATTAGGTGATAGTCGCTAGTGTTATTAAAATTTATTTACAGAACAGAGTGGCTAGTAAGCACCCTGGGTCATAAGGTATAAGGCGCTTGTGTTGTTTTAATAATTATCATATAACAAAATGGCCAGTAAGTGCTCTGGGTCTTTAGGTGATAGGTGCTAGTGTTATTAAAAATTATTTATAGAACAGAGTGGCCAGTAAGCGCCCTAGATCATAAGGTGATAGGTGCTAGTGTTATTAAATATTATTTACAGAACAGAGTGGCCAGTAAGCGCCCTTGGTCATTGGGTGATAGGCACTTGTGTTATAAAAAATTATTCATTAAACAGAGTGGCCAGTCAGCGCTCCAGGTCAACAGCTAGTAGGCACTTAAGTTATTTTTATAATTATTCATTTAACGAAATTTTTAGTAAGCGCCCTGGGCCATTGGGTAATATTCACTTGTGTATCAAAAATTATATATTGATCAGCTAGGCCAGTAAGCGCCCTGGCTCATTAGGTGATAGGCACTTTCGCTATCAAACATCATAGTAAAAACAGATTGGCAAGTAAGTACCTTGGGTCTTTAGGTGATAGGCGCTTGTGTTAATTTAATAATTATTAATATAATAAAGTGGCCAGGGAGCGCCCTGGGTCATTAGGTGATAGGCGCTAGTGTTTTGAAAAATTATTTACAGAACAGAGTGGCCAGTAAGCGCCCTGCGTCATTGGGTGATAGACACTTGTGTTATCAAAAATTATTATTAAACAGAAAAGCTAGTAAGCGCCCTAGATCATTAGGTGATAGGCGCTTGTGTTATATTAATAATTATTTATTTACCAGAGTGGCCAGTTAGTGCTCCGGGTTATTAGGTGATAGGTGCTAGTCTTATTTAAAATTATTTATAGAACAGAGTGGCCAGTAGGCGCCCCGGATCATTAGGTGATAGGCGCTAGTGTTATTCAAAATTATTTACAGAACAGAGTGGCCAGTAAGCGCCCTTGGTCATTGGGTGATAGGCACTTGTGTTATAAAAAATTATTCATTAAACAGAGTGGCCAGTCAGCGCTCCAGGTCAACAGCTAGTAGGCACTTACGTTATTTTTATAATTATTTATTTAACAAAATTTTTAGTAAGCGCCTGGGCCATTGGGTAATAGTCACTTGTGTATCAAAAATTATATATTGATCAGCTAGGCCAGTAAGCGCCCTGGGTCATTAGATGATAGGGGCTTGTGACATTTTAATAATTATTTATATAACAAAGTGGCCAGTAAGCGCCCCGGGTCATCAGGTAATAGGCGCTTGAGTTATTTTAACAATTATTTATATAACAAAGTGGCCAGTGAGCGCCCTGGTTCTTAAGGTGATAGGCGCTTGTGTTATTTTAAAAATTATTTATATAACAAAGTGGCCAGTGAGTGCCCTGGGTCATTAGGTGATAGTCGCTAGTGTTATTAAAATTTATTTACAGAACAGAGTGGCTAGTAAGCGCCCTGGGTCATAAGGTATTAGGCGCTAGTGTTATTTTAATAATTATCATTTAACAAAATGGCCAGTAAGTGCTCTGGGTCGTTAGGTGATAGGTGCTAGTGTTATTAAAAATTATTTATTAAACAGAGTGGCCAGTAAGCGCCCTGGATCATCAGGTGATAGGTGCTAGTGTTATTAAAAATTATTTACAGAACAGAGTGGCCAGTAAGCGCCCTTGGTCATTGGGTAATAGGCACTTGTGTTATAAAAAATTATTCATTAAACAGAGTGGCCAGTCAGCGCCCCAGGTCAACAGCTAGTAGGCACTTAAGTTATTTTTATAATTATTTATTTAACGAAATTTTGAGTAAGCTCCCTGGGCTATAGGGTAATAGTCACTTGTGTATCAAAAATTATATATCGATCAGCTGGGCCAGTAATCGCCCTAGCTCATTAGGTGATAGGCACTTTCGCTATCAAAAATCATAGTATAAATAGATTGGCAAGTAAGTACCTTGGGTCTTTAGGTGATAGGCGCTTGTGTTAATTTGATAATTATTAATATAATAAAGTGGCCAGGGAGCGCCCTGGGTCATTAGGTGATAGGCGCTAGTGTTTTGAAAAATTATTTACAGAACAGAGTGGCCAGTAAGCGCCCTGGGTCATTGGGTAATAGGCACTTGTGTTATCAATAATTATTTATTAAACAGAAAGGCTAGTAAGCGCCTTTGATCATTAGGTGATAGGCGCTTGTGTTATTTCAATAATTATTTATATAAAAAAGTGGCCAGTGAGTACCCTTGGTCATTAGGTGATAGTCACTAGTGTTATTAAAATTTATTTACAGAACAGAGTGGCTAGTAAGCGCCCTGGGTCATAAGGTATAAGGCGCTTGTGTTATTTTAATAATTATCATACAACAAAATGGCCAGTAAGTGCTTTGGGTCTTTAGGTAATAGGTGCTAGTGTTATTAAAAATTATTTATAGAACAGAGTGGCCAGTAAGCGCCCTAGATCATTAGGTGATAGGTGCAAGTGTTATTGAAAATTATTTACAGAACAGAGTGGCCAGTAAGCGCCCTTGGTCATTGGGTAATAGGCACTTGTGTTATAAAAAATTATTCATTAAACAGAGTGGCCAGTCAGCGCCCCAGGTCAACAGCTAGTAGGCACTTAAGTTATTTTTATAATTATTTATTTAACGAAATTTTGAGTAAGCGCCCTGGGCCATTGGGTAATATTCACTTGTGTATCAAAAATTATATATCGTTCAGCTAGGCCAGTAAGCGCCCTGGCTCATTAGGTGATAGGCACTTTCGCTATCAAAAATCATAGTAAAAACAGATTGGCAAGTAAGTGCCTTGGGTCTTTAGGTGATAGGAGCTTGTGTTAATTTGAGAATTATTAATATAATAAAATGGCCAGGGAGCGCCCTGGGTCATTAGGTGATAGGGACTAGTGTTTTGAAAAATTATTTACAGAACAGAGTGGCCAGTAAGCGCCCTTGGTCATTGGGTGATAGGCACTTGTGTTATAAAAAATTATTCATTAAACAGAGTGGCCAGTCAGCGCCCCAGGTCAACAGCTAGTAGGCACTTAAGTTATTTTTATAATTATTTATTTACTAGAATGGCCAGTTAGTGCTCCGGGTCATTAGGTGAAAGGTGCTAGTGTTATTAAAAATTATTTATAGAACAGAGTGGCCAGTAAGCGCCCTGGATCATTAGGTGAGAGGCGCTAGTGTTATTCAAAATTATTTACAGAACAAAGTGGCCAGCAAGCGCCCCGGGTCATCAGGTAATAGGCGCTTGAGTTATTTTAATAATTATTTATATAACAAAGTGGCCAGTGAGTGCCCTTGGTCATTAGGTGATAGTCGCTAGTGTTATTAAAATTTATTTACAGAACAGAGTGGCTAGTAAGCGCCCTGGGTCATAAGGTATAAGGCGATTGTGTTCTTTTAATAATTATCATATAACAAAATGGCCAGTAAGTGCTTTGGGTCTTTAGGTGATAGGTGCTAGTGTTATTAAAAATTATTTATTGAACAGAGTGGCCAGTAAGCGCCCTAGATTATTAGGTGATAGGTGCAAGTGTTATTAAAAATTATTTACAGAACAGAGTGGCCAGTAAGCGCCCTGGGCCATTGGGTAATATTCACTTGTGTATCAAAAATTATATATCGATCAGCTAGGCCAGTAAGCGCCCTGGCTCATTAGGTGATAGGCACTTTCGCTATCAAAAATCATAGTAAAAAGAGATTGGCAAGTAAGTGCCTTGGGTCTTTAGGTGATAGGCGCTTGTGTTAATTTGATAATTATTAATATAATAAAGTGGCCAGGGAGCGCCCTGGGTCATTAGGTGATAGGCACTAGTGTTTTGAAAAATTATTTACAGAACAGAGTGACCAGTAAGCGCCCTGGGTCATTGGGTGATAGGCACTTGTGTTATCAAAAATTATTTATTAAACAGAAAGGCTTGTAAGCGCGCTCGATTATTAGGTGATAGGCGCTTGTGTTATATTAATAATTATTTATTAACCAGAGTGGCCAGTTAGTGCCCCGGGTTATTAGGTGATAGGTGCTAGTGTTATTAAACATTATTCATAGAACAGAGTGGCCAGTAAGCGCCCTGGATCATTAGGTGATAGGCGCTAGTGTTATTCAAAATTATTTACAGAACAGAGTGGCCAGTAAGCGTCCTTGGTCATTGGGTGATAGGCACTTGTGTTATAAAAATTTATTCATTAAACAGAGTGGCCAGTCAGCGCTCCAGGTCAACAGCTAGTAGGCATGTAAGTTATTTTTATGATTATTTATTTAACGAAATTCTTAGTAAGCGCCCTGGGCCATTGGGTAATAGTCACTTGTGTATCACAAATTATTTATTGAACAGAAAGGCCAGCAAGCGCCCTGGGTTATTGGGTGATAGGCACTTGTGTTATCAAAAATAATTTATTAAACAGAAAGGCTAGTAAGCGCCCTTGATTATTAGGTAATAGGCGCTTGTGTTATAATAATAATTATTTATTTACCAGAGAGGCCAGTTAGTGCCTTGGGTCATTAGGTGATAGGTGCTAGTGTTATTAAAAATTATTCATAGAACAGAGTGGCCAGTAAGCGCCCTGGATCATTAGGTGATAGGCGCTAGTGTTATTCGAAATTATTTACAGAACAGAGTGTTATTAAAAATCATTTATTAAACAGAGTGGCTTGTAAGCGCCCTGGGTCATCAGGTAATAGGTGCTTGGGTTATTTTAATAATTATTTATATAACAAAGTGGCCAGTAAGCGCCCTGGGTCATGAGGTGATAGGTGCTAGTGTCATTAAAAATTATTTATGGAACAGAGTGGCCAGTAAGCGCCCTGGATCATCAGGTGATAGGCGCTAGTGTTATTAAAAATTATTTACTGAACAAAGTGGCTAGTAAGCGCCCTGGGTCATCAGACACTAGGCACTTGTGATATTTTAGTAATTATTCATTGAACAGAGTGGCCAGAAAGTACCCCGGGTCATTTGGTGACATGCGCTTGTGTTATTAAAAATAATTTATTAAACAGAGTGGCTAGTTAATGCCTTTGATCATTAGGTGATAGGCGCTTGTGTTATTTTAATAATTATTTATTTACGAGAGTGATCAGTTAGCACCCTGGGTCATTAGGTGATAGGTGCTAGTGTTATTAAAACTTATTTATAGAACAAAGTGGCCAGTAAGTGCCCTGGATCATAAGGTGATAGGTGCTAGTGTTATTAAAAATTATTTACAGAACAGAGTGGCCAGTGAGCGCCCTGGGCCATTGAGTAATAGTCACTTGTGTATTAAAAATTATATATCGATCAGCCAGGCCAGTAAGCGCCCTGGCTCATTAGGTGATAGGCACTTTTGCTATCAAAAATCATAGTTTAAACAGATTGGCAAGTAAATGCCTTGGGTCTTCAGGTGATAGGCGCTTGTGTTAATTTGATAATAATTTATATAATAAAGTGGCCAGGAAGCGCCCTAGGTCATTAGGTGATAGGCGCTAGTGTTTTGAAAAATTATTTATAAAAAAAAGAGGCCAGTAAGTGCCCTGGGTTATTGGGTGATAGGCACTTGTGTTATCAAAAATTATTTATTAATCAAAGTGGCTAGAAAGCACCCTGGGTCATCAGATACTAGGCACTTGTAATATTTTAGTTATTATTTATTGAACAGAGTGGCCAGAAAAAACCCCGGGTCATTTAGTGACATGCGCTTGTGTTATTAAAAATTATTCATTAAACAGAGTGGCCAGTCAGCGCCCCAGGTCAACAGCTAGTAGGCACTTAAGTTATTTTTATAATTATTTATTTAACGAAATTTTGAGTAAGCGCCCTTGATCATTGGGTGATAGGCACTTGTGTTATCAAAAATTATTTATTAAACAAAGAGGCTAGTAAGCGCCCTAGGTCATCAGATACTAGGCACTTGTAATATTTTAGTTATTATTCATTGAACAAAGTGGCCAGAAAGTACCCCGGTTCATTTGGTGACATGCGCTTGTGTTATTAAAAATTATTTATTAAACAGAGTGGCTAGTAAATGCCTTTAATCATTAGGTTATAGGCGCTTCTGTTATTTTAATAATTATTCATTTACCAGAAAGACCAGTTAGCACTCCGGGTCATTAGGTGACAAGTGCTAGTGTTATTAAAAATTATTTATAGAACAGAGTGGCCAGTAAGTGCCCTAAATCATTAGGTAAGAGGCGCTAGTGTTATTAAAAATTATTTACTGAACAGAGTGGCTAGTAAGCGCCACAGGTCATTGGGTGATAGGCACTTGTGTTATTAAAAATTATACATTAAACAGAGTAGCCAGTCAGCGCCCCAGGTCAACACCTAGTAGGCACTTGTGTTATTTTTATAATTATTTATTTAACGAAATTTTTAGTAAGCGCCCTGGGCCATTGCGTAATAGGCACTTGTGTATCAAAAATTATATATTGATCAGCTAGGCCAGTAAGCGCCTTGCGTCATCAGGTGATAGGCGCTTTTGTTATTTTAATAATTATAAATTTAACGAGATTTCTAGTAAATGCCTCAGGCCATTGAGTGATAGGCGCTTGCGTCGTTAAAAATTATTAATTGAACAGAGGGGTTAGTTAGAGATTTGGGTCATTAGATGATAGGCGTTTGTGTTATTTCATTAATTAATAATTTAACAGAGTAGCCAGAAAGCGCCCCGGAATTTCAGGTAATAGGTTCCTGTGTTAATAAAAATAATTAATTGAACAAAGTGGCTAGTAAGCATGCCCGGGTCATTAGGTAATTGGTGCTTGGGTTATTTTAATAATTATTTATATTACAAAGTGGCCAGTAAGCGCCCTGGGTCATGAGGTGATAGGTGCTAGTGTTATTAAAAATTATTTATGGAACAGAGTGGCCAGTAAGCGCCCTGGATCATTAGGTGATAGGTGCTAGTGTTATTAAAAATTATTTACTGAACAAAGTGGCTAGTAAGCGCCCTGGGTCATCAGATACTAGGCACTTGTAATATTTTAGTAATTATTTATTGAACAGAGTGGCCAGAAAGTACCCCGGGTCATTTGGTGACATGCGCTTGTGTTATTAAAAATAATTTATTAAAAAGAGTGGCTAGTAAATGCCTTTGATCATTAGGTGACAGGCGCTAGTGTTATTTTAATAATTATTTATTTACCAGAGTGATCAGTTAGCACCCTGGGTCATTAGGTGATAGGTGCTAGTGTTATTAAAACTTATTTATAGAACAGAGTGGCCAGTAAGTGCCCTGGATCATAAGGTGATAGGTGCTAGTGTTATTAAAAATTATTTACAGAACAGAGTGGCCAGTAAGCGCCCTGGGCCATTGAGTAATAGTCACTTGTGTATTAAAAATTATATATCGATCAGCTAGGCCAGTAAGCGCCCTGGGTCATTAGGTGATAGGCACTTTTGCTATCAAAAATCATAGTAGAAACAGATTGGCAAGTAAATGCCTTGGGCCATTGCGTAATAGGCACTTGTGTATTAAAAATTATATATTGATCAGCTAGGCCAGTAAGCGCCTTGGGTCATCAGGTGATAGGCGCTTGTGTTATTTTAATAATTATTCATTGAACAAAGTGGCCAGTCAGCGCTTCGGGTCATCAGCTAATAGGCGCTTGTATTATTTTGATAACTATTTATTCAACGGAATTTCTATTACGCGCCCTGGGCCATTAGGTAATAGGCACTTGTGTTTCAAAAATTATTTATTAAACAGAAAGGCCAGCAAGCGCCCCGGGTTATTAGGTGATAGGCACTTGTGTTAAAAAAAATTATTTATTGGACAGCGTGGCAAGTAAACACCCCGGGTCATCAGGTGATAGGCGCTTGTGTAATTTTTATTATTATTTATAAAACAAAGTGGCCAGTCAGCTCCCTGAGTCATTAGGTGATATGCGCTAGTGTTATAAAAAATTATTTATAGAACAGAGTGGCCAGTAAGAGCCATGGGTCATTAGGTGATAGGCATTTGTGTTATCAAAAATCATAGATTCAACAGTTTGGCAGGTAAGCGCCACGGGTCTTCAGGTGATAGGCGCTTGTGATATTTTAATATTTATTTATTTAACGAAATTTCTAGTAAGCGCCCTGGGCCATTGGGTAATAGGCACCGGTGTATAAAATTTATATATTGATCAGCTAGGCCAGTAAGCGCCTTAAGTCATCAGGTGATAGGCGCTTCCGTTATTTTAATAATAATTAATTTAACGAAATTTCTAGTAAACGCCCCAGGCAATTAAGTGATAGGCGCTTGTGTTATTAAAAATTATTTATTGAACAGAGGGGCTAGTTAGCGATTTGGGTCATTAGATGATAGGCAATTGTGTTATCAAAAATCATAAAATGAACAGATTGGCAAGTAAGCGCCCCGGGTCATTGGGTGATAGGCACTTGTGTTTTTGAAAATTATTCATTGAACAGAGTGGCTAGTAAGCACCCCGGGTCATCAGGTTTTAGGCGCTTGTGTTATTTTATTAATTATTTATATAACAAAGTGGCCAGTAAATGCCCTGGGTCATTAGGTGATACAAGCTAGTGTTATTAAAAATTATCTATAACACAGAGTGGCTAGTAAGCGCCCTGGGCCATTAGGTAATAGGCACTTGTGTTATCAAAAATCATAGATTGAACAGATTAGCAAGTAAGCGCCTCGGGTCTTTAGGTGATAGGCTCATGTGATATTTTAATAATTATTTAATTAACGAAGTTTCTAGTAAGCGCCTCGGGTCATTAGGTGATAGGCGCTTGTGTTATTAAATATTATTTATTGAACAGAGATGCTTGTAAGCGCCCTTGGTCATCAGATAATAGGCACTTGTAATATTTTAGTAATTATTTATTGAACAGACTGGCCAGTCAGCGCCCCGGTTCATCAGCTAATAGGCGCTTGTGTTATTTTGATAATGATTCATTTAACGAAATTCCTAGTGAGCGCCCTGGGCCATTAGGTAATAGGCACTTGTGTACCAAAATATATATATTGAACAGCTAGGCCAGTAAGCGACTCGGGTCATCAGGTGATAGGCGCTTGTGTTATTTTTTAATTACTTATAAAACAAAGTGGCCAGTAAGCTCCCTGGGTCATTAGGTAATAGGCGCTAGTGTTATTAAAAATTATTTATAGAACAGAGTGGCCAGTAAGCGCCCTGGGTCCTTGGGTGATAGGCGCTAGTGTTATTAAAAATTATTTATGAAACAGAGTGGCCAGTAAGCGCCCTAAGTCATTAGGTGATAGGCACTTGTGTTATTAAAAATTATTTATTGAACAGATTGGCAGGTAAGCGCTTCGGGTCTTTAGGTGATCGGCGCTTGTAATATTTTAATAATTATTTATTTAACGAAATTTCTAGTAAGCACCCTGGGCCATTGGGTAATAGGCACTTGTGTTATTTTAATAATTATTTATTTAACAAAGTTTCTAGTAAGCGCCCCGGGCCAGTGAGTGATAGGCACTTGTGTTATTTTAATAATTATTTATATATCAAAGTGGCCAGAAAGCGCCCTGGGTTATCAGGTGATAGGCACTAGCGTTATTAAAAATTATTTTTAGAACAGAGTGGCCTGTTAGCGCACTGGGTCATTAGGTAATAGGCACTGGTGTTATCAAAAATCATAAATTAAACAGATTGGCAAGTAAGCGCCTTGGGTATTCAGGTGATAGGCTCATGTGATATTTCAATAATTATTTATTTAACGAAATTTCTAGTATGCGCCCTGGGCCATTGGATAATAGGCACTTGTGTATCAAAAATTATTTATTAAACAGAAAGGCTAGCAAGCGCCCCGGGTCATTGGGTGATAGGCACTTGTGTTTTTGAAAATTATTTATTAAACAAATTGGCAGGTAAGCACCTCGGGTCTTTAGGTGATAGGCGCTTGTGTTATTGTTATAATAACTTATGAAAAAAAGTGGCCAGTAAGCTCCCTGGGTCATTAGGTGATAGGCGCTAGTGTTATTAAAAATTATTTATAAATCAGAGTGGCCAGTAAGTGCCCTGGGTCATTAGGTAATAGGCGCTAGTGTTATTAAAGATTATTTATAAATCAGAGTGGCCAGTAAGTGCCCTGGGTCATTACGTGATAGGCAATTGTGTTATCAAAAATCATAAAATATCAGATTGGCAACTAAGCGCCCCGGGTCTTGGGTGATAGGCACTTGTGTTTTTGAAAATTATTTATTGAACAGCGTGGCAAGTAAACACCCCGGGTCATCAGGTGATGGGCGCTTGTGTAATATTTATTATTATTTATGAAACAAAGTGGCCAGTCAGCTCCCTTGGTCATTAGGTAATAGGCGCTAGTGTTATTAAAAATTATTTATAAATCAGAGTGGCCAGTAAGTGCCCTGGGTCATTAGGTGATAGGCGCTTGTGTTATTAAAAATTATTTATTAAACAGAGTGGCCGGTCAGCGCTTCGGGTTACAGCTTATAGGCGCTTGTGTTATTTTGATAATTATTTATTTAACGACTTTTCTAGTAAGCACCCTGGGCTATTAAGTCATAGGCACTTGTATATTAAAAATTATTTATTGAACAGAAAGGCCAGCAAGCGCCGCGGGTCATTGGGTGATGGGCACTTGTGTTATTAAAAATTATTTAGTGAACAGATTGGCAGGTAAGCACCTCGGGTCTTCAGGTGATAGGCGCTTGTGTTATTGTTATAATCACTTATAAAAAAAAGTGGCCAGTAAGCTCCCTGGGTTATTAGGTGATAGGCGCTAGAATTATTAAAAATTATTTATAGAACAGAGTGGCCAGTAAGCGCCCTGGGTCTTTAGGTAATAGGCACTTGTGTTATTAAAAATTATTTATTAAACAGAGTGGCTAGTAAGCGCCCTGGGTCATGAGGTGATAGGTGCTAGAATTATTCTAAATTATTTATAGAACAGAGTGGCCAGTATGCGCCCTGGGTCATTAGGTGATAGGCAATTGTGTTATTAAAAATCATAAAATGAACAGATTGGCAAGTAAGCGCCTCGGGTCTTCAGGTGATAGGCGCTTGTCATATTTTAATAATTATTTATTTAACGAAGTTTTAAGTAAGCGCCATGGGTCATCGGGTGATAGGCACTTGTGTTATTAAAAACTATTAATTAAACAGAGTGGCCAGTCAGCGCCCCAGGTTAACAGCTAATAGGCACTTGTGTTGTTTTTATAATTATTTATTTAACGAATTCCTAGTAAACGCCCCAGGCCATTGAGTGATAGGCGCTTGTGTTATTAAAAATTATTTATTGAACAGAGGGGCTAGTTAGCGATTTGATTTATTAGATAATAGGCGTTTGTGTTATTCTATTAATTAATTATTTAACAGAGTGGCCAGGAAGCGCCCCAGATTATTGGGTGATAGCTGCCTGTGTTATTAAAAATAATTTATTGAACAGAGTGTCTAGTAAGCACCTTCGATCATTAGGTGATAGGCACTTGTGTTATTTTATTAATTATTCATTTAACAGAGTGGCAAGTCAGCGCCCCGGGTCATCAGCAAATAGGCGCTTGTGTTATTTTAATAATTATTTATTCAACGAAATTTTTATTACGCGCCCTGAGCCATTAGGTAATAGGCACTAGTATTTCAAAAATTATATATTAAACAGCTAGGCCAGTAAGCGCCTCGGGTCATCAGGTGATAGGCGCTTGTGTTATTTTAATAATTATTCATTGAACAAAGGGGCCAGTCAGCGCTTCGGGTCATCAGCTAATAGGCGCTTGTATTATTTTGATAACTATTTATTCAACGGAATTTCTATTACGCGCCCTGGGCCATTAGGTAATAGGCACTTGTGTTTCAAAAATTATTTATTAAACAGAAAGGCCAGCAAGCGCCCCGGGTTATTGGGTGATAGGCACTTGTGTTAAAAAAAATTATTTATTGGACAGCGTGGCAAGTAAGCATTCTGGGTCATTAGATGATAGGCGCTTGTGTTATTTTCATAATTACTTACTAAACAAAGTGGCCAGTAAGCTCCCTGGGTCATTAGGTGATAGGCGCTGGTGTTATTAAAAATTATTTATAGAACAGAGTAGCCAGTAAACGCCCTGGGTCATTAGGGGATACGCATTTGTGTGATCAAAAATCATAGATTGAACAGATTGGCAGGTGAGCGCCTCGGGTCTTCAGGTGATAGGCACTTGTGATATTTTAATAATTATTTATTCGACGAAATTTCTAGTAAGCGCCCTGGGCCATTGGGTAATAGGCACTTGTGTATCAAAATTTATATATTGATTAGCTAGGCCAGTAAGCGCCTTGGGTAATCAGGTGATAAGCGCTGCTGTTATTTTAATAATAATTAATTGAACGAAATTTCTAGTAAATTCATCAAGCACTTGAGTGATAGGCGCTTGTGTTATTAAAAATTATTTATAACACAGAGTGGCCAGTAAGCGCCCTGGGTCATTAGGTGATAGTTACGTGTGTTATTAAAAATTATTTATTGAACAGATCGGCAAGTGAGCGCCTCAGGTCTTTAGGTGATGGGCTCTTGTGTTATTTTAATAATTATTCATATATCAAAGTGGCCAATGAGCTCCCTGGGTCATTAGGTAATAGGCACTTGTGTTATCAGAAATCATAGATTAAACAGATTGGAAAGTAAGCGCCTCGAGTCTTCAGGTGATAGGCGCTTGTAGTATTTTAATAATTATTTATATAACAAAGTGGCCAGTAAGCGCCCTGGGTTATTAGGTGATAGGCACTTGTGTTATCAAAAATCATATATTTAAAAGATTGGCAATTAAGCGCCTCGGGTCTTCAGGTGATAGGCTCTCGTGATATTTTAACAATTACTTCATTAACGAAGTTACTAGTAAGCACCCCGGGTCATTGGGTGATAGTCGCTTGTGTTATTAAAAATTACTTATTGAACAGAGTGGCTAGTAAGCGCCCTGGGTCATTAGATGAAAGGCATTTGTAATATTTTATTTATTTATTATTTAACAAAGTAGCCAGTAAGCGCCTTGAATTATTAGGTGATAGGCACCTGTGTTATTAAAAATAATTAATTAAACAGAGTTGCTAGTAAGCGCCCTGAGTCATCAGATAATAGGCACTTGTAGTATTTTAGTAATTATTCATTGAACAGTGTGGTTAGAAAGTACCCCGGGTCATTTGGAGACATGCGCTTGTGTTATTGAAAATTATTTATTAAACAGAGTGGCCAGTAAGCGCCCTAGGTTATTAGGTAATAGGCAATTGTGTTATTTTGATAATCATATCGAACTTATTTTTTATTAAGCGCCCTGGGCCATTAGGTAATAGGCACTTGTGTATCAAAAATTATATATTGAACAGCTAGGCCAGTAAGCGCCTCGGGTCATCAGGTGATAGGCGCTTTTGTTATTTGAATAATTATTCTATGAACAGAGTGGCCAGTCAGCGCTTCGGGTCATCAGCTTATAGGCGCTTGTGTTATTTTGATAATTATTTATTTAACGACATTTCTAGTAAGCACTCTGGGCTTTTGAGTCATAGGCACTTGTATATTAAAAATTATTTATTGAACAGAAAGGCCAGCAAGCGCCGCGAGTCATTGGGTGATAGGCACTTGTGTTATTAAAAATTATTTATTAAACAGATTGGCAGGTAAGCACCTCGGGTCTTCAGGTGATAGGCGCTTGTGTTATTGTTATAATAACTTATAAAAAAAAGTGGCCAGTAAGCTCCCTGGGTCATTAGGTGATAGGCGCTAGTGTTATTAAAAATTATTTATAAATCAGAATGGCCAGTAAGTGCCCTGGGTCATTAGGTGATAGGCGCTAGTGTTATTAAAAATTATTTATAAATCAGAGTGGCCAGTAAGTGCCCTGGGTCATTAGGTGATAGGCAATTGTGTTATCAAAAATCATAAAATATCAGATTGGCAACTAAGCGCCCCGGGTCATTGGGTGATAGGCACTTGTGTTTTTGAAAATTATTTATTGAACAGCGTGGCAAGTAAACACCCCGGGTCATCAGGTGATAGGCGCTTGTGTAATTTTTATTATTATTTATAAAACAAAGTGGCCAGTCAGCTCCCTTGGTCATTAGGTGATAGGCGCTAGTGTTATTTTAATAATTATTTATATAACAAAGTGGCCAGTGAGCGCCCTGGGTCATTAGGTGATAGGCGCTAGTGTTATTAAAAAATATTTATATAACAAAGTGGCCAGTGAGCGCCCTGGGTTATTAGGTGATAGGCACTTGTGTTATTTTGATAATTATTTATTTAATGAAATTTTTAGTAAGCGCCCTGGGCCATTAGGTAATAGGCACGTGTGTATTAAAAATTTTATATTAAACAGCTAGGCCAGTAAGCGCCCCGGTTTATCAGCTAATAGGTGCTTGTGTTATTTCGGTAATCATTTATTTAACGAAATTCCTAGTTAACGCACCAGGCCGTTGAGTGATAGGCGCTTGTGTTATTAAAAATTATTTAGTAAACAGAGGAACTAGTTAGCGATTTTGGTCATTAGATGATAGGTGTTTGAGTTATATAATTAATCAATGATTTAACAGAGTGGATAGTAAGCGCCACAGATTATTAGGTGATAGGTGCCTGTGTTAATAAAAATAATTTATTAAAAAGAGTGGCTAGTAAGCGCCACGGGTCATCAGGTAATCGGCGCTTGTGTTATTTTAATAATTATTTATATAACAAAGTGGCCAGTAAGCGCCCTGGGTCATTAGGTGATAGGCGCTAGTGTTATTAAAAATTATTTATAGAACAAAGTGGCCAGTAAGCGCCCTGGGTCATTAGGTGATAGGCACTTGTGTTATCAAAAATTATTTACATAACAGAGTGGCTAGTAAGCTCCCCGGGTCATAAGGTAATAGGCGCTTGTGTTATTTGATTAATTATTTATATAACAAAGTGGCCAGTAAGCACCCTGGATCATTAGGTGATAGGCGCTAGTGTTATTAAAAATTATTTAAAGAACAGAGTGGCCAGTAAGCGCCCTGGGTTATTGGGTGATAGGCACTTGTGTTGTCAAAAATTTTTTATTGAACAGATTGGCAGGTAAGCGCCAAGGGATTTCGGGTGATAGGCTCTTGTGATATTCTAATAATTATTTATTTAACAAAGTTTTTAGTAAGCGCCATCGGTTAATGTGTGATAGGCACTTGTGTTATTAAAATTTAGTAATTAAACAGTGTGGCCAGTCAGCGCCCAAGGTTAACAGCTAATAGGCACTTGTGTTATTTTTATAATTATTTATTTAACGAAGTATCTAGTAAGCTTCCTGGGTCATTTGGTGATAGGCACTTGTGTTATTAAGGATTATTCATTAAACAGAGTGGCCAGTCAGTGCCTTAGGTTAACAGCTAGTAGGCTCTTGTGATATTTTAATAATTATTAATTAAACGAAATTTCTAGTAATCGCCCCAGGCCACTGAGTGATAGGTGCTTGTGTTATTAAAAATAATTAATTAAACAGAGTAGCTAGTAAGCGCCCCGGGTCATCAGGTAATAGGCGCTTAAGTTATCTTAATAATTATTTATAAAACAAAGTGGCCAGTACGTGCCCTAGGTCATTAGGAGATAGGCGCTAGTGTTATTAAAAATTATTTATATAACAAAGTGGCCAGTAAGCGCCCTAGGTCATTAGGTGATAGGCGCTTGTGATATTTTATTAATTATTTATTTAACGAAGTTTCTAGTAAGCGCCCTGAGTCATTAGGTGATAGGCACTTGTGTTATTTCAATAATTATTTATATAACGAAGTGGCCAGTAAGCGCCCTGGGTCATCAGGTGATAGACACTTGTGTTATCAAAATCCATTTATTAAAAAGATTGGCAGGTAAGTGCCTAGGGTATTTAGGTGATAGGCGCTTGTGTTATTTTTATAATTATTTAATTAACGGAATTTCTAGTAAGCGCTCTGGGTCATTGGGTGATAGGCACTTGTGTTATTAAAAATTATTTATAGAACAGATTGGCAGGTAAGCCCCTCGGGTCTTCAGGTGATAGGCGCTTGAACTATTTTAACAATTATTTATATAACAAAGTGGCCAGTGAGCGCCCTGGGTCTTTAGGTGATAGGCAATTGTGTTATTTAAAAAATTATTTATATAACAAAGTGGCCAGTGAGTGCCCTGGGTCATTAGGTGATAGTAGCTAGTGTTATTTTAAAAATTATTTATATAACAAAGTGGCCAGTAAATGCCCTGGATCATTAGGTGATAGGTGCTAGTGTTATTAAAAATTATTTACAGAACAGAGTGGCCAGTAAGCGCCCTGGGCCATTGAGTAATAGTCACTTGTGTATCAGAAATTATATATCGATCAGCTAGGCCAGTAAGCGCCCTGGGTCATTAGGTGATAGGCACTTTCGCTATCAACAATCATAGTATAAACAGATTGGCAAGTAAATGCCTTGGGTCTTTAGGTGATAGGCGCTTGTGTTAATTTGATAATTATTTATATAATAAAGGGGCAAGAAAGCGCCCTGGGTCATTAGGTAATAGGCGCTAGTGTTTTAAAAAATTATTTACAAAACAAAGTGGCCAGTAAGCACCCTTGGTCATTGGGTGATAGGCACTTGTGTATCAAAAATTATATATTGATCAGCTGGGCCAGTAAGCGCCCTGGGTCATTAGGTGATAGGGGCTTGTGACATTTTAATAATTATTTATATAACAAAGTGGCCAGTAAGCGCCTCGGGTCATCAGGTAATAGGCGCTTGAGTTATTTTAATAATTATTTATATAACAAAGTGGCCAGTGAGCGCCCTGGGTCTTTAGGTGATAGGCGGTTGTGTTATTTTAAAAATTATTTATATAACAAAGTGGCCAGAAAGTGTTCTGGGTCATTAGGTGATAGTCACTAGTGTTATTAAAATTTATTTACAGAACAGAGTGGCTAGTAAGCACCCTGGGTCATAAGGTATAAGGCGCTTGTGTTGTTTTAATAATTATCATATAACAAAATGGCCAGTAAGTGCTCTGGGTCTTTAGGTGATAGGTGCTAGTGTTATTAAATATTATTTACAGAACAGAGTGGCCAGTAAGCGCCCTTGGTCATTGGGTGATAGGCACTTGTGTTATAAAAATTTATTCATTAAACAGAGTGGCCAGTCAGCGCTCCAGGTCAACAGCTAGTAGGCACTTAAGTTATTTTTATAATTATTCATTTAACGAAATTTTTAGTAAGCGCCCTGGGCCATTGGGTAATATTCACTTGTGTATCAAAAATTATATATTGATCAGCTAGGCCAGTAAGCGCCCTGGCTCATTAGGTGATAGGCACTTTCGCTATCAAACATCATAGTAAAAACAGATTGGCAAGTAAGTGCCTTGGGTCTTTAGGTGATAGGCGCTTGTGTTAATTTAAAAATTATTAATATAATAAAGTGGCCAGGGAGCGCCCTGGGTCATTAGGTGATAGGCGCTAGTGTTTTGAAAAATTATTTACAGAACAGAGTGGCCAGTAAGCGCCCTGCGTCATTGGGTGATAGACACTTGTGTTATCAAAAATTATTTATTAAACAGAAAAGCTAGTAAGCGCCCTAGATCATTAGGTGATAGGCGCTTGTGTTATATTAATAATTATTTATTTACCAGAGTGGCCAGTTAGTGCTCGGGGTTATTAGGTGATAGGTGCTAGTCTTATTTAAAATTATTTATAGAACAGAGTGGCCAGTAGGCGCCCCGGATCATTAGGTGATAGGCGCTAGTGTTATTCAAAATTATTTACAGAACAGAGTGGCCAGTAAGCGCCCTTGGTCATTGGGTGATAGGCACTTGTGTTATAAAAAATTATTCATTAAACAGAGTGGCCAGTCAGCGCTCCAGGTCAACAGCTAGTAGGCACTTACGTTATTTTTATAATTATTTATTTAACAAAATTTTTAGGAAGCGCCTGGGCCATTGGGTAATAGTCACTTGTGTATCAAAAATTATATATTGATCAGCTAGGCCAGTAAGCGCCCTGGGTCATTAGATGATAGGGGCTTGTGACATTTTAATAATTATTTATATAACAAAGTGGCCAGTAAGCGCCCCGGGTCATCAGGTATTAGGCGCTTGAGTTATTTTAACAATTATTTATATAACAAAGTGGCCAGTGAGCGCCCTGGTTCTTAAGGTGATAGGCGCTTGTGTTATTTTAAAAATTATTTATATAACAAAGTGGCCAGTGAGTGCCCTGGGTCATTAGGTGATAGTCGCTAGTGTTATTAAAATTTATTTACAGAACAGAGTGGCTAGTAAGCGCCCTGGGTCATAAGGTATTAGGCGCTAGTGTTATTTTAATAATTATCATTTAACAAAATGGCCAGTAAGTGCTCTGGGTCGTTAGGTGATAGGTGCTAGTGTTATTAAAAATTATTTATAGAACAGAGTGGCCAGTAAGCGCCCTGGATCATCAGGTGATAGGTGCTAGTGTTATTAAAAATTATTTACAGAACAGAGTGGCCAGTAAGCGCCCTTGTTCATTGGGTAATAGGCACTTGTGTTATAAAAAATTATTCATTAAACAGAGTGGCCAGTCAGCGCCCCAGGTCAACAGCTAGTAGGCACTTAAGTTATTTTTATAATTATTTATTTAACGAAATTTTTAGTAAGCGCCCTGGGCCATTGGGTAATATTCACTTGTGTATCAAAAATTATATATCGTTCAGCTAGGCCAGTAAGCGCCCTGGCTCATTAGGTGATAGGCACTTTCGCTATCAAAAATCATAGTAAAAACAGATTCGCAAGTAAGTGCCTTGGGTCTTTAGGTGATAGGAGCTTGTGTTAATTTGAGAATTATTAATATATGTTATAACTTATAACCCTAGCCTATAGTACATTCTATATCCCCATATAACGTTTACTTACTGATGTACGGCAACGTGAGAATGTGTATATGTATGTATGGGTATACTTACTCGTGTGAATTGCGTAAGCGTAATGCGTATAGCTCGACGGGCGCGCGGGGAAGGGGGAACATCGGAGGAGGAAGGCAAGGCGAGGCGGAGTGTGTGACGCAGAAAGGTTCTGGACGCGAGAGCGTTGCCATCGCGAGATTGTACTTAGACAAAGATTAATAAAATATAAGGTTATATATTCATACGGCGGTGTGTTTGATTGTAACCCTGTGGCTCCCACCCTTGATGTTAGCAAGTCAGAAGTGGGATAATCATCCACAGTTGGCACGTGGGTCACAGGTGTTGAAAAGGTTGCAAGGAAACGACTGAGACAGAAGTGTCGGTATCAGTGATCGTGCACGGGAGTGTGGGGCGGAACAGATAGTCGTGTATGGACTAGGAAGGTATACTGCGGGCACAGTGTCGAAACGCAGGGCATCGGTTGAGTGGCAACGGCCGCGGAAGGGGAAAAGAGCAAGGACCAACGTCTGGGGAGAGTTCTCCGAAGTGACTGGCGAGTTCGTGCGCGACGCCATTCAAAAAACCTCCGAAGCAGGAAAATCAAAACGCACGATGGTGAACAACCAAGAAGCCGTGGACGCGTTGCTTTTGCTACAGCAGCAGCAGCAGCAGCAGCAGAACCAGCAACAGCAGCAGCAGCAGAACCAGCACCAGCACCAGCACCAGCACCAGCAAAACGAACTAGGTGAAAATGGGGCAAATAATGGCGGCGGCGCGGGCGCCGGACAACCTCCCAACGATATGTCAATGCTGATCCAAGCTATGGCCGAAATGATGCGTGTGAACACACAGATCTTGCAGCAGAGTCAGGCAAATCAAACGCAGCACTACAACGTTCTACCTGACCTGTCGCACAACATCGAAGAGTTTGACGGGTTGTCCGGGCCTACACGGGCACACGCGTGGCTGAGACAGTTAGAGTCGACCGCCAACTTGCACAGATGGACCGGGGCCGTAGCGTTCGAGACGGCTCGTAGCCGATTGACGAGGGCGGCGCGCAACTGGTATCTTGCTAATATCGACGACATAACTGACTGGCAAAAATTTAGACAAGCATTTGCCAACGCCTTTATGGTCGAAAAATCCCTGACGGAACGATACCAAGACATGCTAAAGCGCACTCAAGGGGCAAAGGAAGAGACGGCCGAATATTTTTTTGACAAAGTGCGCTTGTGTAAAGCTCTAAAGTTGTCCTTTGAAGAAACGAAGACTCAAATCGCCGTCGGGCTGTGGTCGAGAACAACGGCCACCGCCATTATGTGTCGAACTTACTTCGATGCAGACGAACTGCTGCGGAATATTCAAGAGCTCGAGAGGCTAGATGCGGTTAGGATGCAACGTATAAATTCAAAAACCACGACCACCGACAGGCAGCGAGCGCCGGAAACCGGCGGCACTACCAACAACCGCTCGAGCAACGCGGGTTCATCAGGCGGAATGACAGGTTCTGAGGCCAATATTATAGGGCGGCGCGACGATGTATCAGGTGATGTAATACCAAGCGTGCGTTGTTTCCGTTGTAAGCTACCCGATCATATAGCAAAAAATTGCCCAGTAAAACGCGAAATAAAATGTTATAATTGCGAGGAAGACGGCCATATCGCGAAAGATTTTCAAAAACCGAAAAAGCTGTCTAATGCGACCGCGTTACTCATAAGTTCACCGTGTGTTAATGGCGCAAAAAAATACGAGAAATCTGTTGAGATCAACGACCAGGTGTTTATAGCTTTAATCGACCCCGGAAGTTCCGACTGCACGATTAAAGCGTCACTGGTTTTGGCGCACGGTCTGAAGTTCGTGCATGCTACGAGCATGCTGGTCGGTTTCGGTAAAGCGGGAAACGAGGTTATGTCGCCCGGTATAGTGAGGGCGCGTGTGCGTGTTGACGAATGTATCGCGGCCGATATATGGATTCGCGTCGTGCCGGATGACGTGCAACCACATGACGTAATCATTGGGCAGAGTTTCACCGAGTTACCTCACGTGATATATTGCAAGGTCGCGGATCAATTGATATTTAAAAATCGCGGCGAATTATCCGTTGTAGACGAAATTTTTAAAGATCTCGAGGCGAGAGATGACGCGGTAGCAAATGAGGAAATAACGATTCCTCCCGCGAGCATTAATTTTATCAAGGTTAAAATCGACCATAAGGAGGTAAACCTGCCTTTTCAGTGCACGTCTTATTCTGGCATTAATATCGCAAAAGGTACAGCGTTGAGTAACCATGTATTGACAGTAGTGGGCCCCGCACCAGAGATACCTCCCCGACGCGAACCAATATCTGAGTGCGACGTCAACGTGCCAGATGGAATGAACAAGGAGCATAAAGACAGGTTAATAAATCTCCTGAATAAGTACCGCGAGTGTTCCGCGATGAACGAAATCGAGATTGGGTGTTGTACGGAATTGGCTATGGATATAGAGGAGAAGCCGGGCAGCAGACCGGTGCAGTCCAAGCCGTACAAAACTAATTCTGAGCAACGCGAAATAATAAAAAAAATCGTCGGGGATTGGAAACGAACTGGCATCGCGCGGGAGACCAATTCGGCGTACGCAAGCCCTTGCCTTTTAGTAAAAAAACCGGACGGGACACACAGGCTCGTTGTTGACTACCGCAGATTAAATAAACAAACGGTTCGTTTGAATTTTCCAATGCCGAACATTGATGATGGGCTCGAAGAGTTACACGGAGCGACTATTTTTGCTATTTTGGACTTAGCCCATGGCTACTTACAAATGCCTTTAACCGAACGGGCCAAAGAAAAAACGGCTTTCATCACACCTGATGAGACCGGCGAATTTGAGAGGGCAATGTTCGGACTGATGAACGCGCCGTTTTATTTTGTAAAATTGATCAGAAAAATATTTGGGCCATACGGCAATAAGCTGGCTTTAAACTTTATTGACGATTTCCTCATTTACGCGAAAACATGGGAGGAATTTTTCCACAAACTGGAACTCGTGCTTCAATTACTGAAAAAGGCCGGGCTCACCTTGAAGCTAAAAAAATGTAAATTCGGGCTAAGCGAGGTCGTGTACCTGGGTTTTACTGTTAACGGATACGGTATCAGCCCTAACGAGCAAAAGGTTAAGGCAATTAGTGAATTTCCTACGCCGCGGAACGTTCACGAAGCCCGTAGGTTCCATGGCATGGCCAGTTTTTTTAGACGGTTTGTACCAGATTTCGCGTATATATCGGGACCAATCGTAAAACTGTTCGGCAAGGATCAAGCTTTCCAATGGGGTGAGCAACAAAGAGGCGCGTTTGACACAATTAAGAAAAAGCTATGCAGCAGACCGGTTTTGGCGCACTATAACCCGAAATCAAAACGTACCGAACTACACACTGATGCGTCGAGCGATGGGCTAGGGGCGATTATGTTGCAAGCGGATGATAATAACTGTATGCACCCGGTGTACGCGATCAGCCGCCGTACGTCTGAGGTCGAACATGCATACCACTCAAGCCGTTTGGAGCTGCTGGCCATAATTTGGGCCATGGAACGGTTGAGACCATGGTTAATCGGATTGCATTTTGTTGTCATTACGGACTGTCAGGCACTGGTCTATGTAAACTCGTTAAAGACAAAAAACCCTCAGATTGTCCGCTGGCTGGCCGCGATCGCTGAGTTCGACTACGAAATATGTCATCGAAAAGGCGAGCAAATGAAACATGTAGACGCAATATCGCGCGCGCCGACCGAGCCTGCCGAAGGTATAAAACGTGCCTTTATTTGCAATATTACCGTTCACGAGGACGACATACTAATGCATCAACGAGTAGACGAGTTACTAGCGCGGAAGGTCGAAATATTGGAGAAACCGGAGCGCGAAAGATCGCGACGCGAGAAAGGCGAAGTGCTCAATTATGTACTGCAAAACGGATTGCTGTTTAAAACCAATGCGAGCGGTAATAACTTATACGTGGTGCCCCGTGCGATGCGAAAGGCGGTTGTTATTAAAAACCATGATATGGTCAGTCACGGTGGGATCGACCGTACCATGGCAAGAATAAAAAAATATTATTACTTCCCAAGAATGAAAGCGTATATACGACGGCATATAGCGATGTGCATAGAATGCTTACTAGCAAAGGGTATGTCCGGAAAACTCGCTGGTGAACTACATCCGATACCACCGGGGGAGAGACCGTTCGCGATAGTGCACCTTGACCATTTAGGTCCATTCGTAACATCTCCGCGCGGAAATAAATACATCCTGGCCGCGATCTGTAATCTTACAAAATTTTCTCAACTGTATACGGTCAAAGACGTGAGAGCAGCCACTACCGTACGATGGCTGGAAAAATTCGTAAATCGCTACGGCGCGCCTATCCGCTTCGTTACAGATCGAGGCACCGCATTCACCTCGAACGCGTTTACGGAATTTTGCGAGAGACACGGCATACGTCACACCCTAAATTCGAGTCGCCACGCACAGGCGAATGGACAGGTAGAACGACTAAATAGGACAATCGTACCAGCCTTGCAAGCGAACATCGCTGGCGAAGAGCCTTCCGCGTGGGACCTACTAGTAGATAAGCTCGAGCGAGACTTGAACAGCTCAATTAACAAAACCACGGGACGAACCCCTTTTGAAATGTTGTATGGATATTTACCGCGGGAAAATGAAGGGTTTAGCCGGCTACTTACAGTCGACGCGGAGACTTATCGCATACCCGAAGATATACGGCGCGAAGCAATTGAAAAGATCGAAATCGAGCAGACATCGGCCAAAGAGCGTTACGATAGACATAGAGTAAAACATGTTAATTATTCCGAAGGCGATATCGTTTTTATAAAATCCAACCCTATAGCGACTGGCGAATCGACCAAACTCCAATCAAAATTTAAAGGCCCTTATGTTATTACAGACGTATTGCCTTCTGACACTTACCGTATACAAAATCTGACTGCTAAGAGAGCGACTAAAAGTGATACGACAGCACATGTGAGCCAGCTAAAAATTTGGCGCGGTAAACACGATGATGCGAGCGACGACGACAGCGAAACTAACTCGCGCGATAGTAATGAGTCTGACCTTGACTCCGCGAGTGAAAACGAAAATGTAAGCGAAAAAAATCCTGTAATGCAAACGACGGTTAAACTCAAAGACTCTATTGACAAACAAGTAGACCGATCGCCCGAATTGGGGAAGCGGGAGCGTCGAACACCCGCTTATCTTAGTGACTATCACTTGTAAAGAGAGCTTGGAGACCAAGCTCCGCTTAGGATGGCCGAATGTTATAACTTATAACCCTAGCCTATAGTACATTCTATATCCCCATATAACGTTTACTTACTGATGTACGGCAACGTGAGAATGTGTATATGTATGTATGGGTATACTTACTCGTGTGAATTGCGTAAGCGTAATGCGTATAGCTCGACGGGCGCGCGGGGAAGGGGGAACATCGGAGAAGGAAGGCAAGGCGAGGCGGAGTGTGTGACGCAGAAAGGTTCTGGACGCGAGAGCGTTGCCATCGCGAGATTGTACTTAGACAAAGATTAATAAAATATAAGGTTATATATTCATACGGCGGTGTGTTTGATTGTAACCCTGTGGCTCCCACCCTTGATGCTAACATATAATAAAATGGCCAGGGAGCGCCCTGGGTCATTAGGTGATAGGGACTAGTGTTTTGAAAAATTATTTACAGAACAGAGTGGCCAGTAAGCGCCCTTGGTCATTGGGTGATAGGCACTTGTGTTATAAAAAATTATTCATTAAACAGAGTGGCCAGTCAGCGCCCCAGGTCAACAGCTAGTAGGCACTTAAGTTATTTTTATAATTATTTATTTACTAGAATGGCCAGTTAGTGCTCCGGGTCATTAGGTGAAAGGTGCTAGTGTTATTAAAAATTATTTATAGAACAGAGTGGCCAGTAAGCGCCCTGGATCATTAGGTGAGAGGCGCTAGTGTTATTCAAAATTATTTACAGAACAAAGTGGCCAGCAAGCGCCCCGGGTCATCAGGTAATAGGCGCTTGAGTTATTTTAATAATTATTTATATAACAAAGTGGCCAGTGAGTGCCCTTGGTCATTAGGTGATAGTCGCTAGTGTTATTAAAATTTATTTACAGAACAGAGTGGCTAGTAAGCGCCCTGGGTCATAAGGTATAAGGCGATTGTGTTCTTTTAATAATTATCATATAACAAAATGGCCAGTAAGTGCTTTGGGTCTTTAGGTGATAGGTGCTAGTGTTATTAAAAATTATTTATTGAACAGAGTGGCCAGTAAGCGCCCTAGATTATTAGGTGATAGGTGCAAGTGTTATTAAAAATTATTTACAGAACAGAGTGGCCAGTAAGCGCCCTGGGCCATTGGGTAATATTCACTTGTGTATCAAAAATTATATATCGATCAGCTAGGCCAGTAAGCGCCCTGGCTCATTAGGTGATAGGCACTTGTGTTTTAAAAAATTATTTACAGAACAGAGTGACCAGTAAGCGCCCTGGGTCATTGGGTGATAGGCACTAGTGTTTTGAAAAATTATTTACAGAACAGAGTGACCAGTAAGCGCCCTAGGTCATTGGGTGATAGGCACTTGTGTTATCAAAAATTATTTATTAAACAGAAAGGCTAGTAAGCGCGCTCGATTATTAGGTGATAGGCGCTTGTGTTATATTAATAATTATTTATTAACCAGAGTGGCCAGTTAGTGCCCCGGGTTATTAGGTGATAGGTGCTAGTGTTATTAAACATTATTCATAGAACAGAGTGGCCAGTAAGCGCCCTGGATCATTAGGTGATAGGCGCTAGTGTTATTCAAAATTATTTACAGAACAGAGTGGCCAGTAAGCGCCCTTGGTCATTGGGTGATAGGCACTTGTGTTATAAAAATTTATTCATTAAACAGAGTGGCCAGTCAGCGCTTCAGGTCAACAGCTAGTAGGCATGTAAGTTATTTTTATGATTATTTATTTAACGAAATTCTTAGTAAGCGCCCTGGGCCATTGGGTAATAGTCACTTGTGTATCACAAATTATTTATTGAACAGAAAGGCCAGTAAGCGCCCTGGGTTATTGGGTGATAGGCACTTGTGTTATCAAAAATTATTTATTAAACAGAAAGGCTAGTAAGCGCCCTTGATTATTAGGTAATAGGCGCTTGTGTTATAATAATAATTATTTATTTACCAGAGTGGCCAGTTAGTGCCTTGGGTCATTAGGTGATAGGTGCTAGTGTTATTTAAAATTATTCATAGAACAGAGTGGCCAGTAAGCGCCCTGGATCATTAGGTGATAGGCGCTAGTGTTATTCGAAATTATTTACAGAACAGAGTGTTATCAAAAATCATTTATTAAACAGAGTGGCTTGTAAGCGCCCTGGGTCATCAGGTAATAGGTGCTTGGGTTATTTTAATAATTATTTATATAACAAAGTGGCCAGTAAGCGCCCTGGGTCATGAGGTGATAGGTGCTAGTGTCATTAAAAATTATTTATGGAACAGAGTGGCCAGTAAGCGCCCTGGATCATCAGGTGATAGGCGCTAGTGTTATTAAAAATTATTTACTGAACAAAGTGGCTAGTAAGCGCCCTGGGTCATCAGACACTAGGCACTTGTGATATTTTAGTAATTATTCATTGAACAGAGTGGCCAGAAAGTACCCCGGGTCATTTGGTGACATGCGCTTGTGTTATTAAAAATAATTTATTAAACAGAGTGGCTAGTTAATGCCTTTGATCATTAGGTGATAGGCGCTTGTGTTATTTTAATAATTATTTATTTACGAGAGTGATCAGTTAGCACCCTGGGTCATTAGGTGATAGGTGCTAGTGTTATTAAAACTTATTTATAGAACAAAGTGGCCAGTAAGTGCCTTGGATCATAAGGTGATAGGTGCTAGTGTTATTAAAAATTATTTACAGAACAGAGTGGCCAGTGAGCGCCCTGGGCCATTGAGTAATAGTCACTTGTGTATTAAAAATTATATATCGATCAGCCAGGCCAGTAAGCGCCCTGGCTCATTAGGTGATAGGCACTTTTGCTATCAAAAATCATAGTTTAAACAGATTGGCAAGTAAATGCCTTGGGTCTTCAGGTGATAGGCGCTTGTGTTAATTTGATAATAATTTATATAATAAAGTGGCCAGGAAGCGCCCTAGGTCATTAGGTGATAGGCGCTAGTGTTTTGAAAAATTATTTATAAAAAAAAGAGGCCAGTAAGTGCCCTGGGTTATTGGGTGATAGGCACTTGTGTTATCAAAAATTATTTATTAATCAAAGTGGCTAGTAAGCGCCCTGGGTCATCAGATACTAGGCACTTGTAATATTTTAGTTATTATTCATTGAACAGAGTGGCCAGAAAAAACCCCGGGTCATTTAGTGACATGCGCTTGTGTTATTAAAAATTATTCATTAAACAGAGTGGCCAGTCAGCGCCCCAGGTCAACAGCTAGTAGGCACTTAAGTTATTTTTATAATTATTTATTTAACGAAATTTTGAGTAAGCGCCCTTGGTCATTGGGTGATAGGCACTTGTGTTATTAAAAATTATACATTAAACAGAGTAGCCAGTCAGCGCCCCAGGTCAACAGCTAGTAGGCACTTAAGTTATTTTTATAATTATTTATTTAACGAAATTTTTAGTAAGCGCCCTGGGCCATTGCGTAATAGGCACTTGTGTATCAAAAATTATATATTGATCAGCTAGGCCAGTAAGCGCCTTGCGTCATCAGGTGATAGGCGCTTTTGTTATTTTAATAATTATAAATTTAACGAGATTTCTAGTAAATGCCTCAGGCCATTGAGTGATAGGCGCTTGCGTCGTTAAAAATTATTAATTGAACAGAGGGGTTAGTTAGAGATTTGGGTCATTAGATGATAGGCGTTTGTGTTATTTCATTAATTAATAATTTAACAGAGTAGCCAGTAAGCGCCCCGGAATTTCAGGTAATAGGTGCCTGTGTTAATAAAAATAATTAATTGAACAAAGTGGCTAGTAAGCATGCCCGGGTCATTAGGTAATAGGTGCTTGGGTTATTTTAATAATTATTTATATTACAAAGTGGCCAGTAAGCGCCCTGGGTCATGAGGTGATAGGTGCTAGTGTTATTAAAAATTATTTATGGAACAGAGTGGCCAGTAAGCGCCCTGGATCATTAGGTGATAGGTGCTAGTGTTATTAAAAATTATTTACTGAACAAAGTGGCTAGTAAGCGCCCTGGGTCATCAGATACTAGGCACTTGTAATATTTTAGTAATTATTTATTGAACAGAGTGGCCAGAAAGTACCCCGGGTCATTTGGTGACATGCGCTTGTGTTATTAAAAATAATTTATTAAAAAGAGTGGCTAGTAAATGCCTTTGATCATTAGGTGACAGGCGCTTGTGTTATTTTAATAATTATTTATTTACCAGAGTGATCAGTTAGCACCCTGGGTCATTAGGTGATAGGTGCTAGTGTTATTAAAACTTATTTATAGAACAGAGTGGCCAGTAAGTGCTCTGGATCATAAGGTGATAGGTGCTAGTGTTATTAAAAATTATTTACAGAACAGAGTGGCCAGTAAGCGCCCTGGGCCATTGAGTAATAGTCACTTGTGTATTAAAAATTATATATCGATCAGCTAGGCCAGTAAGCGCCCTGGGTCATTAGGTGATAGGCACTTTTGCTATCAAAAATCATAGTAGAAACAGATTGGCAAGTAAATGCCTTGGGCCATTGCGTAATAGGCACTTGTGTATTAAAAATTATATATTGATCAGCTAGGCCAGTAAGCGCCTTGGGTCATCAGGTGATAGGCACTTTTGTTACTTTAATAATTATTAATTTAACGAGATTTCTAGTCAATGCCCCAGGCCATTGAGTGATAGGCGCTTGTGTCATTAAAAATTATTAATTGAACAGAGGGGTTAGTTAGCGATTTGGGTAATTAGATGATAGGCGTTTGTGTTATTTTATTAATTAATGATTTAACAGAGTAGCCAGTAAGCGCCCCGGATTCTCAGGTAATAGGTGCCTGTGTTAATAAAAATAATTAATTGAACAAAGTGGCTAGTAAGCACCCCGGGTCATCAGGTAATAGGCGCTTGAGTTATTTTAATAATTATTTATATAACAAAGTGGCCAGTGAGATCCCTGGGTCTTTAGGTGATAGGCGCTTGTGTTATTTTAAAAATTATTTATATATTAAAGTGGCCAGTAAGTGCCCCGGGTCATTAGGTGATAGTCGCTAGTGTTATTAAAATTTATTTACTGAACAGAGTGGCTACTTAGCGCCCTGGGTCATAAGGTAATAGGCGCTTGTGTTATTTTAATAATTATCATATATCAAAATGGCCAGTAAGTGCCCTGGGTCTTTAGGTGTTAGGTGCTAGTGTTATTAAACATTATTTATAGAACAGAGTGGCCAGTAAGCGCTTTGGATCATTAGGTGATAGGCGCTAGTGTTATTAAAAATTATTTACAAAACAGAGTAGCCAGTAAGCGCCCTTGGTCATTGGGTGATAGGCACTTGTGTTATAAAAATTATTTATTAAACAGAGTGGCCAGTCAGCGGCCCAGGTCAACAGCTAGTAGGCACTCAAGTTATTTTTATAATTATTTATTTCACGAAATTTTTAGTAAGCGCCCTGGGCCATTGGGTAATAGTCACTTGTGTATCAAAAATTATATATTGATCAGCTAGGCCAGTAAGCGCCCAGGGTCATTGGGTAATAGTCACTTGTGTATCAAAAATTATTTATTGAACAAAAAGGCCAGCAAGCGCCTAGGGTTATTGGGTGATAGGCACTTGTGTTATCAAAAATTATTTATCAAACAGAAAGGCTAGTAAGCGCCCTTGATTATTAGGTGATAGGCGCTTGTGTTATATTAATAATTATTTATTTACCAGAGTGGCCAGTTAGTGCCTTGGGTCATTAGGTGATAGGTGCTAGTGTTACTAAAAATTATTCATAGAACAGAGTGGCCAGTAAGCGCCCTGGGTCATCAGGTAATAGGTGCTTTGGTTATTTTAATAATTATTTATATTACAAAGTGGCCAGTAAGCGCCCTGGGTCATGAGGTGATAGGTGCTAGTGTTATTAAAAATTATTTATGGAACAGAGTGGCCAGTAAGCGCCCTGGATCATTAGGTGATAGGCGCTAGTGTTATTAAAAATTATTTACTGAACAAAGTGGCTAGTAAGCGCCCTGGGTCATCAGATACTAGGCACTTGTGATATTTTAGTAATTATTCATTGAACAGAGTGACCAGAAAGTACCCTGGGTCATTTGGTGACATGCGCTTGTGTTATTAAAAATAATTTATTAAACAGAGTGGCTAGTAAATGCCTTTGATCATTAGGTGATAGGCGCTTGTGTTATTTTAATAATTATTTATTTACCAGAGTGATCAGTTAGCACCCTGGGTCATTAGGTGATAGGTGCTTTTGTTATTTTAATAATTATAAATTTAACGAGATTTCTAGTAAATGCCTCAGGCCATTGAGTAATAGGCACTTGCGTCATTAAAAATTATTAATTGAACAGAGGGGTTAGTTAGAGATTTGGGATATTAGATGATAGGCGTTTGTGTTATTTTATTAATTAATAATTTAACAGAGTAGCCAGTAAGCGCCCCGGATTTTCAGGTAATAGGTGCCTGTGTTAATAAAAATAATTAATTGAACAAAGTGGCTAGAAAGCACCCCGAGTCATCAGGTAATAGGCGCTTGAGTTATTTTAATAATTATTTATGTAACAAAACGGCCAGTAAGCACCCTGGGTCTTTAGGTGATAGGCGCATGTGTTATTTTAAAAATTATTTATATATTAAAGTGGCCAGTAAGTGCCCTGGGTCATTAGGTGATAGTTGCTAGTGTTATTAAAATTTATTTACAGAACAGAGTGGCTAGTTAGCGCCCTGGGTCATAAGGTAATAGGCGCTTGTGTTATTTTAATAATTATCATATAACAAAATGGCCAGTAAATGCCCTGGGTCATTAGGTGTTAGGCACTTTCGCTATCAAAAATCATAGATTGAACAGATTGGCAAGTAAGTGCCTTGGGTCTTTAGGTGATAGGCGCTTGTGTTAATTTGATAATTATTTATATAGCAAAGAGGCCAGCAAGCGCCCTGGGTCATTGGGTGATAGGCACTTGTGTTATCAAAAATTATTTATTAAACACAGTGGCTAGTCAGCGCCTTTGATCATTAGGTGATAGGCGCTTGTGTTATTAAAAATTATACATTAAACAGAGTGGCCAGTCAGCGCTTCAGGTCAACAGCTAGTAGGCACTTGTGTTATTATTATAATTATTTTTTAACAAAATTTTTAGTAAGCGCCCTGGGCCATTGCGTAATAGGCACTTGTGTATTAAAAATTATATATTGATCAGCTAGGCCAGTAAGCGCCTTGGGTCATCAGGTGATAGGCGCTTTTGTTATTTTAATAATTATTAATTTAACAGAGTGGCTAGTCAGCACCCCGAGGCATCAAAAAATAGGCGCTTGTGTTATTTTTATAATTATTTATTTAACGGAAGTTCTAGTAAGCGCCCTGGGCCATTGGGTTATAGGCACTTGTGTATTAAAAATTATTTATCGAACAGAAAGGCCAGTAAGCGCCCCAGGTCATTGAATGATAGGCACTTGTGTTATTAAAAATTATTTATTGAACAGCGTGGCAAGTAAGCGCTTCGGGTCTTTACGTGATAGGCACTTGTGTTATCAAAAATCATTTATTTAACAGAGTGGCCAGTCAGCGCTCCGGGTCATCAGCTAATAGGCGCTTGTGACATTTTGATAATTATTTATTTAACGAAATTCCTTGTAAGTGCCCTGGGCCATTGGGTAATAGGCGCTTGTAAAATTTTTCGTAATTATTCATTGATCAGAGTGGCCAGGAAGTACCCCGCTTCATTTGGTGACATGCGCTTGTGTTATTAAAAATTATGTATTAAACAGAGTGGCTAGTAAGCACCTTAGATCATTAGGTGATAGGCGCTTGTGTTATTTTTATAATTATTCATTGAACAGTGTGGCCAGTCAGCGCCCCGGGTCATCAGCTAATAGGCGCTTGTGACATTTTGATAATTATTTATTTAACGAAATTTCTAGTAAGCGCCCTGGGCCATTGGGTAATAGGCACTTGTGTATTAAAAATTATTTATTAAACAGAAAGGCCAGCAAGCAACTCAGGTCATCAGGTGATAGGCGCTTTTGTTATTTTAATAATGATTAATTTAACAAATTTTTTAATAAACACCTCAGGTCATTGAGTGATAGGCGCTTGTGTTATTAAAAATTATTTATTGAACAGAGGGGCGAGTTAGCAATATGGGTTATTAAATAAAAGGCGTTTGTAATATTTCAATAATTAATTATTTAACAGAGTGGCCAGCAAGCGCCCCGGATTATTAAGTGATAGGCGCCTGTGTTATTAAAAATAATTTATTAAACAGAGTGGCTAGTAAGCATTTCGGGTCATCAGGTAATAGGTGCTTGTTTTATTTTTATAATCATTTATTTAACGAAATTTCTAGTAGGCGCCCAGGGCCATTAGGTAATAGGCACTTGTGTATCAAAAATTATATATTGAACAGCTAGGCCAGTAAGCACTTTGGGTCATTAGGTGATGGGGCGCTTTTGTTATTTTAATAATTATTAATTTAACAAAATTTCTAGTAAACACTCCAGGTCATTGAGTGATAGGCTTTTGTGTTATTAAAAATTATTTATTGAACAGAGGGGCCAGTTAGCGATATGGGTTATTAGATAAAAGGCGTTTGTAATATTTTAATATTTAATTATTTAACAGAGTGGCCAGTAAGCGCCCTAGATTATTAAGTGATAGGCGCCTGTGTTATCAAAAACAATTTAATAAACAGAGTGGCTAGTAAGCAACCCAGGTCATCAGGTGATAGGCGCTTGTAATATTTGAGTAATTATTCATTAAACAGAGTGGCCAGTCAATGCCCCGGGTCATCAGCTAATAGGCGCTCGTAATATTTTTATAATTATTCATTTAACGAAATTTTTAGTAAACGCCTTGGGCCATTAGGTAATAGGCACTTGTGTAGTAAAAATTGATTATTCCACAGAAAAGCCAGTAAGCACCTTCGATCATTAGGTGATAGGCGCTTGTGTTATTTTTATAATTATTTATTGAACAGAGTAGCCAGTAAGCGCCCCGGGTCATCAGCTTATAGGCGCTTGTGTTATTTCGATAATTATTTATTTAACGAAATTTCTAGTTAGTGCCCTGGGCCATTGGGTTATAGGCACTTGTATTATTAAAAATTATTTATTGAACAGCATGGCCAGTTAGCGATTTAAGTCATTAGATGAAAGGCATTTGTAATATTTTTTAAATTAATTATTCAACAGAGTGGCCAGTAAGCGCCCCGGATTATTGGGTGAGAGGCACCTGAGTTATTAAAAATAATTTATTGAACAGAGTGGTTAGTGAGCGCCCTGGGTCACCAGGTAATAGGCGCTTGTGTTATTTTTATTATTATTTATTCAACGAAATGTCTAGTAAGCACCCTGGGCCATTAGGTAATAGGCACTTGTGTATCAAACTTTATATATTGAACAGTCAGACCAGTAAGCGCGTCGGGTCATCAGGTAACAGGCGCTTTTGTTACTTAAATAATTATTAATTTAACAAAATTTCTAGTAAACACCTCAGGTCATTGAGTGATAGGTGCTTGTGTTAATAAAAATTATTTATTGAACAGAGGGGCCAGTTAGCGATATGGGTTATTAGATAAAAGGCGTTTGTAATATTTTAATAATTAATTATTTAACAGAGTGGCTAGTAAGCGCCCCGGATTAATAAGTAATAGGCGCCTGTGTTATTAAAAAAAATTTATTAAACAGAGTGGCTAGTAAGCAGTCCAGGTCATCAGGTAATAGGCGCTTGTAATATTTTAGAAATTATTTATTGAACAGAGTGGCCAGGAAGTACCCCAGGTAATTTGGTGACATGCGCTTGTGTTATCGAAAATTATTTTTCAAACAGAGTGGCTAGTAAGCACCTTGGATCATTAGGTGATAGGCACTTGTGTATTGAAAATTATTTATTGCACAGAAAAGCCAGTAAGCACCTTAGATCATTAGGTGATAGGCGCTTGTGTTATTTTAATAATTATTTATATAACAAAGTAACCAGTGAGCGCCCTGGGTCATCAGGTTATAGGCGCTAGCGTTATTATAGAATATTCATAAAACAGAGTGGCCAAATAGCGATTTGGGTCATGTGATGAATGGGATTTGTAATATTTTATTAATTAATAATTTAACAGAGTGGCCAGTAAGCGCTCCGGATTTTTGGGTTAGAGGCACCTGAGTTTTTAAAAATAATTTATTAAACAGAGTGGCTAGTAAGCGCCCCGGGTCACCAGGAAATAGGCGCTTGTGTTATTTTTATTATTATTTATTCAACGAAATGTCTAGTAAGCACGCTGGGCCATTAGGAATAGGCACTTGTGTATTAAAATTTATATATTGAACAGCTAGGCCAGTAAGCGCCTCGAGTCAGCAGGTGATAGGCGCTTTTGATATTTTAATAAATATTAATTTAACGAAATTTCTAGTAAACGCCCCAGGTCATTGAGTGATAGGCGCATGTGTTATTGAACATTATTAATTGAACAGAGTTGCTAGTAAGCGCCCCGGGTTATCAGGTAATAGGCGCTTGTAATATTTTAGTAATTATTCATTGAACAGAGTGGCCAGGAAGTACCCCGCGTCATTTGGTGACATGCGCTTGTGTTATCAAAAATTATTTATTAAACAGATTGGCTAGTAAGCACCTTAGATAATTAGGTGATAGGCGGTTGTGTTATTTTTATAATTATTCATTAAACAGAGCGGCCAGTAAGTGCCCTGGATTATTGGGTGATAGGCGCCTGTGTTATTAATATTAATTTATTGAACAGAGTGGCTAGTAAGTGCCCCGGGTCATCAGGTAATAGGCGCTTGTGTTATTTCGATAATTATTTTTTTTAACGAAATTTCTAGTTAGTGCCCTGGGCCATTGGGTTATAGGCACTTGTATTATTAAAAATTATTTATTGAACAGCATGGTCAGTTAGCGATTAAAGTCATTAGATGAAAGGCATTTGTAATATTTTATTAATTAATTATTCAACAGAGTGGCCAGTAAGCGTTCCGGATTATTGGGTGATAGGCGCCTGTGGTATTAAAAATAATTTATTAAACAGAGTGGCTAGTGAGTGCCCCGCATCATCAGGTAATAGACGCTTGTAATACTTTAGTAATTATTTATTGAACAGAGTAGCCAGGAAGTACCCCGCGTCATTTGGTGACATGCAGTTGTGTTATTAAAAATTATTTATTAAACTGAGTGGCCAGTAAGCACCTTGGATCATTAGGTGATAGGCGCTTGTGTTATTTTTATAATTATTCATTGAATAGAGTGGCAAGTCAATGCCCTGGGTCATCAGCTAATAGGCGCTTGTGTTATTTTTATAATTATTTATTTAACGAAATTTCTAGTAAGCGCCCTAGGCCATTAGGTAATAGGCACTTGTGTATCAAAAATTATATATTGAACAGAAAGGCCAGTAAGCGCCCCGGGTCATTGGTTGATAGGCACTTGGCTTATCAAAAATTATTTATTGATCATAGTGGCCAATAAGTGCCCTGGGTCATGAGCTGATAGGCACTTTTGTTATTTTAATAGTTATTTATTAAACAGAGTGGCCAGTAATCGCCCCGAGTCATTGGATGCTAGGCACTTCAATTATTAAAAATCATTAATAGAACAGAACAGCCAGTAAGCGTCCCGTGTCCTTGGATGATAGGTACTTCAATTATTAAAAATCATTCATAAAACAGAGTAGCCAGTAAGCGCCCCGAGTCTTTAGGAGGTAGGCGCTTGTGTTATATTATTTATTATTTATTTGACGAAGTTTTTAGTAAGTGCCCCGGGTCATGAGGTGACAGGCACTTGTGTTATTAATAATTATTAACTAAACAGAGTGGCCAGTAAGTGCCTCGGGTCATCAGGTGATAGGTGCTTGTGTTATTTTAATAATTATTTATTTAACGAAGTTTCTAGTAAGCATCCTAGGTTATTGTGTAATAGGGGCTTGTATTATTAAAAATTATTTATAGAACAGAAATGACAGTAAGCGTTAAGGGTCATGAGGTGATAGGCACTTTTGTTATTTTAATGATTATTTATCAAACAGAGTGGCAAGTAAGCGCCCCGGGTCAATAAAAGATAGGCTTTTGTGTTCTTAAAAATTATTTATAAAACAGAGGGGCCAGTAGGCGATTTGGGTCATTAGATAAAAGGCGTTTGTTATATTTTATTAATTAATAATTTAACAAAGAGGCCAGTAAGCGCTTCGGATTATTAGGTGATAGGCGCCTGTGTTATTAAAAATAATTTATTAAACAGAAAAGCTAGTAAGCGCCCCGGGTCATCAGGTAATAGGCGCTTGTAATATATTAGTAATTATTCATTAAACAGAGTGGCCAGGAAGTACCCCGCGTCATTTGGTGACATGCGCTTGTGTTATCAAAAATTATTTATTAAACAGATTGGCTAGTAAGCACCTTAGATAATTAGGTGATAGGTGGTTGTGTTATTTTTATAATTATTCATTAAACAGAGCGGCCAGTAAGTGCCCTGGATTATTGGGTGATAGGCGCCTGTGTTATTAATATTAATTTATTGAACAGAGTGGCTAGTAAGTGCCCCGGGTCATCAGGTAATAGGCGCTTGTGTTATTTCGATAATTATTTTTTTTAACGAAATTTCTAGTTAGTGCCCTGGGCCATTGGGTTATAGGCACTTGTATTATTAAAAATTATTTATTGAACAGCATGGTCAGTTAGCGATTAAAGTCATTAGATGAAAGGCATTTGTAATATTTTATTAATTAATTATTCAACAGAGTGGCCAGTAAGCGTTCCGGATTATTGGGTGATAGGCGCCTGTGGTATTAAAAATAATTTATTAAACAGAGTGGCTAGTGAGTGCCCCGCATCATCAGGTAATAGGCGCTTGTAATACTTTAGTAATTATTTATTGAACAGAGTAGCCAGGAAGTACCCCGCGTCATTTGGTGACATGCAGTTGTGTTATTAAAAATTATTTATTAAACTGAGTGGCCAGTAAGCACCTTGGATCATTAGGTGATAGGCGCTTGTGTTATTTTTATAATTATTCATTGAATAGAGTGGCAAGTCAATGCCCTGGGTCATCAGCTAATAGGCGCTTGTGTTATTTTTATAATTATTTATTTAACGAAATTTCTAGTAAGCGCCCTAGGCCATTAGGTAATAGGCACTTGTGTATCAAAAATTATATATTGAACAGAAAGGCCAGTAAGCGCCCCGGGTCATTGGTTGATAGGCACTTGGCTTATCAAAAATTATTTATTGATCATAGTGGCCAATAAGTGCCCTGGGTCATGAGCTGATAGGCACTTTTGTTATTTTAATAGTTATTTATTAAACAGAGTGGCCAGTAATCGCCCCGAGTCATTGGATGCTAGGCACTTCAATTATTAAAAATCATTAATAGAACAGAACAGCCAGTAAGCGTCCCGTGTCCTTGGATGATAGGTACTTCAATTATTAAAAATCATTCATAAAACAGAGTAGCCAGTAAGCGCCCCGAGTCTTTAGGAGGTAGGCGCTTGTGTTATATTATTTATTATTTATTTGACGAAGTTTTTAGTAAGTGCCCCGGGTCATGAGGTGACAGGCACTTGTGTTATTAATAATTATTAACTAAACAGAGTGGCCAGTAAGTGCCTCGGGTCATCAGGTGATAGGTGCTTGTGTTATTTTAATAATTATTTATTTAACGAAGTTTCTAGTAAGCATCCTAGGTTATTGTGTAATAGGGGCTTGTATTATTAAAAATTATTTATAGAACAGAAATGACAGTAAGCGTTAAGGGTCATGAGGTGATAGGCACTTTTGTTATTTTAATGATTATTTATCAAACAGAGTGGCAAGTAAGCGCCCCGGGTCAATAAAAGATAGGCTTTTGTGTTCTTAAAAATTATTTATAAAACAGAGGGGCCAGTTGGCGATTTGGGTCATTAGATAAAAGGCGTTTGTTATATTTTATTAATTAATAATTTAACAAAGAGGCCAGTAAGCGCTTCGGATTATTAGGTGATAGGCGCCTGTGTTATTAAAAATAATTTATTAAACAGAAAAGCTAGTAAGCGCCCCGGGTCATCAGGTAATAGGCGCTTGTAATATATTAGTAATTATTCATTAAACAGAGTGGCCAGTAAGTACCCCGCGTCATTTTGTGACTTGTGCTTATGTTATTAAAAATTTTTATTAAACAGAGTAGCTAGTAAGCGTCTTGGAACATTAGGTGACAGGCGTTTGTGTAATTTTTAAAATTATTCATTGAATAGAGTGGCCAGTAAGAGCCCGGATTATTGGGTGATAGGCGCTTGTGTTATTAAGAATAATTTATTGAACAGAGTGGCTAGTAAGCGCCCCGGGTTATCAGGTAATAGGCGCTTCTAATATTTTAGTAATTATTTATTGAACAGAGTGGCCAGGAAGTACCCCTTGTCATTCGGTGACATGCACTTGTGTTAATGAAAAATATTTTTAAACAGAGTGGCCAGTAAGCGCCCCAGGTACTTTGGTGATAGGCGCCCGTGTTATTAAAAATAATTCATTAAACAGAGTGGCAAGTAATCGCCTAGGATCATTAGGTAATAGGCGATAGTGTTATTAAAAATTATTTATAGAACAGAGTGGCCAGTACGCGTCTCGGATTATTGGGTGAGAGGTGCCTGAGTTATTAAAAGTAATTTATTCAACAGAGTGGCTAGTAAGCGTTCCGGGTCACCAGGTAATAGGCGATTGTGTTATGTTTATAATTATTCATTCAACGAAATGTCTAGTAAGCGCCCTGGGCCATTAGGTAATAGGCACTTGTGTATTAATAATTATTTATTGTACAGAAAAGCCAGTAAGCACCTTGGATCATTAGGTGATAGGCGCTTGTGTTATTTTTATAACTATTTATTAAAACGAGTGGCAAGTAAGCGCCTTAGATTATTAGGTGATAGGCGCTAGTGTTATTTAAAACTATTTATAGAACAGAGTGGCCAGTAAGCGTCCTGGGTCATTAGGTGATAGTTACATGTGTTATCAAAATCATTTATTGAACAGCTGGAAAGTAAGCGCTTCGGGTCTTCAGGTGATGGGCGCTTTGGATATTATAATAATTATTTATTTAACGAAGCTTGTAAGCACCCCGGGTAATTGGGTGAGAGGCACTTGTGTTATTAAAAATTATTCATTGAACAGAGGGGCCAGTTAGCGATTTGGGTCATTAGATGAAAGGCGTTTGTAATATTTTATTAATTAATTATTCAACAGAGTGGCCAGTAAGCGCCCTGAATTATTGGGTGAGAGGCGCCTGAGTTATTAAAAATAATTTATTGAACAGAGTGGCTAGTAAGCGCCCCGGGTCAACCGGTAATAGGCGCTTCTGTTATTTGGATAATTACTTATTTAACGAAATTTTTAGTAAGCGCCCTGGGCCATTAGGTTATAGGCACTTGTGTATCAAAAATTATTTATTGAACAGAAAGGCCAGTAAGCGCCCCGGGTTATTGGGTGATAGGCACTTGTGTTATTAAAAATTATTCATCGAATAGCGTGGCCAGTTAGCGAATTGAAACATTAGATGATAGGCATTTGTGTTATTTTATTTATTAATTATTTAACAGAGTGGCTAGTAAGCGCCCCGAACCTTTAGGTAATAGGCGCTTTTTTTATTAAAAATTATTTATTCAACGAAGTTTTAAGTCAGCACCCTAGGTTATTGGGTAATAGTCGCTTGTGTTATTAGAAACTATTTATAGAACAGAGTGGCCAGTAAGCGCCTTGGGTCATTGGGTGATAGGCACTTGTGTTATTTAAAATCATTTATTGAACAGAGTTTTAAGTAAGCATCCTGGGTCTTTAGGTGATAGGTGCTTACGTTATTAAAAATTATTTATTTAACAGATGTGCTAGTAAGCGCCCTGGGTCATCAGGTGATAGGTGGTTGTGTTATTTTAATGGATATTTATTTAACGAAGTTTTTAGTAAGCACCCTGGGTTATTGGGTAATAGGCGCTTGTGTTATTTAAAAGTATTTATAAAACAGAGTGGCCAGTAAGCGCCTTGGGTTATGAGGTGATAGGCACTTTTGTTATTTTTATAATTATTTATTTAACAGAGTGGCCAGAAAGCGCCCTGGGTTATTAGATAAGAGGCACTTGTGTTATTAAAAATCATTCATAGCACAGAGTATCAAGTAAGCATTCTGGGTCTTTAGGTGATAGGCACTTTTGTTATTTTAATAATTATTTATTTAACAGAGTGGCCAGAAAGCGCCCTGGGTCATTGGATGAGAGGCACTTGTGTTATTAAGAATCATTCATAGAACTGAGTAGCCAGTAAGCGCCCCGTGTCCTTGGATGATAGGCACTTTTGTTATTAAAAATCATTTATAGAACAGAGTAGCCAGTAAGTGCCCCGGGTCTTTAGGAGGTAGGCGCTTGTGTTATATTATTTATTATTTATTTGACGAAGTTTCTAGTAAGCGCCCCGGGTCATGTCGTGACAGGCACTTGTGTTATTAATCATTATTTATTAAACAGAGTGGCCAGTAAGTTCTTCTGGTCTTTAGGTGATAGGCGCTTTTGTTATTAAAAATTATTTATTGAACAGAGTTGCTAGTAAGTGCCCTGAATTATTAGATGATAGGCGCTTGTGTTATTTTAATTATCATTTATTTAACGAAGTTTCTAAAAAGCGCCCCGGGTTATTGGGTAATAGGCGCTTGTGTTATTTAAAATTATTTATAAAACAGAGTGGCCGTTAAGCGCCCCGGGTCATGAGGTGATAAGCACTTTTGTTATTTTAATAATTATTTTTCAAACAGAGTGGCCAGTAAGCACCCCGTGTCCTTGGATAATAGGCACTTGTTTTATTAAAAGTCATTCATAGAACAGAGTAGCCAGTAAGCGCCTTGGATTATTGGTTTATAGGTGCTTGTGTTATTAATCATTATTTATTAAACAGAGTGGCCAGTAAGTTCTTCTGGTCTTTAGGTGATAGGCGCTCTTGTTATTAAAAATTATTTATTGAACAGAGTTGCTAGTAAGTGCCCTGAATTATTAGGTGATAGGCGCTTGTGTTATTTTAATTATTATTTATTTAACGAAGTTTCTAGAAAGCGCCCTGGGTTATTGGGTAATAGGCGCTTGTGTTATTAAAAATTATTTATAGAACAGACTGGCCAGTAATCGCTCCAGGTCTCTGGTTGATAGGCACTTGTGTTATCAAAAATCATTTATTGAACAGAGTGGCCAGTTAGGGCCCCGAATCGGTACACAACCTGAAGTGCTTACTTACTGCTCTAGTAATTAATAAAATTTATTAATTACCACACAACCTTTGGTCCTTCCAAGTCGCTTAATTTATCGAAAAAATAAAAATAAAAACGCAAGAACTAATTACCTCACAACCCGGATGGCTTTTCCTTACCACGTTAGTTACTGATAAAATAAATATAATAATGCAAGTGCTAACAATCACACAACCCGACGCGCTTACTGGTTACAGTAACTGTAAATAAAATTTAACTATTAAAAATGATAGCGCCACTTAACATGCAATTTAGGGCGCTTACTGTTTTGCTTTAATAGTAAATTAAATTTATTTTTAAAAATCGTAGATCTGATAACAACCTAATTCGGGGCACTTACTGATGATCGCTGGGATCATCAATAAAATTTATGTATCGGAGACGCAAGCACTGATTACCACACAACCAAGGGCGCTTTCTAGTCGCAGTATTATTAAAATTTTATGTTTAAAAACGCAGGCGCTTATCACCCTACAACCCAGGGCGCTTACTGGCCGCTGTCATAACACAGGACCACAAAAAAAAAATAAGTTGAAGGGTACGTCCCTTTCAGCAACTATGCATTCCTTGTGTATTTTGAGGCGCTGACTTTATTCCCATTGTCTAAATTGCTCTGTCACATCACAATTTTTTACACTTTTTAACATGGGGACTACTTTAATTACTGAAATAAAAGCATTGCCTTTTATGGACACGTTTTTCGTTAATAAAAAAGAATTGTGATGTGATAGAGCAATTTAGACAATGGGAATGAAGTCAGCGCCTCAAAATACATAAGAAATGCATTGCTGCTGACAGGGACCCTTCCACTAATTTTTTTTTTGTGGTCCTGTGTAATTAATTACAAAAGCGCCAAACACCAATTTACCTGGGACGCTAACTCGTCACTTTATTTATTCATAAAATAAACATAATGATGCAAGTGCCAATTACCTAACTACCTCGAGTACTCACTGACTGCTTTGATAATTAATAAAATTTATTAATTAATGACGTTAGCGCCAAATACCACACAACCACAGGCGATTACGGGTCATTTTAATGATTAATAACATTTATTACTTAATACCCTAAGTGTCAAACACCATTCAACCCAGGGCTCATACTCGTAATTTTATTTATTGATATAATAAACATAGTGACGTAAGCACCAATGACCACACAAGTAGGGGCGCTTACTAGACGCTTTATTTAATAATGAAACAAATACAATAACTTAAGCGCGAATCACCAGAATACTCAGAGCGCTTACTAGTCACATTTATATAATATTCAAAATAAATATAATAACGCAAGTGCCAATAGCCTCATGACCCAGAGGACTTACTAGTCACTTTGTTGATTGATTAAATAAATATGAAATCGCAAGAGCCATACACCACACAACCTGAGGTGCTTACTGGTTGGATTATTTATTACTAAAATTTATTAATTAAAATCGCAAGCACCAATCATCAGACAACCTAAGTCGCTTTTTAGTTGCTTGATTTATTGCTAAAATAAATATGATGAGGCACGCGCGAATCACCACATAACCCGAAGCGCGTAATGGTTGCTGCAATAATAAATAAAATAAATATAAAATTGCAAGTGCTAATCACCAGACAACCGAAAGCGCTTACTGGTCGCTTTAATTATTAATAAATTTTATTAATTAAAAATGCAAGCGTCCATCACCACACAAGCTGGGGCGCTTTCTAGTCATTTAATTTATTGACGAAACAATTATAATAACATAAGCACCAATTACCACACAACCCGGGGCGCTTACTGGTCGCTGTTATAATTGATAAAGTTTATGAAGGAAAAACCCATGTGCCAACTACCATAGAACCGAGGGCACTTGTTGGTCATATTACTAATTAATGACACTTACTAATTAATAATGCAAGCGTTAACCATCACACAACCTGAGGCGCTTACTGGACGCTTTATTTGTTAATAAAATAATAATAAAAATGCAAGCGCCAATCAACACACAACGTGGGCCCGGGTGCTCACTGGTCGAGATTATTCATTATAAAAATTAATTTACTGACGTAAGCGTTAATCACTATACAACCTGGGACGCTTATACTGGCCGCTTTCATTATTTATAAAATAATTATGTTAAATCAATTGCCAATCACCACACAACCCATATAGCTTACTAGTCACTGTGATAATGAATAAAATTTATTAGTTAATGATGCAAGCTTCAATCACAACGCAATCTGAGGTGCTTACTGGCTGCTTTATTTATTAATAAAAATTAATATTTAAAAATGCTAACGCCAATCACCTTACAACGTGGAGCGCTTGCTGGTTACTTAGTTTATTAATCAAAATAAATATAATAACGCAAAATATTATCACAGAATTCAGGGCGCTTACTAGTTATTTTAATAACACAGGCTGACAAAATTTGACGAACACTTTTACCTGGAAACCAGATTATACGTTTCCAAAGGATTTTGACTTGCTGAATACAAATTTGGCCACAAAATTGGTCTATCACGTCAGGGTTTCGAGATATCCTAACCTTAAAAAGCAAAAAATACAAATTTTTATTATTTTTGAGGTTATGTCGCACAGCCGATCTTGATTATTTAAAAAAAATTATTAATAGCATCTCAAAGGTCAAGTCTTTCTCTTTAAAATGACGTTGATTTTGCTTAAATATTTTTTTTCTCTGAGATATCGTATTTTGAAATTTCCGTAAACGTGGATTTTTCTACGTAGCATAGATAGGTCAGTCCACTCTAACTCTAATGTATCTTATGCCCATAAGCCCTTACAACCCTTGACCCCCCACACAAACTAAACCCTGCTTTTCTCAAGTTCTACGTGTTTCTAATCCAAAGATCAGAGTTACGTAGTATGCAAAAGAATTACTCCTCAAATGACAAGCTCCCACACAAATGGAACCCTGCCCTTCTCGAGATCTACGTGTTTTTTTATCGATAGGTAAAAGTTAATTTGCAATTTTTCAATTACACAGCATGCAGAAGTTTCACAGATTTTAACGCAGTGTCTATTCGCAGCGTATATCCACGTAATTACGTGGACATATTGGATACGCATGCGAGGTGGGCAACTGTACTGTCCGGTACTTACAGGGTCCAAGTTTATTTTTTTTCCGAACAGCGTTGGAATATAGTTCCGGCCAGACTTGGGAATTCTCTAGGACCCAACCTCTCTGACGTGGAAAATCACTAGATCAAATAAAAATAGTACCAAACGTAAGGCGCGACATTCAAATAAGGTCCAATAACACTAACGCCTATCACCCAATGACCCAGGGCGCTTACTGGCTACTCTGTTAAATAAATAATTATTGATAACACAAGCGCCTATCACCCAATGATCCGGTGCGCTTACAGGCCACTCTATTAAATAAATAATTATTAATAAATAACACAATCGCCTATCACCCTATGACCCGGAGCGCTTACTGGCCACTCTGTTAAATAAATAATTAATAATAACACAACCACCTATCACCCAATGACCCGGGATGCTTCCTGGCTACTCTGTTAAATAAATAATTATTCATAACACAAGCGCCTATCACTTAATGACCCGGGGCGCTTACTGGCCACTCTATCAAATAAATAATTGATGATAAATAACACAAGCGCCCATCATTCGATGACCCAGGGTGCTTACTGGCCACTCTGTTAAATAAATAATTATCAATAACACAACCGCCTACCACCTGACAACATGGAGTGTTGACTGGCCACTCTGTTAAATGAATAACTATAGTTATTAATAACACAAGCGCCTATCACCTGATAACCCAGAGCCCTTATTGCGATTCCAGTAAATAAATAATTATCAATAAATCGTAATGCATCTATTTTCTAATGACCCAGGACACTTATTGGCTAAACTATTAAATAACAAAAAGTTAATTGGTAACATATGTATAAACAATTCAAAATTTCAGACGACGACGTTTGAGACGACGTAAAATACATTTTTAGCGATGTCGTAAATGACGTCATATCATGGTGTAAGAAATACATAAGGTGGGATCTTCAGTCACCGAACTGATCAGCCAATTATGATGCTTGGAACAAGCCACCTTCCATATTGGATTTTCCACCAATGAGCGTAGAGAGCGCGTTGTTCAACTACTGCTACACATAAAAAAGAGTACAGGGTAAAAAATTTCCTCAATAAATAATATGTTTACAATTTTTTAGGTGCACTGTTGTATCTATTAATATAATTCTATATAATTATCTAATTATTTATAAAATATACAACGAATACAGTTTATTTAATATTTCAATAAACAAATTTTACAATTTTTTTTTTATAAAAATTTTAACATCAGAAGTTAGTTTTCTTGTTCATCTCTGGCAATCTAATTTACGTTATCGTACGTGCGAAGCTTTTAATTTAATACTGCTTTTTGAGGTGAGTTGTATTTATTATCAGCAATAAAGTGTAAGTAGTTAAGGTGGCTCCTCACTAATTCAAAACACTGGAGTATTCAATGATATTTTAAAGGATGATTCTTGAAGGTGCAAGGAGTCTTTTCCCAAAATTTTAGACCTCGTCACCACCAAAATTGTTGAAAAAAACTAACTGGAAAATAGACTCTGTAACATAGCCTCTTACGGAGGGTCGTTAAATTGGTGGCGCAGGTTGTATGATATCTCAGCAAAGATACTGTAGTTCCTAATAGAAAACTATGTAGCAGATAGAAGAAATCAGAATCTTTCCAACGCCATTCAGGTACTTGGACATTACCATGGGTTTTGTAGGATATTTTGTGAAAATAGTAGATAACTATGCAAGTCACGGAACAGATGAAAAGTGTGGGGCGTCTGCTACACCGAAGAGCGGTAGCCCGCGTAGTTTGAATTGGTCAGAAAGTTGTACGTAAAATGAATAGGAGTTGTGGGGAATCGTAATTATATAATAAAAATAAATGAGACGCTGAACTAAGAAAGTAATTTAATGCGGGGCTGACTTATGTACTTTTTGTATACATACGTCTGCTCGGGTCACTGTATTGTACGATATAGGTCAACGGTGTAGATGTGACTAAATTTTTTTTGAAGGGACTATAGGTACCTATCTATTTTTAGTCAAGAACCTCCACAGCCAATGAAAAGATGTGTTGCAGTATGCTCACTCTTCTTGTGGGATTTATAGTGAGGAGCCACCTTAAACAACGCGCTCTCTACAGTCTACGCTTATTAGTGTAAAATCCAATATGTAAGGTCGCTTGTTTCAAGCCTTCTGATTGGTTGATCGGTTCGGTGGCTAAGAGCCCACCTTATGCGTTTATTACATCATGCGTCATATTGATGTTGATGTGATGTCATTTAAGATGTCATACATGACGTATTTATTAGAGTGGGCAGTAAGCGGGCTGGCTCAGTAGATTCGTTCACCTTACAATCCATAGGGACGGTCGGGGACAGTGTGGGTGAGTCGGAGACTTAGAGAATATATACATGGAGGAAGCATTGTATGCTCCGGCCGCGAGACGAGATGAGAGAGACAAAAGACAAATAGCAGTACAACCTTTCTCTCTCTTACACGCCTCTGATTGGTTGGCCCCCTTCCGTATATATAGGTATAGTCGTATCCACGAGTGGCGGTCGTGGGGGAACAGAGCAGATATATGTAACCTAAGCTTTGATGAAAAAGAACTTATACATTACCAGAGAATATAGAATGTATCCTCTTTAAGTATAGAAGGCCAAAGCGGAATTCCGAGCAATACACACTAAAACAATAATCTTCCATTTCAACATAATTAAAACAACAAAATTTAAATAAAAATTTTCAATTTTAATTAAAGCCCTCATACCTGGTTAAACAGTTCATGTATGGCTAATGACTCAGTTGGAATGTTTGTCTTCGATAGCTGAGCGGTCAAGAATGCTCGAATAGCTTTTGCGCTCTGGGCGTCGAATCTGACCTATGGTTTTTTTTTTTTTTTTAGGTATACATTTTCATAATACTTGTTTTATTACGTTTCGTTTGTTTATAATTTTTATGTATTTTTACAAATAAATTTATTTTATAAGATTTCACACTTTAATAATAAGATTTAAAAAACTACTGTTGGCTAATGCCAGTAAAATACTAATGCAAAAATGTGTAAATACTTTTTGTATATTATTATTATTACAAGCGTAAATATTATTTGTTTAATTATTTACTGCATTGATCGATACGGATTTATTGGGGTTCTAATATCTAATATGCCCTTTATCCTGCATGTATCCTATCCTAATGAAAAATACTGCCACCTTCCTGTCGGTTTCCATTGAGTAATGCCAATAAAAAATAAATCATACGACGTATTGTAATAGTATAATATTTAATTTATGCTCGCATTAGTATTTTGTTAGCATTAGCCAAGAGTAGTTTTTTAAATCTTATTATTTAATTGTGAAATCTTATAAAATAAATTTATTTATAAAAATACATAAAAATTATAAACAAACTAAATGTAATAAAACAAGTATTATGAAAATGTATACCTGAAAAAAAAAAAAAAAGCATAGGTCAGATTCGAAGCCCAGAGCGCAGAAGCTAATCGAGCATTCTTGACCGCTCAGCTATCGAAGACAAACATTCCAACTGAGTCATTAGCCATACATGAACTGTTTAACCAGGTATGAGGGCTTTAATTAAAATTGGAAATTTTTATTTAAATTTTGTTGTTTTAATTATGTTGTAATGGAAGATTATTGTTTTAGTGTGTATTGCTCAGAATTCCGCTTTGGCCTTCTATACTTAAAGAGGATATATTATATATTCTCTGGTAATGTATAAGTTTATTTTTCATCAAAGCTTAGGTTACATATATCTGCTCTGTTCCCCCACGACCGCCACTCGTGGATACGACTATACCTATATATACGGAAGGGGGCCAACCAATCAGAGGCATGTAAGAGAGAGAAAGGTTGTACTGCTATTTGTTTTTTGTCTCTCTCATCTCGTCTCGCGGTCGGAGCATACAATGCTTCCTCCATGTATATATTCTCTAAGGTCGGAGACGAAAGTGAACAAGTTAACAAGTGCTCTTCTCCGATCGTCCGCGATCGTCCCTGACCGTACGCGATGCGCAGTTGTACACGTTAGGTTAGGTTAATGCTGTATATAAACAATAGTTTGTAAATAAAGAAGTGCAAATACAAAAAAGTTTGTTTACTTTTTGCATTAACCTAACCTAACGTGTACAACTGCGCAACGCGTACGGTCAGGGACGATCGGGGACGATCGGAGAAGAGCACTTGTTCACTTTCGTCTCCGACCTCCAACTCGCCCACACTGTCCCCGACCGTCCCTGGATTGTAAGGTGAACGAATCTATTGGTTGCTCGGAGCTTGTGTTGTAGGTTAATAATTATTTTTCAATACTGGCCAGTCAGCTCCTTGGATTATTGGTTGATGTGTGCTTGTGTTATTCATTTAAAAGATTTGGCAGCCCTGTTGTTAAATGACCGAGCATGCTGTAGTATACGGGAATCCTAGAAGAAACAAGTCTTCCCCTACACTCCTGCTGTAGCTCTGCTTTTATTGGCTTCGTAACTTTTTTAACGGAAAGTTTCGATAGTGGTGGTGGTACGTAAAGATCCTTTTTGCCAACACTGCACTATAAATAACTATAATTTAAAAAAAAAAACAAAAAAAAAACTATGTATGGTGCTCGAGCCTTGTTTGCCATCTGCTGGATCTGAAATGAAGCACCAAAAATATTCCACAAAAATTATGTCTACATACTCCATGGTACACAGGACCATAGACTTCTAAGAAAATCATACTGCTCGACTGCTCGTTCTTATGTACGGCGCTGAAGCACGAGTAGAAAGAGACACATTAATTGAACGTGGGTATCTGTCTCTCTTGCACATTGCCAAAGGTCAGGGTCAGTAAACTAAGGCCAGCTAATGAAACCTCCCCAGTCAGTGCAGGCAACCTGAGAGAGAGACAGATAAGCACGTTCGATATTTTGTCTCTTTCTACTTGTGCTTCTGCGTCGTACGCAAGAACGAGCAGTCTATTTTTTATATGGCTATGCATGGGACCACGTGTATTTCCAAAGAGATATAAGGATCCTTATATCTCTATGTGTATTACTTACACGGTGGGCTTAACGAATGTTGGCTCGGTTACGCGATATGGAGTTAGAATAGCATTATTGTTACTTCAAGACTTTTTTGAAACAAGTGGTGCTGATGTAAATCCATTTTTATAGTTAAATGAAAGAGTAACTATAACTTCAATTATGTACGGAAAAAACATCAATGTTCAGTGAGATGTTACGTGGTACTTGATTTTTAGGTAAAATAAGTACATGGTTTATCATATTTTTATACATAAAGAAATGCCAAGGCAATAGTGTTTTTTTTTCTTCCTATTATGAAGTTTTTGATTAAAAAGTATTTCGCACAGTAAAAAATGACCAAGAATCTTATAATACCATGATTACAGAAACTTTGTAGGAGAGAAATTAGTTGTTGAATAAATCTCAATCAATACAATGTAGGTATATACATGTTGAAACATTAAATTATAGGTGTGCAACACATTAAGGTAGTTTTGCTTTAATGCACCCTATTTCCTTGTAGTACAATGTAATTTTTTTCTGTTTACTTTTTGCCTCACAAAGATTTAAACGTTTTTTCCCTTTTTCATAATCATTTAGTTAATTGCAACTTGCAAAATATCAATAAACAATGATGAGACTCACAAAGACAAACAACACCGTTGGGATCTGATATATAAGGATCTGTAAATACAATGATGTTCGAACATAACTTTTTTTTTTTTGATTTAATGCTATATATTGATGGAGAGAAAATCATACTGTATTTGACTACCAAATTCTGCCGAACTCTCTCTTACTTTGCCAAACAATGCTAAACTCCGGCGATTTACATTCTTAGCAAAGTAAGGCAAGGTTTCGCCAAGCTAGGCACAGTTAAGCCAGAGATTTGTGAGGAGTCTGCTGACTGCAATGCTATGGAGTGTACCCACTGTTTCGACAGAGCTTCGAGGATATAAGGAGACACCGATATTATTGTGGTTGATTGGTCAGCCGCTATTTGAGGCTCCCGGGGACTTAAGTCACATACATGTATATACGTATGTATCCATACATATACACGTACATCGTGACGTATATCTATGCTAAATGCTGCGTACGCCTTTCCCCAGGAGCCTCAAATGGCGAACATTGTCTCCTCACTTCCTCGAAGCTCACTACTTTTTCCACTGGTTCGAGCGCTCCATCGCGGTCAAGCGACCGAACCAGGCGCATCTTTTTCTTTCATTTGAAATTTAAGAAGCATGGTATGAGGCTCTTTTACCGTCAAGCTTGAATCAGATGGCGCCAGGGCACGTCGCGGCTGTCATGGCCGTCTCACTCACACAACATTACTTTTCAGTATTGTATGTACATAGGAAATTAAAGTGTAGTGGTGAAGCGCAATATTTGAAATTTTGAAATGAATAAGGAAGACAAGAAAAAATATTATGGGAGCTTAAAAGTTTCAGAATTGAACGAGCTTTTAAAAGGGAAAGGAGCAAGAGTCAGTGAAAGAAAAGCAGAACTCGTGGACAGGTAAGCCATGACTTGGGAGCGGCAAAAATGTTGGTCTCCCAATTGCTTCGAGCCACTTTTTTTATCACACAATCAGAAGAAAATTTAAATTTCACTTTCTTATCGCAGAATATTACACTGCACTTCATTTTTCCTACTATCTTTAAACGTAAATGCAAACAAAAATTGTCTGCAAACAACAGCAATCATTTACAAAGGTTATGTCTTCTGCTTTGCTCATCACACAGATAGGCTCACGGACACAATACACAACTGTAAATTTGACGGTGTGTAAGTATGACAGCCGCGACGTGCCCTGGCGCCATCTGATTCAAGCTTGACGGTAAAAGAGCCTCATAGGACTATGCGCCATGGTGTAAAAAAATACATAAGGTGGGCTCTTCAGCCACCGAACCGATCAGCCAATCAGGAGGCTTGGAATAAGCGACCTTCCATATTGGATTTTCGACCAATCAGCGCAGAGAGCGCGCTGTTCAACTACTTCTTCATGTTGTAACTTGTAACCATTAACGTATAGGGAAAAAAATCGGTATTAAATAGTATTAAATACAATAATTGAAATAAAGGCGTTTTTTTTTTCATAAATTAAAATATAATCTCAGAAACATACAACATCACGCGTAAAGTGTACAACGAACATAGTCTATTAAAAGATATCAATGAACAAATTTTAGAACTTTTTTCCTGCCATGGGATCGTTTAACGTCTGAAATCAGTTTTTTATTAATTTCTTGCAATCTAATATACGTTCTCGTACGTACGAGGCTTAATACTGCTTTTCGAGGCACGTTGTATTTATTTTCAATCTTTCACATCACCAAATTTGTTATTTGTTGGAATATTTTTGGCTCATTTCTAAATTTTAATGATTTTCCATGGAACAAAATAGATTCTTGCTCCATAATTTGTGCTACTTGAATTAGTTCTTGACTTGGATACATAATTGTATCCAATCTAAATAGTTATTTTGCGTTTCAAGCAAGTTCATCGTCTCACATCCAAGAAAAGGATTAGAAAATTCATATTTGTAAGCTGTACATTCAGCAACATACTTTAATCCTTCATATTCAATTATATTTTCGACGATATTGTTGACATTAAAATCTAAATAAAATAAAAAATTTTTGTTATATGTGAATTGATTATAAACTATAAAATGTTAAAAATGTTATGTTATATTTAACGACTTTATTGTTTTTTTTTTTTTGTTTTTTTTTTTTTTGTTTATAAAGAGATTCGTCATTTACTCTAAGATCTACGAATGATTATGACAAAAAAAAAACATTTTTTTACAAGAAATAAAATGAATGAAAATCATGTAAAATATATTTTAATTGATTTTTCATAAAGTGCTCAATATATTAAAATTAATAGCTCACGTTACACACCATCACTGTTACTGTCATTAGAAAAATTTTCTTTCATATCATCATTTTCGCTATGTGTAAAATCCATACCGCTGCTGTTTTGAAGTGAATCATAATCTAATTCCTTACTTAAAATATCATTATTACTACGATGCATTTATGTATCGTTATCTAAATATGAACTATCCTCGTTAATATAATCGTGTAAATCAATGAAACTACTCTCTTTGTGACCAACTTCAGTATTTAGAGAGTTCGATAAAACATCAAAAAGATTTTTGCCGAGTATGTACCATCTTAATCTGTGTCTTAAATTAAGAGCTGATGGCTGATCATTTGCCGCTCCCATTGCTCGCAAATATGAAAATAAATTTTCGACGCAGTCTTGATTCAGTATATTTGTCACAATGTAATTAATGTCGAAGTCTGTTGAAGAATAGGTTTTTTTTAAATGTAATAAAAGTCCTTGGAGAGCTTCTTTGTTAACTATTATACCTGTTTGAAACGGATATTTCTTTGTACCATGGCCAATTTGTAAATTACGCATTAAATTTGTCGTTTTACTCAAAGTTTCATTTTGTACAAGCAGATTAAGACCGTATGGTTTCTTTTTTTTGTCGGGTTCATCTTTGTATTTGCTGTTAAAATTATCGAACCAATCGTTGATGATCTCGAAAATTTCAGCACATTCTTCCCATGAGTCTGTTCCTTCTAAAAACCATTGTTGGCCACACCAACCGATGGCTCGAGCTGTTGTTCTAGAAAACATTTTAGCTGCCGGGAAACTTTTTGCCTGGCTGATCCTATAACCGTTACATCTGACTCCGATAGCTTAAAATACTTTAAGTTATTTCTTATTGATTTGCACCATTCTTTCCAATACATTTTTACCTCCAAATTTAGAGTTAAAAAAAAAACCATAATTTAAAAAATTATTTCTTACAAGCTTTAATAAATAAGGTGGATCTGCAAATACAAAAACTGGTGTATCGACGATAGGATGTTGGAAGTAACATTTTGTATGGTCATCAGTGCCAATATTCAGAGAATCCCAAGTTTTTGCGTTTGAGGATCCGAGATCTGTTGTACAAGCTACGACAGTATAGCCTGACTCATACAAGCATGAAATAATATTTTTAATTATTTTTGGATTCAATGGTTGGTCGTACTTATAGTACACAATTTGTTTCCACTTGTAAAATAAACTTCGAGCATTTCCAATTTGACACGTTTTATGTGGCCCGATTACTTGTTCCTCTCTCTAACATCGATCTCTGCCCTCTGTGAAACATATATATCGTCGAAGCATGTAACCAGAAGTCGTTCATGACTTTTGAGTGCTTTTGCTTTATGCTTCATTAGCAACATTATATTTTGAAGAACACCTTTATTTATTTGTAAGTTGCAAGCCCATTTTTTAAGAGTCTAAAATCCAGGTAAAGGATAGTTTTTTCTTTGGAGATATCTGTAAGCTTTGGCGCTTACGCTGTATAATGAGATTGCCGCACTGAAAATGAAATTGTGCATCCTCCGCCACAGCACGTGCAAAAATCACACATAATACCCTAATACCTTTTATCTCAGTCACTTGTGCAGCAGTCGCACAAGTCAGGGGAGCTCACATTCCAGATTTGTACGTCAGTGGCACTCGCATCTTAAGGTGTCTGCTACTCATGCCTTCTATGCATCAGATGCTTCTTGTCTCTTGTGAGCAGTGCAATCAAAGCGTGAACCTTGTTATTTATCTAGGCTGATCAATCAATTATCTGTTAAATTGTGCGTTACACCACGCACTATACTTTTATGCGTAAGCGTGTTATGAATTTATACCGATTTTTCTTAATGCGTAAGGTAAAGTACACTATATTCGGACAAAAGTTTTGTACAGACCTATATCCGGACAGCAGCGATTATTACATAACCTCATTTTCTCAATGTTCACGACTGTCCGGATTATGGTCCCTACGTCGTAACGGGACCTATATTCGGACTATTTGGAAATGCATTGTCCGAATATAGGGGTTTTGAGACTGAATCTTTATAACTATTTTAAACAATGATCACACGGTCACAAAGAACTTTTTTTTTTCAAGTGACAGAAAAATTACTTTATTATCTATATGTCAACCGTCTTTTTCGTAAAAACAGCTAATTTCTTTGTGAAGTTAGAAATAGTGGATTACCTAAAATTATGTGTCCGAATAGAGGGTACTTTACCTTATATTGTTATGTAGCTTTCTTGAAGTACCCCATGACTAGCGTTGCTGCTGCACCATGCAGTTTGCTCAACACGTACACCATACGACTTGTGCAGCTGCTGCCCAAGTCTCGCGCAGCAACAGCACTAGTCTTGGGCCTCTTCTGCTTTAGTGTGAGCGAGGTAACAACTGCCCTGCCTCTAGTTGAGCAGGTACACTATTTCATTTTCAGTGCGATGCAATATCTCCAGTACTCCATTTAATTTTTTTTATTTGCGGGCTTAAAAGTTTATGGATTTGTTTTGGAGTAAACATCTTTTTTAAAACCTTATAAACTTCTTTTTTTATTTCTTGTTTTTCTTTTTAGATTTTTTGTTAACAAAGAGCTTTTTTCTTCTCAGGTTTCAATTTTTGCAGTAGTTCCTTATACTTTTTCATAGGTCTGAAATGTTAGTAAAATTGTTAGTATTAAGAAATTCGTTGAATGTAAATATTGTTGATTGTAACTAAATTAAAAATTTTCAAGTAGTCCAGTATTTCATGATTTTGTGATTTTTGTTAAGTGCATGAAGAATGGAATACTTACAGTAATATTGTTTTACTCTCTTCTGTACATGAATGACTTGCACTCCTTGTTGATTCAAGATTTGGGATATTTCCTGCTGTCTCAATCTGACTGTTATAATTTACAGGTATGCTGCAAAATTTTTTGAACAATAAATGGTATATTCACTTTTACATATCAAAAACACAGAACACATGTTATCTTGACTAAAATACTAGTATTTATTTACTTACTTCAAATCCAATACTATTTTATTCGGTTCATGAGTTGATTCAGAATTAATACACATACTGGAGCTCAAAGCATTTGTTGTATGAGGTATGATATTAATTTCATCCGGCTAAAAAACAATAAACGACAACTTTTTTACCAAATCAATGGTAATAGAATCCCTTTTTGCTATATCATTACCATTGCGGTATAATAATAAATAATTCAGTATTTCAGTATTGGTTATACTTTAAATTATTGCTAGAATTATCCATCACATTTGTGCGATTGTTTTCATTCACATTTCCCAAGTAAATATTTTCTGTGGGAACAGCATCTGGTAAAAGTTTCCTACATCTTTTTGGAGAATAATTACCATAATAAGCTGGTTTTGTAGTGTAGCAAGTTGGCAGAAAGTGCACAGAACACATTCTTGCAAAAATTGTAAACATTTCTATAATGAAGCTACAAATAAATTTTTTAATTGATACATTGGTACATTAATTATAAATTTTTAATTTAACCTTTCTCTAGGATAACCTTCGCAGCACAAAATTCTATCCATTTTTTGCCGTTTCAACATTTTTAGGAAATGAAAAAAAATGTACCCCCTTGCCAATGACATTCTTGTTACGATTTTTGCAGTTTTTTAAACTACACCTTACCATAATTCATACATCGTTAAAATTCCCTTAGATTATCACATTATAATTACATCAAAAGTGTGTTGACGTGAAGGCTGATCTCTTTTTTTTTTTTTTTTTTTTTTTTTTATTATAGTGTACTGACCTTAAAAGGTATGTATGCTTTACTGCTAAAAATAAATACAACGTACCTCGAAAAGCAGTATTAAGCCTCGTACGTACGAGAACGTATATTAGATTGCGAGAAATTAATATAAAACTGATTTCAGACGTTAAACGTTCCCATGGCAGGAAAAAAGTTCTAAAATGTGTTTATTGATATCTTTTAATAGACTATGTTCGTTGTACATTTTACGCGTGATGTTGTATGTTACTGAGATTATATTTTAATTTATGAAAAACAAAACGCCTTCATTTCAATTATTGTATTTATTACTATTTAATACCGATTTTTTCCCTATACGTTAATGGTTACAAGTTACAACATGGAGCAGTAGTTGAACAACGCACTCTCTGCGCTGATTGGTCGAAAAACCAATATAGAAGGTCGCTTGTTCCAAGCCTCCTGATTGGCTGATCGGTTCGGTGGCTGAAGAGCCCACCTTATGTATTTTGTCACACCATATGGTATGCGCCTACGAGGAGCGGAGTAGAAATGTCGGCTATAGCTTTTCTTTTCTTTTTTTATATTATAGTGCTCTACGTCTGGCTTCTTTGTTAAGGGTACTACTATGGGCACTTAGCACTTGGGAAAGGGACAAGGAAAGGGATGGGAGGCCTCCCATTAAAAGAGGGGAGTAGGGGGAAATTAGGCAATTTTTGCTGTGAAACGGTCGCCTAAACCCTCAAGGAGCATTGCGTGGTGAAAAAGCACATGTGGAAAATCACAGAGGTACCGGCCCGGAATGTCGCACTGGCCGGGAATTGAATCACGGTCTCCCGTGTACCAATCCACGACCTACCTACTGAACACTTAATTTTATTCAAAACAAAAAACTTATGCACGCGGCGAACCAGCGTGAAGTGTCCGTTCGAGGGGTAAAAATTGAGAGTCTCTGGGCCTTTTTATAAGGAATAGCGGACCTCCGTGACGCGCTGGTTCGAGAACGACGCAGGAAAACTTGCCGGGGGAAAATCTTGAAGAAAATACAATAGCCGAAAATCTAATTGGCTAGAACTGCTCCAGTTCAGCCACTCAGAAATTGGCACTTTCCACATCCAGCTTGCTCTCCTACATGCGTCACGAGAAGGGAAGGTGATTCACTTGCTCTTGCCCTTCCTTTCTCTTTTACATCCAAATTTTACAGAATTTCATTATAACTTAATATGAACATTAAGATAGAATATTGTTAATATTTACCAATGCTAAGCCCCGTTCGTTTACTCAACTGAACTCGTTGCAAAAAGAGCGGTGAAAATCGCTTAACAATTCAATTAATGCTCGGGTGGATTAACGATGGGTGTGTTACGATGAATCAATTAACACTCATACTTCAACAGCAGTAACAGTGTCCGTGTTCATAATAACTTGATAAGAATAGCAGTTGTTAGGAAAATGATGAAAATAATAGTACTTTGCCTGTTGCGAGTTAACATAATTAGGTTTACTAGTAGTTTTGAATGTTTATAATGTTGCAAAAGTAATGCGAAATTTTGGTAGAATTTCAGTCAACATGTTTTTCGCCGCTAGTCGTTGGAGAAGGAGTCGACTCGTGGTACCCTGGGGAATCAGAAATTCTGTTACTTGTGTTGGAGATAGGAGTATAGACTCTCTGTCTCTCTGTCTCTCTGTCTGTCTCTCTCTCTCTCTCTCTCTCTCTCTCTCTCTCTCTCGACATCTCCAAGTTAGGAAAAGAAGAAGAGTTAACCTGTCGTTTTCCTTTACATTTGAAAAAGTGTTAGAATTCAACTAAATTACAAATTAGACTATTGCAGTATGTTTATGACATTATTAATGCGATGCAAAAAGCGTTAATCGGTAAATCATGAGCTTACGACCTTGAATGGTAAAAATCGGGTAATCCCTTGAAAATTAATAAGGTTGTTTACCAGGCTTGTCGTAGTTGATATGTAATGTAGTTGCTTGCTAGTGGTGTAGGGTGTACTGGTCGTTTGTAACGATTCTGGCTTTTACTAATATTTTCGCTTATTCACATGTATTAATTCTTAGTTATCCTAATATTTAACTTTACGTTATTCGATCCTGATCTAAAATTATGTTCGCATTTAATATACCTTCAGTTTAACTGTTCCCAGTTAAACGTTTGCATCTACGGTTGTAAAAAAATATTTTATTTTTCATTTACGGTCAGCATAGGCCAGCGTGCATGTACATGAATCATCATTGTACTGCAGGTACGAGTAACTTGCAGGTGATTCACCTCTTTTCAGATGCACGTTGGTCCTTGCTCAAGTGCTTTTAAAACAACATTCCTAGGGAATGAGCAGAGAAAAAATTAATGGTTCGTAAATTAAACTATAATATTGATAGGTTTTAAAAGTTTGAGTTGATCGGTAAAGGGATTTAAGTACTTACGTCATTGGGAAGATACGTTTAATTGTCGCTGATTGGACGACTACTTGGGCGATTTCATGATTTGACAGTGGTGACTTTGGTGACTTTTTCACCCTCTGCTGGGCGACTTTCTTTCAGCGAACTGACATGACTATGATTCATGTTAAGGTATGAAAAAAAATGTTCTTATTATTGACATTCGTGATATTAAGCGACAAGTAGCGCCTCCCTGATAGTTGGAAGCTGAACCAATTCTACTACTATTGGGATTATGCCTCTACCACGTGAACTCAGTATATATATGACTAATATAGATGCGAAATAACACAGGTCTTATGGGAGGAATCTTGTTTTTATTTTTTTTCGCACTTAAAAAGATATTGAGCTTAAAAAGATTGTTAATTCCATGTTACTGACATAATGAGAGTTACGTAGTTATTTTTTTCCTTTAGTGAATTCGTTCATGAAGGTTGAAACAGCGTTTTGAACGTATACGGAGTGCCGTTTAACCCTACTTTGAACTGTTTGTTTCAGCTGTTGCTGCTGCTGCGCTATACTGCTGCTGATGCTCAGACATAAACAAACAGCTCAAAGTAGGGTTAAACGGCACTCCGTATACGTTTAAAACGCTGTTTCAACCTTCATGAACGAATTCACTAAAGGAAAAAAATAACTACGTAACTCTCATAATGTCAGTAACATGGAATTAACAACCTTTTAAAGCTCAATATCTTTTTAAGTGCGAAAAAAAAATAAAAACAAGATTCCTCCCACAAGACCTGTGTTATTTCGCATCTATATTAGTCATATATATACTGAGGTCACGTGGTAGAGGCATAATCCCAATAAGGGTCAGTGCTCTCCTTGTTGTGTGTATAGCTGCGATAATAATTTAAGAGTAAATAAAATTATTTTTACAGTATACAGAATAATACTAGTATTTAAAAGCAGTGAATTAAGGTGAGTAACGTAACCAAAAAAGTAACTACTTCAATTTTTTTTTGCAGTGAACACTTTGGAAAGACATCCATTTTTAAAGGAGTTTGATCATAAAATATGATATTTTGTACATAGAAAGGAATGTTCTTTAGTATTAGATATTGTTTACACTTTATAACGTATGCAAAAATTACTTCAAAATATGATTAAATACAGGTACAAATAATTTATATGGAAGTCGATTGAAACGGATAAAAAAAACTATCAAGTCGATTGATTTGAATTGATTCAAAGTACCGGTCTTATCAATCAATAGAATTCAGTGGCACTTTTTACGATTATCATCTGTTGCTAAGTTATTGATACCAAAGTACAATTGAAGTTGATTTATTTTCAATTATCCAATTGAAGTGAATTGATCAAGTCCATTAAAGCCGACATAACAATAAATTTTAGTACAATCTGATTTGTATGTGTGTTAATTTGTTGTATTTTGATGACTTCAAATATTTCTCAAAGAAATCGAATATTTTGTTAAAATAAAAATTATACTAACAAAAATGCAATGAACATCAAACATTTATTCCTATAAGTATGAGATCTTATGCAACACAAATATGCATGATAGTAAATCAGTATGTAGTATAATAAATATTTTATTGTATTTAATACATAATAGTATATGTGTCTATCTGCGCACGTGCGCCAGCAATTTTTCAAAAAAATGAGCTGAAATTGTGTAAACTTTGCTTTAAATTTTTATATTTCAGCTTAAAACTTTGCTTAACTCTGTCCAACATTATTTAACTCGATCCTATGCAGCCTAATGTTGCCTAACTTTGCTTATTACTGCTTAACATTTTATAACTTTGCCAATTAACCTCGTCTAACTCTGCTAAACCTTGCCAAATATTGCAAAGGGTCTGAATTGCCGGAGTTGGGCAATTTTTGGCAGAGTTAAGGGGGCTCTTGCGACTACCGCTGAGGTCAAATAAAAAAAAAAATCAAGTTTTGTTTTTCAATAAACATGTATGTCTAAAAATTATTATGCTATTTTTAATGAAATATGAATGACACTGAAGTTCGGAACGTTCCGGGAACGAAATTTAAAAATCAAATTTGAACGAAGCAAAGATGTTACAGAACAACTAAGAGCAGCATTAGAGACTACCAATGATATATATAAGTCGTAAAAAGGATAATTTTCCATAATTATACCCGAACCCAAAAATATCATATATGTGCCTATTCTAACTTCCTACTCATTCCAAATTCTGGCTTTCATAACTCGAAATCCAGAACGAAGGCCCTGCTAAAAATGATACACATTGTTTATAATTACATAAACAATACATAAACAATGTATAAAAATTTTAATATCCAAGAAACAACGAGGGGGCGGGTAAGTTTTAAGCGATTTTCCACCTGACGAGTATATCAAAAAAGGGCCAAATTGCGACTTCTGGCTTTCATAACTCGAAGTCCAGAACAAAGGCCCCGCTGGAAATAATACACATTGTTTATTATTATACAAACAATGAATAATAATTTTAAAATCCGAGAAAAAACGAAGGGGCGCGGGCGGTTGAGTTTTCAGCGATTTTCCACCATATGCGTACATCGAAAACGGACAAATTTTTATACATTCTTTATGTAATAATAATTGATGCGTGTCATTTTTAGCGGAGCCTTCGATTTGGTTTTTGAGTTACGAAGAACAGAAGTCGCAATTTGGCCGTTTTTGATATACGCGTATGGTGGAAAATCGCTGAAAACTTACCCGCCCCTTCGTTTTTTCTCGGATTTTTAAATTATTATTTATTGTTCATATAATAATAAACAATGTGTATCATTTTTAGCGGGGCCTTCGTTCTGGATTGTAAGTTAAAAAACCTAGAGGTCGCAATTTGCCCGTTTTCCATATACGCGTAAGGTGGAAAATCGCTGAAAACTTACCCGCCCCTTCGTTTTGTAATGGATATTAAAATTTTTATACATTAGTTATGTAATAATAAACAATGCGTATCATTTTTAGTGGGGCCTTCGATTAGGTTTTTGAGTTACAAAAACTAGAAGTTGCAATTAGGTCGTTTTTAATAAACGCGTAAGATCGAAAATCGCAAGAAAATTTATTACCCGCCGCTTCGTTTTTTCTTACATTTTTAAATAATTATTTATTTTTCATGTGATAATAAACAATGTTTATCATTTTCAGCGGGGCCTTCGTTCTGGATTTCGAGTTATGAAAGCAATAAATCACAATTTTGCCATTTTAGATATACGCTGATGGAAAACCGCTGAAAACTTACCTGCTCCTACGTTTTTTCTTGGATTTTTGAATTATTATTTATTGTTTATATAATAATAAACAATGTGTATCATTTTCAGCGGGCCCTTCGTTCTGGATTTTAAGTTACAAAACCTAGAAGTCGCAATTTGCCCGTTTTCCATATACGCGTAAGGTGGAAAATCGCTGAAAACTTACCCGCCCCTTCGTTTTTTCTTGGATATTAAAATTTTTATACATTGTTTATGTAATAATAAACAATGTGTATTATTTTTAGCGGGGTTTTCGTTCTGGATTTCGAGTTATAAAAGCCAGAGGTCGGAATGAGTAGGAAGTTAGCATAGGCACACATGTGATATTTTTGGGTTCGGGTTTAATTATGAAAAATTATTCCTTTTACGACTTATATATATTATTGGTAGTCTTTAATGCTACTCTCAGGTGTTCTGTAACATATTCGCTCCATTTAAAAGTGATTAATTCAATTTTTAAATTTCGTTCCTGGAACGTTCCGAACTTCAGTGCCTTAAATATGAAGTGGAAAAAATAATCTTTTTGTGTATGGTTCTAGTTTTTACGAAAAAAGAATTTTTATTTTGATCAGTCCAGTGCAGACAGGTACAGCAGTGTGTCGGCTGGTACAGCAGTGACTATGCATACATCTTGTTTGTACATCGCCTTTCTGTTGTACTTAGTATATGTAGTGTTCTTTACCTGTTGTTATAAAAATCCTATGAGAATAAAAGTTAATATAACAGTATTTCTCTAATTACATACTCCTTCATTACAAATAATTACAAGTACGAAGTTCAACCCGTATGAATTTTAACTTTTTTAAATTTAGCGCGACAAAGTGAGTCAGTATATCTGCTACCCACGTTACCTCATAAAGTTGTGCACACGGATATTTATTTATTTCTATCACAAATTTATCGCTCAATTGTCCCATTACCCTTAATTTTTAATGTAGCACATTAAAGACAAAGATTCGTCTACAAAACGTATAAACTCATTCTCCTGGGACAGTTTATTTTGGCTTATTATAAACGTAAAACAACTTGTTTTTTATGCAGCCCTTTAAAAAAGCATGTACACAACTTTCAGCTCAAATATCTCAAGGTTATGATCCATATGGGGTATAAATAAGGCCGGCATTGGATTCAGCGAATTATTTTTTATTAGAAATGGTACATCTCTTTTTGGGAATTTTCATGAAGGAGCCCCCTTAAGCAAAGTTAGGCGAAGTTGGGCAGTGCTTAACAGAAATTTTGTTTTTACTCGGAATAGGTTAGGGGGTTCTAGTGCAACATTTGGTACAACAATTATTAGGTTCAACACTTAACAATACTTTTATTGCCATGTAGTAAAACGGAGCACCTACTATTCTGTGTACAAAAAACACATACACAGATAAGATTAGGCCACTTTTACCATCGCTATTGCCGCATTCAGCGCCTTGTCGGAAAAAGTAGTCTACTCCTGATACGTATTCCAGACTCATGGTCACTTCATAGTTAAAAAAAATCCTGCAAATATAAACAATATATAAAAATAAATGAATAAAACAATCATATTTTTTGTTTTCCGTCCAGCTTAAGGATCAGCGATCTTGGCAAAGAGAAATAATTTTGATATCCACGGAATACAATTTAATTTTTGACATTTTCAATCATTATTTTTTCTTAAAAAAATACTGGTAAAAAAATTATAAAAATTAAGGATGCAGGTTCAGAAAATAATTTATTTGAAATTTATAAAAAATGTTAACCATCCTTAAAATTAAGATACACGAAAATAAGGTATAGTTTCAATGAACATTTTAATAGTTAAGAAATGAAAAGTAATAAGAAAAAATATATCCAAAACAACTTGACATAATTTCTTACATCGCACTTTTATCTGTCACATACGCTCACCCACTCATTCTCAGTAGCGTTCATAATACCCACAATATATACTTAAAGAAAGGGCTTACAATTAATGAAAAACCATTTTCATTACAAATGTTTGTTCAATTATGTAAAATAGATGATAAACATACTGTCATTAAAATACATTGCAAACATACTGATGATATGTATTTATAATGAATGATTAAAAATAAAGCTAACTGTACTGTTTTTAGTATACTTGTATAGTATACTTTAGTATACAGTATGGATCTACAAGTTGGTTTTTAACAACATAATAAAGAAGGAGTTGAGTATGCGTAAAAGCGTATATGTAGGTACATTTATATGAACTAAAGTCATGAATGAAAACTATGTGAAACAACAAGACTCAATGAAATCAATTAATGCATTTATAGAACCTCGTATTAATAAATTGTTAATGAAAAAAAAAAAAATAGTAAAAAATGTAAAACTGCTTGAAACAATTTTGAAAAAAATGAAGAAATTGTATAAAAAATTATTTATTCATACATTTATTTTAAAACTAATAAACTTATGAAAATTATCTAATTATGTAATTATTTTGTTAATGTAAATAATGAATAATTTGTTTGAAGACAAAAGCATCAATAAACATTACATTAATATTCTAATACAAATATTAGTCGAAGAAATAAAGTACAAAATCAGGCCGAACAAGCTTAAATTGACGCAATAAGATGGATTGCAACGAGATTTTTTGCATTCGATTCGTAATGCCGTGCCAAAACTTTGTGAAAATAGTTGTTTAATACATTTTTAATAAATAGTTATAGAAATAAGTCTATTTTTTTGCAAGGGGGTTTTAAGGGTCGCTGAGCACGATTATGCAGTTGGTGACGGTGCTGGCGTCTGAGGCACCTAAGGCCGAAGATGGGCGTCAGGCACGTTGTCTTTTGGAGTTTTGCCTCTGATTTATAAAATACCAAACCAAAATACTTACTCGAAGGTTTCTAGGGTCGCTGAATACGAATACATATTCAGCAAGGACATATAAAAATATTGTTTTAGATTGTTAATGTTGAAAAATTTTAAGGTTTATTTAAAAAAAAATTTTACATTACAATTTAGTGAAAATTATTAGCTAAAAATTTAGCTATAAATTGTAGCTTTAATTATAACTATAAAAATCTACATTTATAGCTATAATCAACTACAATGTACCTGTAATTATTATTGGCTGTAAAATGTAGGTGTTTATTGCAATAAATTTTGAGCGAATTTCAAAGAAAAAATGTTTTTAAGTCAAATTTTTTTGTAAATATGATAGCCACTAGTAGTGTTATCATCCATATAATCACACTAAAACTGAGGGCTTCAATTATTTTTAAACAAGAAAAAAAATAGGAAAACATTTGTTTAGTAATATAAACTTTTAAAAATATCGTCCGAAAATTCTCTAATCACCCAGTTTTTAAGTTACTATCCACATGATAACACATTTCATGGCTGATATAACTTAGAAAAAAATCAGATTTAGAAACATTTTTTCTTTTAAATTCGCGTAATATTTATAGCTATAAGCATGTTCTTTAAATTTGTTTGCGTGTACAATTAAATCTTTAATCTTCTGAAAAACATTCACAAATTTTATTTTTTCGTGGTAATATGTAGCTGAATCCGTATCACATCTCGTTATGGCATATAGTAATAAAACATTTTGTGAATCGCTTGGAACATGCTATAAACTTTTTGAGGAAAACAATTCTTAGAGCTTATTTGTACGAGCGGGTTTAAGTATAAAAAATTTTTAATTAAGTGGTGTTGAAGGATTGACTAAAACTGTAACATCAGTATCCTCATTAACTATTACTACCTTTTTACTCTCATTTTTTAGTGATTTCTATAGCTGTCATCACAACAGTTCGATTAGCATCGGCTGTACATGTAATTGAATTATTGCCAACCTCGGCCAGTTTACTAGAAAACATTTGAATAGTTTGAATTTATTCTTTGTATTTAGTAAGAATTTATCTTCATTTACTTTTAGGAAAAAAAAAGTCTTATCTGAGGCTGCATGTTTTGTGCATCGATTTCTTTCTAATTTTCGCTTTCGTAACTGTCAAAAACTACCACACAATTTTTGCCATAATGATTTGCAATGTATTTTACATAATTCGCCATGTTGGACGAAAAAACTTGCCTTAGTGTCCATTTAACCTTGGGCAGTAAAGAGCCTCCATCAATTTCAAAAATAGTATTTACCGGATCGCACATGCTTACGTTAATTTTTGCGAAAGTCAAATATAGATCGGATTTTGTACTTTTCAGCGTTTCAAATCTGTTGAAACGAGCTTGTGAAAAAAGCCATGATTCCCTCTTTAAAAAATCTTTCATTTCTTCTTCGATTTTTTTAATAACATAGATTTGATGAAATAAAATACCAGGATCAATTTTTACTGCATTTTTGTCGATGGTTATTTTCGAATTCGCAGAAGTGATCTTATTTATGATTTTTGGTCTTGATAATTTCAAATCTTTGAAGCTCTTCCCAGAAATATCCTGTATTATTTTGATACCTTGCTCAAATGGATTATGACAATTAGCCTTCTTGGTAGCACTCACACCGTTAGCAATATTATAAATTTTTCAACAGCATCAGGGAGTGGATTGTACTGCTGGAAAAAAACTTTTGTAAGGCGTAATGATTTTAGATCAGCATTCAAATGAATCTTTGTGTTGATAGTTTTTGTCAAATGAGGTTGGTCTGTAAAAATTCCAGAAAAAAATCTGTCTTTTCTTTGTCCAGACAGCACACCCTTCGTAAACTCTTTATACTCGGTACTATCGATCTTCGTTTTCAGTACAATCATACCAACTTAAAACAATTGAGCACATTAAGCGTATGAAAAATGGCTGGAAAAATGAAGAAACGGGATCATACATTCAACAGTTTTCAAATGGAGCTTCAACAACAAAAGTTGAATGTTTTAAAAATCCATCAAAAGGCTTGTCTAATAGTTATTTATCAACATTGCCTAGACTTGCAACAAAAAATTATTTATAAAATCATGATTTTTTTTACCTTGTGTCACCGTCTGGAGCATTATTTTATTTATTATTAATTATTAAAATAACTACTAATTATTTATTTATTTAATTGTTTTGTTTACCAGGTTACCGTGACAGCACTAAGGCTAAGTCGTGGGGGCCATTCAATCACCACCTATGTGTGGGAGTGTATTGCCGCACCCATTGTCCAACCCTTTTACTGATGTTAAATCTAATCCATTGGCACAGTGCGAGTATATCCGGTGAAACACCTTGCCAGTTAAGCTGACACTCTCTGCACCAACGGTGCATCGGGTCCATTCGCCACTGTGTAGCCTTTCTCCGGAGAGGACTCCATATTTAAGGACTTCTACTCCTCGCCGGTTAAGCTGGCGCTCTCTGTCGAAGCATCGGACCCAGTCTAATTAGCATCCCCGGAAAAGCCCCATATTTCAGGGACCACTCCTTGCCGGTAAGGCTGGCGATCCCTGCCTGGCGCATCGGATCCGCTAATCCCTACCTTCTAACACTGTCTCGCATTGACCCAGGCCCGATGACCTGTGGGGCAAGGCTGGAATTACTCTGAAGGAAAATTCCACGGAAAAACCCGCCCCGAACTAGCTGGGGTCACAGGAACTTTTCCCGATGAAAACAGTTTTTGAAAAAAATCTGCATTTACCCGGAATCGAACCCACGACCCCTAGAACAGCCAGTAACAAACACGCTTACCACTAAGCCAACGCCGCTCCCTATAACGACTATGTATTCATTTCAATCGTTTTACATAAATTTGATTTTTAAATGTCGCGTGCAGTTCTAATTCCAAACTTTTCGCTTGATAATAATAATAATAATAATAATAATAATAATAATAATAATAATAATAATAATAATAATAATAATAATAATAATGATAATAATACTGCCTACCGTTTGCTAGGTGACAACTACTAGTTTCTGATGAACATCACAAGTAATAAAGTAGCTTATAGTATATAAGAAGAGCTGCGCGACTTCTTAAAAGCATTCTCCCAGATCACCTGGTCTTAGGCCAAAGCTAGGTTCTCGCTTACCCGACGAGACCTACGCTACGGCAGTGGCTAGAGCATTAATTGATTTCAATAACATACCAATGTTTACTACTACATTAAACACAGTGTGTCAACTCTCTTTCAACCTACTCTCGCCAATTGAGGAAAATAAGGGGAGAGACAGGCTTGAAGAACAAAACACAAATTGAAAGAAAGAAATAACATTTTATGTTCTTATGTATGCAACGGTCAAGCATGAACTGACTTCGGCGCGAACGTCTAGCCAGCGCTAGCATGTATGTTACAAAGTTTTTATACATCAGAGGGTGTGAGATTCCCCCATGTGTAGGCTGGGTAGCCTAGCAGAGTTGGAGAGGAGTGAGCAGGAAAATAAGTTGGTAGACTTTAGTGTGTTGTATCCTGCTTTATTTGGGTACGTACAAGCCTAAGGTAATACAAGGACTAACTGTCGTTGGTAAGTGCTTAAGGCACATCTCGTCTTATAACTTCACAACTATAAGAGTAACCAGGAGTGGGAAAAACCTCTACCGTACTCCCCTCAAGTTTTTAACAATAGTTTTTTACGTAACAAGTTCGGAAAAGACGATTTCCCGCACGAGTCGTGATTGACTCGCACGAGTGGCCGAAGTTGACGGGAACGAGTGCCAGTTGAGCACACGAGTGCGTAGCACGAGTGTGATCGCACGGCACGAGTTACCATCACCGGCCGTGAGTGCGAGTCTAATCACACGAGTGCGGGAAATCGTCCCGCACGAGTTGCGTACAAGTTTTTTCGCAATAAGTGTGTGGAAAATAGGTGTTTTCAGCACTGACGTTAGTGTGGAAAATCGATTTTCCCGCATAGTGTGCGGAAAAAATGTGCGGCAAAGGTTTTTCCGCACAGTATGCGAAAAATATTTTCCGCACACCTTTTCCGCACATTATGTGGAAAAATCGATTTTCCACACTAATATCAGTGCAGAAAACACCTATTTTCCGCACATTATTGCGAAATAGTAGTTTTCCTACGAGTTTAAAAAGTCTTTGTTTGCGAACCGAGAGGTTTGCGGTCCAAGCCGAAGGCGAGGGACTTAACGAGGTTCGTAAAGGAGACTTTTCGAACGAGTATCGGAAAACTGCTTTTTTGCCTGAGGAAGTACCAGCCTCCCCAAACCACCCGAGGGCGGAAAAACTTATTATTTATTCAGTCTTTGAATCGATTTTTCATTAATGCAGTCTTAAAAATTTAAACAGATTAAAGATACCAAAATATTACAATTTTAACATGGTCATGTTTAATTTCACGCAATTCGGTACTTATCACAATTCGACTAACAAGTAACCCTACCCAACTATCACTCACCAATTTTAATGAAACTTGGCAGGGTGATAGAACAATAGAAAATATCAGACCCGTATATTTTCATGTCTGCCCTAACTGATTTTTAAGGGTAGAAACCACTCCTAATAAGCTATAAAAAGATTAACCCGCCTAAGCCTGGGAAAAGCTGTTTGAAACGTTTATTTTTCTTGAAAAAATTTAGTTCTGCTTCTTAAAATTACCTGCCTAATTACGTACCCTTAAACCAACCTTATAAATTTTAAAATATACCCCCAACTCCCTAACCCCTATAAACCACCCTTACCAAACCACTAGCAGCTAACCCACCTAGTTTTAGGAATAATGAGTTGAGCCTTTTATTTTTCGCAAAATAATTTAATTCTACTTCTAAAAGCCACCGATATAGTCAGCTACCATCAATTTAATTATCTACCCATAAAATAAACTTATATATTTTAAAACATACCACTCCAAGATCCTATAAACTACCCTCACCAAATCACCAGCAGGCTAACCCACCTTACCGTAGAAAAACATATGTAATTGCTAGTTTTTAGTAAAATAATTAAATTCCACACCTCTGATAGGTAAGCCACCTACCCACTTACACCCTATCTTATCTAACCCTTAGAAACCACCCTTATCAAACCAAAAGTAGGACAATCCACCTGGCCTGAGGTATAGTTAGTTGAATCGTTAATTTTTTTCAAAATAATTTGATTCTACTTCTCAAAGCCACCCACTTAATTATCTACTTCTAAGTAAATTTATATATTTTAAAATATATCCGAACCCTCTGACCGTTGCAAACCACCCTTATCGAACCACAATTTAATTGTTACTTTTTCATAGAATACTTTAATTTTACTCCACTGATAGGCAATTTATCTAACTACATACCCTCTAACTCATCTCAACCGTACAAACCACGTTCGGAGTGCTTGATTAGCGTGAGTTCCCTTGCCTTTCACGTTCGGGGTGCTTTATTAGCGTGAGTCCCCTCGCCTCTCACGAATCGATGAAATTTGATTTGTTCAAACAGTTATGTAACGTATTTCTCACAGTAATATGGAGAAATTTCTTCTGTAATTGCAAAAAAGTGTTGCATACACAGAGAATCTGTACACCATCCGCATTTAATAACTGCAATATCGTTGCATTTTTCACATGTATTATAAACATTTTTCAAACAAAAATCAACTGGTGTGTTAACCTTTATTGGTTTCTCCTTAATATAGCCGCACTTCCACCAAGCATACTTAAATATATTTACAAACCGTGGTGATGAAAACTGATTATGTATTAACGATTGAACTTTGAGAATATTATTTCGCAAATGTAAGTTGATATCATAGTTATGTAAAAGTATTAAATCTGATAAATTTCGTAAAAAGTTTTTCCATGGACAAAATCCATACGCATCGAGTGGCTGGGCAAAACCTGTAGTTCCTGCAGGTATCGTGTATATTTTGACTTTTTTAGTTCCTTTATTTGTATTCCTGAACAGTTTTTCGGTCTGACCAGTCCACGAATCAAGGCATAGATCAGTTTCATGTTCAACAGTAGGTAAATAAATTTTTTCACACCATTTTGACGTTAGATCAGAAGTCATTTTTCCAGATTTTGAAGCCCTAACTACTATATTTTTAGCTTTGTACATACCTTTTGTTACTAATGGTCTAAATACACCATTAGTTTCTTGTAAAACTATTAACATTGGAGATTTTAAAACTTCATCTGCAGAAACAAAAGGTTGAATAGTGTAACTGTGCGTCAAAGAATTTAATGATTGTGCAATGCACTCCACTTTTGTTGTACCTATAAATGATAGAGTTCTACCAGCGTGTGATTCACGATTTACTCCAGACTGATCCGTATTGTAAACATTACCTGGTCCTAAACGATAAATTTCTGATCTTACTTGAGAAACAAAAGTAGACGCCTTATCCAATAACTCTTGTTTGCCTGAAATTTGTGCCTGCGTAATGAACTTATTTATTTTTCTTGAAACAATGTTATTCTGCTTTTTGAAATTGTAGATCCATTTAGCAGAAGCATTCAATTGTTTCGAAGATATCTCGACTTCTTATGCAATTTTTAAAGCCCATCTTTTTATATCTATGTCATGAACAGGTAAGCATTTGTCAAAAGCATTTTAAAAACGTTCAAATACATAAATATTACAAAGCTTATCTGCTCTTGTACCTTTTTTAATTATTTGATCTTTCCACCTGTATAATTGTCTTATACTGGTTACTTTTCTATACCGATGTTCGACTGATTCAATACTTTTACGTTTATTCTTTGTTGATCGTCGAAAATCAACCGCTGACTTTTTATATTCTGTATCAATATTTTCTTCGATCATAATATCCTCTTGTAATTGCTCATTCAATTCATCATCTTCATCAACTTCTACATTTACGACTTCTTCAGCAACTGCGCTTTCATCATTAAAACATAATGTATCGTACGTCTCGACAAGAACATCATTATTTATAGCATTTTTAATTAAATCTATAAGTTACGATGCAAAGTCTAATTCTGAATCAGTAATTTTTGTTTCATGATGGTACATTGGATCACTAAATGCAAAACTCACTAGTTTAACAATATTTTTTGGATTCATAGTCATTTTATATATTTAAGTCAAGAATCAAAAATAAATAAAGTGTTTAAGAAATTTTTTAAACACATTGAACGGTGAGTTAAATAAAAAATCTATACATACATATACATTTATAAATGATATCAAATAATTTTAGAAATGTACAGATAATACAATAGCTCACGATATGTTAGGTGAATCGACGATTACAGTTTGTACAGAAATTTTTGGACGATTTGGAACTCCTAAGATTTTAGTATGTAATAATAGTAGGACTTTTACTTCTACAACGTTCCAGAAATTTCTAAAGAGCAATAGTATTGTACATAAAAGAATGGCTTCGTTTCATGCAGCGACAAACGGTCAAGCCAAAGGATACGTTCAAGCAATAAAATTAGCATTATCAAAATCACAGCTTAAAGGAAAACTTCAATTAAATTTGCAATTGATTTTAGCATAATATTGTCAAATGCCTCACGCAATTACAGAGGTTCTGCCAACAGAATTAATGTTTGGCAGAAAAGTAATACGTAGGTTAGATTTAATTAAACCGAGTGAAAATTACAAAAAGAGTGGAATTAAGTGACAATATAAAATACGTCGAAATTCAAGTAGAAGATAGCGTGGTGGCAAGAAAGTATGGAGAAAAAGAAAAATGGATGTTTGGTAAAATAGTGCGTCGAAAAATTAAATTACACTATGAAGTTTGGTTACATGAGGGGAGAGTATGGTACCGACATATAAATCAACTGTAGCGTATAGGAAATGTACGAGAAAAAGAAAAATTTACAGAATTTTTCGTTTCAGAGAAAGAAATAGCCATTACACATAAAGAAACAAAAGCAATAAGGAATAACTAACACTTGTCTTCGGAGTCAACCTTGTTTATAGGCAGTAATGTCTTTAAGGTTCAAGAGAAGACAGTAGACTATCCGTTAGATGAGCCAGAAGACGGGGAAAAAGACTAAGAAAAGATACGCCGCAATAAAATAATTATGATTCCACGAATGTCGAAGAATTTCATTTACCAAGAATAATTTGCGTAAATCCGGTAAGAGAATGGAAAATTCCAATTTATTTCGAGGATTATTTTACGCATTGAACATAACCTTACATGAAAGTAGGAATCCTTCGTCGGGGGAAGTGTTAGGTGAGAGTTGATGCTTACGCACACATATGAGTGAATGCGAAAGAGTTTGTGTGTACGGGTCTGTGTATTTGTATGGTATAAAGTAGAAGTGTGAGCGGAAAAGGTTGTGAGTGCGAGTATTTAGAGCGAGTGACCAGCATGTCAGTCCGTAGGTAATAGCCAACTATCGCACACATGTAATAAGGAGTATTGAATAAACGGATTGTTAAGCTACATCTTCAGAGTACTTCTTCATTTGATTCCTGACTACAAATACATAACAAGTACCAATATGTCTTTCACTCAATACAGTACGAAAAATCTTGTAGCTTAAACTGATTACCTTGAGTATCATTAATGTAATTTAGTAAAGCTTCCATCGAGAGTTTTATTTTTTAATAGCAGTAGTTTCCTTGTGTAATTACCTGAATTTTGTCGAACAAGATTTACGATGATTTTAAGCTCTTACAAGACTAACATATAATCCTTCCTTTCGCAAACCACATGATTTCTTATGCCAAAATCTCATTTGTACAGATTTTTGATTTTTCTTGCGTTTTTTTAGTATTTCTATTTGTATTATGTGTATTTTGATAAATTTTGTACTTGCATTTTTTCCGAGAATTTAAACTATTAAAATTTTTTTTTGGAAAAATTGTAAAAAAAAAGTCCAAGTTAAAAAAAAAGTCTTAAATTGACTTAGGACAGTAAGAAGAAGGTTAAGAAAGTAAAAAAAATCACATCATATTTTGGCATGATAAATCACCTGATTTCCGGAAGGAGGGATAGCCTGTTCAACATTTCTTTACACACGTCTGGGTGCAAAATTTTATTGTTTGAAAATGAATGTCACTTTTTACCTTTCTCGGTGCTGACAACAGACGAACATTGACTGTGATGCATTTTTTTGGAATAAATGATACAGTGTTTATCAAAGTCAAAGTGTTTTGTTTCATGCTCGTCAGAGTTGCTACAAGTGTATGATGACTGCGTTAATTTCTTTTTTTTTTCAATCAAGATCCAGAAATCAAGCTATATTCATTACTTGTAGATTCAGGAAGGTACGTCTACTTTGTTTTTATGTGTAAATGTTCCAAACCAATTTATTGTTGTAAACTAAGTACAATATCTGGCGATCACTAATTTATCAAAAGTGATATATTGTGCCTAATTTTGTTTAGTGGTGTTGTTTGCGTCAGTGATTTACTCTACAAAACTTGGGGATAAAAAAAGAGTAGACGCACATTTATATAGCTACAAAGAAAAATATAGTTTGATTTTGTCGAGATATATTACAGATTACATTTTATTAGTTTAAAATATAATTTTTAACTTTTTGCCTTGAATTCTCAATCAATCTTGCCACATTTAGGCTGGATTTATTGTTTGAAGTGCCAAAAAATGTGCTTTTACTCTTATTTTTTTGATAAAATAGCTTTCTGTTAAATAAATAATGTTATGATGCTGTACGATTACAGTAACCTTATCGATAAGGTAGGAAACTTCAACTATCTAAGGATTACCGTTAATATTAGGAGCTGAAATTTGATTGTAGTGCTGGTATTTTAGCCCTTATAACGCTAATCAAATTTCAACAAGATCTAGCGTATACTTTTTGCAACCGCTAAAAAAGAACCAGTGGACAGTGGGTGCTTGGGTATGCAAGTAAGAAGTTATGCTTCAATAAAATTATATGCCAAATAATGTAATTATGAATATAAGGTAAAGTACCCAATTGTGGTCCCCTTACCTCAGTTAATGGTCCATATCTGAAGTAACCGTTAATAAATAATTTTTAATCAAGTTTAATGTCTGTAAGTTAATAGTAAATCAAAACATAAGGCATTGAGCAAAGAATTAAAAAAATTTTCTCCCGATTATCATAAAATTAGCATTTTGTTCAACGTATTTATTATCGTCATATGCAGTGCGTATAGCAAGTCGGTTAAGTTGTGCAGGTGTTAATGCGCTTTTCGTCAACTTTGAAATACAGGTTTAAGATTTTGTATTATGTTTTGTGCAATGTTTTTCATATGATCCGAAAGCTTATAGTTTAAGGATTTGACGTATTACCAATAAAAAATTGAAAAAATACAATTTCATTAAAAATTTCGATTGTTCATCAAAAGGTGTCCTTATGGTGAATGTACCCCAGTTTTTGGCCCGCAATTAAAACGGTCCATAATTACTGGCCCTTTTGCTCAGTCCCACTGTTCAAGCGAAGTACCCCAATTGTGAGAGTGTATTTTTTTTTAGTTTGCTGGTTACAATGATTTAATCGTCAGTAAATCAGTTTTAAAGTGCTACTGTAAGTATAACTTACCGTCTCAATCACACAATTGACTCAGTAATGATTGTTGTACAATTACTTAATATAAACAGATTCACATAACCCTACTTATGAAGAAGTTGCTAATGCTTTTAAGTTTTCATTAAATTCAAGCCTTTGTTGATGATAAAAGTTCAAAAGATGCATGCACACTTTCAATTCTCCTTACTGTTTTTCACAGAGGTACTTATATTTTCAGACAGAAATGGATTCAAAAGATGTTATCAAAGGCTTTAGAGAAAAAATAAAAGTTATTGCAGAAAAAATAAAAAAAGAAGAAATTATTGAAACTAAAAGAAATTTGATCGAAGAGAAAAAGAAGATTGAAGATGATACATTTAGATTTGAAATGAAACTTAAAGATATTCAAAAACAAATTAATGTTTTGCAGTACGATATAAAATCTGATAGTTAATTTCCAAATGTATCACGAGAACTTCTTGTAACTGTATACCTAAGTGTTCATTTTTTAAAATTAAATCTAGGTATATTTTTTAACATTACAATTTTACTGTGATATCATAACTTTAATAAATTTTCAATAAAAGGCTATAATAGTAAATATAAATTACTAAATCTTCATAAAAAGCTCATAATGTACTTGCTCTGCGTAAATAATGCGAAAACACACAGTGGTCCAATAATTGGGGTACGCAAGGTCTTTGCCATGGAATATGCATGGTCCAACAACTGGGGTACTTCGACGTCTAGTCTCAAAAATATATTCTTAAAGGTCATATTTTTAAAAGCTAATTATTAAATAAATGAGCAAAAATTTTAAGTAAATTTTGGAAAGTTTCATTCAAAAGGCATTTAAAATGAATTAAACAAATAACTTTTGCATACTATCGGTGTTTTGTGTGTGTAATATTTATTATATTGATGACCTCAACATTTAGGGTACCACAATTGGGTACTTTACCTTAAGTAAACCTCGTATGAAACGATATTGTATTTAAAGGTGGTACAATTATCGTTGGAACGAGTTTACATACGTTGGTTAGGTGTGCTTTACACAGTAAATAGTACACAATAAATAAAAATTTACAATGAAAATGAGAATTGGAAATAAGTTACGAACTGTAAGATAATTTGTATTTATTTTTAATTTAAAAAAAAAAATTTTTTTTTTAGAAATTGGTTAAAAGAAAAAAATAAGTAAAATTCAAAATGTGTGGTGTGGTGTGGTGCGATGATGTTGGGTGGTGTAGGGGGACCGGAAGTACGTCAAGAGGGGCGGGGCGAAGGGTGAGAATCAAGCAAAATCCACTTTCCTTACACTTTTTCTCAAGGTCACTAATCTGAAGTCAGGGCAGAACGAGCCTATCGATGTATAACTTTAAAAAGTTCCTTCCGAAAAATGGTAATTAAACGTTGTGACCAAACGTAGTCCCATTTTTCAAAAGTACTTTTGTTCCTTGAGAGTTGATCTGTAACATCTGAAAATGCCATTTTATTTAACTATGGGCAAGTATATTAAAAATTGATGGCAAAAAAATGGACCGTGGCGCTCTGCGGCCTTTGTGTACTAGGCTGGGTGGTAAAGTGAGTTATTTAGAAATGATAGTTACATTCAAATTATCGCTATCTCGAGAACCCAGAAATGGATATAAATTAATTTTTTTAGATCTGGTAGTTCATAATAACAGTAAGATTGTGCATATTTAAGACCTTATAATAATACAAAAAATGGATCAAAAATTGTTATTAAGAATATTTGGAATTGAGGTTTTCGCAACTTCCTGCCGCCAAGTTGTAGGTTTGTACCTCTACGTCTCTGACAGAGTGTGTGCTCAGTTGAAGTAAACAAACAACAAAATCAGCATAGTAAGCCTCATATTTTTGATCGCTTGTGTACGAGAAAAAAAACTCAAAAAGGCATCGACAGTTTTTGTACCATTGATAAGTTTATGACTAAACTGGAAAGTATACAAGGGGTCACCAAGCAGCCGTTGCCTTATGAATTAACACCAACTATTACTTTACAATTTTCAGCGCTCACACGAAAAGTGATTGCAATTACGAAGATCACTCAGCTGACTTTTTTGTTTGTTTAAATCAATTAAACACGCGGTCAGGTTCTTCAGTTAAGTTGGGGTACCAACCTACGACTTGGCAGTAACTTACGAAAATCTTATTCGTGAATACTCTCATTGCAACTCTCATTAAGTTCTTGTTTATTGTAGTTTTCATTTCCAATCTTACCTGTCATGGTACAACTGTTGGGTGTTAATGAGTTTTGCAGAATTGCATAAACAATTGTTGTCCTTATTCAGATTAGCCAATATAAAAATATACAAAAAAAAGCCTTTTGACAAATTTTTTTTTAACATGATTAAGGCACGTGCGCAGGAATCTATAATAATTTTTAAGAATCTGGTTACACAAAAAGATAAAAAAATTACTTTTTACTTACTTTCGAAGTACTAACAAAAAAAAATGAGAGTATCAAAAAACTTAACTGTTTAATATTTCCAATAAAAAATTTATAAATTATTTCATAGCAACAGAAGTGACTGACAAAAGGTTTGCTAGAAAAAAATTTTTCTTAAAATTATTTTTATACTGTTACTATTAATAAGTGTAACATATGCTTATGCAATGCTGTATTGTCAAAACTGAAGTGTTATGCCTTGGCTGTGTAAAATTAGAAATGAAAATTGCAATAAACAAGATCGAATTTTTAATAATAATTAATAGGCATTTGTTATATTTTTAGAAGGTCGTAAATATGTGCAAACTTAATATTATTAAAATTACCACAAATTAAGAAAAAAATCATCAATTTTCGTTGCTTCGTTCCGGAAATATCGATAACTTAGATGTGGTTATCATTTTGTGCTTTCAAAAAAGTCCAAAATCTCCCTGTGGAGAGTCGCTTTATTTTATGTTCAAGTGAAATCTCCCCATAGATCTTAGCTAATTTCTCAGGTGAGATCTCATGCCAAAAACTTAGCTCAGAAATCACCAGGAATTTTTGAAAAAAGTTTTTCTAGGAGCTTGTTATTGTGCCATTTTAAACAATTTTTAGTCGCTTAAACTAAACGGCTCAAGAAGAATTGGTTTTTTTTTTTCAATTTCCAACCTTAAAGGCATTGCGGCTTAAAAAAGTTTTCGAAAAAACAATTATCTAAAATGTTTCAAAAAAAAAAAAAAAAAAACATGTTGTAAAGAAACATTGCATGGATGTTTTTACCAAATTTGAACGGAATTGCATCTACAGATTTCGAGGAAAAAATTCATCCAGTTTTTTTTTCGTCGTGCTGGACATGTGTTCAAATGTCAGTCGTCAAAAAAGTCTTAAAGAAATACCTTTTACACTTGACGTAGCGATGATAATATTTTAAAAAACTCATATGTTGATTATTATTTATTATTATTTATTTGTTTATTATAGACCTTTGTCCAATTTCCTTAGACTACAAGCCGGATTTGATGCACATATATTATTATTCTCACTTTACTGATATGCTAATTAAATTCCATTTATAAAAAAAAAAAAAATGACTTTTCAATTACAAAAATAGATTGGAACAGATTTTCATTTATCAAGTAAGAGATCAAAAACAGAAAACGATTGTAACTAATCAAAATAAACATAAACGAAAAGTTCCAGTACAACACCAACTACTACTTTACTTTTATTGAATATATTCTTTATTATCGATACACTTAAGGTCCTCTTTCAAGTCTTTTTAGTTTTCACCAAAATCACTTATTTTTACCTACAGTTCAATAACATTTTAACAGTCCTTGGCACACTAGGCACTGCCACACCACCCAGCATGACTCAGCGCCTAGTTCCCCATCACACACTTTCACTTTTCCTTCTCCCCAGCATCTTTTTCCTTTGTAACTGCGTCCCCTCCCCTCTCCCTTCTTTTTTGTACTCCTCTGTAACTGTGGTCTGGAAGGAGCTATTCTCGTACCACTCCTTGATTTCAGTCCTAATATTTTTCACTCCTCTGTCCAGTTCTTCCCCCTTATTATTCATCTCCGTCTTCTCTTCTTCGCTTTTTTTTTTCGATTGTCATTCTTCTGCAACAGTTCTTGATCTTCTCAACCGTTTCTCTCAGCTCTGTCCTCTCTTCATCTTTTACCCTTTCTCTTGCCTTCATTTCTTCCAGGCATTTCTGAGCTTCTGCCATTTTTTTTCCAACTCTGCACACCTGACTAACACCTTACCCAGTGTGCCCTTCATATAAAAGATCTCCTTCTGGTCACTCGTCATCTTCTCCCAGACTTCCTTGAGCCACCTGTCGTTTATGTACCTCTTCTTTATCCTCTTTTTTGTGTATTGGTATAATTATCTCTTCCCTCCATTGATTCGGGATACCTTCACCTCTCCATATCCGCTTGTACAGTTCCCACAAGGCTAATCCTACCTCCATTGGCATACATTTCCACACTTCGTTTTTAATTCCATCTTCTCCTGGTGCTTTTCTTATCTGTAAGTTTATGATCTGGTTTGTTAATTCTTTTCTAGATATCTCCTCCCTCTCTTCTAAGTGGTGTTCTTCCTGGATGTCAAATTGTATCTCACTCTTCTCATAGCTCGCTTCCAGTTTTTCCATTAAGTGTTTTTCCCAGCTCTGCATACTGATATTTTTATCTACTTGTTCTCTTTTCTTCCTGTACTTATATTCTTCCAGGCTTCAGTCTTTGTCTTTATATTCTTGATCTTCTGTGACTCTTGTTTCTCAAATTCTTTCCTCCTTTCTTTGCACCATCTTTTGTACTCATTTCTTATTTTAATGTACTCTAGTCTTGAAATCTTCTTGCATTTCCAGCTTCTGATCCCTCTTTTTGCTTCATTTTTCTGAGATATCCATATTCGGTCCTTCTATGGCCTATTTCCCATACTCCACTTCTTGATCTTATTCCTTATTTTTGGTACTGCCATTTCCACTTTGTTTTTTATTGCGCTTGATCTTTCCTCGTTCGATGTCGCCTCTGATGCCCAACCTTTGCATTCCGTTATAAACTTCTCCTTTAGCTCCTCTGTCCATAACCTCTTCTCTATCCGCTGTTCTTCATTCTCCGTATATTTTTCTTTTTCTTGTTTAGTTATTCTTACTCCCTCTAACTCCAGCTCTAGCGGCATATGGTCTGAACCTATGTTCTCACCTATTCCCATCCTTTCGATTCTGTCCACAGCCTCTTGATTCGCTATGATATAGTCAATGACTGACTTTCCTTTTGCGTCCACATGTGTGAAGCTCCCTCTCTCACCTTGACTGCCATTGACTATGAACCATCCCCTCTCTTCTAATCCATTTATTAGTATCCTTCCTTCTGTGTTTATTATTTTATCATCTGATTTCCTCAAGCCGTTGATTTTCTCCTTTATTATATCGCTGTACTCCTCCTCTCCTTCCCAGATGCCACCTTTCTTCGCCGTCCTCGCGTTCCAGTCACCCCCAATTAGCAGATGGCCCTCCTCCTTTATGTCTAATTTCTCTTTCATTATCCTTAGCGTTTCCTTCGTGTTCTGGTTGCATACTGTAACGAATCTCCAGATCACTTCTTCTATTCTTATCTCCTCGTACACTAACCCTTTGCCCCACTCTTCAACTTTTTCCCTTTTTAATTACCTAGATCTTCTGTTTCCCGAGATTATGCCTCCCATCGCTCTTCCTCTAACCTTGTCCCTGGTGTCTCTCCTTCCCTGATTTTCAAGTCTTTTATGACTATGTTTAATTTCCTGCCTTCTCTGTCCTTCCTCTCCTTCTCCTCTTCTAGTTTTTGCAATCTCTCATTTATTTGTTCTTTTTCCATTAGCCATTCTGCCTTGTCCTCCTCTCTTTGCTTTTCTATCTTCTCCAATCTACCCTTGCATTCATTTCTCAGTTCCTTGATGTCATCCTTCGTTTTTTGCGTATCCTCCTTTACGCTTCTTACCGCCTTGTTAACATTTCCTAGTTACTAATTTATTTCTGACAATGTCTTAGTTAGCTTATCTTTTGCCGCTTTGTCAATTTCTTCAACCTCTTTTGCACCGCTAACCTTGAGCTTGAAATTGTCAAGCTCAAATATCTTCAACTGTTCAGGGGCCTTCTGAGATTTTATGCTCAATCTTATTGTTCTCTCGGTTTCTTCTTTTTTCTTTAGCTGTTTTAGCATATCCTAGCTGTCTCTCTTTTTCTCGAACCTTCTTTCGAGGTTCTGGTTGCCAACTCTTCCCCTGTTTGTTCGCTTTTCACTTCCTTTTGTTTTCCACCTACGGATTCTCTTCTTTCTTGTGTTTCTTTGATTTTTGGATTTCTTTTGCCTTATTCTTTCTTTCTTTCACCTATTTTATTTGGTACGTACTGCCCTATCTTTGTAAGCCACGATGCATCCCGCGGTTCGTGCCAAACTCCCAACTCATGTGTTAACTATGATAACTTCACTGATACACGTGCAAAGTTTCAATAAAGTCGTATCAGCAGTTGTGAAAATATTTGCACAAACATAAACCAATTTTGTTTTCAGTTCGTATGCTACATTCATGCGGGAGACAAGGGCGCACTGCGTACACTGTCTGTCATCAGCTCGACTTTTTACGTGGCCTAATGGATCTTTACAAAATCACTTTTAAAAACCGTTTTACTTTAAATTATGATTTAAAACTTATAATAGGTTTTTATGAAACTTTGTACTTTAATGATTTATTATTAAAATCTCTAATTTCAAAAATTAATAGCACGCTTTCGTCGAAAGAAGATCAGATTTACTATGCCGTTAACTCCTTATTTTTTATCTTCAATAAAAAGAGTATTTATGCTATTTGATTTATACTATAAGAAACTAGATACCTTGAAGAATATTCTGTAATTTTTCGAAGCATATTATTGATACACTAATGAGTTCTGGCGAGTTAAACACAAATGAATTTTTCGTAATCAAGAGAGTGGACGTTTTTGGGTTAGGTTAGTACTGGAAGACTTTATCACGGCGCCTTACACACATACACGTCCTCACCTTCACGCCTCGTGGAAGTGACCCAACTCCCTTAATTAGTTTTGTTTTATTTACGAGGGTATTATGTAATTTATCGCAACCCTTCTTTTATAGATATAACCTAGAGCTACTATATTCCTACAAATTCTGAAATGAAATGTATGTGTAATGTCATTTAAAATATAATATATTACGGTGACTTGGCACATATCGTAAATGAGCTTTTTTTTACGTACCCTTCTAATGTTGAATTCAGCCCTGTTGAAACTTTCACGTTGAAAAGAAACCATCCCAATACAGCGCACAAAAATTCTTCTGAAGTGTCGTACACCACCTAAAACGCCAAAAAACTTCATCCAATACACTATTTAACACCGCTGATTAGCTGAGCTCTGCTCTTGCGATAAAACTTCTTACCTAGAAGATGCCCCACCACGAATTGTCCGTTGGGGTGCGGATAATTTCCGATGGAAATGACTAGGATAGATACACTACGCTTGTACAAAATGATATACATAAATCAAATATAGTATAAATCAATAATTTACATTAACTCCTACTTTCCTACCGAATCACACCAAAATTTACATATATACTTGCGTGCAGTTATAATATGATCATTACATAGATCCCTTTAATACACGTTTTTTCTTAATATTCTTACTTTCTACTCTTACTCTTCTCTTTGCTCGTCTCACATGCTGTATTTCTCTGTCTTTCTATCCTCTTTCCTCGCACGAAACATAACAAAAAGGCAAACACACGTACGCGGGCGTTCAAAGCGAGACTCAAGCACCAAAATTAGTATCGAGTCGAGTTTTGATTTTTTTGACTCAAAAAGAAAAATGACTTCTTTATATCCTTGAATAATATGTTAAATAAAAGGTTTTAATATATGTTTAATAATAATAAACGAAATGCCATTTTGTATTCCATATGATGATCAATTCAGAATGGCGAATTACTTATGTTTTTGCAACTCCCATGATATGGGTGTCAAATAATAGGTCTTAAAAAAATAGTGCATATAAATGATTATTTTTTTTACAACATTTTATAAGCATCACCATAGTGAAATGTTAATCGAGGTTTCATTGCTTAATGTGTGTTTTAGAGAGCATTGTTGCATGATTAACATTTCAACCATGTTAAATCAAATTAGAAGAATAATTATTATTAGTAAAAGTCAGTTGTCACATTACTAGTTGTGAAAGTTTTTTCCTTCTCTTTATTTTTGTTGTGCTATAATAAATAAATAGATAATTGATTTAATTCGTTTTCAGCTTTCTTAGCCAGTAAACGGACTCAGTTACAAAAACACAGCAGTACATATTGTATAATACAAGATAACAAATACAGTAATACATAAAAAAGTGACAGCAATACAATGTTACAGACACACAAGTAATACATTATTATAATAATACCTAAAGCTAAGTATATGCGCCTTGTCTGCGATCTATTTGTAGTTGCACAAAAAAAAGCGTTATGCCGACTGAAATAATATTCTTGACTCTTCGAATTTAATTTTACTTAATTACACCTCCTAGCTTACGCGTCCACACTACTTACATCATTAACTAACCAGATATGCATAGCAGCCTGTTTCACACATCCCATATCACTTACCCCGTCTGGGCTTACACATTTTACCTTAGGTATATGTCACACCGAGGGCCCATACTGTGAGCGTACCTTTTTAAGGGTTAAAACATCAGTCTTATGATTAGAGTTGTTCGTAAAGACAATAATTAATAAGTTGGTGAATTAATAAAATCAGTTACATCACTAGAGTATTAAAGTATACAGAGGAAATCAGAGATCCAGCAAGAAGGAAAGCAACCATACGCAACATAACGAGAGTTATAATCCCCCCCCCCTCCGACAAGACCAAAAGCAAAAAGCAAGGGATTTACATAAAAAAAAAAAAAAAAATCATCCTCTTTGGTACATCTTGAATTATCCTTTTGCTCTTGGCTTGCTCGATCTATTACTTTATTTATTCTTTTAATCGTATCGAATGAATGTATCGTTATCTGGGCTTTCACTTAGTAGCTTTGTTATACTTAATTCACCAAAGTTTCTCGCTGCGCTCATACCACTACCCTCCTCGGCCGCTTTCAAAATTTCGCATTCATTCAATATATGATACAAATTTCCACTCTCTTTCTTACACATCAAGCACTTTCTTTCTTCTGCGTTCAGCCAATATTTATTCCCTACCTCCAAATTGCCACATTTCGCTCTCGCTATACAACTTATTTTCCTAGTTTTTATACAAGGCATCAAATATCACGGTAGAACATAAGGTACCTGTGGCATTATTGATATGTATCTTTCATTATAACTAAAGATTCTAATACTTATCTCGATTTTTTGGTTAATAATATCTTTTTATTTAAAGCAAACAAATAACAATATCGTCCCCTTTTTCTCTAATTAGATCCATTCCAGCCATACTAAAACAAAGTTCATTATATAATTTTTCTCTTCGAATTCAAAGTCTGATTTCATCCAATCCACATGATTCTTTCTAACACTGTTTTGTGAGCCAGTCATCATCCTGCTTTCTTATTCTCTCCTCAAATTTTAAAGCCCGTTTAATCCACTGGCAAAACATTTTGGCCAAACCCGCTTCTTTTAATATAATGTATCTTGGTGTGCAAAAATCCAACTTAAGTAGCCATCTAAAGTAATCCAGCTGAATTTTTTCTAATTCTTTCATTTCTTTCCAACCCTAGATTTCAGCCACGTAACTCATGGAGTAAAAATAAAACCTAAATACTTAAATTTATCTACCTCTTCGATTTGTCAAATTACTAGTATTTTTATGACACCGTGTTCAGCTCTTGATAACTGTTATTAGTGCTTATTGAAAAGTAAGGATTTTATCAAGTACTGCAATTGTGCAACGCAGACGAGTTTCAAAAGTCCAATACGGCGCTCGCGTACACTATTTTCTTTTACGTTAGGATTTCGAATTTTCAATCAATAGACATAAATATTTGATATAACTTTTTATCGCAGTTATTTCGATGTTATGATAGTTTGTATACTTAGCAACGATTTTTAGCAAAAGTTCGGTAACTGTTATAAGCAAGTATATACGATATGGGAATATGTATCGTCGTTAGCACCACAGTGACAATCGTCTGCACGATGCCATCAATTTTGTTATTTTGTTATGATTTTAGTGTATGTTTACATATATTTACATGTATAGGATATTTTATACGCTCAGTGACTAAAGGGTAGTGTAAAATAAGTGGTAATGTAGCAAGTTAAAAATATTGATCTCTAGTGTCCAAGACCACAAAACTATAGCTCACATCCTCATACCTTTATTAACTACACTTAAGAATCTTAAGAGTCCTTCACCATCTCCCTGGACGGATTCTTTATCTACTTTTTTTTTGGTAACATCTGTTGGTGATCCATGATGATAGTAAAACACCCCAAATAACAGTATGTAATTAAGTCATCATTCTAGTGAGGATCCGCCCACCTGCGCACTCCACGTGCCAAAACTCCACTACTTTCACTTAAGAGAAGAATCTTTCAATTTAATGTAATAAAAATATATGTAAAATTTTAGATTTTTAACAGTGATAATTTCAAACTGGTGACCCTCAGAATATGTGTTACGGAAGTGAATTTTTCGTTTTATCTCACAGACTGTACCACGAAACACCACACCAATCAAGCGCATATGGATAAAATCACATTTTTGAATTTGAATTCATTATTCTGCACGTAATTTTCCTAAAAAATAAGGAAAAAAAAAATAATACATATTTTTCTCGAGAATTGAACCAGCGATCTTCTGCACACTAGCTAAATACCCTATGCATTCTGCTACAAGCGATCCCTATTAGAGACGAACCTCTTTCTTCTTGTGGCTCGTAACTTATCTCTAATATTGATATTCATATACTGATTGATAAGGTTCGACTATACAGAACATCAATTAATAAATTTTTTGTTTAATTAACTATTATCCTTTTAAACAATCCAATAACTCTTTCCAAAACTCAGAAATACAAATTTTTCAGTAGCTGTTTTTCTATATATCAATTAACATTTACTTCAGTTTTAGTAATTTGTTACTTTTAAAATAAATAAGTACATGATTGTTGATACAATTTTTTCATTCTTTCTATAATTAAAAAAAAAAGTCCCAGCAGCTAAGAATTAAAAAAAATTTTTTATTAGTGGTTTATATATAGAAAGTTTTATTAATACATGCATTGATTTTCATTACATTTTATTCTTTCACAGTATTTACTTCGGGACTGAAGTGACTTTTTTATTTAAGAATGTTCATTATAGTAAGCAGGGTGAATAAAGTCTTCAGAGAGGTAAGTGGAGCGCAAATATGCAGTAACTCTGGCTATTACTTTCGTCACATGGATATACCTTTGCATATACTTTTAGGCATACTCGACCGCTTCTTTCTTATTTTATTAAAGTAACCATTTGTGGATCTGTTTAAACATTGAATGAGTTTTGTTGGAATATAAGTAAATTTATATTAGATGCGTAAGTAGTGACATCTGTTACGTGGCATAAGCACTGTGATGCTTTGTTTGTATAGTGATGCAGTTGGGTGAGACGGAACATGGCCGTTGCCGCGCACGCATGCTCTCGTAGAGTCTCTCGGTATTATGAGAGGAGAACTTGTAATCTCGGTTAATCTATATTTCTATTGTAAAATATATAATTTAAGTGTTGACAAGTGTTATATTATTGATCCACTACCTTATAGTATATTTATGTAACAAGTTTATGTAATAGCATTATATTACACAAAAAAAATTGGAAAATTTTTATAGATCATTTCCTTATAAATGCATTTTTATGTAATAAGGTTACATATTAAATTAAGTTTTTTTTTAACTTAGCGTAAAAAAAATGATACAGTTGATTGATCAGCAACTTTTTGGGGGTATTTTTTATGCTACAACGAATATGAGTTGGATGTTTCAATAATGTCTATAAAAAATCTATGTGCGATGAAAGTTTTGAAGCGACATTTTTGCAACAAATTATACTTGCATATTATATATGCGGTGACTGTAGTCTTGTCAGCGCCCTCGCGCGCTTACCGTTGGAAGCAGGATCTAGTCCCGCAAGCCAACTTTTGCTTTCTCACACAGTCCAGCTCTATCGCTCAGTGTTCACACACGTCAACATAAACTTAGTGTCATGTATCAATACAAGATTTTTTAAAGTTTATACTTAAAAGTGTAGCGTGAATTCTTTCTCCTTCCCTCACTTGCTTCCATACCCAGGCATCTCCAAAGTGGTAACCCCTTCACAAGAACACTCATCAGACAAAAAAACAAACTCGAGGTGAGTCCCAAAACGAGCATGAGAAAACTCTAAGAGACAGCGAAAAATTGAACAAAAAATATGACGAGTGTTAGTATGCGATAGCAAAAAAGCTGTTGTGTTGTGTGAGTGCTATTTAACTCTTTTTATGACACCTGTTTCGCGCTTCTCGCGCCCCAGGTCGTATGTACCTTGTCCTCCTCGCTCAAGAGGTTGTATCTCTTTTATTTTTTATTCTTTACCTCGCGCTAGAGCTTGTGATGACTGTTGCAATCATCCTGGCCCTATATTTCTCATCCGGTAAAGGGGCCTGGTATCCTGAGATTCAGACAATTCTCTCTTTCACGTGCGCATTTATGCCCGCACCGTTCCCCTTAGTTCTTGTAACTTGGTGGTTATTATTCTCGCTCTGTCTCTTTCGTGCACAGCGGAATTTGTAAGCACCAATTGGTGGTAGTAACACTGCACACACTACTCGCCCACTAGTGTGGGTGATCTAAACGGCAAAGAAGTGACTGCGTATTAAGTAGTGCAAAGCAGACAGTGATAGCGCGCGCTGTGGCCTGCAATAACTTTATTTTGCTTGCTTCCACACAAGCCAACGATGTCTGACAACGAGCAGTCTGCCCTTCCAAAATTTCTCCCTGTGTTTATATAAGCAAGCAACATTCTCATGTTTCGTCCGATTTTGTAAGGAGTGGTCGTGGATTTTCACAAAATTTAAGTATGTTGTAAATGCTTTAAAAAATACGGGTTTTTAATTTTCAGTCTCTTAGAAACTCCTGGACTTTAAAAAAATGCCATTTAAGTATCCAAAAATAATAGTTTTCCTACGAGTTTGAAAAGTCTTTGTTTGCGAACCGAGAGGTTTGCGGCCCGAGCCGAAGGTGAGGTTCGTAACGAGGTTCGTAAAGAAGACTTTTCGAGCGAGTATCGGAAAACTGCTTTTTTGCCCGAGGAAGTACCAGCCTCCCAAAACCACCCGAGAGCGGAAAAGGAACTTTTTGCCCTATTTTCGAAGATTGATATTTCTATGACCTCTAAGTTGATTTAAGTCGAACAAGTAGGTTTTTTCGATTTAAGTTTTACTTCTTAAAAAATAAACAGAACACGCAAGTATGAACGCCCATTTTTGGGGATCAATTCAGTTCAAAGGATAATCCGAAAATATAACTATTTTTAAATCACTGTCAAAATTACACCAACTGACTAAAGACTTTTTAACAAGCTATATAAGGTAGGCTTTTACATGACCTTCAAAACTCTACTGCGTAAATTAAAATCAATTTAATAAGTTTGGGGATACAGCTATTTAAAAACGGTTATTTTTCAAGAAATCGTGTTTTTTTTGCATTTTCCAACTGGTGTAACTTTTTTCTGGAAACTTTAGAGAACACAAAAATTAAACTGAAGACAGTCCTTTACACGTATAACAAACTTCCACTAGAGATTGTCTTGGCCCCAGCCTGTGTATACTTCATTCAAACCTCTGAAAATCAAGTATTTGCATGTCTAGTACGCCCCTAAGCCAGTGCACTCTATTATTACGTCTTCTTCTTGTCATTCTGAGAAAATCTCAATACTAAGCATGATGCAGAATATAAAAGTAAATACTGAAATCTTTAGTTTAAGCATTGGTTAAAGTTTCCGAAAGGTCTAAAACCAAAGTTATGACAGTTTGAAGTTTTTTTAGAATTCGATGAACCAAATCAGTAAATGCTTATTTTATCCGATTTTGAAGATCATTCTAACATTCTTTATAACTTTTATTTTAGGCCACTTAGAAACATTTACCACCATGTAAATCTAAGGGCTTTAACTGTAGCTTCATTATCTCTGACAGAATTTTTTTTTTCAGTCCACTAAAATTTTTTCAATAAAGTAATGACCCATGAATACTACACTATTTTTTCCTGCCGTAATTAATACTACTCTGTTCTAAAATTAAAAAAAATGTATCATCCTAATTATTATCTAATATAAAATTAAGATCGACTTAGTATTTTAAGGAAATAGTATTATTAGTTTTATTTACTTTTACTATTGCCGATGAGATGTACTTTTTATTTTATGAGATTAAATTATTTAATACGTTATAGTTGATAATTTCTTTCAAACTTTAATATGTTAATAACAGTTTACAATGAAAGTTTGTTGTTCCCAGAGAATAATATCACTTTTATAATCGTTGATTTTTTATCGACTTGAAATCGACTAAAAAAGTCTTTTTCCTGGATGCCCGTGGAGGCACTGGAAAAACATTCCTAATTATTCTTATGTTAGCCCAAGCAAGATCGGCTGGAAAACTGTCCCTTGCTGTCGCATCTTCTGGCATTGCTGTCACTCTCTTGAGTGGAGGTAGAACAGCTCACTCCACTTTTAAACTTCCATTATGTATTTTTTCCGGAGAAGATTACACGTACTCGATTCGCAAAAATGGCCCACTTGGAAAAATTCTTCAAGATACAACATTTATTGTACAGAATGGGTGGACAATAAGTCACAGAGCTCACATTGAAGCAATGAATATTGCAAGATTTAAGATCAAACCAAAATTTAATGAGTGGCATTACATTTGTTTTTGCTGGTGATTTTAGGCAGACGTTGCCAGTAATTCCAAGAGGAACTAGAGCTGATATTATTCATACCTGTTTAAAATCATCATTTCTCTGGCATTATGTAGAGTCTCTCCAATTACGTACTACCATGAAAGCACATCTCTGCGGAAGAAACACGGAATTTCCAATATAGCTGTTAAAAATTGGCAATGGCACGATGGAAAACGAAAAGGATTTAATCACTACAGATCAATCAATTGGGAAACTGGTTACAACTATTGATGATTTAATTTCTAAAGTTTACTCGGACATTAAAAATTTATCAAACAAATCATACCAATAGTTATGTGAAAGAGCGATAATTTCACCGAGAAATTCTACAGCAGAGGAAATTAACAACATTATTCTTTAAAAGTTTGTAGCTGATTCTCAAGAGCACCTCTCTATTGATTCAATCATCGCATCTGAAGATGTTAATTATCCTCAGGAATTTTTAAACTCCTTAACTCCATCAGGATTTCCACCCCATGAGTTGAGTTTGAAAGTTAGAGCTCCGATTATGCTACTACGTAATCTTCAACTCCCGAACCTGTGTAATGGAACCAGACTGCAAATTAAAACTCTGCGAAATAATATTATAGAAGATACTATTTTGACAGGTCCAGCATCAGGACTAATAGCTTTTATTCCAAGAATTCGGATAATACCAACTGATTTACCTTTTCAGTTCAAGCGTTAACAGTTTCCTGTCAAAGTTTCTTTTGCCATGACAATTAACAAGTCGCAAGGACAGGCTTATAATTTTGTGGGGGTAAATTAACGATCAAACTGCTTTTCACATGGACAGTTATATGTCGGGCTTTCAAGAACTGGTGATCCACATCATCAGATTGTTCTAATTCCTTCGGGAAATAAAACTAAAAATGTCACATACATTGAAATTTTGTGATTAAAAAAATAATTTTAAATTATATTTGTATCTTTACAGCCTTAACAAATAACCCTTTGTTGTAGCATAACGTTAATAAGTAAAAATCAACGGCCCTTTTTAGGGCCAATACCTAATTTATGACGTAAGGAATGCATGATACTTTTTACCATTATTTTTTTTCTTTTTTCGATATGTTCAATAAAAAGTTATTTGTTTCAAGAAATGTTAAAAATAGATGTAAAGTTTTTTACCGAAAACGTCCTACATTATGTGTCAACACACACACGTGTTCCATTCAGCGAGTCTCATGCGAAGCCGAGACGGGAAGCTGCTAGTATTAGATAAATGCTGTTTCTATATCAAGCAGCAGTTTTACATTATTAGTTAAATTAGATAATAAAAAAATGTAACACCATTAGGGTTATTTTTTTATAGTAGAATATATTAATACTTGTTCTTATATTGCTGAGGTGCTCTATCAGAAAAATATATGATACTGTTTATTCAAATGTATTGCTCTCTGTTGATGGCCATACGTTTAGCAGTAGAGGCATTTATCACATACGTGACATGATACTTCGTGAATCATTAAAGACGCAATAATTAACATTGAATATTTTATCACTTTACTTAGTTTTGTAGTATATGCAAAAAGGATGCACAGTTGCTTGTAAGTTATTTTAATAAAAAGTCTGACCCAACTGTTGTATTATAAATAAATAATTTCCGAAAAAATGCATTAAAATTATACTAGTATTAGATACTAAATTACTTCTACAATTAGTTAAATAACGTTTTTTAGTGTCTACTACGTAATAATGTGTTGTTAAAATAATAATATCTATACATAACAGAGTTTTTAAACTAAGTTATCTACAAAGCTCTCAAGTGAAGCTGCATTGACTTAACCCAATTTTTATGTTTGGATTCACTCTTTTCCTAATTCAGTTCTTTTACTAGATATTTGAATGTCTCTAAATTTTCTAATTGTCCCGGACATTTATTAGATTTTTTCGTCATACAATCTTCACTGTCGATATTGCAAACAGAACCTTGTAATGAATCTCTATGCTAGAAATTTCTTGGCACATTCCGGGTAAACTTTAGAAATTAAATCATCGATAGTTGTAACCAGTTTCCCAATTGATTGATCTGTAGTGATTAAATCCTTTTCGTTTTCCATCGTGCCATTGCCAATTTTTAACAGCTATGTTGGAAATTCCGTGTTTCTTCCGCAGAGATGTGCTTTCATGGTAGTACGTAATTGGAGAGACTCTACATAATGCCAGAGAAATGATGATTTTAAACAGGTATGAATAATATCAGCTCTAGTTCCTCTTGGAATTACTGGCAACGTCTGCCTAAAATCACCAGCAAAAACAAATGTAATGCCACTCATTAAATTTTGGTTTGATCTTAAATCTTGCAATATTCATTGCTTCAATGTGAGCTCTGTGACTTATTGTCCACCCATTCTGTACAATAAATGTTGTATCTTGAAGAATTTTTCCAAGTGGGCCATTTTTGCGAATCGAGTACGTGTAATCTTCTCCGGAAAAAATACATAATGGAAGTTTAAAAGTGGAGTGAGCTGTTCTACCTCCACTCAAAGCAAGGGACAGTTTTCCAGCCGATCTTGCTTGGGCTAACATAAGAATAATTAGGAATGTTTTTCCAGTGCCTCCAGGATCATCCAGGAAGAAGACTTTTTCACTACTATTTAAGTCACTATCAATTATACGATTAAAAGCTTGTCGTTGGTCTGGAACCAACTTTGGAAGATTTTGCTTAACGTAATTATGTAAATAGTTATAATTATAACCATGTCTGATGGAATGTTCAAAAGGATCATGAGTACAGAGTTCATTTCGAACCGGTGAATTTAGCCCAAATGCTGTCAAATTTTTTTCTGAAAGAGAGATGATCTCGTCTTTATTTTCAATGAAACCTCTGTTGAATATTTCCTCAGAGAATTTAACTTCAAAATCGTTAAGTTATATTCGTCGAGAGTGAAGAATATTTTCGTATAATTGGCGTTTAAACATATCCCACAAAATTTGAGGTTGTGATGGCTCACAAAAAACTAAAATAATTGCAAATAAATCACGTAATTTTAACTGATTCTGGGACAAAGCAATATCTGCGAGTGTTTTTTTCCATTGATCATCATTTTCCAATAAACCAAACGCGTAGCAGGCAGCTTTGAAAGTTGCGTGAGTAACACCATCACCGGTTTTCAAGTACTTAAATGAAGTTGGGCCTTGAACATATTGGAGCAACATTCGAAGATGGAAGCACTCTGACTGGGTGGGATGAATCGTATGAACTCTACCTATGGCTGAATCTTTTTTTACTCCTGGCCAGCCTGGAACATCTTTTCCCTGTTTTCTCTTCACAAATTTATTATTGTCCCATTGGTAATAGGTGGCAACTTCGGAGTACAAAAAAGTTTTACCAAAATCATCTATTACGCAAAGTTCAAAAAACGCCATCAACGTTGTTTTTCTTGGATTTTCGAGAATCTGTTGAATGTTTTGCTGATTTATGTAAACTCTTTGATAATATATCAGGTGAACATCTAATTGTAAGACTGTAGGATACCGTGCGTGAATCTCAAAATAACAAAAAACACCAAAATCCTTCAGAGGAACAAATATAGCGTCAAGTAGCATAGTTTGCAATTTTGTCAATATTTCCAACTGAAAAAGTGGCATGATCCGATCCTTTGTTGAGATATTTACAAATATATTTAATTGCTTGCACTAAATGACAAAATTAGACGTTAATGTGTGCATTGAAACATCAAGATAAGACGGGTGAGTACGGTAAAACCCAACGGTTATCAATTTGTACTTCTTTGCCACGAATTGTAAGTACAGGACTATAATCTTCATCTCCAGGGGCTCTTCTACGATAGGTCAGGTTGCCGTCATCTGAAGTTAGGGTTTCTCTAACAAAATTTCGAGGAAACTTTTTTGTACATTTTCCATTATCCATACATGGTGAAGCCATGTTGAATTCGCCGCAAGGTCCATGAATCATACTTTTTAAAATGATACTAAATAGCAAGGGATCTTATTGAGCATCTAGTAATTCAGTTGAAATGATCTTGTCTATTTCATCCGGCTGAATTTTTGTTTTAAGCCATAAAAGTATGTGCACATGAGGTAGCCCCCGTTTTTGCCATTCGACACTATAGATCCAAGCATCAACTTCGCCGTATATTGCTTTCTCAGTGAGGACATCTATAAGTTTCCTTAATTTCAAGTGAAACCCCCTTGAAACAATGTTATGCCAGTCTTAAGGTTTTTGATTTTTGTGTAATTCATTTTTTATTTCCTACCAGTCAGGGTTACATGTAAAAATAATATATAAACATTGACGCCCAAACGCACGTACGTAAGCCATTGCATTTTGAGTTTTTTCATGCATATGTCGCGGTGAGCCAGTGAATGAGGATGGTAAAATTACAGGCTGTCCGATACTGGAGGGTTCAATGTTACGATTATTATTCGTTGCATCTCGTAGATAAATGTAATTTTTAGAACGCAGTTGTTTTTGATGTGTTCGGAAGTAAAGCAAACGCTCTGTGATCATTTTTGCCATCATATCAACAACAAATAATTCTCACGACGAACAGCTCTGCTCTCAATGTGTGCCAGTAAATGACTGACTTAGTTTTGGAATCAGCTGTCTTTAAATAGATCCCTGTTGGACGAACCGTTGCAATTCGCTTCAAGACATTTGTTGAAAAGTACAAATAAGAATATTATTTTTGGCAAAGTGGTTCAACAATTAAAGGCCCTGGAAAGGGCCAATAAGATTGACTAACTTAGCTGAGCGCTAATATTGGAGGAAAAGTAATTTCTGGCCTATTTACTTCGAGTGTAGAAAGTCGTCGGTGGCTGGGGATTCCAGACTTACAACGAACAGCTCTGCTCTCGATATATGCCAGTAAATGACTGCCTTGTTTTGGAATCAGCTGGCTTTAAATAGATCTTTGTTGGACGAATCGTTACAATTCGTTTTAAAACATTTGTCCAGAAGAACTAATAAGAATATTATTTTTGGCAATGTGGTTCAACGTTTAGTGGCCCTAAAAAGGGCCAATGAGATTGACCAAAATAGCTGAGCGCTAATCTTAAAGGAAAAGTAATTTCTGGCCTATCTACTTCGAGTGTAGAAAGTCGTCGGTGGCCGGGGTTCCCAGACTTACAACGAACATCCCTGCTCTTGATATCTGCCAGCAAAGAGCAGATCTTTGATGGGATGAATGTTGCTATAAGACTTTAGTTTGAAATAGCAGTCTTAATAAATATATATTTTTTTGGAAAAGTAGTTCAACGTTTAATGGCCCTTTAAAGGACTGATGAGATTGTTGGCAGTTAACTTAAGGTAGAATTTATTAACGGCCTTGAAAAGGGCAGGTGGTGATACTTCTTTTTTTTTTATTCCTGATGATGGAGAGCTGGTAGAGGATCGATGATTTGACACACTGGATCAGGCGTTTGGTTAACGGCAAATATTTGCCGCTTAACTTTGCTTAGTCGACGGGGATCGCGGAGCTCAGGTATCTGGACCCGAGGTTGCTTGGTCCTTGCCCTCGGAGTCTCTTTAAATGGAGAACTTGCTGGAAGAAGGTATGTGGCTAGCTAAAAAAAATTTCGTTTTCGGGTCGTTCCCCGAATTACTAACTGCTGACTGTTATTTAGGTTTGCGGCCCTAAAGAATACCTTCTCCGTGTAGATTTTCTTGTGATCAACTACTGAGGAGGAGGCTGATAAAATTTCCAGCTGATGTGTCTGCTCAAGCTCCTCAGGGTTGTTCTGCCTGGTTTGCTCTTGTAGCACCAGGTTGGATGGAAGAAGGGCTTTCAAACCCTGTGGTGTTGGTGAAGCAGGTTGAGCTCTGGTCGGACGTCTCCTGGTATTATGCCTGAGACGTTGACGTTTCGAACGCCTATTTCTCCGCGGCACTCGGTTATTTTGGCGATCGGGGGTAAAAGCTGATTTTTTTCGCTTGCCCGTGAACGAAGCGTGTCAGCGATAGCCGTGATGCCCAGCTTCACGACTAACGACTTTGTTCTTAGTGCACTGCCAGGAAAGGACTACGATAGTCGACGTCTTAGTGGGGTGACTTATAACCACTCTTCACTATTATTGATTGCGGGTGGCTTCAATTTTACCTTGACACCACCTAGCGGATCATACTGAAATAACGTGAAAAGCTAGCGTTTTTTTTGCAAAACTTTAAGCTTATTTATTGCTATTGTTATTAACTTTTTCAAGATAAAAACTATACTAAAACCATCTAGGAAGTGTCAAGAATCGGTATGCAAAATTTTAGCAAAATCGGCTCAGTAGTTTTCGTGGTTAGCAATTACAACGGTTTTAGCAATTTTTCTTTATATATTAGTAAGATATTATGTTATCAAAGAGACTAATGTCTAAAAGTAGAATCGTACAATTTTTTCGCAACAAGCCATGCAAAATCATCTTGTGATGCTACAAGTGATAATTTAAACGAGAAGTTATGCGCCACTACATAATGTCACTTCCAAAAGAACAAATAACTAATGCTTGTAAGATGTACAAATACGCAATTAAAGAAGTAAGGTAGTTTCATGAATCGCTTTTTTTGTATAACTTTTAAACATCTACATCAAGTTTTATAATTTTTTCGGAGTATTGTCGATGCCAAAGGCAGAAACCTGCGTGAACAATTTTCAGCACACTGGAAAAAAATTTTGTTCTTCTAAATAAATTTTTTCTGAATCAAATAAATTGTTTGTAATAAATAGTTACTACCTTTTAATAAATATTTTTCATGGTTAAAGATATATTTATTTGTTTTGGAACTAAATAGAATAGTATACATAAATAGTGTAGATAAACAAATATTTATTCATATTGATTAACGCAGTTATTTAGATGAAAAATAACTTTATTTCAGTGTAATAAATATACATTTGTATGTATGTATTTAATTTAAACATACATTTTTTGGAAATAAAGAAATGCAATTACTTAAATCAAATAGAATATATTTGTTTTGAATAAGAACGTATTAAAATCTTAGACAGGTTTATATAAAAATAAGAAAGTATTTATTACACAGTAATTTTTGATTTGTAATGAATATTTTATAGAGTTACAAATATTTAGTTAAAGTTGTTCTGACTAAAATTGAGTAAATGATGGAAAATAAATTATTTATTTATTAGTATTTCTTAGGTATGTATTTGGGAGTAGTATATGATTTATTAGAGAATTTATTATTTAATGTTCTAAAAAAAGTATATGTTATTGTCATATAAAGATAAATATCTATATATGTTTATGCAGAGGGTACTAATGCGAACAATCACATGTACGTAAGGGAAATTAGGAGGACAAAAGTGGAATTATGGGGACGTTCATATGATTCTACCATGTTATTGATGTATATTCTAGAAGCACGTGAAGTCCGCGTAAGTCCCTTTCTGTGAACATGTATTTATGTATGTATGTATGTATGTGTATATATATATATAATACTAATTTATTTGTTTAGTTACTGTATTTATCTATAACTTAGTGAGTAATGACGTGTGTATTTAAAACGATAGTATAAATAATTGCTCATTTTTTATATTTTTATCGTGATGATTATTATTATTATTATTATTATTATTATTGTTATTATTATTATTATTACACATAGTATACAGTTAGTCATATATGATTATTACAGTAGGTATATATAGAACCTGCATCTCCCAGGTGTCACGCTGACTCATAGACAGCTGACCTAATACCAGTTATGCTCTTCAAAAACAAAGAACTGTTACAATAGCTCCGAGGTATTAAGGTAAAGCATTAAATCTTTACCAATAAACCAAATATTGACAAGTGAACGATTTATTGAAACAGAAAAACTGCACGTTCTTGAAATCATCTAGTTACGAAGCAAATAATCTCCCTATATTGTGTAGTTGTATTGACGAAAGTGAATCGACGAAAGTGAGTTTCAGCCCCCCCCGTTCCCCCTCAGCTCCCCCTCGATTTACGTAGTTATTTGCTAGTTTTAACGTCATTTTTAATCAAATTATATTTGAGTCAGCTCCCCCCGCTCCCTCGCAGTTCCCTCTCCAGCTCCCCCATAAGATACTTATTTATCAAATGTTTTACTATTATAAATGTTAAAAAATATACGCAATTTAGTACCCAAGTCATACCTCGTTTTTAAAGTTTTTTAAGTCACTGATCTCGTCATGTCGTCTACTATGAGGAAAAAATTTGGAACACGGGTTTCAGTGAGGGTGACACACTATTTTCCGTGATTCACATGTTGGAATTATATCTATAGCTATCATATATATATATATATATATATATATATATATATCTCCCTATATTATATAGTTGTATTAACGAAAGTGAGTCTCCGCTCCCCCCCGCTCTCCTTCAGCTCCCCCTCAGCTCCTTCTCGATTCACATAGTTATTTGCTTGCATTAACGTTATTTTTGATCAAATTATATTTGTGTAACCTCTCCCCCACTCCCCCCCGCTTCTTCTCAGCTCCCCCTCGTTCCACTTCCTCCTCCCCCTCTACCACCACCCCAAAAACCACTTATTTATTTTATGTTTTACCATCATAAATGTTAAAAAGTATATATAATGAAGTCATACCCAAGTCATACCTCGTTCTTAGGGATTTCCAAGTCACTGATCATAGGTCTCCCTCTGTCTATTCGCTTCCCCTTACTCACTATATGTCTCTGAAGTACCATTATTTGTTTAACTTGATTGAACTTTTACATTTCAAATCTCTTTCTGGCCCATTTCTACTTTACCCAAATACAAAATTCTTGATTACCTGAGGACTTTATTAACAAAAAGACAGAATTCAGGAGAAGGTATGATTAAATAGACAAACACAATTAAGCTTTTGAAACAATTATTTATTCTGTTAGCTAATTGTTGTGACATTTCATGTGTCGTTTTAACCCATCTGTTCTTTTAAAACCCTTTCCACATTTTTGACATATTTGTTTTTCATGATTTTTATGAATTAACATACATCTGTTTAAATGTGACCATCTTCAAAGTTACATATTTTTAAATTACTGAAAAATTTCTAGCTAAACAATATTTTTAATTTCTGATTTATTCTCGGATTCAATCTAAATAAAAATTCTTTTTGGATTCTTACATCTTAATAAAGAAACGTATAATTGTCCGTAAGAGAATAAAGGTTTTTTAATATACAATCCTAAAGAATTAAAACTCTGTTTTTCTGATTTGTCAATAAATATAGAACATGCTAATACAAAGGAAAACTGTTTTCTATGGAAGACAAAAGGTAATGATGATAAGGTGCCAGTATTCAATGTTATTTTAGGAATATAAACTTTGCTTTTTTTTCTCCCATCATTATTTCTGCTTCTATATTATACTTCAATAATTTTGTTATTTTTAATCTTGTTCCTCTACAAAGACCGTCTGATATACTTAAAGTTCTTATTAACACTACTATAGCATTTATTTTTAATTTTAATTCGTGTGGTGGAAGACCCTCTCTAATATTATTTAAAAATACTATTGGAAAATTAATATTTATGTTAATTTAATTATGTTAAGTTAATCATATGTTTTATCAACTCCTTTGTGAGTCACGTATTCTGCTGTTGTGAACTGATTTTCAGCCTGCATTGATAAATACACGAGTAATGTCGTTATTTTGTCTACTCAATCTGTTAGTAGGGGGTTGGCGCGTGGAGCGCGCAGGGAGGCGTTAGCCCCACTAGTATATATATATATATATATATATATATATCGGACATCCCACGTCAACCGGGCCACCTAAATGACCAGAAATTATGAAGATCTAGAAAATTATTTTTGGTCTATTTATACGCTTCAAAAATTAACCTGGCCTGTTTAAAAATTCAAAATGGTGTATCCAATATGGCCGCTAACTCTTCAAAAGTAAACGAATTTTTAATTAAAAAATACCATGATATTCTTTCTGAAATTCTAAGAAAGAAATGTCTCTTACTAATTTTTGAATAAAATTGCTGTTTTTGAAAAAAAAATTCAAGAATTATTGATAAAATTTTTGCTTTATGAAATCTTTGATTTTGGTCTCATATAGGTAGAAATTAACAATTAGAAAATCAGGCAAGTTTGTGAAACACTCAGTTGTTAGAAGGTCGCTAGTGACAAATTCGGCCGTTTGGCACTGGTCAAGCTAATTCCAGCCACACTAGAGCCAAGTCGTGCCTTGACCAGCGCTCCGTTTTAGAGCTGAGCTAAGACTTATGTTGGCTTCATTGCAGCCAAGTCAAGGCTTAACCTCCCACTAAATTGTATCTTCAATAGAGAGGATTTTACGTTATCTTGTTGTTCACAGGCAATGTCATTAAATATCATTATGGAGTTACATATAATCTCTAATTAAAAAGTACTTTACACCACCTATGGGCTTTAACAGTTGTTTTGGAAACTCATACTTTGGCTGATTCAGCGACTTTAAGCATAGATAAACATTCTTGAATCTCAATCTGTTATGGTAATTAAAGCCAATAAGCTGTTTGTTTTTCCACAATTCTTATCTAATCGGGTAGCAATTAAATCACCATGACGTTTGATTTTCTTATTTTGTCATCGTATTTTCTAATCTTTTTTATTGTTATTTTATTTAAAATACGATAGGAAGTTTAGTGTTATGTTTCATAAAGCTCGTGCTTACTGTATGCTGACCCAGCTGAGACTGACACATGATACTGTCAATAGTATGCCTCTATTCTTTCATTTCTATTCATTTTTATATTTTCTATTCTTGCTTATCAGTTTGTTAAAAATTATGATAGGAAGTCATACACTCTGTTTTGGGAGCTTGTGATGACTGTATGCTAAAATATGAAACTGGAAATAGTGCTCTACTTACATTTTCGAGCTCATTCATTGTTAAGCAATAAGAAAGTAATGATCATTTGTTGCCGCAAAGATTGTAGACTTATAAACACACTTATCAATAAAATGCCTGTAGAACTGCACGTACCAGCATATCACTATTGCGGACCGGGCACTAAACTAGCCAAGAGATTAGCACACAGAGATCCAGGTATCAATCCATCGGATCAGGCTTGAAAACAACGCGATATAGTCTATTTTTAGAATCGAGAAAACATTGCGGCAATAAACACTGCTGACAAGATTCTCACTGAAAAGGCAAGGCAAAAATTTAAAGCCAAAGTTACTAGTTTAGGGGGAAAAGCTGCTGCTTTTACCGTTACCAGCACCGTGAAATTAAAATCCAAACTTGGCATGGAATCATTACCGTGTCAGAATTCTAGTACAGAGAGTAAGAACAAAATAAAGCTAAAATAGACTACTTTAAAAAGTGTAATCCGAAGTGCCTCAAAGTCCATGGTTCCTAGTAGTAGTGCTCAAAATGCTATACGTTTAGTTTTTGTTAGAGTTAACTTTGTGTTTCCTGTCTGATGTGTGATGGTATGCATGTGTGTGTGTGTGTTCGTGAGTGAAACTACCGCTGTATGAATATACAAAGTGCGAGTGTGCCCATGCTGTGACGAGCACGAGCTTATACAGTCAGTCGTGTAGAGCAAAAAGTGAGAGTCGGTCGTATGTAAGAGTAGAAGCACTGAAACGTCTTGAACCGAGCTTTAGCAGTATCGTCACATTAAGTTTTCTTTTAAGCCATTCCTGTGACAATTATCTTAAATAAAGACTGTTGTATTAAGAGTTTCAAAGAGAGCGCAGAATGCCCTATACCACAAAAACTGGAGGATTTCTACCTTATATTATTCCTGCATTTGCGGGCTTAGGTGCTACAGGTGCTATCATAATGGTGTAACTGGAGTTGTCAAGGCTATTAATGATGCTAAAGTTTCTTGAAAAGAGCTAGAGGAGAGTGAGAGGCACAATAGAAAAATGGAAGCGCCCTCTCTTCACCTAGAAAGGGGATACTTTTAAAACCATTTAAGAATGACTTAGGTGTACATTTAGGGCCTGGAAAAGGCTTTAAAATAAAAAAAAAATTTTCATTAAAACTGCCGTACCAAACTATTACAAACTATTACTTCATCAAGTATGCAAAAATTTCGAAAATACCTTATTTCCTTGGAGCGGTAGATAAGAAATGCTTCGCCAGCTGATGGCCCATAATTCTCCGAATCAGCAATAGTGAATCTCGATGATAATAAAGATGCTGGTAGTTACTGAGTTGCCTATAGAAAGGAAGGCAATAACGTGATGTATTCCGACAGTTTTGGTAACCTACAGCCATCGATTGATTTAATGCTATATCCTAGTGTTAATTATGTCAAATATAGTTACGAAAAGTTCCAAGATTTTTTTAGATACAGCTGTGGCCATCTTTGCTTAAGGTTATTTTGTAGAATACTCCATTATCATTCTCTATACAAGTGTTATTCAATACTCAAGAAACATTATTTATAGACGAACCGTCATAGTCATAGTCACCGAAGAATAATTAACATTAAGTTTATCAGGAACATCATCTATTCATGAAGCTCAATATCTTACCTCTATCGAGTTATCACCAGCACATATCTATGGTCTTGGTCTAGTAGAACTCCTAACTTTCGATTTAATTCTAAATATCGATAAAAGCAATAAAAAAGTTAACGTAGGCGAACAAGTACTTGTTTTTCCAACCAGCATCGACGAAATTCAAGATATTGAGTAATTTTCGATCGACGTATTACCATCCGACGATATAGCTATTAGCATTAAACCAAACAGTAATACTAATCGCCGTGTGATAACGTGTACTCGTACATATTGACTTCAGACCAAAAGATTGTAAAAGCCGTTTTGTAGGCTGTACTGAACAAATTCTTAGAGATACTAGTGCTTACAATTCAGGTTTACCTGTTGCTATTCTCAAGTTTAACACATTAAGAGTTGAGTGCAATATCACCAACGGCGTATATAAACTAAGAAAAATTGTATACCATCTACGAGTTTTTCCCTGCAGTACCACCGAGGTATAAGATTATAGATCATCTTCCAGTGCATCTTGTTGATAAGAAAGGTAACTTGATTATTTTTTGTTGAGAAGTTATAAATACATGGCTACACTTGAAACAACTCAACTGAAATGAGCATAGTGTACAACTATATAAAACTTAGACAAAACTATGAAAAAAAATTAACGAGGGTAAAGACGATTACTTATTCACAAGGCATCAAAATTGGAGAAAGCTATGAGAAAAAACCAAAATGGATAAAACGGATCAGTTGTCGACGAACGTCGAAAGCGTTAACCCGTCAAAACGTGCAGTTTTAAAAAACTTTAGGCATGAAAGTAAAAGCTCTGGGTGACAAATAACTCGTGCTCTTTTGCTGCCTGCGAACAGTAAAAAGTCGTGATGGAAGAGATCCCGGGATTCAGTCAGGTATCGTATTCGATAAGTCGGTTGCGCATTACGAAATTCATGCATATTGAACCCACTTTGCATAAGCATTTAATAGAAGTAATGAAATTTGTATCTTAATTCAACATCAAGATTTATGTCCCTTACCCTCTCAAAGTTCCCTATATGTTTCTGGACGTATAACAACTGAAGATAGTGGTTGAAGAAATATTATATGAACTAAACGGTATAGAAATCGGGAAGTGTAAAAATGTTGGATTGGCAACTTTAATGAATGGATCGATGTCTCTCTCTTCTAGTCCGAGTTTGATGCTTGAGAATACTGGTTGGGTTGACATTGATGGGAAGAAATCTATTATTAATAATCATTCTCATTTTAAAGTATCGATACTTTTGAGTATGATATTTGGTTTCGCTGAGGACTGTCGCAAAGTTGTGGTTTATGCAAAATATGAATTAATTCTTACGATATCAAGAGATCATTTCAGCGCCGTTATATAAGTACCTAAAAATCAAAGTTTCGAAAAGTATAAGCTTACATTTACTCAGATTGAATGGCTTGTGCCTTACATAACTTCATCAGACAGATGAAAAATTCGCTTGCTAGATGTTATTGTAAAAGACAAGCCTACTTCTGTGAGAGCTGTATGAGTATTCCCTTTTGCCAAAAAATTCTAGGCACATGTGGACTGTCAAAACGTCCAATCAGTTGGAAAAGCCTCGTTGTGTTATTTTGGGCTCTCAGAAAAAACGATCAATTAAGCCTGCTTCTAATTTCAGTCTCTTTGATCACTGTAATATCAGCAATGTGAATGGAATTCAAATGAACGAATTTTCTTGAATCAAGAAAATTTGTTTTGCAGCCCACGTGCTTTTACGTACTTTCATATTTTCTAAATTATATCCATAATTTTCTGTCATAATTTATGTAATAAACATTATAGCCCTCTATATTGCCACACCTGATATGCGCAACAGTGCTAATATCGCTATTTGCCCTATACTTGTCTAAATACTTTAGTAATGTTACATTTATTACATCGTTGTATTTTATATTATACATAGAATTATTAATTTTAGCGACCAACTCTTGACTGTCTATATCCACCCAAGGGGCATAACTCGTCGTAATTCGTGTTCTCACTATAGCGGACTCATGTATACGTTCTTGCCACTTTGGAAACACGAGTTATGCCTGGTGTGCGTTACTTTACTTTTTTTTTCCAGCACAGCTTCGGCAATCGTTCTTCCTTCACCTTTTTAATCTTGCACTTATACCTTAACGCTCTCATGCTTTACGCTTCAAACAACCGTTTCACATTCATCTCTTTCCGGATAATGTAGCTTGGTGTAAAAAAAATCGAACTTTGAAACCCACCTTTAATAATAAGTCTAAATCTTTTTCAATTTCTTTCTCGCCCCCCGCTCCCATATTTCTACCCTGTAATCCATGAGACTCCTGACTAAAAAATATAATATTTTCCTTTTCTTGAAATCGATTTTATAGCTTATCTCACCTAGTCCTCACGTTTTCTTAGCCTCTGTAATCCCTTTCTTTCTTAGATCATTTCAGTGGTCTTGTAGTTTGCCTCCCTGTTAACTGTCAACGTACAACGGCTTTGACAAAGCTCTGCTAATTTATGATGATCAAGATATAGAGACTCTCCTACTACCGAGGAAATCTCTATGTTTGCTGCTGGTCTGCTATGATTTTTTACCTACTCTCCAGCTCTATGTTGTTCTATTATTCAAATTTTATAACGGCCCTAAGGCAGCGTATGTCTAGTGTTTAATAAAATGTATCGCTTATGTCATCTTCGGAACTGAGGTAAAGGAGGGTAAATTCGCGGGACACGTCAAAATTGGAGGGTATAGCCGGACAGCTATAAAGTTTCGTTCTATTGCACAATAATTTACATTAGTAACAGCAGACAAAAATATATTTGAACGGAATAAGTCAATATTTAAATAAATAATCGAAGTTTTTATTGTAAAACTTCAATATTATCAGATAAATAAATGATTTGATACGTCACTCTTCCTCAATGTACTTTCTGTTCCGTCCGAGATTTTTTTCCTTTGTATAACATTGAAACTTGTATCAAACAGTAGTTAGATGCACCAACGTTTTTTTTTAAATCAAAAAAAATGCTTCTTTAATAGTAGCAACGATTTTTTATTGTAACAATGTGATATTCTATCGTAGATATTACATCATACTATTAGAAAATAAATTTAATCAACAACCAAGTAATGTTTTATCTGATGATTTAATAAATTTGGTAAAGCCGGAAATAATAGATTTTTACAAATAATGTAAATTATAAATTCTTAAGTTTGCATTAACAGTGTTTTAACAATTTATAGTTTTTCTTAATTTTACTTACTTCTATGATCGTTGGTTAGCCGCTGCTTGCGCGCACGTGGTTACAAGATCTTATAAGGTTGACCGCAACGATATCCAATCCTACTCGACAGTACTTCTGGCGATTATGATAATAAGGTTACTAGTTTCAATGTTAAAACCCAAGTCGATGATTCTTTCTTTCTTTCTTGTTCCTCTTTGATACACTTTTTAGTGAAGTCTACAAAGACCTGCTTTTCTCACACAGCTTAATTACCAAATTTTTACATTCGCTTAAAAGATGTTACTGAACTCACTCTTTAACTTTTATAGTTAATTTAGAGCACTTGATGGAGGAGAAAAGCCGAATATTTGTATGTGCAAGAAGTTTTTATACTGTTGCATTTAAGGAGGACACGTCAGGTTGGGTATCCGAACGACCACTCAGAGTTTAACCTCCTCTCAATTGACACAAGCACAATCGTGTTACAATAATTATACAGCAATTGTATGAGTGAAACAGCTGATCTCAAGATTTTAAGTTAGGTACAAGTTGCCGTTGAAGTTGTATACAATATTGATCATGGACATACGCCGTAAAAATGTTGGAATTATTGATTGCTCACATTACTGGATGTAGTAGTGAAAATTTATATTGTAAGATGAGCGCTTTATAAGATTGTTTAAAGGTTGCACGCGAAGTTCGAGTTTTACGACGGTAGATTTTTTGCAAAAGAAGTAATTTATATGTTACACGATATCAGAAGCAGCTGTATAGTTTAATGTTCATTCGCTTTTCATTATTTTAGAACGGAACTATGTGCTTCGACGTAATAAATATTCAGTATATGACATAGGATTCCACAGAATCATTTTTTTTCATTTTCAAGTCGCAGTAATAAAATGGACTAAATTAAGAAGTAGGACACAGAAAATTATTTTAACATATCAATCAATACAATTGACAATGTTATGGAGTCTCATTCTTGGAGTTTTTGTGGTTGCAAATCTTCTGTGCTGATTGCATTGTAATTGACCTTGTGCTACAGGGGTAAGTGTAAAATAGTATGCAAGTTGGAAGTGATGACTTAATGGTCACGATTTTTGCTTAATTTGGTAAGAATGATTTTCACGCCTTATTAAATCGTGATCGATGTAGTAAAGGGGCTTGAAGTTGTTGGTCGGCTCTTTTTTCTTCTTCTTTCTTAAAGGTATGGAGGATGATACATGGTGTTAAAGTTGTGCCTGTACTTTAACTTATGGGAGAATTGAGGGAATTATGGGAATTGTAAAAGAAGTAAGTCATACGTCGTACGATTACAGAAACAGTTATACACCTTGATGTTCAATGACCGTTAAGCTTTCGCTTTTTATAATTTAAGAAAGCAACTATCTGTTTTGAAGTAATGAATATTAATTATTAAATATTAAGTATATGACATGGAATGTCACATAGACTAAGAAAATCCGGGTTTCCTGAGGTCTGAGTACACCGCACTTCACCTTAAGAGCTTTGAAAAACAAGCTTTGTTTTGGGCAAACCGTATGTAGGAATGCATAGTTTTTTGGAAGTGGTTTTTTCAGGTATTTATTTATTGTATAAAACATTCATGCTATTAGGTACGATACTAGAGAAACGGATAGGCGATACAAGTAGACTAAGTACCTGATATTCTTTGTCTCTGAGGTCATGGGTTGTGATATGCAGTCGTATACTAAAGATCAATGAAACACTATATTAGATTCCCTGTATAATAAGTGATAACTTGTCTGAGGGAGCCTTGCACTATGAATCATGCAAAAGTCTTATACACATGAGAAAGAAGGGCACGTATAGAAATAATAAAAAGAATCATGTGGTATAAAGATTAATAACCCCCATCTACTCAAAAAGATTATACAAAATATCTTTAAAAGAAACTTAGAGGTTTTCTGTAAAAAGACAAATAAAAATACTTATTAACATAATTAAATACTGATTTCTCTCATATTTTTTTTAATGATTATTACATAATGTCTTTATGCTTGTTCATAGATACTTTTACAAATGGGTGACTTCAATCAACAAATAAAAAGCCTTCTACTACCTCTAGAAGAGACATTTTATGAGCAACTTATTAGATATGGTCTTTACGTAGGAGCATTCTTTCAAATTTCTTGCTTTCTGGCGGTAGTTGTACATCAAACAAAATTTTTAGTACGAATAAGTATACTGAAGGTCTGTATATATCTCTTGTAAGACAGTTAATATACTAGATTAGATTATCACATCAGAACATTATTACTGCATAACTTAAACAAAGAATTTATTTTGTCAAGATAAACTGTAATTAATTTAAATTCACTAAATACGAACGATCTCTGGTCCGCTATCAAATCATATAATGCTTTAAGATATACATTAACCTATAAATATTATTTCACACATGCAAAAAGTCTGCATATTACTTTTTTATTTTGCAGCCAATCTTTTTAAAAAATCGCATTATATGTTAAAAGAAATGACCACGGTAATACACAGGCTTAGGCTGCGATTCTTATAGCTCGGGGGCTTTAAAAATATTAACAGTAGAAGCTACCCAACGTTAAGATAAGCGCCAGATGAGGCCATGAAAAAGACCCAATTAGGACGCATCTAAGTTAACAAGATCTTAAGGATGAGTACAGGCTAATGTGGACCCATGCTGCATTGAGTACATCCACTTATCTGCTAGGAAAAGCATCAAGCATATAGTGGCGTTTGCTAAGAATAAAGCCAATGAAGAAGAGCTAAACACAGGTGCTGATCCACAGAGACCTCAAGTCTTTTTCAAGACTCGAGAGAATTGGCACCTCTAGCAATTCATGGCCAGCTGGCTCGCGATTACTGTGAGATACGATTGTCGCTGAACTTTTTATGTTTGTCCAAACGTTAGCTAAACATGGACAGTGAGAAAACTCCAAACTTGGATTTTTGCTGAAATATTTATTTTAAGTTTAGCTAATATTCATCCAAACTTTGTGACATAAATAGCCAACATTTTCATTCAATAGTAAAACTATAGAAAAACCATCAAAAATTTATATTTGAAGTGCCTTATGCCGGGTTCAGCGTGAGCACCTAGCCGAAAAAAATTTAACGTTACAAAAAAGTGTTACAGAAAACTGTAAGAGGACAAGAGAATAAAAGATACTGATAACTACTCCCTCTCATGCTCTGCCTCTGCTCCTCCATTTCTGCGCACTGGCTCCACCTCTCTTGCTCCCTTTCTCTTACACACTATACCACTGTATGAGACTATGACTGTATTCGCGAAGGGTTCGGTTTATTAAGTCAGTTGAGGTGGCTCCAGTGGCCTCAATGTTAAAATTATAAATAACCCAACTGAGGTTAATAAAATTGAATTATATTCTTTGAATTCCCATCTTTCTATTCGTATAAAAAAAATTAAGGTTGACGATGAAAATTGTAAGAAATCATGCTTACAAAATCGTAGTTTTAAGACGGGTTAGATAGGAAATGCAAGCTTGCGCGATATACAACCTACTGCTGCACTTATATAAATAACCCGTAAGGTGTAAAAAATATACTATCTTGTATATATTATTACGTAGTTTTCGATGACATGAGAAAAGTGTCTTGTTATCGAACAAAATCTTTAAATAATTGGAGACTAAGTATACAGTTGAGAGTGCAAGTCAGCTCTCAGCTGTCTACATTCTGCAGAGTACATATATATAGGTATGATTACAGCTGAGCAATGTTACCACATTCTTGAACTTAGGAGCGTACCGTAACAGTTCATGAATTAGGACAGCATAAAACTTTTTTGTTTTTTTATATTTACTCACTAAAGTAACAGATAAAATGTAGAATATGGCTTACAACAGTCTCTACGATAATTGTATACCATATTTTAAAGAAAATAATGATTAATTTTTAGTCTCCCCATTTTGATACGGCACTAGGCGCTGGAGTCACCTTAAGATCACGTGGCCATTTCCCATAAGTGCGAGGGAGACAGTGATATCATGTCTTCCTCGCATTCACGATACAGGATCATATGACCTTAACTGACTTAACTAACCGAGCCTCTCGTGAACACAGCCTACTATACACGGACTATTTCTCCTGCTTCCTTTTGCTCATTATACGAGTACTGTGTAGTGTCCGTCGCGCAGATATACCTTTATTTTTCTTATATAACAGTGTACTAACCTTGTGTAAGTATGTACACTTTTCTTTCCTTTATTTTTCTAAATATTGCTTCTACATAGTACATCGTATCACCATATAATCATTATATATTTTTGTTCTTTATTTGCATATCATATAGTCTCTTATTTTCCTGGTCACGCATCGTGGGTTATGGAGAACTCATCATCACAATTTTTTAATTTTTCTACCGCTTTACAATTTTATTTTTCTCATCTTAATTATAAACCGATATCCTAAGTCGGTTTTATACATTCAATACCCGGCAAAAAAAATCAGAATACCCCCCATCAGAAATTGATTTCACAACTCCCTGAACTGTGTTATTTTAATGACTAGCACGCTAACCGACTGAACCAACGACGAGCTATATAATAATACTACTGACTATATATGTATATACATTTTGTTACGAGGTGCCACCGATGCGGATTTAACGAGGCGGAATTTGCAACCTCGACCGGGCCTGTGTTGCCCGAATACCCTCGGTGACACTTCCTGTAAGGGATGTACGCGGGTCTCGTTCGCCGAGATACCACCGGGGTTAAGTATCGCGGCGACGTTGGACGTCGTCGTCGCTTCTCGCGACTATATCGTGACACAAGGGGGAAAATCGGGTACACAACAAAAAAGAGTAAGCACTCGTGAGTATTGTATAAAAATAAAATATGTATTCAAAATAATATAAAAAGGAATACAAAATATACCATACTCACGGGTGTATGCGTGTGTGTGTGTATGTGTGTACGCTCGTCGAGTGCGAATACTTGACGAGCTCACGGCGCTAATCAGCTGCCTGCTGGCAGGTACTTACGGTGATGTGGGGTCGCTCCTCGACGATGCCTCTCGCAGGCCAAGTGTACTTGGGAGCAGTGGAGCGGATACGCTGAGGTCAGTAGGCGTCCCTACTGGCAGCGTTTGAAGGCCGAGATTGACGGTATCGGCCTTGGTGACCCTGAGTCCGGCGTCGCCTGCTATCCCAGCAGGATCCGGACACTCAGCACCAAGCACTGCACTGGGGCAGCTCAAGCACAGCCGCCACAACAACAATCGTAGGAACAGGAATACTCTGGAGGATGCTTCTCACGTCCACCAAAACAAAATTCGCTTCTCGCGGGGAAATTGCTTCTCGCAAACCACAGCAAAAACTCGCTTCACGCTCGTTCGTTGGCCCAAGTTAATCTGATCCCTTTTCGGCTTTTTTTCCTTTTCTCTCTTTTTCTAACTGTCCTCTACGCTTTTTCTCTTTTCCCTCTTTCCCTATCGGTCCTAGTCTACCGATAATGGCTCGACGGTATCTCACCGTCACAATTTTATAGATAGACCGCACTGCGCCAATAATAGTCAGTAGGAAATAGTCACTAGCAAAAAAGTAGGATTACTTGAAAAATGCAAGAAAATAAATGAAAAACTACCGTATTTGGTGGGGAGTGGTGGGGGAGGTGGGGGGAGAAAAATCTTGCTCTAACTCTTACGACTATATAAATTAGGAAGATATATATCTGTATGTTGTACATTTATGTATAGTCCAAACCTTGTCAAATCGCCAAGGTCCAAAAATTATAAATGGGAAAATTTCTTTAATAATATAAATTAACAACACAAATTAAAAAGAAAACTTGTTAGCAAAACCCGATTCATTGAATGAAAATAATCTAAATTACATATACAATGTTAAATCAAATTGGAATTTCTATTGCATGAACACAAACTATGATAAATAAAACAAATGAATATAGAGGTGTGAGTTAAACACAAATGTGGGTGTGGGTGTGTGTGCATGAGTATCGATGAATATGTTGTCAATGCGACTCTGAGTTGTTTGTCGGCGACGCGGGTCGTATTGGCGACGGCGCTGGGTAGTAAATCTGCGGTGTGGATATCACTAGTGGCTCAGAGCCCTGATCGTCGGTGACGAGTGGGAAGCGTGACGCGCGTGTTATAGTCCACGAGGACAATGTATAATTTGTATACGATTCTTATGCGCGGGATTGTGAGAGAAAGAATGAGCGGTAATACCTTTAAAGGAAATTAAAATGGATCGAAAATAAAAATTTTGTCGGGTTTTTTCAAAGGAAAAATGTCGATGGCAGAGAAAGAGAGATCTTGGTTAAAGTTACAACATTAAAGAGAAGGGTGAGTAGAGTACAAGTGAGTATACAAGTGATGTGCATGTACGACTTATGAAAAAATCCATACAGAAGATAGTCTCGAACCTCAGCCACTGAAATTTCGCATGTCACACAAGCACACTTATCCACTCAGATATGACGAGATGGTACATACCATGACATGAATCGTCTACATATCGAACCAATACTAGGATTTTTTTTAATTCAGTGTTATAAAATTAACTTTCTAAAAAGAATCTTATGTAAATGTATTGTATGTATTTTGTTAAAATTCATTGTATGTGATACAATAAGAAGAATATACAATATTGGTAGATTTAACATAATTTAAACATTTATTGTAGATCATATGCTCGACAGTACACTAAGAAAATATTGTTTCACGTACAATTAATTGTAACTGAATATATTTACCTAAAAATTTTAAAATAAATTTGAGAATAGTAAATTCAAAAAAAAAATCTTTGGATTCCTCTGATATGTAAAGGATTCGTATCACGGTATGTACCATTTCGTTATAGCCACGTGGTTAAGTGAGCTTGTGTCGCATGCGAAATCTCAGTGGCTAAAGTTCGAGACCATCTCCTGTACAGATTTTTTTATACGTCATATATGCACATCACTTGTAAATTGTCTAAACAATCAATGCTGAAATATTTTTAAATATAAATTTTTTATTATTTGATATTATTGTATTGTTTCAGTAAAACTTTAACCATTTGAGTCGCAACAAAGCTTGGATAAACATTACCTATACTTGAATCAAATATTTTAACATAAACCTAAGTTTGGGATTTTCTCATTGCCCATGTTTATCTAACGTTTGGCCATATGTGAACTTTTGACAAAGTTTAGCGAAACGTAAAAAATTTTTCGCATGCTGCATTAACTTGTCCATAAACGGAAGAAAGCTAAGTGAGGTAGTAGCTTACCTTTAATGTGTTCACGCTCTAGTTATGGCCACAATGTTAGGATAAGTCGGCGCGTCCACCTTCCTATAATGGCCTTATGAGTTCCAGTAGTAAATTTTTTTTGTTGTTGATAGGAATATATAAAGTAGCATATCACATTAGTGGTGGTAAAGAGTCTCATGGAACGTTGAATTTTTTTGAACCATTGCTTACCTACTTGAAGCTACTTAGAGCTACTTGTAAGGACGTCCGATTTCGCAGTATTGTTGAGCAAACTTACCTCCAGTTTCTGGAGGTGCCTATTCTTGCAAGTCCTTTAAAAGTATCGAGATTCCTAAAGATTGGTACCGTTGCTTAGTTCTACCCTTCGAATGTATTTTTTCTTAACGCCACTCTTTCATTTGGTGCTGACATTTCCTATCAAGTCATGCTACTACGCGCAGCAGAGGCTCACTCATCCATTTGTATCTACCGCTGCTGCTCCTGCTATCCAACATTCTAAGAAAATTTGTTTTCCTTATATAATTTCTATTGTTAAATAATATCAATAAGTTATACATCAAACTAATGCTATAGTGCATGCGCTCATCTTTATAGTACATCGTGTACTATATCTTAAGTGGCTACATTCTGTAGTCAGCCCATATTCGTTTTTTTTTAAGGATACTTGCTTCTCGATCATTTTTCAAGGTTAATGTTTTTCAGCATGTAGACTAAATGTTGTTCGTTCTAGTTTTTATTAATTAAATAACATACATTAAATTTATTAAGCTTTTTAAAGTAATGAAGTCAATAGTATCGTTGAACTAATTAAGTACCACATCTTTACTCGTGGTAAGAAATAATGTCAAAAATCTAATTCTAAAAGGAAAATAAAAATACAAAATCTCATAGACGTAATCTTAATAGTAAGTTAAAAATTAATTTTTTTTATGCTTGACGCCCATTATGACTGGTAAAATTATTTATTACGTTTAATAGGTCTTAAAGAGGCCGTTATAAAGCACTGAAATATTGACTCAGTTGTTTTAAATAAAGAAAGTTACATCAAAATTGCCTTTTTCTTTAATAATTGAAAAACAATTTTTGCTATCATCGTTTTGTTTTTTTTTATTATTGATAATTGTATTATAGTACTTGTACTTATTTGTATTAAGCTCCATGATTGCGAGTTCTATTTTCGAAAAATAGATTTTAAAGAACACGTATATATTACCCACATCAATAAACAACTTAACGATACTATTCTTTAACTATGCGTCTTCTATGAAAACATGTTCATCTGTAGAATACGCTCCATAAGAAGCTATACTTGCCGAAGGTGAGAGTGTTCATGTCTCAGTACTTTAGTATACTTATTATTATAAGGAATTTTATTATATATAGTATATTATAAGGAAGTATTAGGCAGATTATGGCCGTTGCCAGGTACGCACGCTCGCGTCGTGTCTCTCTCAGTGTCATGAGAGTAAGAATAAAAATCGTTATTTATCTTTATTCGTTATGTTAAATAAACATATATTAGTCAATCCGTTCTCTTCATTGTGTTTGCTACCTTGCCATATATTTATTTTATCAACAATATGTATAGTTCCTTTTCTACGCGTTAGTGCAGATATGCAGCCGTTTGAAATTTATGCACTTTAAAAATTATAAAAGCTAGTGTACTACATTATAAATATGCTACAGTCCCGCTTTTAGTACTGCAACAGCAAAAACGTCCTCTCAGTGTATATGACGAGAAAAAAAGGCTACTCGCATGAAAGTTTTCTCTCTGTAGATAGTAAAATACAGCACTTTGCTTGACAGCCCATGGGCACGTAGTCATGCAAAATACATCTGACCTCTGACTTACGATAAAAAGAGAAAAAGTATTTTTCCGTGAGTTACGATAGTCAAAAAAATGTGATTAAGAGTGTGAATCAACCTACTGTATCCTGTTATATATTTTTGTTATAGAATCATCTTAAAAAAGGGAGAAGTATCAAGAGTCTAGGCCGATGGAAAACTCAAATCACGTGAAGGATGCATTGACGGCTATATTACAAAAAAGCCTCTCTCATCACATGTCAAAAAAGCAAGCCATACACTTATTGGTATACACGGTGATATCTGTTAGGTTTCAGAAATTTCCTTGGATGGCGCAAAATCCTTCATAAAATTTTGGATGATTTTTTGAAAGAGTTTGAGTTTTTTCGTCAAAACTATAAGTAAAGTTGCATGAGTAATTAAATCTTCTTTTGAAATTTGTAGAAAGACAAACACAAATAAATAAGGAGTTTTGCGAAGTGATAATAGAACTAAATATGCCGATAGTACAGTGAAAGATTTTGACAAAGAAGCTGGAATTAAATAGAAAGTTTCTGTAGTATATATTTTTTAATAGAATGAGCAAGCAAAAAGAGTAAACTGCACATCGCTTGAAAAGGCTTGAGCCATGCATTTTACATCGAAGCTTAACAAACTTTTTTCATCATGAAAAGCTTTAGCTGCAGCATATATGCACAATATATTACTGTAGTAGATCGTGGTGAACTCTCAAGATACTAAGAGACCGTCAGTTGTGCTAAGCAAAGGGTTCAAAGTCATGTTACAGGAACTAATGTCGGTTCAGAATAACAATATTTGTACGCTGAGTGACTCACCACCTAATCACAAGCTCTTAAATACTAAAATAGATCTTTATAAACAATGCTGAATAACAACGAAACGCTTTGCATAAAGCTCGTGCTTGAAAAAACAATTTTAAGAAGATGACAGTAACAGCATGTATTCACGAGTAGTCAGATTCTCAATTGTAAAACTTTTGTTTACTTTTGCTTCAAAGTTCAAACTTCTGATCAGACATCATTTTTAAGGAAAACTTTTTAAGTCATTTATGTATAACAACTGAAAGAATTCCAAAATCTGACACATCGAAATAAATTCTACAACTTCAAAAAGCCATGTATGTATCAAAACAAGGAAGTAAAGTACGGTATCTGTGCTACAATAAGCTGTCTGCAAATATGAATCCCAAATAATCAAGTTATAAATAAATAAAAAGTTATGCCTGCATATTTTTTACTCTTTAAGTTCAAAAACTATATTTATTGGTTATTGTTGTAGATATTTTTTTTTACAAACATTACACATTTTTATAAGCCTTTTTCTTGGGACTTTAAAGAGTTATTTACTTTTCTACAAAGAACTTAGGCTAAGTAAAAAGATTTCGTGCAGTTACTATGGTCATCAACCATAAACCAAAAATTATCGATTCGAATCAAAAAGTGCCCTAAAATTAGAATGCTCTAAATGACTAAAAAGGAAGTTGCTAAGCTCAAGAAGATTCTCTTCTAAAATGCAATATAATATATGATATTCGATAGCTAAGCAGCAAGACCTGATTTGACGTACGCTGTTGGACTGAAAAATATAGGTTCAGTAACAACTACACTGGACAACATTAAAAGTTTTTCAAATATTCTGAAGTAATTTCTATAAATTATTAAGTCAATCCACGTTTATGGTTAATCCACGCGTAATATGGCACCATGCATTCCATGTAGATTAAAAATAATTAACTGATCATCGCACGCTGACTTGTCTACCACGATCTTGTAGGTTAAAACTTGCTTGGTCATTTGCGATGTCGCTGTAGTATCTTTGACAATTAAATCCTTAGGAGCAAGTCTAAAGATTGCTGTATCATCAGACTTTATCATGGTTAACTAAGGTAAGGTTCGAGGCCATCTTTAGCACTGACTTGACCTATTTACATATTATCTTAAACCGTAGCCTTGGAAATGAGTTTGATGGAAATAACTACTTTGTTTACTTTGTCAAATCTACGAACAGTTTTTTTAAATGCTTCTCAACCATACTAAACTATCTGGAGCACTCACATTAGACATTGGAACCGTATACACTACAATCACCACCGTATCTATTATATCACTGTACCAGCCTCCTGCCTCCTTAGTCCCTTCAAATATTTTTCTAGTTTTTTAGTTGACAATTCCGTCCATATGTCTAAGATGAAGGTTCTGTTGTATGACCTAACGTGAGCAACAGGCAAATACATTTTATTTAAACTACATGCAACATATCTTTTTTTCTTGAGTATTTAGCATGTGCTGGATCTTCCATGGTAAATGTAATACTTTACAATGTACTTAAGACTTAGGTTGCTGAATAGGTGATCAATTTTTTGTTAGGATCGCTGGATCTTGCACCCTACCTATCTTATTTTCATATGGTATCTTTATTTTGTGTGAAACGAGAAAACACCGTGCTGGACTGTGGCACTCTTTCTTCTGGTGATTAAAGCTTCCACACTGGAAACATAACTTGGACTTATTTTATTTTTTGCAGTCATCTGAGTCATGTCCATATCCCAGGCAACTGTTACATATTTTTACCGTAATTCTTCTCTGGGTTTGACATTCTTTATCGTCTGGTATTAGATTTTATAAGTGCTACTTAAAGGTTTTGGCTTTTTTGTCCAAAACTCTTCACAAAGGCCTCTTCAACCTCTTCTTTTTCAACAGTAGTATTATCTGGGTCTCGTCCGTAGTAGTAAACTGATTTTACTTAACCTACCACAATTTTTTTTATTATAAAGATGGACGCTTGGTGTTAGATAACCCACATTATAAGTGTGTCACTTCATAAAAGTGTCCATGATAAACAAGAATTCAGATACTGAAAGATCCAAAAATGTATGTATCAAAGTAATTTCTATCACTATACACAATTAGTTTTTATGCGGTTATTAGTTAATCTAAATCGTCTCACCTGATCTGGCTGCGACGAAAGGCCCACTGATCTTTAAAAAGGTCATGTACAACCAACAGCAGGGCATTATACTTCTAAATGAGTATCTAATGTTTATAATGTAAAGCGGTCTTTGGTGTGCTGTCTTGTGTGATATTATAATGTCAAAGCAGTACAACATCAATAAGATACTAGTGAGTAGGAAATAAAGAAGGAAGATGTCGGTTAACAAAAGTGGATTTTTTATTTTAGCAATCATAAAAATAAGTAAATTATTTCAGTGAGACGACGAGTTTTAACTTAAAATTAACTTTTATTTATTAGTTGCTTCGTTTAATTTTATCTCGGGATATATTTTTAATTAGAATCCAAGATATAAAGATAGTTACACATAGCATGACAAAGAAATTAAATTTTACTAATGATTATTTTTACTACGTTACAACTTAGTTGTAAACAATATTCTTAAATCTAATAAGCTTACCTATTTCTGGTGTCACCCAATTTTTCTCAGTAGATTTAAAACTAAAAAGTTTCTTTTAAACAAGTTTATCGGGTACAGATAAAATTGGTACAAGATGAACTTCTTACGAAAAAATAGAGATTAGAATTCTTATGATTAGTTACGTCTAACTAGTCAGCTTGTCATAATTTATGGATATTCATCACACATATCGAGGAAAAGTTCAGAGAGATGAAAGGAACGTAAGCTGTGCAGCAAGGTTGGAAATTGTATTGCTTGTATGGATATACGCGTTCACGCATACTTTGCCCCTTTGTTCTTAATTTATTAAAAGATCAACTGGTGGATCCCTTCGAAAATTTAGTATGAAGTTTAACTAATAGTATTTAGTATTTATTTATCTGACCAGAGTATACAATACAAAACCATAGCAATGATATTGCAAGCGCAATCCTGCAGAGGTAATGCTTTTATCTGTACAATCCAGAAAGGAACAAAATAATTAAATTAACTAACTAATTCTTATGTACCAATCTTAATACTAATATAAAATTGGGATTCTCTCGTGGGACGCTTCAGTGGTTGGACGTAAAGCCACCTAGGTCCGCGCTAAAGTAGGCAATCAAGCACTTGCTGGGAGTTTAAAATTGAAAGAAAAAGCAGGAAAGAAAGTCTATGAAAGGAAGAGAATAAACAGATAGTGAGTGAATATCATCATTAACTCACGGATAATAAAAAAGAGTGATAATAACAGTACAAGTGAAGTTAGATTGTCCCGCGAAGGAATGGTGGATATCGAGCATGACGAGGACAGGGAAGCGGCCGCCGAAGACGAAGAGAACCAAGAGGAAGGTGCAGAGGTGATCAATAATAAAAAGAGAGGACGGCCAAATGGTTCAAGGAATAAAAAAACTAGAAAAGTGCAAGAAAGAAGCAGGTAGCCTAGAGTGATACTTCAAGGGGGGCTCTTCTGCCTTCAATAGAGCTATTCTCGCCAGCAAGTGCAGCAAGTTTAATGGGTGTTTTGTGTGCAGTAAACACAAGACCAAAGGTACTGTCAAGGGTCAGTCAGGAATACGGGACTCCAACAGAGCCGGCGCATCAGGAAATAGAATACAAGGGGTACCAAAGTAAAGCAGAGGACACAGGGGAGAAAAGGAAGAGAGAGGCAAGGGCAAGGGCAGAATCCGAAGAGCCAGAAGTATGCAGCGTGTCTATGAAAAATAGGTGCTTAAGAGAACAAGAGAATGAGCAGCCATCGATACGTATGGAAAGGACTGGAGTTGATGTGAGTGGTTCAGACGACGACCGCGAGAGGGCACCAGCTGCAGCTTAACAGATGGGGTTGCAGACGAATACTTACTTAGAAAAGAACAGACCGAGGGAAGGAGGAGAGGAGTTGGAAGGAAAATGGCAAGGAGCAGAAGACGAAAACGGTAGTGACAAACACGACAACACTGCGAGGCAAAACGACAGGGGCAACGGTAAAGAAGATTGCAGAGGTAGTCAACGTGAAGGAAATAATGAAGTGACTAGAAGGGTAAGAATAAGTACGGACAGGCGCACAAAATCCGAAAGCGATTTTAGCAATACACTCTATAGTAAAAGTAGGACAGCTGAATAGGAAATGATACAGGAGTTAAAGTTCGAACTAGAGAGAGCGAGACTAGAAATAAATAACAGATATTCAGTAAAAACTATAGAAAGATTAGTCCAAGAAAATACAAAGCTAAGGCAGGAGTTTAACAAAACAGGCAGGCAGCTAGAGATCATAGATAGTCACAGGAAAGAGTTATTAAAAAAAAAGTAACTAATCCGATAAATGTTTCACAGGATTTCACAAGGCAAAAAAACATTTTTTCAAGGAATAATGTAAATACCAAAGCAGAGGTAAAGCTAGGGCCAGCGAGTAAAGATGTCGGCAGCGCGCCGCAATCTGAAATAATCAAGGTAACAGTGAGCGGAAAAGACCGAAACCAAAGGAAAGCTGGCCACAATACAAAAGAACCTGAAGCGAGTGAAAATGGTGAAAACAATGTGAATGAGCCTTGACAGCTGGAAGCTATGAATGAACGGGAACTAAAATACGAGTATGAGAAAATAGAAAGAGAAAAAAGAAAAATAGTTTTTTTTAAGAGGATACGTACGGTTGAAAGGGGCATAATAGGAGAATTGAAAGATTGTTACATAGGATAGGCATTGAGGTGCAAATAATTATTATAAGGGCAATCGGGGGTGGACTAGTAGACGAACTAAGAACACAAGAGAACAAAATAAATATTATGAAGAACGAAGGAAAGCTTAAAGATCTTAACTTATGGTTAGACGGCGACCTTACAGAAAGAGAAAAAGAAATATCAAGGTGGATAGAAGTAAGAGAAGAGATGAAGAACAAGAAAGAGAATGAGGTGCGCAAGGGATGTTTTAAAATAAAAATTAACAAGAAACGGTGGGCATAGGACGAATTAAAGAGTGTTCTTACACATAAAAAAAAGAACAAAAGATAGGCAATTTTAAAAGCAGAAGGGCAAGTTTTATTAAGGAAGAGGATAGTGTAAACATCATTTTGTGGAATTTAGCAGGTATCAGAAAGACTAAAGAAGCCAAAAATTACCTAAATAAATTCGATGTGATAGTATGTTGTTATTCTATAATTAATTTCGTTTATATCTGTATTTATGTATCAACTGTAAAGGGATGAGTGTCTGCTGTGATGTATGTTAAGGAGCGTGTATTGTCAGTCAGTCGGCCAAGGAACGTAGAGTTGTAACGTTTTATGTAATAAAGCTACAGTGATTATATTAACTCTTGTCTGTTTCCACATTTATTTAACATCAGGTTATGGGTCCAGGTGTCATTGACAAGAGTAAAGAAGTTTTTTTTTTTTTTTTTTCGCGCTCCGTCTAAGCGTGCCATTATTGTTTGGTTATTATACACTGTAAGTTGCAATCCACGTTCATAATAATGGCTGCATCAACACAATCGTCGTGGATGGTCATTATTTGACTTACTGGTAGAAAAAATGATCATCATTGGGCGATTTCAATCCAAGTTTGGCTCCAGTGTAAAGATTTGTGGGACGCAGTTGCCACTCCTCCAAATGGTAGCATTTCTACGGACGTAAGTAAAATAAACAAGGCTCGTGCGCGCCTCATTTTCTCCCTTGACCCGAGGCTTTATTCTCACCTTCCTACTGACTACACGGCCGCTCAGGCATGGGAGGCGTTGAAGATGGCGTATGCTGACACCGGCCTTATGCGTACGATAACTTTGCTGCAAAAGGTCTTTCCCATGTGACTCGAAGATTGTTTGTCGGTTGAGATATATATTTGCGAGATCCTGGATTCCGCTGATAAATTGGCATGCATTGGATTGAAATTGCATTTCGTGTTACTTGGGGCATTATTGTTGGCTGGTTTGCCGTCGTCATACAAACCACTTATTCTTACCCTTGAAGGCTCTGGTCAAGCGGTAACTGCAGATCTGGTCAAGGTCAAGCTTCTTCAGGAAATAAAAATGGACTGTGCATCCGATGCATCACCAGAAGAATTCTATGCACATCCAAATAACTAACAACGAATGAATAATCATAGTAATTTTCGCATAAAAAATGTACGCTGTTTCAACTGTAATAAGTTTGGCCATTTATCGAAGAATGGCCGCGCTCCTAAGGAGTCAAGCACAAAGGTAAAGACAGTGCAAGAAAACAACATAGAGGGCGATGATGACATCGAATCTACGTATGCATTTCTATCCTTGACTTCAGCAACACGGCCAGGTTAAAACATAAACAATGAGTGGATTCTCGACTCGGGAACTTCAAGACACATGTCGAACGATAGAGAACATTTTGTAAATACACGCGATTCGAAAATTAAAACTATAACTGTAGCCGATAAGCGAAAGATGAGTGTCAAAGCCGAACGAAGTGTGAAACTTGAATGTAAATTTCAAAATCGTGACAGTATTGTGGAATTTTCTGACGTGTTATATGTACCAGAGTTAAACTGTAATTTATTGTATATTAGTGCGATTATAAATAAAGGTTATAAGGTGATATTTTAAGACAGTGACTATTAAATTTTACATAAAAACAATAAGGTTACGTTAAATGAAAAACTGACTCTGAACGGACTCTTTAGAATGAACTTAAAACGTGATATCAGTGATGAAATATCCAGCGATAAAGGAGTGCACTTAAGACTGTGTCCACAGCTGATTTGATGCTGTGGCATCGCAGGATGGGTCATTTGAACCCTCAGTACTTAAAGCAGGTCATGGACAGCGCTGCTACTAGTGTAAGTTTTGACTCCAGTCAGTCTATCAAATTCTGTCCTTCGTGTGTGACTGGCAAGCATGTTAAAAGTACCTTTAAGTCCAGCACCCAGCGAGTATCAGAGAGGCTCGAGTTGGTACATTCCAATTTGTATCAAATGGATGGAATGTCGATTGGAGGAGCCAAGTACATCCTAACCCTATTGGATGATTATTCAAGAAAACTTTTTAACTATTTTTTTACCAACAAACAGCGTCTAGTGTTAGTCATTTTATTAAATATATGTATAACCAATTTAATCTGTCTATTAAAACCTTAAGAACGGACAATGGCACCGAATAATGGGGAAACGTCAGAGGAACTTAAGACAGGCTTCAAACTGGATTTGTCACACATGACGGTCTTTGGCTGCCAAGCTGTGGTGTATATTTTAGACTATAAACGTGGTAAACTATATCCTAAATCTATAAAATGTATATTTTTGGGTTATAGCTCGACCAGCAAAGGATACAGACTATGGGATGAGAATACCAAAAGGGCCATCAAAGCTCGAGATGTAGTTTTTGTAGAGAACTATGCACAACTATCTCCAACCTATTTTCCCGTAGTTTTCTTTGATAAATCAAATTTGCCAGCTAAGTGGACAGTCGCTGCCGATAAGCCTTTACCATCACCTCCATCCATCCTGTCTCCACTTGATCATGATAATGAGGACTCCAATGATGAGTTTGTAGGGGACAGACGCAAATCCCAGCGTCAACGGCAACCACCTAAAAGGCTGTACGACTATGTAATTTATACCACTATTTGTCAAATAAATGAGCCCCAGAGTTTTTATGAAGCAATAAATTCGCCTACAGGTACTCAGTGGATAGAAGCAATAAAGAGGTAACTTGCTTTTCTCAACAGGAATCATACCTGGGACTTGTGTGAACTTCCTCCGAACAAATCCTTCATTCGTTCTAAATGGGTGTTAGAAAAAAAGAGCGGGACAAAAAATAGCTTATCTTATAAAGCAAGTTTGGTTGTACATGGTTTCTCTCAAGTTCAAGGCATAAATTACGACGAAACATATTCTCTGGTTGTAAGATTAACAACTCAGTGACTTTTGTTTGCTTGTACAGTCAGTCAAGATCTGAATATTGTCCACTTAGATGTAGAAATCGCCTTTCTGCATGGAAAACTAAACGAAGAAATTTATATGAAGCTACCAGAAGGACTTTCAAGGAAGGATTATTCTAATCAAATGTGCAAATTACGTAAGGCCATTTATAGATTACAACAAGGTAGTTGAGATTGAAATGTAAAACTCAACCGATTTTTTTAGCGATGAACCTTGGACAGTCGCAATACGATCGCTGTATATATAATCATTTTTCTGGTAAACAGCTTATCATTGTTGCAGTGTTTGTAGATAACATACTTATTTTTACAAACTTGTCTAAGTACCTAGAGATCATAAGCAAGGCAATGAATGACGCTTTTCCTACCAGAGTCTTGGCCCTGTACACAAGTTCTTAGACATAACAATAACCAGAAATCGAGCAAAGGGTCACCTTTCTCTGGACTAAGTAAACTACGCCAGGGAAATCCTATTACATTATGGAATGGATGATTGCAATCCTTGCACCAGCCCAATGGACATTTTTTTGGATTTTAAACCCGCCTCAAATTATTCACAAATTCAGTGTCCCGACAACACGCTGTATCAAGAAGCAGTGGGTTCATTACTTTATCTCGTGCAGTGTACAAGGCCACACCTGGCCTACGTCGTTGGCCTCTTGAGCCTATTTAATCAATGTAACCATCAGACACATTAGCATCTGGTAAATAGAGTTTTCAGGTACCTACAAGGAACACTAAATTACTCTTTGCAGTTCGAAAAAGATGCCCACCCAAGAATTATTGGTCACTGTGACGCTAGCTGGGCGTCAAACTCGAGCGATCCGCGATCAACAACGGGCTATGTTTTTACAATACAAGGCAGTAATATTCACTGGCATTCTCGTAGATAACAAACTGTTGCTCTATCTAGTACTGAGGCAGAATATTTGTCATTATCATCAGCCACTCAAGAAGCAGTACACGCAAGATAGTATACATGCTGATATCCGATGTCGACAGTGGCGACATCGTGAAACAGGAAGTATAAACTACATACATGGAAAATACAGACGTACACGCTGTATACATCGAGAATCTCGGAGTACACACTGCATACATCAAGAATCGTGACAAGAGCGCCACTGTACTTCTTGATTCTTGATGTACGAAAAATTTACATCCGAAATCCCGAAGTGAAATTTTTCGTACATGCGCGATTCAGATGCGCGGTTGAGTGTATGTATGAAATCAAGATATACTGAATATTACTTAGCCATCGTAATATTCACTGAAAAGAAACACATGACGTGTTCTCTATAAAAATTAAGCTACGATTGTGTTACAGATGACTTACATGGAAAAAAATTATTTAATTTTTACTTCAATAATTAAATACTTAATTTACTAAATTTTATTTTTCTTACATATTAAATTAGGAATAATAATGTATTTACACGTTTTAATACTATCATACGCAATGTACTACTGTACAGTTATTCTTATTAAAGAGAAAAAAAATTTCTTCAATAGCTACTTATTTTGTATGCATACAAATTATCAAAATAATAATTATCAAAGGACAAGTCAACATTCTACACTATCCACCGATCTGTATGTATGCATAAGGTAAACGTACCAATTGACGGAACATGTCCCAATTCACGAAACATGAAACTATACATGCTATTTTACTACTAATATCTCCAAAAAATTATTTTTAAGCAATTAACAGTTAATTTTAATACTTTTAAACTGAAAAGGCTCGATTAGACATTCAATTCAAAGTAAAATAAGTTTCTTTGTATAGTGGTTTCATAATAGGGGCATAATCAATCATAACCTAACTTATATAGATATCCGTATTATGAAACGAACTTTTAAAACGAAATTCAATTCCATTACAACTAACTAATTGGCATGAAATGCAATTGTGTCAAAAGAAAATCGTGTCATTTGAGCAACGTACTCCAAGTAACTTAAAATTAGTACCCACAAATTACTTTATGAAGGAAGTTCCATAACTGGGACATGAATTATGAAACACTGGGACAAGCCTTTTGGTGTTTTTTCATAATAGAGACATATTAGATATTTTAATTTTATTTTAAAAAAAACAATCTATTTTTCATGAAAATAATATGAAAAAATTATAATAAGTTACTTAAATTAAGTCGATTTAAAAAAACCAAAATTATTAGCATTAAAGCATGTCCGCTTTTTTTAAGACAATACAGAAAAAAAATGTGAAAATTTGTTTCATAATTGGTACTTTTACCTTACACACTGGTGAAATAAGGAAATACCTATTATTACATATACTCTCGACCGCGCATCCAAATCGCGCATGTACAAAAAATTTCACTTCGGGATTTCGGATATTTGCTTGATGGGGAACAGTTTCCAAATAAACATACTTCTTCAAGCTTGAGATACATGTTTTTTATTTCATAACCTATAGACTACAATACTATTTTAATTTCATAATACGCTGCTTGGGATAAAAATAATATCAAAACTTTCCTATAAACATGTATACATCCAACAAAACAATAAATATTTATCAAATTAATTAATATAATTTAATATTTACTTGCTATAACCAATGTTTCCATACACCTATTTACCACGTACTATAAATGGAGCAGTAGATGAGAGCCTCCTCTCCCAGCTTCACATCTTTTCCACGAGGGTGCGTACTGCCAGAGTTAAAATCCCAATATCGTGCACAAATATTTGATGTCTGCTGTGTACTAAAATCTTGAGCAGCGACACCTGAACAGGAAAAAGCAGTAGCGCTAGATAACAGATATTTGTATTTATTATGAAAAAATTATTTGTTTAAAGGTAAAAAAAAATTAATTTATCGTTTCATGCTTAAAAAATTCTTGACACTAATACTTTTTTTCTGTCAAAGATACTTTATTAAAAAAAAGAATATCACGTGACTGTAGCCTTGTATTGATTGTGTAATTCGTTAAGAATAATCTCGTGGTTTTAAGAGCAGGTAAATTCAAAATGGTACTTTACGCCACTAGGGCTCAAAGTGTCGATGTTCTGCCTAGCGGCGGGAAAGTACTTTACTTAACCCCCCCCCTTCGAATGCAGTAAAATAAAAATCATTCTTGATATGATGCAAAAATACTAGGTGTAAAAATGTGCATCCATTTTTATAAACCAATAAGGAACGCACATTTATTTCGGCATCAATTATACAAAAAAATTTGGATAAATAGGTAAAGAATAATATGCTGGTAAATACAGGAATAAACACACACACGTTGTGTGTGTATGTGTGTGTGTATCAAATTGAGGTTAAATGCGCCATGCATGGAATCAGAGATAAGTAGGCAGATTGCCAGTGCCTATGTTAAAGAGTGTGCCGATGTTTCGGCGCTGATTTGAGCGCCAATCCACCGTGGCCAGCAGAGGAACCGTGCACATGTTTTCTATTGGCTGGCGGCTTTTAGGCTCGGTTCGCGGGGAGAGGTAAGGGAAGATCAGTGAGGGAGACATGAGAATCCAAATGTGTGCATCGGTGATGATGGAGGATAGAGATGAAGGAGAAGCTAAACCTATATGTATATGCATACAATGGGCTATATATCTATAGCTATAGTTGTACACTGCTAATACGGAAAAGAGCTGCGCGTATAAGTATTACTTTTCTTGCTTTTCCTCCCTGAAAGAAAGATAAGCTTTTTAAATGCAGTTGATCATTCGTTCAACTACAATAAACAAAACATAATTGTCAGGTTACTAACAATTTTTTTTTCATTTTTCAAAAAATGACAAGCTCAACGCAATTAGTATACTATTTTGCTTTATTAATAAACAAGCGCCTTTATTCCAATAATCCGATGCGCTCAATAGTTCTTCACTTTTACGATAAGTGAAATTATTCAATAATATATGAAGGCATTCACCACAACGACACAGTAAGCTCAAATATTTTTTGTACTAAGTAATATTTACTAATATACTGAACACCTTTACCCGAACGCTCCATTGCACTGATATCTTTATTTGTTAATTTATATTTTTTCACCATTAATTCATAGCTTAACGGCAATAATACGATAAAGCTTAAATTAAATCTCAAGCTTCGAAACTTTACGATAAACATATGTAACTTTTAGTCTCAAGATATCCCAAGCGTTAATAGCTGAGAGGGCTGGAGCAGGAGGGTGAATTTTAGTTTTGCGGCTCCGGGTTCCAATCTCACTTGGAGCAAATTTTTTTTTTTTTTTTTTTTATTCCAACATTACTTTAAACGTTCAAACCTTTTTTTTATGATTACTTACGTATTTTGTTTTATCAGTGACTAAAACGATTTTTTTTTTTTTCCTATATTGGTACACAATCCAAGAAAATTTTTTTCCATTTATGGCTAAAAAAATTATTTGACGCATCAAGTAAAAACTTTTCAAGTGCAGTTGATCATTCATTCAACAAAAAATAGAAAAGCATAATTGTCAAATTATTAAAATTTTTTTTTTCACTTTTCAAAAAATGACAAGCTCAATGCAATTAACATATTTTTTTGCTTTTTTCAATGACCGAGCGCCTTTATCCCAATAATCCAGTGCGCTCAATTGTTCTTCACTTTTACAATAAGTGAAATTATTGAATAATAAATGAAGGCATTCACCACAACGACACAGTACGCACAAATATTTTTTGTACTAAGTAATATTATTTACAAATATACTGAACACCTTTACCCGAACGCTCCATTGCACTTATATCTTTATTTGTTAATTTATATTTTTTTACCATTAATACATAACTCAACGGCAATAATACGATAAAGCTTAAATTAAATCTCAAGCTTCGAAACTTTACGATAAACATATGTAACTTTTAGTATTACGATAACCCAAGCGTTAATAGCTGAGAAGGCAAGGGGGAGATTTTCATTTTGCGGCTCCGGGTTCCTATCTCACTTAGAGTAAATTTTTTTTTTTTTTTTTTTTTATTCCAACATTACTTTAAATGTTCATACCTTTTTTTTTTTTTATGATTACTTACGTACTTTGTTTTATCAGTAACTAAAAAGATTTTTTTTTCCAATATTGATATACGATCCAAGAAAATTTTTTTCCATTAATGGCTAAAAAAATTATTTGACGCATTAAGTAACAGCTTTTTAAGTGCAGTTAATCATTTCAATTTCATATTTTAGTTTGCATTACAAGTACTGACGTTAGCGAATTCTTGAATTGCTTGAAAGTATTTCAAAAAGTAATTTTAAACTTTTTTTTAAAATTATAAACAAAATACTTTTTGTTTTGTACATTCAAAATGATTGATTAGTATGTCTTAGATAGTCATGTAGAAAAAATTACTTGTTTCATTGCCAAAGAATGAAGACTGTTTTTGTGTTGTCTAAAAAATTTTCTAGACATTATTATTATTATTATTATCATTATTATTATTATTATTATTATTATTATTATTATTATTATTATTAGCCGTAATAAATTAAAATAATTTCTCGCTTTAAATGGGATGCAAACGAGATAGGATGCGCTACTGAGTGTGATAGGAGTCATGAATTTAAATTTTTGTAAAAATATTATTTACTACGCGATATTTATTATTTTTATAATTATGTACATAATGTATGCGTCACTGAGAATTGTATTATACTTTTCAATTTAAGTCGTAAAATAATCGCTTAACGAAATAATTATAGTGCTTTCGGAAAACAACTCACCTTAATAACAGTTACAAAAATTTTCAGTATTTATGAATTCGTTGTAGTAACTAGTTAATCACTAGTTTTCGTTATTCAATTTGTTTTGAAGTAGTATTTTCAATAAATTTGTCAAGCACTTGACTAATTAAAAAAAAAAAAAAAACGCGCGCGTAATGTAGCCACATTTAGTGTGCCGGTCTCCAGCCTGGAAAAACTACAGAGAGAACGTGCATTTTCTCATAATAACCTATTACAGGTATTACCACAAACAAAGCTGTAATGACTTTCTTTTTTAATAATTACTTCTTCATAAGCAGTAATTGAAAAAAATGTTTTTAGTTACTAATAAAACAAAATACGTAAGTAATCAAAAAAAAAAAGGTATGAACATTTAAAGTAATGTTGGATTAAAAAAAGAAAAAAAAAAATTTACTCCAAGTGAGATAGGAACCCGGAGCCGCAAAATGAAAATCTCCCCCTTGCTCTAGCCCTCTCAGCTATTAACGCTTGGGTTATCGTGATACTAAAAGTTACATATGTTTATCGTAAAGTTTCGAAGCTAGAGATTTAATTTAAGCTTTATCGTATTATTGCCGTTAAGTTATGTATTAATGGTGAAAAAATATAAATTAACAAATAAAGATATAAGTGCAATGGAGCGTTCGGGTAAAGGTGTTCAGTATATTAGTAAATAATATTACTTAGTACAAAAAATATTTGTGCGTACTGTGTCGTTGTGGTGAATGCCTTCATTTATTATTCAATAATTTCACTTATTGTAAAAGTGAAGAACAATTGAGCGCACTGGATTATTGGGATTAAGGCGCTCGTTCATTGAAAAAAGCAAAAAAATATGTGAATTGCATTGAGCTTGTCATTTTTTGAAGAGTGAAAAAAAAAATTGTTATAATTTGACAATTATGCTTTTCTTTTTTTTGTTGCATGAATGATCAACTGCACTTGAAAATTTTTTACTTGATGCGTCAAATAATTTTTTTAGCCATGAATGGAAAAAAATTTTCTTGGATTGTGTACCAATATAGGAAAAAAAAAAAATCGTTTTAGTCACTGATAAAACAAAATAAGTAAGTAATCATAAAAAAAAGGTTTGAACATTTAAAGTAATGTTGGAATAAAAAAAAAAAAAAAAAAAAATTTGCTCCAAGTGAGATTGGAACCCGGAGCCGCAAATCTAAAATTCACCCTCTTGCTCCAGCCCTCTCAGCTATTAACGCTTGGGATATCTTAAAACTAAAAGTTACATATGTTTATCGTAAAGTTTCGAAGCTTGAGATTTAATTTAAGCTTTATCGTATTATTGCCGTTAAGCTATGTATTAATGGTGAAAAAATATAAAATAACAAATAAAGATATCAGTGCAATGGAGCGTTTGGGTAAAGGTGTTCAGTATATTAGTAAATAATATTACTTAGTACAAAAAATATTTGAGCTTACTGTGTCGTTGTGGTGAATGCCTTCATATATTATTCAATAATTTCACTTATCGTAAAAGTGAAGAACTATTGAGCGCACCGGATTATTGGAATAAAGGCGCTTGTTTATTAATAAAGCAAAATAATATACTAATTGCGTTGAGCTTGTCATTTTTTGAAAAATGAAAAAAAAATTGTTAGTAACCTGACAATTATGTTTTGTTTATTGTAGTTGAACGAATGATCAACTGCATTTAAAAAGCTTATCTTTCTTTCAGGGAGGAAAAGCGAGAAAAGTAACACTTATACGCGCAGCTCTTTTCCGTATTAGCAGGGTACAACTATAGCTATAGATATATAGCCCAATGTATGCATATACATATAGGTTTAGCTTCTCCTCCATCTCCATCCTCCATCATCACCGATGCACACATTTGGATTCTCATGTCTCCCTCACTGATCTTCCCTTACCTCTCCCCGCGAGCCGAGCCTACAAGCCGCCAGCCAATAGAAAACATGTGCACGGTTCCTCTGCTGGTCACGGTGGATTGGCGCTCAAATCAGCGCCGAAACATCGGCACACTCTTTAACATAGGCACTGGCAATCTGCCTACATATCTCTGATGAAATGTATTTTAGTTTCAACTCGGGCCACTTCGTTTTATTTGTACAGGATCTTCGGCACCATGAGAACGTTTGGCCTCAAGCTCTGCTGCCTGCAGCGCTGCTGCAGAAGAGCCATCATGACGTCTAAAATATATATCAAACATTCAAACATTCTTATAGTATTCACACCTTCCTCAAATATGGCGATGTGATGAAAGGCGTAAAAGGGTACGAAAATAAGTCCCTGGATCGTGGAATCTTGTATTTTTGCATTATGGTTCTTGAAAAAAAAAAAATACGCTAACTTCAATTTCTTGACTAGAAAAAAAAAAAAAAAAAAAAAAAAAAAAAAAATACACATAACAATATTATGCTGCAAAAATATGTGTTTACATAACTTTTTATTTATGTCATAAACTTTCTCTATTAGTATTTTTATGAGGGATAACAAAAAAAATTATCTGGAAGAGCAAATAGAGAAAAATATACATTCTTTAGGACAAGATGATTTCATACCACTGGGTTTGCTTCCACGTCTATTTAGTAAATTATTTTTAATGCGGTATTTAGCTTGCTGAGTTTTTTTATTTCATTCATTGTACTCGCAGAAAGAAAGCTACAGAAATTTTTACTGTAGGAGCAACTTGTTATTTTTTATTTTATCAGTTTGTAAAGTGGCCATTTAGCACCCAAGGTCGTCTGATGATAGGCACTTATATTGGTAATTTTTATTTAATTATGTTGTTAAAGTGTCCATTAAGCGCAATGGGTCATTTGGTACGAGGTGCTTGTATTGTTAATTTTTATTTAATTATGTTGTAAAGTGGCCAGTAAGCGCCCCGGGTCATGTGGTGATAGGTGCTTGCGTTGTTCATAAATGTTTTATTAACCAACAAAGTGGTCAATAAGCGCCCCAGGTAATCTAGTGATAGGCGCTTGAATTGGTAATTTCTTTTCAATTATTTCATCAAGTGGGCAATAAGGGCGCTGGGTCACCTGGTGATATGCGCTTGTGTTATTAATAAATGAATTAATAATTAATACAATGCCCAGTTATTGCCCCGAGTTTCCTAGTAATATGTAAAACTTAATCATGTATCAATATGATTTAATAACACTGGGTTTGCTCCAACGTACATTTAGTGAAACATTCTCAATGCGGTATTTACCTTGCTGAGATTTTTTATTTCATTTATTGTATACGCAGGAAACAGCTACAGGAATTTTTACTGTAATATTCAGTAAATTCTACCGTAGCTTCTCAGTAATATGTCCCTGACAGTAAAAATGATCCTTTTTAAATATACTTTTTACCGTGAAACTACGGTTATTTTTTCTCTGATTAAAAAGAAAAATTGCATCAGTGGTCGATAATACAGGTTCTAACATTGTTGCTGTACTTTACTATACGCCACAAATTACCGCTTATATATTTTAGCGCAACATCATTTGCGATATTATCCCAGTACAGTACTATTTATTATTCACATAGTGTCGTCAACCCTACCACACATGGCAATTATTAAGGTGAATGCTTGCACAACTAAAGAAAATAAATATGTTACACATATACAAAAACAAATGTTTTTTATTAACATAATATCACATCGATACATTACCACATGAGTTTATTATATTTAGAATGATTGTTTTGCACATGTGGTCCTGCAGAGAAAAATTGTTTAATAAAAAATTTATAACGTTGTTTAGATTCTTGAAGACTGATAACAATTAGAACTACAACATCTTATCTTAAGTTATTCATCCGCTCCGGTGGAAGATATGAATTGATCACTCCCCTGCATATCGGACACAAATTGTGTATTTGTTGAAGATGCCTCAACTCAAGCACGGCACACATGCCCTATGTCTACAAGGCCTTATTTTTTGAACGTCCTTTGCAGCATAACATACTACGCATACTAGAAGTAATGTGGTGTTGGTACTTGTACATACATACATGATTGATTTCAAAAAGTACAGATAAAAAACTCATACAATATACAAGTAACTTAATGAGTAATATGACTGTTATATTAACAAATTTTTTCTATTATTCTTTTTAGACTATAAAAAAGCTAGTCCGTGACTAAATCAGGTTCACATTCTCGTATTACAATTAAGGTATAAAAAGAATTTTTGAACAGTTTCTGTTTAAAATTTTTAACTTTCACAACGAAATTTGAGTGCAGTTATACTCTAAAATTTTACTTTAATTGTATATACGTCTACTTAAAATTACATAACAAAGAAAGAATAAGATCATTGTGCAATATATAGCAGATAATATTAAAAATTTTTTTGTTGAATAATACATTATCTTCTATTTGTAGTACTTGGTTTTTATTAAGCCTCTTATAATTGTAGGTTTTATTTAATCATTAGTTTTTGGCATACCTCGTGCAACAGCATGCAAAAAAGTATGTCAAAAAACAATGGGAAAAATACGTATAATTCTCATAGAAAATGTAGCTTGCACCACCATGCATAGCTTGACAGCTACTACATTCCTATGACAATTATAAGCATTCGACTGCATTTGATTTTACTTATATTTTGATTATTCTCTCTAACCCCCGTGTTATGTCCAAGTATTATCAGGTTTGCGCTTCAATTTTTATTTTTAGAATATCTCTTGCAACTGCATGCAATGAGTTATGCCAAAAATACAAATACAAAGTAACATATTATTATTACAAAAATGATAGCTTGCAACTGCATGCATAGCTCAGAGAGCTACTATATTTAAGTAATAATAATACAACATTTTGAAGCTTCTGTATTGTCTCAATTGATTCAAAGCTACAACTTTAAACAATATAATGTAGTTAATAATAAAATTAATAAAGCGCTGTATTAATATTGCAAATATCCAAATGTACAATCCGTTAAGTATGGTAGATGTTACAAAATAATAAAAGTATCGTAGTGTTTAATATAAAAATTTGGTGATGTATACTGTTATAACCAAACTTAAATAATATATAACGAACTATTTGATTTCGTATTGAATTAAGAAAGCTACGTATTTCGTGAACAAATGTAATAACATTTTTTGTTATAAAACATAAAAGTTACAATTACTTTTTTCGTAATTTCCGTTATGTCTACGGTTTATTGTATTTACAAGACCGAGAGGTTACTTATAAGTTTTTATTATTGATAAATAATTAAATATTGCGTTGTTTTATAGAAATATAGTTCATCGTAGCACAAGCGTGTGGGACCAGAATTATTTTTATTTGTATCCAAAATTACAAGCCTACTTATTAGATTCTGATACATTAATTTTGTGGCACTAAATAGACTTCTATTAGATTTACACCATAATATCAAAACATTGATAAACATTTTATAGGTAGAATTTTTGCCATAACATTTTCTATACAAGTAACGCATCCAACCAACAGCGAAAAAAAAACAAAACAAGGGTCAAGGGCTATGCTGTTCAATCTCCATTTACAAACGTACGATCACGTATAGTTCTATTCAATTCTAAATTGGCTTAAAGTAACTTCAACTTATCAGGAGACTTAAGTGTAAGAATTTTGAATAATTACAGTATGTTAACGGTCAACTTGTTTAGAATTATTTTCATTAACACTCTAAGTAAAATATTACGATTAGTACAAAACGTTTTATAGTATATGTTAGTTTTAAAGTTTTGAGGTACAAAAAAATTCGTTGCCATTGCTTGTTATATCGCTCTTTGATCATTCTGCAATCAATTTTTTTAAACTAGGGTGCTTCTATTATAAAATCGAACTGAATCTTTTAAAATCTGGCAATTTATTCGTTCTTTTAATGTAATTACGATTTTTGTACCATTAAACTACTTAAATATAAAGTAGGTAATAGAATTGTAGTGTCCAAATAATTTTTGTGGTAAATAAACGCATTGTCTTACATTTAATATCCAATAATAGTCACACTTACATTTCAACATTAAAAATATCAGTTACTACTGCTATAATTTTTTAAGATTTATAGTTCAAGTTTATTCTTCAGTGTACCTTTTGTTTTATGTGTACATTGAAACGTAAAAAGTAAATCAAATAAAACTTGAATGTTTGATGGCATACCTCGGGCATACAGCATGCAAAAAAGTATGTCAAAAAACAATGGGAAAAATACGTATAATTCTTATAGAAAATGTAGCTTGCAGCACCATGCATAGCTTGACAGCTACTACCTTCCTATGACAATTATAAGCATTCGACTGCATTTGATTTTACTTATATTTCGATTATGCTCTCTTACCACCGTGTTATGTCCAAGTATTATTAGGTTTGCGCTTTGATTTTTATTTGTAGAATTTCTCTTGCAACTGCATGCAATAAGTTATGCCAAAAGTAAAAATACAAAGTAACATTATTATTACGAAAATGATAGCTTGCAACTGCATGCATAGCTCAGAGAGCTACTATATTTAAGTAATAATAATACGAAATTTAAAAACTTCTGTATTGTCTCAATGGATTCAAAGCTACAACATTAAACAATATAATGTATTTAATAATAAAATTAATAAAGCGCTGTATTAATGTTGCAAATATCAAAATGTACAATCCGCTAAGTATGGTAGATGTTGGTAGATGTAAGATAATGTAGATGGTAACTTATGCATATAAGTATATTAGTTTCCTACTTCTAATAAACAAGATGCTTTGATAATTACTGAATATTGATACGATTAGGTTTTGAGTTACGTAAAAGATACTTAAATTTGTTGTAACAGTCATATCCTCAGTAAAGTATTATAAGTACGAAATTTTTTGTTCTAAAAAATATGTATGCAAACTTGGTTTTTAGTCCATTTTGGATACACTAATACTACATAAATTAATAGAGAAAAAAAATTTTGAAGTTTTTTTATGGTGCATGAGCGATTCCACAGATGTCATTAATAAGTTTATAAAGTCACTAAGTAAAAGTTTCTGTTACCGTACACGAAACTTATATTTTAATCGTAAATAGTTATTAGCTGAATTATTTTTTCGCTGCATTTTTCTTGAGAGTACTATAGAAAGCTTGAATCAGCAACTACAACTGTACAAAATGTTATCAAAATAGTCGAAAATATTATTCACGTTCATTACTTTATAATATTTGATTATAACATAAAAGAAAGGTGATTGTTGTAATAAACGCAAATTATAATTTATTATAATAAACCATTTGAGCTCACTGATTATTTATTAATCCTTCTACTGCTATTGGAGTTAACTCATTATTCAGCAAATTATAATTTTCAATAATTTTTCCATTTAAAATTATTCTTTTAAAATTAAACAAATATTTAAAAGGTACCTTTCAAAGTCATACTTATGCAAGAGTGTTTTTACTTATCTACGAAAAAAAAAATTTTCCACGGTAATCATAGGAGTTCCCCTTACGTTGGACGTTCTTCAAATTTATAATTTTGATCATGATTATATAAGATAAGTTGATTTCTCAATTAATTTATAAATAAAATATTATATAAAATACGTACTAACTATAACAGTACTCTAAATACACTTTTCATTATGTTGATAATACTTCGGTAGTGAGGTTACTGTACAAGTCCACTAACAATATTGACGTTTTTGTGGAATTGCTCAAATACGTAATGTATGTTAGTTATTACATTGCATCATTTTACTTTCAAGTCACAGTTGTAAATGAGTTGTATGTACTTACGTATTAGTCATAATAAAAATTGATATTATTACTGATAAAAAAATGCCACAAAAAAGTATTAATTATGCTCAAGTTCAAAATCATGTTTGCATGTACAGTGCTACACTATTGTAACAATATAATTTATAATAAATTCTATCAAAGTACTTAATTTTCATTAATCATGAGATTTTGACAACGCTAGTACGTATATCAACGTAGCACATCTACTCGCGAACCCCATAATAAGAACTTATAGGGAATTTGTAGCTGATTTGTAGTAAAATTGTAGTGCAAGAATTGATTTTGTAGGGCCTAAATAACGCCCGATACGCTCGGATGTGCCAACTTGATATCAAACTACCACATCTTACCGCGATGCGGGGCATCCAAGGTGATGAAAAAAACGATATATTTTGTAGCTTATTTGTAGCTTTCAGATGCATATCACAGATCTAGTCTAGAAAGCACCCCTGCAATAATAGGGGGTGTCACTGAACTCTGAGATCGGCCAAATATCGCCAGTGTTCTATTGTATACTATTTCTAGACGTCCAGTGTTTAAGATCTTTAATTTCGAGAGCTTTTTTTTACGTATTAGTGTATAAATACACCTGTATGCAAAGCAAGTATTCATGAAATTTGGATACACTGTGCATGTAACAGAATTTATACTTTGTTTACTGATGTAAGTGTAAACTGAAAGAGTTATAATAACTAACGACAGTTAAAAGTAAATCGAATAAAATACAGTAAATAAATAAGAAAATAGAAAAACTATATTTTTTTACATATAGTAATAGCCGTGGCACGACTTTGTAATTAGGCCCTCGAAAACTCGACGATTTTTTTAAATCATCTACCTCCATCCAAGATGTATTTTCACGACGGTAAATGTATGACATATAATGATTGGTCGTACAGTTATCATTACTACGGCGTCTTAATCCTCCAACTCCTTTAAAACCGACAACACCAACAAGGAAAATTTCTTCTTTTCCGTTTAAGGGGTTTTTTATACATTTATACAGTTGGTCTAGTGTAACTGCATGGTTCTCCTCTTCTTGGTTAAATACATCAAAGACGATAAAGTCTCCTTAAACAAACATGTATTGTATAAATAATACTAGTTTTGTCAATTACTGTTATTATTTCTGTATTAATTCAATACTTTTATTTTCATTGAATGTAAATATCTTCAATGAATAACACTATGTAGTATAGGTTGTGTAGTGCTCCCCTGAGACAATTCTTCCTGCCATGCTTCTTTACGTAATAATAAGAAAATAGTAGGAAGCGGGTATACATGTTTTGGACCAAATCGTCACCTTGGACAAAGAAAGCGTTAACATAAAAATTGACTTGAAGGAAGTAATTTTTTATTCTTGGGTTGAAGAGCCATATATATTTTGTCCTGAAAACATGTAAGAAATAATAGTTAAAAAATGTCAATAAATAAGTGATCATGTGAAAGCTCACGATATTCTAAAGATAATAACTTTTAAGGGTCATTTCAAGAACTGCAAAATTGATGAGATGATTCAAACTCTGTGCCTTTTCAATCTTTATTACGAAAAAAATCTCTCTGAGCGCTTTCTCTAACCCTATTTTGAGTTACCGTTTTCTTTCAGGTAGTTTTAAGTTAGCTGTTTTTTGAAGTTCATTTTTAGTGAGCGCTTCTTTCCAGGTAATCTGGAGTTATCACTTTCTTTTTTTTTTTGTTTTAACAATATTTCTTTCTTGTATTTGTTTTTTTTTTTTTTTTTTTTTTTTTTTTTTTTTTTTTTTTTTTTTTTTTTTTTTTTTTTTTTTTTTTTTTTAATAATAATACTCTCAAAAAAAATTTAAAAAAATGGTCTATGTATAACTTTAAAAATAAAATGAGTTTTGCTGAATCACAGTCTATTATTATCTACTATATAAAATATACAACATAGATATTATCTCTTATATAAAATATATATGGACGCCCCAGACGAAGATTGTTCCCTGCTTCGCAGCCTGGACGAAGACGATGCCTTTTTACTAGGCCCAGACGAAAACTATGTTTTTTACTCTATAGTTCAGACGAAGACTACGCCTTTTTTCAGGAGTTTGAACGAATGTTGAACTAGCATGTTTCACGAAGAGTTGCCGTAATAAAGTAGCTGTTTGTGAAGGTATCAATAAAACATCATAAGAATGTCACTAAATAAATACGTTCAATCGTGCACACCATTGAAACACGCATATTAAAAACTTTTGACTGATTATAGATTTATTACTATAACTTTTAAATTAAATTACTCGAAAATTGGTATTTTCTCACGTTATTAAGAAAAATACTCGAATATTACCAATTGAAATTTGAAATATGAATGAGGTAGAACAAAATACTTATTTTTATAATAAAATGATAGTTTGAATAAGTGCAATAAACATATCCACTCATATTATTTCAGATTTTATGTACTTAAAAAAGCCAGTAGGTGATCGTTAATTTAGAAAGTGTAATTCATCTAAGGTCACCTTGCATTTAGGTTTGTAATTAGAATACTTTAAACTATCGCAAAATATTTGAGTAATCGTTTTGGAACAGAAAAAATAATTCATACCAAGAAAAGAAAAATATAGTTATCATCCAAGCTAAAAAAAGACCACATATTTCGTCAGAACACGAGAAAAGGGTCATCAAAAAACATAGTTGTCGCCTGGATTCGAAAAAAAGGGCATAGTCTTCGTCCAGGACCAAAAAAAGGGCATAGTTTTCGTCCAGACTACGAAAAAGAGCATAGTCTTCGCCTGGGACGACGAAACGGCATAGTCTTCATCTGAAGCATCGACATTGTCTATAATATAAAATTTTTTTACGGAAAGCCTTGATTTCGACTATTTTCCTTATTACTCTCGTGTTAAGAAACCTGCCAGAAAGAAATTTTTTGATATTGAGGTTTGTGCACTGTCAAAAATAAATCGAATTTTGGAATGAAGAAAACTGTAATTGAAGGCCTAAAAACAAAAAGGGCCTTAGTGTACAATCCGAATCTAAGTATTTCGAGCAAGTTAAAGCTGCTCAGGACAATGATTGGCATATTTATATATTTTAATACTACTAAACTGCCGTGAGCGCTCCATTTAAAGTTCTTGAATAAATCTCTTATCTGCCCAACAATTAAAATATTTGTGACGCGATAAAACTGTAATTTTTAACATCATCTTGCATATAAAGCAATGTATTTTTATTAATAAAAGCGTAAAAATCTAATGATTAGAAAAAAAGAAACTAATAAAATCTTATATAATCCTTGAAAACCTACTCTAATAAAAAATATGAAAATGCAGAAACGAACTTTTTTTAACATAATTATATACTTTTGAATTTTTTTGTAATTATCATGCATAGGAAAAACTTTTATTGTACCTATTTCAGTTAAATTATTCTCGACCTGTTCCTCAGCTCCGCATTTTTGGCAATTACTGTTGCATAATTGGACAGAATTTTTTTATAAAATTTTCACTGGTATTTATATGAAGATAAATGTCTTCCACTATGTGAGCTGTCAAGTTATAAGTTGATTGAAAATTACATTTGCGACATAAGTTTGTTAATGTGAAACTTGGAAATTCTTTGAACAATTGTCTTGCAAGCCATCCAACTTCCACTTCTGCATCAATCACATGCACTTCCCCTGGTAAAATTTTTGATACTTTCATCTCAAAATATTTTGAGAGAACTTGACCTCTTAAGGTGTACGTATGTGCCCGTAGACCTTTTTGTATTATATCCAAAATCACGTTGAAAAAGGGATGAGATTCAAGAGCAATCTGCAATAATTACAATGAATTAAAAAGTTTAGTCATTTTTATCTCATGTTACTCGTTTAGAGTATATGTTACAATTAGGTATAAAGTGTCATGGTTGTAAAAGTTGAACGGTAACAAATTTTTTCAATTTTTAGTGCTACATATGTCATTTTTTGAAATATTTTCTGCTATTTTCTTGATGACATATGGGACGTTCTTTTACAAACCGAACACCTTTCTGACCGACACATTTTAGACTTAACTGGAACTTTTTTTACGGGTTCTAAATCGAAAAAAAAAAGAGATACGTGTAAGAGGATTTTTGTTAATTTTTGATATTTTGAAAAATAAACTAGATCGAAAATTCGTGAATTTGATGATTTATAGATAATAGCCTATTTTTCATAAATTCATAACTGCGGTTCTATTTAAGCTAAAAAATTCATTTTTTTTTTTTTAAGGTAAAATAAGGTGAAAAGATAAGCTTTAAGAAAAAAATACTTACAAAACGAATTGTCAAAAAATTCAAATTGTTAATAACAATTTAAATGTTTTAATCGGTTTTTTAACAGTGGCACCACCCATGAATCAACTTTTTAATATTTTTATCGTATTCTCCGTCAAATTTTTTATCGAAAACGCTTTTAAAAACGATGAAGTTATTTTTACTGTAAGAAAAAAATTAATTAATTTATCGCGGTACGTTACATCGACATGTGGGTCACATTTTACGGCTCATATTCTTGTTTTACACCGTTTATCTCTTAAATAAAAATAATTGTTTCATTTTTTAAATTGAAAAACGTATTTTATTAGCCAAGAAGATGGGAAAAAATAGAAAAAATACATAAATAAAAATGAATAAAAAACATAGTTGTAAATGAAATTTTTTTATTAAGATTTCGATAATGCATTAGTTAATAAGAACAATATTTGGAATATAATAATAAGTACAATATTTAAAAGTTAGACAATGTTTTCATTTTCTGCTCAAAAATTTTTACAATAACTTTTTTTTCGCAAGATAATAACTGTTTTGCTTCCAATTGCTGTAAAGAAATCGGATTAATACAATGATCTTTTAAAGTTCCTTTTATTGTTAAAGCTTTTTGGAAACGTTCGGACCATTGTTTTTCTTATAATTTGTATTCATTAACTGTCAAATACCAACACGTTATATTCGGTAATACTTCTGTTGCCCAGTCGAATAACTCTTTTGGTATTCGGATAGGGTTATTAACCCTTTGCAGGCGAGCTCTAGCTGCAAGTCTTTTTAAAGTACCCCCAAGTCCATCACATGGCCCTTTTCCATGTGGAGTCGGAAAAAAGTGCCACTTAGCTGATAATTTAAAATCTTTTTCGTGGTGTGAAAGTTTAATAAGATTTTTCTTATTTTTGTATTGCCCACTGGCACCGTCCGAAAAATATATTATTTTTTTAACCCCCTTTGAATATAATTTTATAAATTGTACTAATTGTTTTTGAAAAATATGGACTGCACTTGTGTCATGTCGTAAACAATCAGACATACTTCTAAACTTTTTAGCTGCAATTCATTTTTATCATCTTTGTAATAAATAGAAAATGGATGTATCGTCACTTGATTGTTATTCCAATGAATACCTTGAACAGAAGTTTGAATTATAAAAGAATAATTCTCAGAAAAATTACAAATGACAATACATTCATTTTTCAGTAATTTAATTTTTTTTTTTCGTTTAAAAGATCTCTGTTTATTTACTAAAAATAAATGTGTCAATAATCTGGACAAACCGTTACTTAAGTTTTGTAAAAATTTATCAACAGATGATATAAGTGTTTGTAAAGTTGTTCTTTCGGTTGTAATCTACTGTCTGTATGTTATATTTCCAATTATTTTGTCTTGAAAAGTTTGTTCGAGTTGATTAATAATATTAGTTATGCCAGGACATTTATCACATTCTCCTAAAAAGCAATTAGTAGATTTACCGGGACTAATCATGCGATCTAAAGAATCATGGTAATTTTTTATAGGTTGCGGGAATCAGCAGTGATTGATTTTGAATTTGCTCCATCAATTAATAATTTAACATTTTCATGTGTTGCACACACACAGACAGAATGAGTACCAGAAGCTCCAGCTAATACGCAATGTTTGGGACGCAAACTAGCAAACGTTGAAAAACTACATTTAATTGTTGGATGTTTAATTTTAAAATGATCATATAATTCTTTTAAGTTATTTAAGATTAGTCTTTTTTACACATGAATTCGTGTTTTATCTACTTTAACAGAAACGTAATCTTTTTGGCCTGGCATCAATTAAGTATAATCATCAGACTGATAAAACGTGACTATAGTACTGACAACATCTGCTTCTAAAGATAGATGATATTTAAATTCATGGATCACTTAAAATACCTTTTTCTTTAACAATTGTTTTTGCAACAGATATCATGTGACGAATTGCTGTTAGAAAATTAATCAATATTTTGTTGTAAGACTAATGTCTGGAAATGGTTAAAATCTTTATTTTGTGAACTCAGTCTTGCGAAGTATTAAAACTTTCTTGTAAAGTTCTTAAAATTGTAATGTCATCATCCTCGTCATCAAGATCATCTGGACTATCGTCTGTCACGTTAAACACTTTTTTCTCAATTATTTCTGTAATTTTTTTAATTTTTTCTTCTGAGTACCTTTTTTGCGTTAATTTTTTTTTTTTAATCGGTGAGGATCCTAGGGCGGTTAATCCTTTATTCAAGTATTGAATACGATCGTTAAGTAACGCTGTATTTTCTCCAGTCGCCCGAGAGGTAGATCCACTTCCACTTTTATTGTCAGATTCTTCACTACTTAATGCCTTCTTGTTTTCCTGCTATAAATAATATAAAAACTTATTATTTATATTATTTAAAATAGCGGAAGTTTAAAAATTTCCATTAAATTGAATACAATAAAATAAATTTTAGTAATTTAATTTTAACATTTAATTTAAAACATAATAATTTTCCAAGAAATTGATTTGATCGACTTTAAGAAGTTAACGGCCTAAAGAATTAAGGGTATACACGGTTTGAAGCTGTCCGTAGAGCTCAGATTCCAGTAACAATTTTTAATATTATTAATACAGTTACATTCAACATTAATACACTGATACATACCATTTTGACTTGATAATTTCCAATATCGTCATTTTTTTCTTCTTTGATACTTTTGATACGCAGACGACACGAATCGCAAATCCTTTGTTGCAGTATCTCAGCAGTAATTGACAAATTTAAGGTTCAATGCTGTCTTTCGTTTACTTTTCGCAAATTTGACACACTTTTTTTTGGATGACTTATTTTTTTAAATGGATTAAAACATACATCAGTACGAACGTTTATAGATGATGATTTTTTTAACACTGTTTTAGGCATTGTTGTATGTTTTCATCTACAATTTGCCTTTAATTTCTTGCTGAACTCAAACAACGAAAGGCCACTTTCACTAATGGAGAAAGAACAAGATGGTGCAAACTGTTGAAAGCAGTAAAATTCGAAATGTTAGAAAGAAGCTATTAAAAAGCACGTGGAGCACAGAATGCGTAAGCGACAAACGGTCACTGCACAGCTGATTCACATAATAATAGTCTACTGCTTCTCAATTCTACTGTCCCTACTCCTTAAAATTGAATCCCTGTCAGTGCTGCCAAAGCTACCAACAGTATTTACCAAACGCGTGGGAAATTCAAAATCTTTATGGAATATAAGATAATATTTTCATTGCTCAAATTAATATTTAACATTAAAATTTTATACTATTTGATTCAAAATATTTTGTCGTTAATAATTAATATATTTTTATTTATGTATTTTTTCTACTTTTTCCCATCTTCTTGGCTAATGGAATATGTTTTTTAATTAAAAAAATTAAACAATTATTTGTATTTAAGAGATAAACGGTGTAAAACAAGAATATGAGCCGTTAAATGTGACCCACATGTCGATATGACGTACCGCGCTAAATTAATTAATTTTTTTCTCACAGTAAAAATAACTTCATCCTTTTTAAAAACGTTTTCGATAGAAAATTTGACGCAGAATACGATAAAAATAGTAAAAAGTTGATTCATGGGTGGTGCCACTGTTAAAAAACCGATTTAAATATTTAAATTGTTAATAACAATTTAAACTTTTTTACAATTTGTTTTGTAAGTATTTTTCCTTAAAGCTTATCTTTTTACCTTCAAAAAAAAAAAATGAATTTTTTAGCTTAAATAGAACCGGAGTTATGAATTTTTGAAAAATAGGCTATTATCTATAAATCATTAAATTCATGAATTTTCGATCTTATTTATTTTTTAAAATGTCGAAAATAAAAGAAAATTCTCTTACACGTATCTCTTTTTTTTCGATGTAGAACCCGTAAAAAAAGTTTCAGTTAAATCTAAACTGTGTCGGTCAATTTTTGTTTAAATCTGTTCGGTTTGTAAAAGAACGTCCCATATGTGTCAATAATATCTCAAAAAAATATGTCGGTTTTGATATAAGTGTTTTCGTTAAGACTTTTTTACTAGTGTCATCGTCATTTACAATTATATGTAACGTATATTACAAGTATATATACTCGTATGAATCTCTAGAGCTCTTTTTTTTCTTATTCTTTTTTTTTTGTTTCGCCCGGTAGAAAAAGAAATTACATGAAAAACAGAGGAGGCAGTAAAATAGATGAAACTTGGCAGTCATAATTCGTCAAAAAGCATATAAGCAACATTATACAAACATTGATTGAGTTAAAAAGGCCACTCATGACGAAAGTAACAGGTGATTCAAATTTAGGTTTATGACCTCGGTATTCGATAAAATTGACGAGTCGTCAATGTAAAGTTAAATTGCCAGTAACTTTCGATCTGGGCATGATTTTGAACTTAACCAGAGCTCAAACTAAAGCTGTATTTAACGATTTCGATTTCTATTCAAGCAAATACTTAAACTTCACCAGCTGAACAGTGATTAAAAACTGTAATAGCACGATGAAAATTATAGTGGTACTATTTTTGTTGATACTCAACTGTTAATTGAGTTATAGAATCCGCTTTAAAAGTAAGCTAATAGTGCTTGAAACGAGTTGTACTACAAGCTCTCGAAAATATTAATAGGTTAGCTATGAGGGTTTAACAACTATGTCGGAAAAAACCAAGTTTTGAGCAACTTTTTAAATTTAATTCAAACCGACGTCCGATGATGATACTGTCATTTTTTGTATTTATTAAAAAACAAAACGACGTTTTTTAAATTTGACTTGAGCGATTGCAACTGTTACCCTGATTAACATTTTTGACTAAATCAAGGCTTGCATTTACACTAATTCTATGCAATTTTTTTAAACATTTACTGCAACCACACCAGATAATTGCACATGAAGAATCAAGAAGTACAGTGGCGCTTATGTCACGATTCTCGATGTATGCAGTGTATACTCCGAGATTCTCGATGTATACAGCGTGTACGTCTGTATTCTCGATGTATGTAGTTAATACTTCCTGTTTCACGATATCGCCACTGTTGACATCGGATTTCAGCATGTATACTATCATGCGTGTAGTTCTATTGTCTTTTGCACAACTCACATGAGGATTAGAATCAGGAGGATTCAAGGCAATGAACAATACGCTCCTTAATGGTTTTAGATGGGTCTTAATGGAGAGATTACAAATATTTAATTTCACACTTCAATAACTAGAGTATAATCCTTTTCTAAAGCAAGACGTAGCTTTCCGACTACATAGGGATGACACTGCACTGATTTTGTGTTTGTCAAGACTGTTTATTAAACAGTTGCTATCGTTCTCCAACATCGTGTTGAGGAAGTGAATCTTTTTTCCCATAATAACAGATGGATTCGTTCTAGAAGCTCTCAAAATTATTTTGTGCAATCTAATAGGTAATTTTCATCATTATATCAAATTTCCCAATACCATGCAAATTTTAGCTATGCGTGAATAAACCAAGTACAAAACTTTTGATCACTTGGCGTGCTGGTCTTGAGTTGCATATTATAAAATTGCTGTTAAAGTTAAGATAATGTTAATCCAACGAAGCTTTAGTGCTATAACTAGCGTCCAATTAATACTATGTTGTAAGTTGTAACTATATTGCAACACACACTATACCTCACGAAACACTGTTGGCTTAAAAACTGAAATCTGCAGTTTACTAGTCAGATCTGCTTCAAATGGAGTTTCTGTCGATGAATTTTATTGATCCTGTATCTATTCACGTTAACGTTGGCTTGAATCTCGGCTTCTTGAATATTAGCACTGGCACACAGAGAACTAAGGGCAACAATCAGCTGATATACACTCGACGACCGTACTAGGAGGCCTCTTCCGTACGCGCTTCGCACGCCAACTCTCACAATTATTTTCTATTTCATGCATTTATTATTCTATACAATAAAAAACGATGTTTAAATAGAAAATTTATTTGTGCGATTGTTCCAATTTAATTATTTTCAATATTTGTTATGTTTGAATAAATTGTATTTACATCCTGGTCGTACTCGTACATATAATAAATTAATGTGAAACGATGCATTGCCATTTGGTAATCTCCAACATTTAATAATATTTCCCGTATGAAAAATTATTTTCTCTGTAAGTTGACTTATAATAATAAGCCACCTTAGTGATCCCTAGAGTTAATATTACTGTAAAACTAAATGTAATTAAAATTCAAACTTACATTAGTATCGTATCATGAAAATACTGCGGTGAAGTCGCCGTGTTGAACACATATATGCAGGCGTCTGTCTGTGGTAAATTCTTAAGATTTATAGACCAACCCATCAATTTCTAAATTAGAAAACTGGTGGAATAGAAGGCGTTTTCGGCAGTTTATCTAATTTGACCTACTGATTACGATCAAAATAGTTGAAATTTTTTTTAATGGCGGATCAATGTTTAAATCGCCTTTAAATTTTATTTTGTTCATATCTTAGTAAATGGTAATAACTGTAGTGAAAATAAAAATACCAACAGGTAGATTAGAAAACTTCAATTTGATTTATTTTAATTGCTTGGGCAAGCATAAAATTCTAAGAAAAAAATTTAAAAAAATATTTTGTACTCAACTTGTAAAAGTAAGTGAGACAGAGAGAGGGACCGTGCAAGTCCCCTGCACGCAGCAGTGTCCCTCACTATTCCACCGACACTAGCAGGGAAGGAGAGAGAGCACCAGAGATATGTGAGTGTTTATACGTATGGCTGCTGCACACATGGCAACACAGCTTATCTAATAACGGTGAAGCACCGACTCACTCAATCTACTGCAATACCGTTCAATGCTTGTTGTATGACTACAGAATTTTTAGAAGACCTGCTCAAACGTTTTTAAAGTACCAACAAAAAATTTATAACGGTGTTCAGGATTGAACTAATTTTGATTGTACATAGTGTTTTGTTTTATCTAAGTTTACTTGCATTGTAATGTTTAAAGCGTTTTGTAGCAAATCAGTGTTATGATACTTATAGTTACATTTTAATTTCAAGGCTGAATTCCCGTGCTAAATTTTATAATGTGGAAAGACATTTTCTTGCTTAGTTCGAGGAATCCTTCGATTTTATTTGCTTGATAATAACATTCCTTTGCGGAGATAAACTATTGCCTGTAATTCTACCTTTATGATTGCTTCTACATTATATTACACGTATTACTTATGCTACTGATATAAACATTGTATCTTTCCTTATGCGAGGCAGCTTCATCGATATTATTATTCAGTCCACGCATAACAAGTTTTGCGAACGCTTCTCGCTCTGCTAACTACTAAAGTACATTTGCAGTACTTGCGTATACGCAATACAACTCATTGCTTTGCTGATGTTCAGTCGCATTGCTGAACCCATATATTATTGCTTTCAATAATTAAAGTTTTGCTTATTGCAATGTTGAAAAGTTATGTGTTTCTTGTTACTTTCCCCATATCCTGATCTATGAGTTGACAAAGTGTAGCTCAGCTCATCCGTTGTACCCTTTTTACACATACAGCCCACTTAATATCGAACAAATAAAAACTGTTTTTCTCATTATACATGGTTTTTTTACGTTTTTGATGATTTTCTGTTGATTAAGCATAAGCTCTATACGAATCTTTTTAAAAATGAAAATTAATTCTTTTAATCATATACTGTTTTAATTGATTACGTATTATTTTGAAAATTTTACATAAGATAAGGTTTTAATAGACAAAAGTATCGTTTTATGAAAAAAACTCATGAAAAGTAACTAAGAATCAAAACAATTTTAAATAGGTAGAACTGGAGTATTTATATAGAAATTCAAAAAATGAAAAGCTTGATGTATTTCAGAATTTTGAATACTCTGTGCTAAATATTACGTTAATATAAAATGACAGGATACAATCAATTATTTCGCACACGAGAACTATTATTTTGTTTTTCAATATCAAACCTATAGATTTCAGCATGGTCCAGTTAAATTTGTATGTATTTACGGAACCATTATAAATAATCAGTATTTTTTTCTTTACACTACCCTGTAAATGATCTCCAGTCGCCGTTGGCTGATCACGTGGCACAGTGTTGCCAAATGAATAAAATAATGCAAATAATCGTGCTTCACTGAAATTTAAACTCGAAAACTTGTTTCATATCTGATTTTTTTATTTTGTTTTACTCTATAGGAAACTAAGTCCCTTGTCTGTGTATCGAAACTATAAATATACGTATATGTATGTATGTATGTATAAAACGTCACATACAAATTACTAATAAAATTTTAGTTTTTCCTCAATATCTTTGCGAATTTTCAATCAATTCAAATAATTTTTTATGGAAATTGAAGATAATAAAAAATATTATTACTGTAATTTTTTAAATGGTTTTAAGCGCCAAATTAAAATTTTAAACTGCCTTCTTCTTGTTTTTTAAAAGAAAAGATATTTTTCTGCGATATCACAGCGAATTTTAATTGAATAATAATAATTCTTGATTAAGGTTGGAAACAGTATCAAGTTAAATTACTGTAAATATTTGAAAATTTTAGAGCCGAATTCTAATTTTGAACTCGTGATCATACCGTTTTTTCGAAGCAAAGACTTTTTTTTCGAGATAATGTAGCGAATTTTAAATAAATAATAATCATTTCTAATGGAGGTAAAAGATGGTATTAAGTAACGTTACTGTAGGTTTTTTTTTTAATTTATAAACTGAAATTCTAAATTTGAACTGCTGATTGTGTTGTTTTTTCGAAGAAAAGACATTTTTTCGAGATAACATAGCGGATTTCAGTTTACTGTTGATAATTCTTGATGTGGATAGAAAAAAGTATCATGTATCATAACTGTAAGTTTTCAAAATTGTTTAGCTTCAAAAAGTATTGAAAAATTTACAGTAATTATACTACATAGTATCTCTAACCCTCCATCAAGAATTATTACTATTCATTTAAAATTGGCTATAATGTGATGAAAAACAACGTCTTTCTTTCGAAAAAACGAGATAGTCAACAGTTTAAAATTTCAATTTGGCGCTAAAAATTAAAAAAAAATTTACAGTAATATTTTTTATTATCTGCAATCTCCATAAAGAATTAATTTAATTGATTGAAAATTCGGGAAGATATTTAGAAAAATTAAAATTTTATTAGTCATTTATATGTTGACATGTTCTATACATATATATAACGTTTATATACACAGATTAGGGACTTGGTTTCTTATAGAGTATAATAAAAGCAACAAATTAAGCAATCAAACGATTTTTTTACGCTTAAATTCCAGTGAAGCACAAATTTTTGCACTTTTTTTTTATTTGGCACACTGTGCGCATGTGCGATTTTGAAACTGGCTAAACTCGATGCTTTTTAATATCCTGTAAAGTTGAAAAACATTTTTACTTGCGAAAATTTTGTATATTGAAAATTTTTGGTTTAGAAAATGGATAAACGTTGTAACAAATTCTAAAATGATGATTATTTATCCATACGTGTACTGGCCAATTAAACACAATTTTTAATTATTCCTAAAGATAAAGAATAGAAGCTAGGTCGAAAAAAGGAACTCACCGGATACCTAATAGTGTAATGTAGTGTAGTACAGAAAATGTGGTCAGCCTAATCGTGAAGAAAGTGTTAAGACAGGCATCACCTTCGTCGCGTAGATTGTGATAGTAGAGGTGATTCAATCCCTTATTATTAGGTGGAGATTGGTACACATAAATAAAAGCAACAACAAATTTATCAGTAAATGTATGAGTATTAATAGTGTAGAAAATAAATGAATTATAAATTTTTTTGCAAACAATACGTAGAACGCTAGTAAGGAACCTAATAATAACTTCACGTTGCTCGATACTTTAAGCATTTTGTAGTTTTTTTCTTCCTCACCACTTCTCAATAAATTGTGTGCCCATGCACGGAAATCTGTAATAAATTAAAAATAGAGAACATAATTGACAATTCTACTGATGAAAATAAAGGACAATAAATTGAGAAGTTGCCACATTTTTGAGACTATTTTCTAAATCCTCCGATTACAATTCCAAGTTTGCTTCCGTGAACTCGTATAGACTGAACTCTTCAGTAAAGTTTAAAACCCTGTCGTCTTTAAAATTATCAATTCATCAGTATTATCATCTTCGTTATCTGCTGTTTCATCTAATTCATTAGCGTTTTTAAGGTATGTGGCATTATTCTCTTGATGGTTCAGCTCGTTGATTGAGTTGTCAACCTACTTGGAGACAGCGGCGTTGTCACAAGTATCCCCATTGCAATTTTTGCAGATACTACTACATACTAAGCCAACTCTCTTGCAAGGGCACATTTTTTACTATGATTTGTGTGACAAACACATGATGTCTGTACAAAATATTGGAATTGTTGTAACCTTTTTTTCATAGTAGTGTTTTTAATATTTACAGGATGAAACAAGCATCGAGTTTTACCGGCATCGAAATCACACCCGCGGGGCCAGCCAACGGCGAGTAGAGATCGTTTACAGGGTAGTGCAAAGGAAAAAATACTGAAAATTTATGAAAGTTCCATAAATACATACAAATTTAACTGGATCTTGCTGAAATCTATAGTTTTGATGGTAAAAAAACAAAATAACAGTTCTTGTGTGCGTAATAATTTGTTGTATCATGGAAATTTTATATGTACGTAATGTTAATTACATAGTATTCAAAATTCTTGAATACATCAACTTTTTCATCTTTTAAAATTTTATATAAATATTCCAGTTTTAGCCGTTCAAAAATGCTTTTATTTTTAGTTACTTTTCATAAGTTTTTTTTCATAAAACGATACTTTTGTCAATTCAAACTTCATCTGATGCAAAATTTTCAAAGTAATATATAATGAATATAAACAGTAAATGATTAAAAAAATAAATTTTCATTTTAAAAAATTTATATAGAGCTTATTCTTAATAAACAGAAAATTATTAAAAACATATAAAAATCCATACATAATAAAAACAAGAAACAAAGAAAAAAATTAAACAAGAAATGAAAAAAAAAAAAAAAGAAAAAAATTATAAAGGAAATTAAAACAACAAACCAGGGGGTATTAATGGGTCATGGGACCCACGGTAAGAACGAAGTTCTTTAAACATGAGATGAGTATAGACACAATTTCTCAGGTAACAAGGGGTTCGCCAGACACACAGGAAGAACGAATCTCTGTAAACGTTAGTACTGCATTCATGTTGTTTACTAAAACAAAAACTGGAAAAACGAATGAAAAAAAAAAACAATAAGTAGTTTAGTACTCACGATGGTTGAACTTCGTGAGTACTGTATTTATGCACGAGGTTCTCATGAAGTTCAACCATCGTGAGTACTAAACTACTTATTGTTTCTTTTTTCATTCGTTTTTCCAGTTTTTGTTTTAGTAAACAACATGAATGCAGTACTAACGTTTACAGAGATTCGTTCTTCCTGTGTGTCTGGCGAACCCCTTGTTACCTGAGAAATTGTGTCTATACTCATATCATGTTTAAAGAACTTCGTTCTTACCGTGGGTCCCATGACCCATTAATACCCCCTGGTTTGTTGTTTTAATTTCCTTTATAATTTTTTCCTTTTTTTTTTTTTCTTGTTTTATTTTTTTCTTTTTTTCTTGTTTTTTTTTTTTTTTTTTTCATTTCTTGTTTTATTTTTTTTCATATTTTATTTTATTACATTTTTTTTTTTATTTTTTTGTATTTCCTTTATTTAACTTCTTTTTTTATTTTCATATTTAATCTTTTTTTTTCATTTTCTTTTTTATTTTATTTTTTTTCATTCCATTGTATTTATTCATGTATTTTGTAATTTTATTTCATTTCATTTTCATACTTCATTTCATTAATTTAAAAAAAAATTTTTTTTTTCACTTATTTGTTTGCGATTTTATAGCTTATTAATGCAATTTTTGTTTTATTTATATATAATTACTCAATGACATTGTGCTATCATTTGTTTATCAAATTCAAAATAAGTGCCCTTAAAAACCATTAAACTGATATGAAACTCAAAATATATTAATATAATGATTTTACATAATTCATTTATAATTGATTTAATTAATTACTTTATTTATATAATAATGTGATAATGTAACATAATTTGTTTGTCGAATTTGAAATAAGTGCCTTTAAAAACCATTGATACGTTCTTCAGTTGATACGTTCTTCAACTCTATTCTACATGTTTATTTAAATTTTTTTTTTTTTTTTTTTTTTTTTTTTTTCAAGATGTATTATTTAGAAAACAAATACACAATTAAATGTATTATCAGTGAATACACATAAAAATAAAACATTATAGTTACGAACCACACCATAAGTACAAGAAACCAAGTTCCTATAGTCGGCAGCACTCGTAGCAGAGTGGGTAAGGTACTGGACTCGTATGTAGGAGGTCGATGGTTTAAATCTCTTTATTAGAAAATGTTTTTTTTTTTTTTTTTTAGAATTGTAAAGGGAAAAAATTCAAAGTGAATTAAAAATTATTCTGGGAAAAAAAAATTAAAATTTGTTTAAAAATTCAGTGCTTTGGAATGTGAAAGGGAACGGTGGGTAAAGGTGTGTAGAAACAGAAAAGTATAGGACGGTTGGGTGATATACATATATACTTAGTGGGGAGAGGGGAATTGTATAGAAAAGAGTTGGTGAGGAAGACGAGGTAAGGGGGGAAGCTTAAGAGGAATTCGATTCAAAAAAAAAAATCTGTCGGTTTTAAATTTCCAGCCCCCCGAGTAACGCGATATAAAGAACTTAGTTCTAAAAACAGTTTCCATTACAAATTTTTTGTAGGTACTTTAAAAACGTTTGAGCCGATCGTCTGAAAATTCTGTACACGCAAACAAGCATTAAATGGTATGGCAGTGGATTAAGTGAGCCGGTGCTTTACCGGTATTAGATAAGCTATGTTGCCGTGTGTGCAGCAGCCATACGTGTAAACACTTACATATCTCTGGTGATCACTCTCCTTTGCTGATAGTGTCGGTAGAATAGTATGGGACACTGCTGCTTACAGGGAATTCCCTCTCTCTGTCTCACTTACTCTTACAAGTTGAGTACAAAATCTTTTTTACAATTTTTTAAACAGAATTTTGTGCTTGTTTAAGCAATTTAAATAATCCAAATCAAAGTTTTCCACTCTACCTGTTGGTATCTTTATTTTCACTATAGCTATTACCATTACTGAGACATGAACAAAATAAAATTTATAAGTGATTTTAACATTGACCTACCATTAAAAAAAATATTTTAACTATTTTGATTGTAATTAGCAGGTCAAATTACACAAACTGTCAAAAACGCTTTCTTCTCTAACAATTTTTAAATTCAGAAATTTATCGGTTGGTCTATAAAGTGTACGTGCCTGTGTGTCTGCTCGGCACATTCGGGCAATGCCACTCAGGCCATGAGTCATGTGCGTGCGCTTTATGAGCATGAGAGGTGTGGCATGTTGCTTGGTGGTGGGTGTGTTGCTCGTGACAGTGCCTCCACTCTTGAATTTTCCGTGGCTTAGGCTATTGGAAATTCTGTGCATTGTTTTACGCGTTTGTTGTGGGACAAGCAGTTTGTCAGAGTTTTTGCCGAGGATTTTACTGATCGGAAAGAAAACTGCAAAATCTTCTCTGGCTAGGTGTGATCGAATGGCTGTGTGGCTTGCAAGAAAACTAAGGCTGGAGCTGATGTCCTGGACCAGGATTACTCAGGGTAAAAAAGGACAGCGGTGAGTACTGTTCGCTGGTTTGTACAGTGGCTGTAGTGTACGCAAGGTACGCGAGACAGTGGGGGCAACGCGTTTTCGTGTCCCTCAGTCCGAGTTAGTGGCTTCCTAAAGCCGGGTGTTAGTGGCTACGCTACACGAGGCTAGTGGTGAATAGGTCGCAAGGTGCACTTCACGCCATCCTCGAACGAACCAAGTAGTAATTAGTGACTCCAGCATTCAGATAGTAACTTTTCGGTGGCCTTGCAATGGCTCTTTGGGGGCATTACAGTTTCTCGTCAAAAGTAAGCTAGTAGTATTAGGAAAAACTTAATAGCTTTGTGGGGCACTTTGGGTTTTAGCGTCGGGGCACGCTTGGCTTGAGCTGTAAAGCTTTCTCTAGCTTTGTGCTTGGGGTGGTTGTATGCGTATAACTAGCTGGCTGGCTACAATGGAACAAAACATATAAAAAATAGAATTTTTGAAGCAAAGCTTTTTATGGGACGTTCGGGATCTCGGCCTGGGGATCGACTTTTCTAAAACTGACATAATTTTGCGACATGGTCACTTGGTCTCTCTCTCCTACCTACAGTGGCTGTGAGTTGTACCTATACATATACAGTACAGTGCTGCTGCTCCTGACTGGTGAGTAGTTCGCCAAGCTAGCCTCTATACTATATATTTGATACACTTACATTTATAATTCAGCCGACGCGTACATACATGTACATAATATATGCATGCAGCAACAGTGCAGCTACTGCAGCTATTGCTCTGTCTGAGCTAGGCTCAGCTATACTGCTATATATACATACAGCGGTTGCTCTTCACTGCACATAAGTTGAATTTCCCTGTTCATGGAACATAAAAATTCATATATTTGTTATGCAACATATTTGATAAAAAAATTGTGTTGGTTGTATATTTTATTTATCCTTATGAATTCACAAGAAAAGTTTCATTATACATACGATAAATGACTTATTTTTAAGATAATTCCATTAACAGAAACAAAGTCGAACGTAACCTATCTTTAGGTATCTGTATTTATTATCTGTTCATATTACGGTACCAAAATTCAACGAGTAATATATACAATTCTAATGAACAGTAAAACGTTAAAATTATTTTTGTTAAATACAATAGTGTTGTACAAGTAAAAAAACTTGAATTGTCTTAAAATATTATACTAAATTTACGTTTTTAAAAAAGTTTCATAAGTAGGAACATAATTCCAAAACAGTAGGTACAATTTTTTATAATTATGTATATTCTGGTCTTATAATCATTTTATAAACAAAGTAATTCAACAATTTAGGACCATATTTAAAAATTACAATGATAATAGTAAATTTATAGCGCACCAGTAAAAAAGAAAATATATATACCATCAAAGCTCACAATTGAGAAAAAAAAATTAAAGATACAAGTATGATGAAATTTGTGGTCATAATAAGGACATTTACCTTACTGAACGTCTGTTATACTGATTCTCTACGTATATCTCCTATCAGCTGTACTTTTAAAAATTTTATTATTATTGTTTACTTTTTTTCTGCAAACAATGTATACTTACATATTTGACAATAAATTGTTGGATATTTGCCTTAGAAATATGTGTGTGTATGAGTGTGTAGATGGGTGGGTGTGAGCGCGTGTGTATGCTTTGGCATGTATGTACGCATGTGTGTATCTACAGACATTATTGATACAATTAATGTCAAGTGATGTTTCGCTGTCACAGATATAAGGCAGCTTCATGTCTGTCAGGTGACCCGAGACTCCTCACGCTTGGTTTTGCATATTTTATCACACATAATTATAAAAAAAAGCTCAGTGTACCAAGAACTTTGCACTCACATATAAATTAAAATAAAGTCAATATAAATTGACTTATGATCCTAACTTTGGTAATATAAATGCAATAACTGTAAAGTATTTGTAGGGGGAGGTTCAGCAAAATAAATTTGTAGAGAAAATGGGTACTAGCTATTTCTCGTAAATTATGTGATATTAAAGCGCAATTGAGTTATGAATCATTTCTCAAAAAAAAAAAAAAAATAATAATAATAATTCTAATAAAAAGGATACAATCTATCAACAATGATAAATTAAAAAAAATTCTTCAGTTTCAAACTATAAATTTACTGACTCCTGCACAGGTAAATCACATGGGAAGCGCTGTAAGGCGGAATAGGTTTTCTTAATCTGACTAACACATACTTCTGATCTCCTAATGTAGCCATTTTTTTTTTTTTATTTAGCGTGTCACCAAAAATACAGGTAATGAAAATTTTGTTTTTAGAAAGGTATGTTGTTTAAATTATATTTTCATAAATATTATAGTTTTTCGACTTTTAAGGTAATGCATTTATAATCATGACTCTTTGAAACTATTAACAATAAATATATTTATTTAAACCCTACAAAAAAGTAAATAATCTTGTTTAACGACATTACATCTAATGATAACAGCCCAGTATTTAATGCTAAACAAAAGAAAATAATTTTTTGAGCAAAAAACTCATTTTTACTTTTAAGTCTCTCTAAATAGTCTGAAATCTCTTAATGCTTTAAGTAATCCCTTACAATAGGTATTTAAAGTTCTTGCAATGCAATTGAAAATAATTTACACCCTATTTAATTAGCATGGATCCCCCTGTCCCACACGTAGGGCGCAATAGGTTTTTTGAGCTATTAACACAGAAGTTATTGACGATAAAACTACTAGTTTTTTTCAAATCAAAAGTTCATTATTATTTATAAATCACATTATTTTTAAGTTGACTCTCTCTCGACTAAAACCATTTTTTATTAGATATTTGGAAAAAAATGATCAGTAAACATCAAAAAACTTTTACATTACCCAGTTCGGCCTACGTTTCCCTACGTAGAAAGTCCATCTATTAGTCTCGTAGGTAGTGAGCAAAATTTTATTCACTGTTTACCATGAGTAACAACAAGAAAAGTTTAACTTCTAAGAATTTAATACTCACTAATAAACTTAAATATATTTGATTTAAATTGATTTATGATCTCACACTCAGTTGAAAAGAATGCAATAGTTCTTAACTATTTGTATGTATTAAGTTCATTTATCTACCTCTTGGGTGGCATGAAAAAACAGATCAAAATAAGTATTCAAAACTATATTGTAAAAGTAAAATACTTAAGTATAAGTGCGTGGTGAGGTGTCTTGATAAAAAATGTTGTGAGTCAAAATAAAGCAAGAAAAGACTAAATTTTTCCTTATTTTCCTGATGTTGCTTACTATGTAAACTCACTGCATATTTATTCTAACACATATCGTAAATCCTAATTTTGTGAAAATCCCAAACAGCGCCCCTTGTTGATACATCTTTGTACATGCCTTCTGAGTAAAAAATATGTTTCTATTAGTTAAAACTTTTTTTTTTAAATAAATATGTATACAGTACAAAATATTTTCAAGATATGGAAAATTTTACTTTTATCTAGAAAGTTTAAGTCTATTTTATGAAACAAATAAACCTTTGACTAAAATTATTTGATAGTTTTATGTATTATAAGATAAATTATCAGAAATCAAGTATAACTCTTAGAGGTATACCAGCAATATTAATACATTTAGCATCGTATCAGTTGGAGCATTTGTATAGCAAATGTTGCAGCTTTCTATATTTTCCATGTACCCGTAGTTTATCATAGGATTACAAAGGATCACACAAAATCCATCAAAAACACCTAAATATACGTAGGTATATTACATGCTTATGTATGCTTTTTTCATAAATAATGTTTTGTATTAAATGCCAGTCCAGTCTAATATATGTTTGTTTAAAGAATTCCTTAATCGGATGATTTTTTCAAACTAATGAATACGACTATGCAGTGTTCCAAAGAGTACAAAAAATTGACAATAACTTTAATGCCATGTTACGATGACAAATAATTTTTTTTTTTTTTCATCAAAATAATTATAAGAATTCGTTTTATCTTGTTGAACTACCCCTAATTGTGTACATAAGAATTTTTTTTAGGTATGAGAGAAGCCAAAATGATCATAATTTTTTAAGTTCGACTAATTTTGAAGTGACTCGTTCGGTAACTGCAGAGCCACGTTCTCGGTACCACTGCACTAGTCCGCTGCTCTCCCCACTCTGGCACTGACATTAGTTGAGAGAATATTAATCACATCAAAAATTCATGTTACGATTTCTTAAATGTTAATAATTTTACTCTTAATAGATTGCTTGATGTAAAAAAAATACAGCTTCAAACCACAACAGGAAATTTTAAAGTATTTACGAATATTTTTCAACGTACTTGTTCTCAAACTTAACTTTTAAATGATCATGAGTCTTCAGCTTCAAGTATTTCCTTGAATACTTGCTGTTACAAATGCCGTTACGATTAACTTGACCTGTTCACTGTAACTAGCTTAGCAAAATGCAAATATTAATATGAATTCCAAAATGTAAAAATAATAGCCCCTCACTGTATACGGAAGCATGCTGTGCCAGCATAAGACAATATATCTTACTATATTATAAAGTGATTTTGGAGGGTCCTTCCCCACAGCCCCTCCTCCACCCCTTTTTGAATCATTCTCAGCCCCCCTTAGACCCCCCTCTAAATGAGGTAGAATTTAAACAGTTTTTACGATATTGTTATTGGGTTAAATTTTTCGTTAGCTACATCCAATCCGCCCCTGGCTTGATTTTGATGAGCCCTCCTCCACCTCCCCCTCTAGCCACCCTTCTAAATAAGATAAAATTGTATACATTTTTACCTAATTTTAATTGAGTTGAATTTTTGTTTAGTTTCCCTCGGCCCCCTCCCAATTTTATAACCTATTACCATTATAACCCAATACAAACTAATGGATCTCCCTCGTGCCACCCTTCAGCCACATCTCTAAGGTAAACTTATATCGGTTTTCATGTCATTTTTAGTTAGATTACTTTTTGCACCTCTCCTTCCAGCACTCCTTTCAGTTTCAAGAAAGCTCCTAAGTCCCCTTATAATTTCCTAATACATTGTCTTAGGAACGCTCCAGTATTTGTTCTAGCCCTCTTAAGCCACTTTCCACCACTCTCTTAATAACTTTTTATCTATATATATTTGTTACCACATTTCTACACCACCTTTGAGGCAGTCCCACAAAACAATGATCATGACTAACATCGAATAGATGCCAAATTGATGCCAAATTCCATTACCAAGACGTCTTTTATTTATTAGTTGTCTGAAGAAAACATTTGGACAACTAATAACTGAAAGACATCATACGGATAAAATTTGGCGTCAATTTGGCATTTATACGATGTCAGTATCATCAATATTTTGTGGGGTGCTATGAAGCGCTGGTTTTTTTTTTAATTCTCAAGAAGTTAATCAATTACAATGTTGAGTATGTATTAAACACGTAGCATATATTAAATAATTCATTTTGTAAGGTTTTTGTTACTTGAAATAATCTTAGCTGATATTATATTATTTTTATACTCGGAAGTATTTATGTTATCATCAGAATGTAATGAATGTTATAAGTAAATGGGCATGCGGTGTAGTCCATGTTTTTGGAACTCTATTGTGTAAACATAAACTTATACATTATCAAAAAGGTTGTTACGCGTTACATCGTCTAAAATTGATTGTAATTTTGTGTGGAATAACCGAACTGTTATATTTAGTATATAGTTTGGCACTGTTTTTTTTTTGGAAAGTTAGCTAGAACTATTTTCAATTTTTTCCATTTCGGATTGCACGTTACTGTTATAAATAAATCTTGTCTACCGAATTTTCTTATGATATCCATAGCATGTTGATAATGTTATTGCATATAAAGTGGTCCTCTAACGTACATCGATGGCAATATATGTATGTCTCCAATTTTCTCTTTATTTTCAAAATTTTCTAATATATTTGACGCGCTATTTTTTAATGCATCTAATAAACCTTCATTGCATTCAATTATAAAATTTTTTTTTTATATTTCTAGAATAGTTTAGTCTATTTTGTTCAATCAGAAGTCATGCATGTAAAAAAAATGTTGAGTTAATCTGCCAGCATATAGTAAAGGACTAAAATTTTGTATACTTCGTCTGTACGATAATCTAGATAAATAATATTGCAATATAGTTGTTATTGTTATTATAATTACTACTATTATTATTATTATTATTATTATTATTATTATTATTATTATTACTATTATTATTATTATTACTATAACAACAATGTTTGGAGTAATTAGTCCTCTATCCTAAATCATCTGATGGAAACATCAATGGAAATACCATTGGATCAACAAAATGGGAGAGTTTATTTAGATATGCTTCCTTCGGATGGTTTTTTGTTAAATCCTGAGAATAGATACATAGATTAAAATTTTTTAGTAATCCTGAGTCTCAAACAATGATTGCTCCACATTCGTCAGTTAATGATATATTGTAGATATGTTTTTTCACTTTTATTTGAAAACCATTTTATAATTATGAATTTTTTTGTAAATTAGCAATTTTATTTAAATATTTATAGTTTTTAGCTATAGGAATTTTTTTCGTAATAAAAGTCAGGATTTTTATGTGATTTATAATCAGGTTATTTTTTCACTTGAATTGAATCCTTATTTAATTGCTACTTAATCGTCATATGGACATAATTAACCATATTTAGTTATTTTTCTCTCATCTAATTGAAAAGTGTAAGACTTAACATGACAAATTTATTCTTGAATTTTATAAATAGATTTACTTTTTTGTTCTATCTCATTACTTATAGAATATACAAATTCAAAAATATTTTTGTGATATTGGATTAGTACTCTAAGAGTGTTAACAATGTTAAGTTTTTAGTTTTCTTACTAATATACATAGCAAATTCGCTAAAACCGTTGTAATCGCTAACCGCAAAAACTACTGTACCGATTTTGCTGAAATTTTGCACACTGATTCATGATACTTACTAGATGGTTTTAGTATAGTTTTTATCTTAAAAAATTTATTAACAATAGCAATAAATGAGCTCAAAGTTTTGCAAAAATATGCCAGCTTTTCACTTTAGTTCAGTAAAATCCGCTAGGTGGCGTCGACATAAAATCGAGGCTACCTGCAACAGAATTAAATAAGTGTGGTTATAACAAGCCGGAGCGTCTCGATATCCATGCTGTTGTACTCTGGTAGTTTCACGAACTGTACAGGGCATGCTGATGATAGTCTTGCAGCTGAGTATCCCGGTTACCGACGACACTCTTCTGTAAGGGTGAAGGGACCTAGGTGTCCATTTACCCTGAATCTCAACGAGTGCGAAAAAAAAAAATTAATTCCAACCGATGACGTCTCTGGCACAATACCAGGAGACATATCTAGCTAGAGCACAATCTGCACCAACTCAGAGTTGCGTGGCAGTCTCACCATCCCACCTGGTGCAGTTAAAGAATTTTTGACTATAAATGTAAGCCAGGGAAAATAGCTCTGAGAGGCACGGGTGGCCACAAGGGCTACCTTCTTGGTCGTCGCGTCCTCAACGCGCTTACCCACATGTTCCCGTCCAACGATGAGCGGTTGGTTATCCTGGAAACGACCCGAAGACGAGATATTCTTTAATCAGCGGCGTACCTCCCTCCATCACAGTCTCCGTACATCGAGACTCCCAGGGTAAGAATCAAGCGACCCGTAGCCAGCTCTTTATCATCAGCAATAATAATATAGAATAGCCTGGAAGTTTCACCACTGGCGCTTTTCAGGGCCATTATAAGTATTTACGTTCCCTACTTAACCATCAATTTCATCTTTTTAGGATCCACCAAAGTGTCAACTACCTTGCCAACAAATACATTTTTACTACCATTTCCGGAAGCGATTCGTCGACTAAAAGACTATATTAACTAAAGACAGGCACTATTAAACCAAGTCAGCCATTCACTGGCAGACGTCACCTGCAGAGTTGTTCTTCGCAAGGCTGGAAAACCCGGTAAACAACGACCCTATATTACCCTCTCGACTCTAAGCATTCAACCAGGAATCACTGATCCCCTCCAAGGTCTGCGCTGGGAAAACCTATAACAGCTATCAAGAAAACAAAACTTGAGCCAACGGGACAGCCTCCACTGGACGAGTATCACTAACCAATCTCCCCGTCTAAGATCACCAAAACAACTAAATCTGCAAATAAAAAAGGTGCTTTAGACACCAACGTCTTCGACGTTATACCGGGAGACGTTGGGAAAGAGCACTACAACTAGCCCCAAAGCTTCGGACTTTGTAATTTTTCTCCGGATCAGTCTGGGTCTTCAACAGCAACTCAGAGAAGATCACCCTGAGGTATCCCGGCAGTCACAATTGCTGTTAACTGCAGTTAAGAAACAGTTAACTTAAGAAGCTCACCGGTCTTTTTTAGGGCCATTGGACGTCGAACTACCTTGCCAACAAATATATTAGAACTTTACAAAGTTGACAGAAAACAGCTTTTAGTAGTTACAAAAATTTTAAGCATGCCAAAAGTCGCAAGAGGGTGAATTGGAAGAAAAACTTTAAGTGTATCTAATAAATACAATTTAACTTAGGCGTCAAGAAACTGACGCAGAAAATTTATCAAGATTGAAACAGCAGCGTCAAAATCGACAACTAAAGAGTCCATTACGTGAGAGATCAGCTATTCATTGTAACCTCACAGCAATCTCTGAAATCTTTAAAGATCCTACTTCAGATTTTTTAATGAGTAGAAAATGTATTTGTGTTTTTATGGCAATGAAAATGTAGGGTTTAAGGTCCAGGACTTTGTTGCTCTGGTAATAAAGTTGTGAGATATGATTTTTTTTTAATATAAATTGTTTGGGGGTTTAAAATCTTATCAGCTTTAAAAAATAACTGTTTTCGTGAATTACACGGGAGAAACTGTAAATCAACGGCTTCTTATGGCTACCGATTATTTTATGGCATAATGAACGCACGGTACTTTTCAGCATAATTATTTTTTTAAATTTTTACACCTTATTTTTTGACCAAATAAACTATATGGATTCCGAAAAAATAAGTTTTTAATAAGAAGATTTTTGTTCTGATATTTATCAGGAATATGTGTAAAATTTCTAACTGAAAATGTTTCACATTACATGTCAACACACTACGATGTTTTATTTACTAAGTCTCGGGCGAAGCCGAGACGGGGGGCTGCTAGTCTTTCATATTCACTCAGAGGACTTATATATTTGTGTGACAACTATATTTCTTACGTTTTTTTTCCCAGAACATTGCTTAACAATAATTGCATTTGTAACTCATTTTATCATAGAAAAAAGGGTCTATGTAGGATTCATTATTATTTTTTGAACTGATACGATTGCAATTTTCATTACTATAATTTTTTAATTATTTTTTCATCTTTTTTTTTTTTTTTTTTTTTTTTTTTTTTTTGATGAATAAAATCTATAATTTCCTAAATTTTTTTTATATTTGGATTTTAAAAAGTCATTTAAGTAAATATGCCGGAATCAATGTCACTAGAAAATAATATACTCAATTTCAAATGACTCAAATGATTACCAAAAATTGTAATGTTACTTAAACCTTCTTTTGTAATTTTAACGTACACATAAAACATTTCTACAAAACATTGAATTTCAATTACAGTGGCAAAAATTCTACTTTGTGACATAAGATCAAAATAATTATTACTGAATATTACATTTTCGAAGTTATCATCTCTAAGAATGTAGTTTTTATAATATTGCCACTCATTGACAATATGTTTCACTATTATTAAATCTTACTCTTATGTGGTAATAATCGTAATTATACAAAAATATTGAAAAAAATTTTGATAATTCATTTCTGTCACTTATGTCACTTTTTCATCAAAATGAGTTTTTAATTTTTTAATTTTTTTGTAAATGTAGTTTAAAGTATCACTGTTTTTTTTGTTTCATTTTGATTTGTTGATTGCCTTATTATTATATTTATATTATTGTGAGTTTTAAAATTTTGATACTCTAATATGTCATGATGACCTGAATTAAGGTTTCTTTTGAAAAGTAGAGTCAATTTCACATTTCTTTCAAAATTTCCAATTGTGTGAATATTGGTTTTTTCATTATTTAAAATTTCTTTTACGTTAACTTCGTAAATTTCAAAAAAACGTCATTTCGACACTTTGTATTTTTTTAATTCCAAAAGACAAAGTGAAAAAATGAAGTATTTAACTGATATTCAAAAATTAAAGGTTGATGTGTAGAGCGCGCAAGAGGGCGAAGCTTTACTAGTATACACATACATATATATAAACTAATGCCAGTTTTCATGAGCGTGCCAAACATACTTTTTCCCAGTGCAACGTTTCTAGAATTCGATTTGACTCAAACGAACCCATGTGAAATACAGCGCGTGCTTTTAACAAAGCAATCAAAAGTAAAGCGTTTGAAGGGAAGTACGTAAGAGAAAAATTATAGCAAGTTTGACAAGAGTTTACGCTGTGTGCATGAAGGACTTTTTTTTTTGTACGTCAAATGTCATGCACATTGTAGTAGTTTAAAATCAGATCCCGGAAATTTGAATTATTTACAGTAGATTATACTTAATTTCTTCAAAAAAATTTAATATTTGTTCGATTCTTTTTCTTCGCAATCTTTTCACCAAATAAGGTTTTCAAACAAATCTGGTATAAATGGTAATAATGAATATAATTTTTCAGTGTTTAGGAGCAGCCAAAGTTAGTTTTTCAGCCAATTAGTTTATCTATGAATAAGTGAAAGCTCTATTTTCAAAAGCAATAAAGTTATGAACGAGATGTTGAACTTGTATAGTTTTATTGAAATAATTTTTTTTTAATTGTAAAATAAAATACCCGCTTTTCATTTATGAATAAGTGGAAGCTATATTTAAAAAATAATAAAGTTATAAACAGGATGTTAAACTTAAATAGTTTCTTAAATTTTCTAGATCAGTAGGATCTAAACTAGACGACCACAGAAAATTTTATGCATTATGCAATTAAGCTCTGAAAAAAAATTTAATCGCTAGTTACTCAAAAATTTAAAAAGCGATCGTCTTGAAATTTGGTATACTTGTTTATGTCAGTAATAGCAACATTTTCTGAGTGAATGTGACGCTTTCAGATGAATTTATTTTTGAGTTATTAAATGTTCAAAAAACAACGTTTTTTAAACTTTGAACGCTATTTGCGAGTAAACAATAACACATGAAATATTCCTGCACGTCTCATTTTGTAGATAATTAAATCCTCTATAACTGTTCTATCGACCATACGTACCAATTTGTGTATTAAAGAGATATCACAAAAAACTGTAATTAACCACAATTTTTTCGCTTTATTGTTGATAAAAAAAATTACGCAGATGGTTAATTTTTTTAGCAAACTTGGGACATTGTTATGTACACGTTAATAAACCGATTTTTGCAGAAAACTTGGATTGATGTGAGTAAAACTACCTTACTCCCTTTTTTCCGTCTAATGTCCAGGCTACAAAATGTAAAAATTGAATGTTATTAATCAATTTGAAATTCATCTTTAGTCTACGCTATAACATGAAAATTATTGATACTATACATATTTTTAAATAACAACTAAAAAAGTTGCTTAAGAAATAAAAAAGTTGTCTTCAGTTAACGGTTTAGAACAAAAATTATTTTTACATATATATATTTAAACAACAGCAAAAAAAGTTGCTTAAGAAATAAAACATGTAGTAAATTTAAAATTATTATTATCTTACATGGATTATTAACACTCTTTTAACACGTTATAAACTGTTTTTGCTCAAAAAATTTTGGTAGGTCCATGACTGTTAAACTATTTAAAATAAAGTTATTTTTATCTTTTTATGTTTGACAACATCATGCTTGTATTTTAAAAATGTCAAATCATTTTTAATATTTCAGGATAATCATAGTGATGTAGAATGTTCAGAAAATAGTCCACAAGTTACACCTCGAAAACCGCACAAGCCAAGGAAGCAAGAAAAAAAAAAAAGGCGCTAACTGAAATTAAAAAAAATTGAAAGTATTGACTCCATGACTTGATAATCAATTCAAAAACAGTGTATTCATAAAAAAGTCGATTAGAAATATTAAATATCAATTTTGTTTACTACTTTCTTAGCATCGCTCATAGAATGGATCCATAGCTATCTGTATCTAAGTAATGTTTAGTGCTACTAGCTGATTTCTCAACAAGATTATTTTCATTTTAGTTATTGAAACTTTATTGTTGTGTATTTCCAAGAAAATTTTCAAGACACTTATTATGTACTATAAGAAATAATAATATAATTATGTAAATAAGCAGCTCATGAAACATATTAAAATTTCTTTTCTATAAAAAGTATAGTCTTAAACAAAAATAACTTTTTCAGATATATAGTCTACAAATCCATTTCAGCGAAAACAAACTCCATTTTTATCCTTCATCTTTCATACATATTTTAATAGCTCTTCAACCAAACCAAATCAGTTTATACATTTTTCTTTCTCACTTGATCATAATAATAATAATGACGTCCTTACTTATTATTATGAATACCAATTGGGATCGGAACTCAAGAGCCTACTCTCCAAGCTTCAAATGTTTGCCACAATGTTTAAGGGTAGAAACATGGAGGGCGTTGCTGTCAGAGAGACGAAAACAGCCTACTCTCGCAGCTTCTAAAATTCATCACCTCATGTAAATTTACATTTATAGTTGGCATGTGGGCTTAGTTCTGATCCCAATAGTAGAGAAAAATTTTAATAGATTTCAAGAGAAAGTTGTGCAATATCATTAAATAAGAAAAAATTTTGAATACCTAATTAGAAATATAAGAATAAATAATGTTCCTGCTTCCAAATATTCTTTTTATGATATAAATACTGCTGTATATATTTATAGTACATCACTTGAAATGACAACCCTCCTTTTAGATAAGTAGTGTTTAATGTGTAATGTAATCTTTTAAACGGATTGGAACTTTCCGTTCTCTTACCGGATTTACGCGAATTTTTCTTGGTGTATGGAATTCTTCGTAAATTGTGGAATCATCATTCTTTTGCTGCGGCGTATCTTTTTTTAGTTTTTTTTCCCCATCCTCTGGCTCGTCTAACAGGTGGACTACTGTCTTTTCCTGACTCTGTAGACATTACTGCCTATGATCGAGGTTGACTCTAAAGACCTTGAAGTGTTTGGATTATTCGTTATTGCTTTTGGTTCTATCCGCGTCATTGCCTTCTCTTTCTCCGAAACAAAAAATTCTGGAAAAATTTCTTTCTCTTGTTCATTTTCTTTACGTCACAATTGACTTAAGTGTCACAACCATACTCTCCCGTCATGTAATTTAATTTCATAATGTAATTTACCTGTTTGACGCACTGTTTTACAAAAAATCCATTTTGTTTTTCTCGGTACTTCCTTGCCGCCACACTATCTCCTACTTGAATTTCTCTGTATCTTCTATTGTCATTTAATTCCGCTCTTTTTGTAATTTCACTCGGTTTAATTAAATCCAACCTACATCTTATTTTCTACCGAACATTAACTATGTTGGTGGAGCCCCTGTGATTGTATGAGGCATTTGATAATATTGTGCTAAAATCAATTACAAATCTAATTTAAGTTTTTCTTTCTGCTGTAATTTTCTTAGTGCTAATTTTTTTGTTTGCACGTATCTTTCGGCTTGACCGTTCATCGCTGGGTGAAACATAGCCGTTTTTTTCTATGTACAATACTATTGCTTTTAAAAAATTTCTGGAACGTTGTGGAAGTAAAAGTCCTACCATTATTACATACTAGAATCTTATGAATTCTAAATCGTCCAACAATTTCTGTACAAACAGTAATAGTCGATTCACTTAACATATCGTTTACGATGTAGACTTCTGGCCACTTTGAAAACGCATCTACTAAAATGAAAAAATATTTTCCAAGAAATGTTTCAGCAAAATCAATGTGAACACGATAAAACGGTGCTTTTGCTGATTCCCAAACATGTATATCTGCTTTGACCGGATTATTTTTGTATCTTTGGCATTGTGAGCAGTCTTTTGCAATTTTTTCTTTATCGTTACTTATGTTCGGCCACCAGCAATGCCCTCGAGCTAGACCTTTCATTTTAACTATTCCGAAATAACCGTTATGTAATTCTTGTAAAATCGTATTTCGTAATTCTTTTGGTATTACCACTTAATGGTTATGCATTAGTCCCCCCCTGTTCTAAAGTAAATTCACGTGGATCGATGCACCATGTTTTTTTTGCCGTAAGGCTTTTCCATTTTTTAATGCAGATATTACATATTGTAATTCGCAATCTTTATATGCTCTTTCTAGTATGGTATTTGCATCGACCAACAAAATCTCAAACGTATTTATATAAAATAAATCAATGGTGCCTATGTTTTCTTCCGCGGTAATTTCAGGTAGTCCAGATAGACCGTCTGCGTTGCCATTATTCTCCGATTTCTTGTACTCAATAGTGTATTCAAAACCACGTAGAATTATCGCGTAATGTTGCATTCTCATTGCACTGTAATGTGGCAATGCTCTGTTTTTTGCAAAAATTTGTGTAAGTAGTCTATGATCCGTAATTAATGTAAATTTATTCCCGTAGAGGTATTGATAAAATTTTTTTATAGCAAAAACAATGGCATACGGTTCTTTATCCATCTGACTATATTTTCTCTGTGTATTGGACGTTCAGTCCGATCAGGAAAACGATTCGATAACACTGCCCCGACGATGCAACCGATGCGATGGGCTTGCATCCGTTGCCAGTACGAGAGGTAAATTTGGGTCAAAATACATTAAGCATTGTTCACTAGTAAGAGCTTTCTTTGCTCCGAAAAATGCCTTTTCCTGGCGGTTTGACCACGCAAATTTATTTTGTGCACGTAACAGTTCATACAAAGGTTCTAAAATTAATCTTACATTCTTTATAAATCTACCATAATAATTAACAAATTCAACAAAAGCTTGTAATTCTGAAATATTTGTTGGTCTTTTCATTTTATCTATGCGCTTCTAATTTTTGTGTATCTTTGTGTAATTCGTTTTTATCTATTACCTAACCACAGTAGTAAATTCTTGAAGCGAAAAATTCGCATTTTTCTCGATTTATTTGTATTGTATTCATCCAGTACTTTAAAAACTTCTTTTAACCTTAACATGAGCTCTGTAAAATCTTTAGCTGCTATTCGAATATCGTCTAGAAAAACTTTAACGCCTATAATACCGTGAAGTATGTTTTCCATTTTCTCTTGTCAAATTGCTGGTGCTGAGGCTACACGGTACATTAGCCGATTACATTTAAATAGTCCCCGCTGTGTATTAATCGGCTCTTATCATCGACTTCTAATTGTAAATAAGCTAATTCAAAGTCTAATTTTTCAAACGCAGTACAACCTACCATTTCTGAAAAGTTCTTCTCTGCAGGCATCGAGTATTTATTAATTTTTAATTGTCGATTTTTTTATTGTAACTCTATTATCTTTACAAATTCTTAGTTGATTATTTTTCTTAAGCACAGGTACAATAGGAGTTGCAAAATCTGAAGTGTCAACTTTCTCTAAGACTCCTTCTTTAATGAGTAGGTCTAATTTTTTATCTACTAAAGATATTAATTGAAACGGTAAGGCCCTGGGCTTAAGAAAAACAAGTTTAACGTCTTCTTTTAGTATCAATGATGCTTGAATATCGTGTACTGCGCTTATATTCTCGTTCGTAATGTTTTTATATTTATTTAATAATTTCTTCATTAACGTATTCTTTTACGCTTTTAAAATATCTACTTGTAAAATTGAATAAGACGTTTCATCCGTTTTCTCTAATAATTTTTTTAATCCATTCACGCCCCTTCAGTGGCAATCGTTCGATATTCGTAATATATAATTTTCCTGTTCTATGAAAATTTTCGAACTCAAAATCTACTGTGATGTACCCTATAACATTTATTTTTAGCTTACAGTATACGTAATCAGCTGTAGATCTGTTCGTAACACTGGTGTTCCTGGAAAAAGTTGTTTTTCCTGCTCTCTTCCTATGAGCGTAACGACTGCTCCCTTGTCAACTTTGAAGTTGACTTGTTTTCCGTTGACCGAGAGTGTTCTAAAAAATTTTTCTCGTCCGTCTTCTGTTTCGACGCCGAGAGTACTTCGATGCGATCCGTATCTACTGCTGTCTCTTCTTCTTCCATTGCATGTAGCAAATTTCTTTTCTTGAAGCATACCTTTGCTAAATGTCCTTGTTTATGATCTAGACTCTTCGTCGGCGAACTATATCGGCACAGACGCCGACAGGGAACCTAACATCGTACATGGGCGCAGAAAACTATTCCTAAAGCGCAAAAGGTTGAAAAAACTATCCCCCAACACGGATGTAAGCAACACAAGACAAAGAGAAACTAAAATCAAAAATGAGACGGATAAAATAGCAGAATGCTCTCTAGATAGGAACTTCATAAACACCGAAGTATAAGCAACAAGCACGCCATTAGGAGAGATCGTCTTGCCAACACGAAAAGGCGATGCAATAACTCGCATATCTCGGTCACCAAAGTACAGTGTTCATAGTAAAGAGTCGAATGATTCAGATACTCCAGAGAAAATAACAGTGGCCCAAAAAGAATAGACAAACGAGAAAGAACTCAACCCAACACAACAGACTGAGAAAGTCAGAGTCGACAAGAGACATTCACATTCGCTCCAAAACAATAACATACACTCGCCACAAGGGCTACAAAGAAAGTCGGATTGGAGGGAAATACATAGAGATATTATAATAGACTGCGCTAAACCCACATAACCCTGTCCAGTGATGTTTTCATTGGTGCGAGAGAGAACGCTGCATAATAACCACAGAGTCCCTACGGTTATTATGCAGCAGTATCTCTCGCACCGTGGGACACTGCTTAGTACAGGGTCATGCGGGTGTAGCGCACTCTATTCTTATATCTCTATAGGAAAATAGCGAGCAGTATTTGAAGAGGGTAGTGTCACAATGTAGTCAATGCGTGTTCTGAAATACATTATGTATTCCGAAACAGAGAAAGCGCTTTTGCATTAAGATTCGACCACTATATGTTTTAACAGATTTAACATCCTTAACTCCAGCCATAATTCGGCTATTTTCTTGGTAGAAATCAACAACTTTTTGCATCACGTCCTCGGCTAATACTCGACCTTGTTTAGCGATCGTTTCTGCTAAGACATTGCCAGAAGATTTTAAATCTTGAGATTTTTTTGAAAAATTCCAACTACAATTGAATTCCTAGGATATTTTATTGATACTCCACGTATCAGGTAAAATAGTTAAAATACGCAATCGAAGGGGATCATGTATTAATATTGGTGACGAAGAAAATTTACCTTTTGAATTTTGCAACATGAGTTCTAACTCAATCTCCCTTTCAGAAGGTTTGAAAGATTCTTTTAATGATGAGTCAGAACAAAGAACAGCCCTATCAAAAACTTCAATGCTGAATCAATGCTGAATTAATATTGATTTTAGCGTTGAATCAACGCTGAACCAACGTTGAATCAACGTTGATTCAACGTTGATTCCATGAATGACGGAACACTGAAATCAGTCGTAATTTACATTGTTGATTCAACACTGATTCAACGTTGAATCAGCGTTGATTCAGCGTCGATCAAAACGTTAAAATTAAATTTATAAAATTACAAAGTAGTATAGTAACATTTGGGGCAGATATATTGACGTTTATGGAGGTACTGTCCGTATGGTAACACCAAAACAGGGGGGTTCAGTTATTTGATGTTAAACTGTATTGAATACGCATTATATTTTTTTATTATTGAATTAACGTTTAAATCAACACTGATTCAACGCTGATTCAATGTTGAATCAGTGTTTATTCGACGTTGAATCATTGTTAAATCAACAATGTAAATTACGACTGATTTCAGTGTTCCATCATTCATGGAATCAACGTTGATTCAACGTTGGTTCAGCGTTGATGCATCGCTAAAATCAACGTTGATTCAGCATTGAAGTTTTTGATTGGGAGATGTATTGCTCAGACTATCATCTTTATTTATTGTATCAGGTGTGGAATGCAACAAATTACAATGTAATTTTTGCCTACAATCACTACAGAGTTTAGCGCTTATAGGAATTTCAGGAAACGATTCTCTGAATGTTGCAGATAAATGTCGTAGACTCTTCCTTTTATGACCTTCACGTTTGTACAGGTTGTAACATCTGTCAGAATAACTTAGACTTCGACTCCTTCTAGGAGTTGTACTTGTCCTTCTTGTAGACTACATTATGTAAATGAACAAGTAACATATAATACTTTAATACTTTACATACACCTATCACGGTGCTCCTTAACAAAATAAAATAAAATAAATAGGTAACTAAAATTTTTTTTTAGGATCATTTCTATTTCATTTCAGGATAATTTTCTGACCAAATTAAAGAATAAACACTAGGCGGGTTTTTTTAAGAGCGAAATTGAAAAAAAATTTAAAAATCGGAAATTTTTTTATTTTCAACAACCACATACATTAACTGACACCACGCTATTAGACAATCACATTACTGGTAATTCACGAAAAGCATGCAGTCAACACTATCTCTTCCTCTAAATATTCCGGAAGTAATAATAATTTTTGTTTGGACCTTAAGAGTTTGTATGTTAGCAATATATTGAGAGCAAAAATGAAAATTACTATTATTGAGTAGCTAATTTTTCTTTCCTATGATTGTTCTATTTAATTATTCGCCATTCTTACAAACTTTGAAGATTTTTGAGGTACGCCACTTATCTTAAGACGTGCAAGTAAACAGAGCTTTATTAATTTTTATATCCGTTTGGATCTGTTTGCATTTATATTATTTCCTAATTATAAAGTATTTGGAAATCACGATGAAAATCGATGTAAAATGTGTATATTGTGCTTAAATAAAAGTAAGCGAATGTTGCCCATAGATGGTAAAGTACTATTGAAAGTGGAAAAAGTGTTGGTGCATCATGATTTTTCTGACGTTGGATTTCCTAATCTGATATGCATGGCTTGTAATCTTTATGTTGATAAATCGCTAATTAATAAAGTTGCTTTTCTACCCCCCGACTTTAGCAAGTTAACATCAGTCAAAGAAAGAACGCGATCAGCTGCCAGTATTAACAGGTGTAAATGTTATTTATGTTTATAGGTTAGGAACATAGAAAAATCTAATCTACTCATAAATGCAATAAACAAAAAAAATCATTTGCAAGAAAAATTGAAAGTAAATACGATGAAAACAAAGACAAGGATAAATGTAACATTTAAGAAAAAGTGCAAAAAATGTCTTGGTTTATTAGCACAAGGCATCAGTCATGAGTGTAATTTTAAAATTACAATGAATACGATGAAACAAAATTTAAATAATTTCTATGATAAAGAAACAAATCATATTATTGTAAGATTATTAAAAAATAAACTGAAGAACGAAGGCAAAAAAAAATATTCCGAATCGAGTGAAAGGAGATGGCATTTGATGATCAGAAGTTTATGGAAAGCCGTTGAATGTCAATGTACGAAACAAACATGACATTAGTGAGATCCAAAAACCTGTAGAGATAATACGTAAAATAAACAAAAATCTCGGATTGAGTAACAGACAATCGTAAGGAATAATAATAGCTCTTCGGATAGAAAAAAAAGATCGTAAGTTATTCGAACCTAATTTCATAGAAAAATTGTCAGAAGCAAGTCATGCTCTTGACAAATTTTTTGAAACTCCAAGTTTTAAATTTGAAAAAAAAAAGTAAAAATACTGTTCAAACTTATACTGAATGGGTAGTAATATGCAAAAATTTACCAGAATTTTTACGACATATTACAGAGAGTCATCAAACCGAAGATGCTTATTGTAAGTTTGGATTGGATGGCGGCAGTAGTTTTTTTTAAAGTTACTCTTTCTGTCCAAAAAGAAAATATTATTAGAAATACAAAGAAACTGGAGTAAAGAAAATTTTTATAATTTGTTAAGCCCTTTCAACCGAAGAAAATTATAATAATGTTTCGCTCATCTGGAAAGCTCTGAATATTAATAATTTTCTTGAAAATGGATCTGTAGCTACTGATTTAAAGCTTGCCAACATTATCACCAGATTGATGGGTCATAGTAGTTCGTATGCTTGTACATGGTGTGAGGCTTTTCATACAGATTAGAAAAAATGTGGTGCTTTAAGAAATACGGATAATTGTTCTCGTAACTTCACGCACTGGTCTTCTGACGGGAAAGTTCTTAAAAATGCCAAGCATTTGAAAAGTTGCATAAGCCGACTTTTATTTACAATGATGTGTAATAAAAAAGTCTTCGATACCTTACCGTCGCCTGAATTGCAATTTTCATTAGGTGTAGTGAATACGCTGTTTTCAAATTTGACAGTGGAGAGTAAAAATGAAGCATTGACTTGGGCACAGGCTTGCAATGTCGAACGACAGTGTATTTGTAGATCTCCAAAGCTCAAGACCTGTTAATTACGTTTTTGTAAACCCCTGTAGGGTTCATGCCCCGAGATTTACAGTTCACTGAAAAATGGATGTACGTCACGTGTTTTGGCGTCATTTTAGATTTAATATTAGACAAAAAAAAATTTCTATACGATGTTTGATATATATATGCTCAAGACCTTTCATTCAAGCCTTTGAAGACCCCTGTAGGGTTTATACTGTAAGACTTATAGTAGCTTTATTGTAAAAAAGCTGTGGGTCACATCTTTCTGCCGCCATTTTGGATTGTATAGCAGACAGAAAATTTTCTCAATACATCTTTTGATAGAAGAGCTTAAGACTTTACATTTGAGCCTTTTTAGACCCCTGCAGGGCTTATACCGTTAGTTTCTTAGTAGTTTGATTGAAAAAAATACGCAGGTCACGTGTTTTTGCCGCCATTTTGAGTTTTATAGCGAACAAAAAATTTTCTTTATACTTGTTTTGATAGAAGAGCTAAAGACTTTTAATTAAAGCCTTTTTAGACGGCTGTAGGGCTTATGCCGCGAGACTTATAGTAGTTATATTGAAAAAATCTGTAGGTCGCGTGTTATTACTGCCATTTTGGATTTTATGGCAGACAAAAAATTTCTTTTTTACATCTTTTGATAGAAGAGCTCCAGACCTTTTATTCAAGCCTTTTTAGACCCCTGCAGGGTCTATGCCTTGAGATTTATAGTAGTTTTATTGAAAAAAATCTGTAGGTCACGTGGTTCAGGCAGACATATTGGATCAGGAATAATGAAATAATATATGTGCCACTCGGCATTAAAAACTAGATGCTCAGACCTTTCATTTGACTATCTATAGATTCTAAATAAATCAAACCAATTTTGGCAAAGGGGGGGTCATTCGTTCACAAAGAATACCTCATATATATGTATATAATAATTTTTTTATCGCAAGTTCAGTGTTTCCGAGCCGAAACCCTGAGCGCCCGAGCGCTCGGCAACAGCCAGATCGCAAGGCCGAGTCAGCACACAGGTGCAAAGGTCGGATTGGCCTTGAGCATGAGGTGATGTCTCCTCGATTTCCTTAAGAATTCGAAGGAGGAGCCAGGGCCTGAGAACAGCGGTTGATGGCTGTCAAATCAAAGATGGTTACATAAGTATGTACATATGCATATGGTTCATTCCGACGTAACTGACTTAGACGATGATGCCTCAAATACGTATAGGTACTCGTACGTAATCAAAATGCAGTAGTGAAGTGGTCCTTTATTTATGACAATAATATGACGCTCTTTATCCTTCAATGGTTAAAACCGAAATTCAAATTTGTTTTCATTCAGTATTGCCTTTTAAATTTATCACCCTTTGGTCGTCGCTTTGCGAAGACTGAGTTTATATATTTTAACTGTAGATACACGTCACAAACTTGGGGATCCCTATAGATATTGTCAATCTCTGATCACTTTTATCGCAACAAAATTCCCTCATTCAAATCTACAATGTATTCACACATTTTGGGCCTAAAACCTAGTCAAAAAGTAGTATTTCTTACTCATTATAATTCGAAGTTCAGATTGATAGGTTGATGGCACTATATAACGTTGGTTTGTTGAACTGCAATATACTAGTAATCAGTTGGCGGCGCCCGTCTGGCTCAAAGTCTGCCCGAATGTTTTTGGCCTGATGTCTAGCAAATAAGGTGTTTTCCCCTTGATTTTTAGGTAAAATATAGCTGGTACTCAGCGTTACATATTTATGCTGCTTTATGCGACAATTTAAATGCTTACAATATCACTTCCAACAGTTAAGAAAATAAAATTGAATCATTTACAATAAAAATAAAATAGAATAGTTTAGTTGGTTTCAGGATTCGACATAAAGTTTTATCACATGATTTTTCATTACATTACTTTAATTTTAACACTAAGAATCTTAACAATATATCCTTATGATTCTTCAAGTAAATATATCGTCATTATCTATTAAAAAAAAAGTTGTAAGGATAAAAGTATTTTATGTCGTAAGAGATGGTTGTTTGTCTTAGCAAAACTTGATCTCGTATCTGAGAATAAGCAATTATGGCCACAAAAAAAGGTTCAGGATAACGCAGGATCTACAAGTAGTAGGTTTTGGAAACTGACGAGGACGGTGGAGTCGAGATCCAAGCTGACTGTACCTATGAGCAATAGTGCAAATAAAACAATTTGTTCGTAAAATGAGGAATGATATCAGATGAGATCTCACCTGAGACTTGAAGAAATTTATCTCATTTTTTAAAAATAGGCATAAAACTCCTTTATACATGTGTTTTTCGATGTACCATTTTAATAAGAACACCGAGGCAATCTTAAATACCGTACAATCAATTTTTAATTTTTTATTCTTTAGTGTAAATATTTTTTAATAAATCTTAGTTGAGATCTCAAGTGAGTTTTTGACATGAGGTAGTCACCTGAGATCTCAGGTGATATCTCAGATGGGAAATAACTGTAGCATAGATTTCTTTAATAATTATGTGAAAGAACTGATATGAAGTAATAAAGTAGGGTTAGCTTATCTATTTGAATAAGAATAATTGTGACAACTTAAATTAATGAACCTATGGTTTTTTCAGCTATACAAAGGTAAAAAATCATAAAGCAAATTATTTATCGGTTAATTGCGATGAGCACTTTTACATACTAAAAGCAATTTTTTATTGTCTAGATAAGTATTGATCTACGAATTACTAATATTCTTCTTGGTATATTTGGTAGTATTGGTATAATACTATAGAGAAAATTATTTGTATCATCAGCTTTGGTTCGACGATTTATTTACTGTTTTTCTCAACCTAACTGTGTGTGATGAGTAATAAATTGTGAAGCTCAGATTTATGTGTAACTGAAAATTATGTGATTTTTGTCAATAGATAAGGTCATAAGCCCCTGCACGTGAAACAAGGTGCAGTGAAGCTAAGCAATCGTCATTGTTTACAACAAATGGTTTATTATTTGACAAAAAAGGTAGGTCTAAAGATTATTATGACCTTTTTTTACCACTCCACTCAGGGAACCGTCGTGTGTTATAATCAGTTCAACTAATGTAATAATACGTAATCCAGATATAACCTATAGAGGTTATGACTGTCAAACACATCAATTGGATCAAGTCAGAGCTACTTTTTCATCCAAATTAGTTATGTAATACTTTTGATTATTTAATCAAAACATATTGAAAATACGTTTGATTCTGGTTTCCTTGTGCATACATTCAAAACTTTCTCCTATTTACATGGAGTATCAAAATTGCAATTGATACAAATGTTCTGAAATGTCTGTTTGAAAAAATAAATATTGATTGTATAGTTGTATTTATAAAAGATTGTGCTTCAGATTGCTCTTTTTCATTGTTTGCAACGTATATATAATTATTATGAATGGTAATAATACCTACCTGTGTTGGCTGTGTTGAAGCTGTATTCAATATGTAAATAAGTTTTCAATCAAATGTAAAACATCAAAACAATTAAAGATGCTCCAAGAAGTTTTGTTTAATTAGTTCAGATGATTGAAAACACATTTATTTATTCACATGTTTTGCATCATTTGATGTACTTTTCCATTGAGTACATAACTACTTTGGTACATAAACTTGCACAGCAGCTTATTGACAGTTACGTACTTTCCAAATTGTATATAATCTACCATTCAAGTGCAATAATGTCACGACTAAAACTAACTGTTTTTGTGTAAAAAAAGTTTTGGTACAAAAGAAATTGCGATCGCGGACCTCAGCGTCAGGGGTGTTTGTATGTATGGATGGATGGGCGTAATCAAGTTTTTGGATTAACTCATGCAGTTTTTGTCGGATTGGGCTGAAATTTGACAAACAGCTTCGTCTTTTATGTCTTACGTGATGGTTTAAAATACGTAAGGTTTTCTCTTTTAGAAAAAAAAATGGCAGTCGTTTTAAGATGGTACTTTCAGTGAAAAAAAAAGTTTTTTGGCTATAACTTTGTAACATAATATTTTCGAGGTTTGCTGTGAAAAACAAAGTTGTAGCTATACCTGAAATACAACTTTTTCGTATTTAAAATTTTCGTCCAGGATGTAACCCAAAAAGTGCTCAAAAATCGCAAAATCGTAGTTTTTCCCTATCTAACTTATTTGTTTTGTACTTTAAATTATTATATTAAACATAAAAGTTGTAGATCTTATTAAAATACAACTTTTTCGTGTAAAACATTGTTATCTAGGATGTAACGCACACGTTCTATGAGCCGAAAAGTGTGTGTAAAATGAATAAAAAGTCGTTTTCCCCTCGCCAACTTTTTTGTTTTGCACTTGAGATAACAAATTAAACGTGATAGTTAAAGGTCTTGTCAAAGTACAACTTTTTTGTATTTAACATATTTAGTTATAATATTAAATTTGTGCTCTAAATCGCAAAAAAGCCGGAAAATTGTAAATTTATCGTTTTCCCTGTCTAACTTACTCGTTTTTTTAAATTACATTTCAGATTAAAAAGTTAATGTAAAACCCATAGATCTTGAAAAAATATAATTTTTTTTAAACTAAAATTTATGTCTGTAAGATGAAACTAACGCCATAAGTCGCAAAAAGCGATATAATACTAGCTTGTTCAGAATACATACGATTAACACTATATGCAAAGTTAAGGGCGATAAGCATTGTGTTCCTAGGCTTTTTTTTCATCCCATGGGAATGTATACATTTTTTTACCAACTCTACACCGAACAGTACCAACTTTTTACACAGTGTGATAATAACAGTAATACATTACCTCGTATTAGCCGTGCCTTAAATGCAAAAACACAGTTTTTGCATAAATTTAGCCTGTATTTAGCTAATGTTTTATGATAGGCAGCCCTTCCCTTTCTTCAACAATCAGGTGAGATCTCACCTGAGTTCTCAGCTGATTTCTTAGGTGAAATCTCATGCCAAAAACTCAGCTGAGAAACCACTTGAGATCTCACCTGAGATTTTTGAAAAAAGTTCTCCTAGGAGCTTGTTATTTTTTCATTTCAAACAATTTCTAGTCGCTTAAGTTATACGTTTTAAGAAATTTTTTTTTTTTAATTTTTCAACCTCATATGCATGAGGACTTGAAAAAATTTTGAGGATGAAAAAAAAACGTTATCTATTAAATAGTTTTGTTGTAGTTACGAGAATATTGTCTAATTTATCGTAACTACTTCTTTATAGATATTATCTAGAGCTGCTTTATTCCTACAATAAAATATGTGGTGTCATTGGAAATATAATATGGCGGTTGGTACAATATGGCAAACAAGCTTTTTCTTCACGTGCTCTATAATAATAAATGTTAAATAAATGGGTTTAATATATATTATGTTTAATAATAATAATAATAAGTGAAACGCCAATTCTCATTTAATGTGGTGGTCAATACAAAATGGTGAATTACATATGTTTTTGCGACTCCCATGATAAGGATGTCAAATAGTAGGGCTTAAAAAATGGAGTACACAAAACTAAGAGCCTTTTACTAACAACTTAAATTTGTCAAGTCATGCTAACATTTATTATAAAATAGTAAAAACAAAATGTTTGTACGAGTCACATATAAAAATTAAAAAAGGTCTAACAACTCTTGCGAAACTAAAAAATGGCAAGTATATTTGAATAGTTGCTTTCACTGCAGATCATGAAAGATATTTAGGAGTAATTCTGTGCTATAAGGTACACACAAAAAATTTTAATAAGTTGTATGAAGATATGCAATTAGTACAAAAAATTGAAGAAACACATGCAATAGTTTTTGCAGAAGACATCGACAACATTTGCGTACTCGTTAAAGTGTTATTTATTTGTACGTAATGACGTAATGACGTCAAAATTTATGTTATTTATTTGTACGTAAAGACGTAATGTATTTGTACCCAGTACCAAATATTTTAAATTACTTATAATCAAAATAACTGTATTAAAAAAGCAAAACTATGTGGTCTTACGTTATAAACCAAGTGGGGGTGACTGAATCACGTGGTTTTTAAAATGTATATTATTGCACAACAAAGTTTTAAAAAACTACCTTCTAACTTACGACAAATCCTCACATTTTATGAGATACAACCTCCTTTTTTCACTTAGCTTGTTATACTAAGGAAATCAGTATAAATTGTTATAATACATCATATGTAATACAGAATATGTGAAAAATTTAGGGTACGAAACATGAGACCATGTAATGACCGTTCTTTATTATTTATTTGAGAACAAAGTCTAAAATTTATTCATGAGTTATACGTAATATTAAACCATATTTGCAAACCCCTCTTTCAACGTTCTAAACAATTTTTTTTTATGTGATTCAATATATATTCAAGGTAAAAGCTCTATTTCTGAATAAACATTAATAATAGTCATCAAATCCTGAACACGGTGTCCTAAAAATACTAGTACTGTGCCGACTGAGTCTTACTAATTCTTCCCATACTTCCTATTTGATTTCAAACGATTGAAATATTAATCATCCGGCAATGCTCTCTTGATCCCGATACATATGAGGTTAAAAAATTAAAAAAAAAATTTTTTCAAACGTATAGCTTAAACGACTAGAAACTGTTTGGAATGAAAACATAATAAGCTCCTAGCAGAAATTTTTTTTAAAATCAGGTGAGATCTCAGGTGGTTTCTCAACTGAGTTTTTGGCATGAGATTTCGCCTGAGAAATCAGCTGAGAACTCAGGTGAGATCTCACCTGATCATTAAAGACAGGGTCTTTTCGAAAATTAGGTGAATAATAAACTGATTTCTCATGCTAAAATATCATGTGAATTTTTTAAGTTATATTTCTATAAGTGCATTCTGTCCTACGGAGTAAATCAACGATTTCAGATTGGTGACCTTGAGAAAAAGTGTAACGGAAGTGGAATTTGCTTTGATTCTCCCTCTTCCCCTGCCCCTCTTGACGTACTTCTGGTCCCCACTACTACACCATACAACGTCATAACACCACACCACACAATATTATCCCACCACACCGGACCACTCATTTTTAATTTTTCTTTTAACCCATTTCTAAAAAAAAAAAAAAAATTACAGTTTTTAAAGAGATTCAAACCTTCGTCCTGTTGCTCGCTGTGCAATCTCCTTACCCACCCTGCTATGAGCAGGCCCGACCATAGAGAACCGATTACATGACTGATCTTACAGTTCGTAATATATTTCTAATATAAATTTTTTATTTACTTTTGGTTTAATTGTACATTAAATGAATAAATAATTCATTTAATAAAATATATATTTTGGTACCTGATTTTTTTTTTAAATTTGTAAATCAGTATATATAAGTAGAGCAGCTTTCATATGTATTAATAAACATTTATTCACTTATAATGAATTTGTTTTTTTTAAATAAGTAAACAATTGTTTATACAATTTTTCACATTTTTTCAGAATTTTCATATTTAAAAAAAAAAATTTTCGGTAATGTATAAATACAATAATTGATTTTTATTACGTTTTCTTCTTTCACAAAATTTACTTTGTGATTGAGAACAAAATTCAGAGAGGTGGGAGGAGCGCAAATATATGCAACAATGCTGGAAATTATTTTTCTTATATGGATTAGCTTACATACACGCTTTCACGCATACTTGACCCCTACTTTCTCGTGTTATTAAACAAAACAAAAAAAAAGTATAGATCTATTTGAAAATAAAACAGGTTTATCTAAAAGCAATCTTTCATACAAAAAAATGGGGGGTTCATACAGATCTTATACATGTAATTTTAAGTGATTTTTCCATAAGGTTACATGTCAAATTGCAAATTTTTCTGAAAAAAAAACTCTTTATGATGAAAGAAATTTTTATTTTGCAGCCATCTGTAATAAATAAATGCTAGTTTTCTTGTTTAACTGAATACTTACAAATTCATGATCTCTAATTTTCAGAGAAAATCGTAATAATAAAAACCGGTTCAAATATATTATAAACAAATGCTTTTTAACCTATTATTACGTTTTTTCAGCAAACCCAAGATGGTGATCTTCTAGGCATTAAATAATACAAGAAAGCTAGACATCGTTTATTAGAATTAGATAGTAAATGATCATTTGTATCGTCAATTATTTTTTTTTTTTTATTTACATGTTATGTTGATTGATAAATTAGAAAAAACTTGTTAAAAAAATCTACTATTCACCTAATATAAGAGTCATTAGTATCGCACATTAAAATACAAATGATTACATGTTGTTTAGTACACTGAAATAACTTTTTAATACTCCGTGCGCAAAACAATGTTTGCTTACCATAAAAATGATGGTGTTCCGTACAAGATGGTTAATAAATAATATTTACAACATATGCGTCGATTAACTGTTTTGCGCACTAGTTGCGAAATGAACTATTTTCGATTTTTTTCTATTTTTCAGAATATAACTAACTTACAAAATTGTACCATGATTGACTTATTTCTCGGAGCCATAATTTCAAATGTTTTAAAATCAAGAAATATTTATATATCTATTACTTTATATGACAAGTAGTGCATGAAGTACTTTTCCTGCCCTTTAGCCTCAAAATAGCATCTTTACCGCTTGAATTTAGGTTCTCTGGCGGGAAAAAACCTTCCACAACTTGTTAAAAAAGTCGTACTAAATGAACAACTGTAGTCATAAGTCTAGTGCGAAAAGAACAATATTTAGAACAGAATGCATAAAAGTAGTGCAGATATAGTAATTTTCCTACGAGTTTGAAAAGTCTTTGTTTGCGAACCGAGAGGTTTGCGGCCCGAGCCGAAGGCGAGGTCCGTAACGAGGTTCATAAAGGAGACTTTTCGAACGAGTATCGGAAAACTGCTTTTTTGCCCGAGGAAGTACCAGCCTCCCAAAACCACCCGAGGGCGAAAAAATATTTTATTTAATTGTGTACAAGAGGTGAAAACAGGAATATACGTTGGAGATTTAATATCGTCAAAAGTATGTGATAAAATTATGTATCTAATTGAAAGTTATAAAGAAAAAAAAATTTGTTAGGTATAAAAAAAATTTTAATGATAATGAGATCCATGTAGAAATTGTGAAAAGGCTTTGAAGTCGCGAAAATAGTTAAATATATATCTGTCACTGAATTTTGATTAAGAATCGTTATTTATTGCTATATTAACAGGACGTATTAAAAATTATTAACAAAAAACTAAAACCACACACCCAGAGCACTTACCAGCCGGAAGTATATTAAATGAAAAGTAGTTTTAATATGCAAATGCATTACTTGCATAGTATATTTATCAACAAATTTTCAATGACAATCTAAAACATAAAACCATACTACACACAGCTCTAAAAAAATTAACAACCAAGAGCTCTTACTACCGTAGTTGTTTATTTGAAAGTTATAAATAACACTTGTTACTAAATAAATAGGCTTGTAAGGGATATTAATCACATGGTTTAAAATATCAAGATTTGATGAAAGTATGTTTGAAATGTTATGTATAGTTTTTAAAGTGAAAAGCCACTATTTTTAGAAAAATCATATCTGTATGTGTGCGTGCGCGTGCATGCACAAATGGTATATCTAAAAAATCCAACGACGGCTTCGATAATGCAAGGCTTGAAATTTTTTTCAATTCTCATAGCAGCAATGGAAAAAATTTTAGCTTCTATACCTTAGTTAGGTTTTTAACAGTTTTTGAAGTCGAAACCCGGTTTGAGGACTTTGTAGAAGTCATACATTTTTCATACAAATTGTTGAACAGTTTTATTTGATAGGGTAAAAAATACGGTATTTTCTATGTTGGTAAGTTTTAATACATTTTTTTGTTTATTTTTTATTTTACTGCTGTGCCCTCTGCGCGCTTTGCCAACCCCCAAAATTTAATCAAACATTTATTTTCTATATTTTTAAAGAAAAAATACAATAATTATAGCTTTGTTGTAACACATAGCAATATAATCTTTATCAACTTACAAATTTAAATGACTTTTCATTGATTTTTTAAATCTACCCACTCTTGATTAGTTTCAGCCAATAACACAAGGAATAAATTGGCTTTATCACGTGACCCATCATTTTTTAAAGATAGGATTACCAAGATTTTTATGAAAAAAATTACATTTTCGCAACCCATTGATACGTTTTAGAAAATGAATGACTTACAATTATTGCTTTTGTATCTGATTATTTTTTAATAGTCTCATTGGATGAGATATAAAAATACAGTAATTTCACGATTTGCAGCATCTTAATAAGTTATGGTCTTCAGTTCATATTCAAGAAGTAATACTAAGATTTTTCTGGAAAAATAGTTGTATCTCTGTAACAAATTGACATATTTCTTAAACCAAGGGCTGATACTTATTTTTTTTGTATCCTTCGAGCGACCAAGAATAAAATCTAAATTTAACACTTTATTGGGATTAAAATAACGATTTTTTATAGCCAAAACTAATTTTTTTCTACTATTAGAGTGAAAAAAAATTCTAATGTAAATTTACAAAAATTTTGACGTCCAATAACACATCAAAATAGAAATATTTTAAAGCAGCAAGACAATTTATCCTTTATAGTTATTATTAAAAAAATACTAAGATTATTTCACAAAAATATTATAATCTGTGTTTAGCAACTGTTTTAACATATTTAGCGAAAAAAAATATGCTCATCATGATATTTGCAAAATCTAACTATTCACAACACTCTTTCGACCCGATTCGGGCTGTGTACTGGTAAAAAAAATCATAAACCACTTTCTTCCCACAAGGCCTGTACAAATTTTTACCGACTCAGCTTGTAGTCATATGACCTATTACATTCCCAATACCAAGTCAAATAAAAAAAAATTTATAATTTCAAATGTAAGCGCGAGCATGCATTTATATTCAAAGCATGCAGGCTATTTATTTTCGATACAAGGGCGTTAATCACACGCTCAAGTGTCAAACATGACTTCTTGTTACGCGTGCAAAAAAGTAATCACCAGTGCAAACAAATTTTTTGCACGGACCGAAATTTTTTTTGCATGGCTTAAGAAAAAGTTTTTTACAAATTGAATGAAAAAAAAATTGTAATGATGAAGTTAAAAAACGCAATTATCCCGTACGTGCTAAAAATTTTTCAGTTATGTTCATCTATGCAAAATTTTCTTAAAAGGTTTTTTTTTGCATGCAGTTAAAAATTTTTAACTTTACGAAATCGTGTTACACTCAAAAAAATTCACGCACTACGTTTTTGCACGAAATAGCAAAAAAGACGTTACCACACTCTCAGTAGGTAAAAAAAAGACTTTTCCGCCCTCGGGTGGTTTTGGGAGGCTGGTATTTCCTTGGGCGAAAAAGCAGTTTTCCGGAACTCGTTCGAAAAGTCTTCTTTACGAACCTCGTTACATCCCTCGCCTTCGGCTCGGGCCGCAAACCTCTCGGTTCGCAAATAGAGACTTTTCAAACTCGTAGGAAAACTACTATTTCCGCCCTCGGGTGGTTTTGGAAGGCTGGTACTTCCTCGGGCAAAAAAGCAGTTTTCCGATACTCGTTCGAAAAGTCTCCTTTACGAACCTCGTTACGGACCTCGCCTTCGGCTCGGGCCGCAAATCTCTCGGTTCGCAAACAAAGACTTTTCAAACTCGTAGGAAAACTACTATTTCTCCCTTTCGGGCGCAAAGTGAGTGCCCAAAGTACTTTCCGTAGCTGTGTCATGGGCTCAAAGAAGAATTTTTCCACTCCCAGTGCGCAAAGTACTTTGGGCACGCGCAGGTGCAAAGTAATTGAAATATCAGTAAATTTCTCATATATTATTGTCATAATTTTTTTCGGACGCAAAGTTCATTCCCGCCCACTGTCAAAATTTTTTTAATTATAGTGTGTAAGCTTTAAATAGCTAATTTTTATTTAATTTATATGCGGGGTAGTGACAGGGGTGAAGCCCCTGGATTTGGATGTTTTATTGATCGATCCGATCGTTGTTTGGCGGGGGGAAGAGCTGGTGAGGAGTAAGAGAGACTTCAGTCCCTGGATCCCACGTATCGTTTTCAGTATACTCTGTTCTTTATACCAGCACTTCACATTTTTCTTTAGCTGCTACGTATACATGAAGGCAGCTTAAGGGTTAGTTAATAGAAACATAGTATTTGGAGAAACGCTGAAATTTTTTTAAATGATCGACAGTCTCCGATGGTTGGCAGAGCGATACGTACCCCCCCAAATGCATACCCCCCCCAGCGGGGGCTTCGCCCCCTGCAGCCCCGATGGGGCTGCCGCCCCTGGACCCCGCACAACCTTTGTTGCGCACCTACTTCAAACTACAAGAATATAAACGCGTTAATATATAGGATACGTATATACGTTCACGTATACCTGTACACTTACTCTAAATTGGCATACAGTCCTCGTCCTCGTATACTTAATTGTATATACGTATATAGGTATGATATAGGTATACACACGGGCACGTATGGACAATGTATTGGGTCATGCAGATTGCAGATGCACTGTACGACTGTCGTGTGCATTATGTATACGCGAATGTATATATATATATGTATATATATATATATATATATGTATGTGCGTGTGTGCGTATGTGTGTGTGTTTCATACGTTTTTTCTCTCGCATGCGCATAAGTTACCAAACAGCTGTATAGGTATTGTAGGTAATGTAGACGCGCGAGTGTAGCGATGCCGATGCTACAGGGATGGCGATTGACAGTAAGATTCTTTTTTTTCCTAATGAACGTTCTATTCATCAGTCCGTTACTTCGTTTTTTTTTGAAAAATGCCTGAGGTAGGAATACAATATAACAAAAAGAACTTGATAATTTAATAATGACCTGATATCATTATTGTATTCATCTCACTTTGCGCCCTTAAGGAGAAAAATAATATACGCGACTCGAGCGCAGGCCTTTGCACCCTTGTGCGCGCTTTGCACCCTTTGACTACTTTGGGCACACGTGCGCAAAGTACGCCCACAGGTGCAAAGTGCCACTTTGCGCTCTAGTGGCGTAATGTACTATTCACGATTAGTAATATGTGTTTATGAAATTTTTTATTACAGGCTCACATCAATGGCTCGGGTGAAAAAAAGCACAGCTCAGGAGCTCTTGTGGAAATGAGCATAGTTCAAAAGTTCGGCGGAAAAGAAGCACGGCTCCGATTTAGGAGAAAAAGAACACTGCTCATGCGTTCAGATGAAAAAAAGCAGTGTTCCGATTATCAGCCGAAAACAAGCTTAGCTCACTCGTTCGGATGAAAAAAAAGCATAGCTTACCTGTTCAGATGAAAACAGCACGGTTTATCGTATTTAGGTAAAAAGAACACAGCTTCGGCATCCAGATGAAAAGAAGCACAGCTCACGTGTCCGGATAAAAACAAGCATAGCTCGTCGATTTAAGTGAAAACAAGCACAGCTTAAGGGTTCAAAAGAAAAAGGAAAATGAACATCGAACCTGAACGAAAAGAAACATAGGTTATGCATTCAGATGAAAAGAAGCACTGTTACATTCTAAGACTAAAAGTATGGTGACTCAATGACGTCCAATAATTGTTTACATTTGATCTGTACATCTATAACTTATTTTTTTACTGTATAATTGATGATATTTATGTAATATCTATAAATCTTACGCACAATTATTTTGAAGAGGTTGGAGAGTTTTTTTGCAGGAAGAGAGCTCGTCTCTATTGTAATAATAAAACTCTGGGTATTAATCAGTGTCGACCACAATGTGGTAGAATAAACTATTATAATAAATTTATGTGAATCCAATGTGACGTCTAAAAAAAATTGTATTTTACTTCTTTTTAAGTGAACATCTCCACTCGGCCAGGTTAGAGGATTTAAGGAGTTTATGAGTGGAATATTTATCGTGTTACATCATTTAAAACTTAACATGACAACAAGCATAGATTATGATGACTACTTTCTAGTACTGCAATATATTTTATAAGTAAAAAAGTAGAAGGATTTAAAAGCAAAAAAATTGCGTTTAAAAATAATTACATACTATTGTTTTGCCAGTCCTAAAAGTTTAAAAAATTATAAGACTTACTTAAAAATCGAGATAAATTGCCTTTTATCAATAGACATACTAAACTCAATTCAGTACACCTTACTGTTTTCAGTGAATCCTTGTTAAGAAAAATAATATTCATATATTTGAAGTATTGTGGTTAAGTTACTAGAAATTTAGACGACTATTCTGTCTGAGTAAATTTTACACGAATGTTTTCAATACTTAGATTTACACTGTTAAACATAACTTGAAATATTTCTATGCATTAAATAATAAACCAAACATACATATACTACTGTGCAAATGTAAGTAAAGTTTTTAATTATATACTTTTAATTCGTACTACTGGAAAGCTTTACAACCACTAATATGCTACCCACGTGATTTAAGCGATTTAAATCACTGTTCCAATGCTTTAAATCACAATTAAATCTTTATATCATCTTCAAATCACTAAGAAAAAAAAATTTTGCTAAACATAATTATATGACACAGATACCCTAACTTTACATAATTTTGAAGATTAATTGAGCCACAGTTCGTAATTTAAGGGTAATCTGTAATGATTTGAAACGAACATTACGCAGAGCACACAGTTGTGTTGGCATGCGATGCACCTGTACAAAAAGCTATATAATTTAAAATAATGTATGATTTATTTCAAATCACACTCTAGTACTGAGTTACACATTTGCCTGATTTCAAGGTTATTTTACAATAAAAATGTGATTTAACATGTGAATCCCACTCGACTTGGGAATCTTTTTATAAAAAATAATCAAACTTTGCAATTTAAGTCTGAATTTTTCCCACCTTAATGGTTGTTATTACCTACATAAGTAAGCCAATTTCATGTCCACACTGCTAAAAAAATCAGCTGATAAATCAGCTGATTTCTGATGCCAAATCGTCAGCTAATTTTTTGACTGTGCGAAAACATACAAGTCCCATCAGTGTGAAAAAATGCAAGTCCTAAAAAAAATTTTTTTATTGGCCATCATCAAAACTATGTATTCTGGGACTTATACAGTAGAATGCGATAGGTGACACTTATGAGTTTGAAAAATTTTTCGATAGCCAAAATTTCAAGTTCCGTACGATGAAAAAAATTAACTTCCATCATCGCAAAAAAAAAAGTGCAGGCGAAAATTTTTTTTTGCCATTATCGAAACTATGCGTTCTGGGGCATTTAAAGTATAATGAAAATGATAAAAATTGAGAGGTTTAAAAAATTTTCAGTAAAAAGTTCCGTGAGCTGAAAGAAGTTTAAGGTAGTTATTTCCCAAACAAAAATAATGATGAAATCTTCTTGAACTTTACCACACAGCTAAATTATTTTCTATTAAGAATTCGGTTAAATTTTTGTGAGGCTAGGGTTCCTAGAAAGCAAAGTTTTGATATTCACTGTTTTCATACTTAAACGTGGATCCTTACGGAGAAATGTATTTTTCTGGGCTTTAATTGCGTATATCCCACAAAATAATGGTAAAATTTTGACGATATTTTTTTTTGTACTTCAAAAATATGGCTAATGATCTTATTTAATTTTATGAAACATCTCGAGGGTATATGTGAGATAAGAAATAAATTAATAAGTGCAGAAAAAGCTGCTAAAGGTTATGTTTTAGCACAAGTGTGAGAGGGATAGATAACATACCAAACTATAGAATCTGCTGCATTGACAATATCGTGGGATACAACTACTACCTTAAGTCCCATCAGTGTGACAAAATACAAGTTCCGACGGAAACATTTTTTTTGTCCATCAAAACAATGCGTTTTGGGGCATTTACAGTCAAATGAAAAAAGTGAGAATTAAGAGGTTTGAAAAATTTTCGATAGCAAAATTTACAAGTTTCGTGCGCTAAAAAAAGTTTAAGTCTCTTCGGTGCCAAAAAATACAAGTTCCAAAGAAAAAAAATACATTTAGAAACATCAAAAGTCTGTACTTTGGCACATTTACATGTGACAGGTGAAAATTTTTTAAACCTCTCAATTTTCACCCATCTCATTTTACTGTGAATGTCCCAAAACGCATTGTTTGGATGATGGCAAAAGAAAAAAAACTTCCGTCGGGACTTGTATTTTGTCACACTGACGGAACTTACACTTTTTCAGCGCACAGAACTTGTAATTTTGGCTATCAAAAATTTTTTTAAACTCACAATCGTCACCTGTCTCATTCTACTGTAAAAGTCCCAGAATGCACAGTTTTGGTGATGGCAAAAAAAAAAATTTTTCCTCGGGACTTGTATTTTTTCGCACTGATGGGACTTGTATTTTTTCGCACAGTCAAAAAATCAGCTGACGATTTAGCATCAGAAATCAGCTGATTTATCAGCTGACAAATCAGCTGATTATTTTTAGCAGTGTATTTTATATGTAAATTGAAAGAAAAGTTAGTTATTAATTTTTATTAGAATTTTGTAAAAAATACTTTAGTCCCCCCGTTTTAGTGTTACCATCCGGATGGTATGACATAAATTTGTCAATTTATTTTTGTTCAATCATGTCCTGGTTATAATAAATAATATAGAAAATCTATTTTTGACCATTTCGGATTTTATTTGGATTTACGGGTGCAAATACCGATAACAAACCAATAGAAAAATCCTATAGTAAAATCAATGAATTTTTTATTGGTTTTTATTGGACCGCCACAATAGGGTTACTAATATATAAAGCAAAGTCGCTAAAACCGTTGTAATCGCTAACCGCGAAAACTACTGAACCGATTTTGCTGAAATTTTGCACACTGATTCATGATACTCCCTAGATGGTTTTAGTAAAGTTTTTATCATAAAAAATTTAATAACAATAGCAATAAATGAGCTCAAAGTTTTGCAAAAATAAGCCAGCTTTTCACTTTAGTTCAGTGAAATCCGCTAGGTGGCGTCGACATAAAATCGAGGCTACCTGCAACAGAATTAAAAAATTGTGGTTATAATAAGCCAGAGCGTCTCGATATCCATGCAGATGTACTCAGGCAGTTCAACGAACTGTACAGGGCATGCTGATGAAAGTCTTGCAGGTGGGTATCCCGGTTACGGACGACACTCTTCTGTAAGGGGGAAGGGACCTGGGTGTCCATTTACCCTGAATCTCGACAAGTGCGATCAAAAAAAAATTAATTTCAACCGTTGACGTCTCTGGCATAATACCAGGAGACATATATCTAGCCAGAGCACGATCTGCACCAAGCACCAACTCTTCAGAGTTGTGTGGCAGTCCCACTATCCCACCTGATGCAGTAAGAGCATTTTTGACTACAAATGTAAGCCAGGGAAAAACAGCTCTAAGGGGCATGGGCAGCCACAACGGCTACCTTCTTGGTCGTCGCGTCCCCAACGCGATTACCCACATGTTCCCGTCTAACGATGAGCGGTTGGTTATCCGGAGAACGACCCGAGACGAGATATTCTTTGGTCAGCGGCGTACCTCCCTCTATCACAGTCTCCGTACATCAAGACTCCCTGGGTAAGAATCAAGCAACCCGTAGCCAGCTCTTTATCATCAGGAATAATAATAAAGAATAGCCTCGAAGTTTCACCACTGGCGCTTTTTAGGGCCATTGTAAGTATTTACGTTCCCTCCTTAACCATCAATTTCATCGGTTCTTTTTAGGATCCACCTAAGTGTAAACTACCATGCCAACAAATACATTTTTACCACCATTTTCGGAAGCGATTCGTCGACTAAAAGACCATATTAACTAAAGACGGGCACTATTGAACAAAGTCAGTCATTCACTGTCAGACGTCACAAGCGGAGTTGTTCGCCGCAAGGCTGGAAACCCCAGTGACCGTCGACCCTATATTACCCTCTCGACTCTAAGCATTCAACCAGGAATCACTGATCCTCTCCAAGGTCTGCGCTGAGAAAACCTACAACAGCTATCAAGGAAAAAAAACTTGAGCCAACGGGACAGCCTCCACTGGACGAGTATCACTAACCAATCTCCCCGTCTAAGATCACCAAAACAACTAAATCTGCAAATAAAAAAGGTGCTTTAGACACCAACGTCTTCGACGTTATACCGAGAGACGTTGGGAAAGAGCACTACAACTAGCCCCAAAGCTTCGGACTTTGTAATTTTTCTCCCGAAGAAAGAGTTAACTTAAGAAGCTCACCAGTCTTTTTTAGGTCCATCGGACGTTGAACTACCTTGCCAACAAATATAGTAGAACTTAACAAAGTTGACAGAAAACAGCTTTTAGTGGTTACAAAAATTTAAGCATGCCAAAAGTCGCAAGAGGATGAATTGGAAGAAAAACTTCAAGTGTATGTAATATATACAATTTTACTTAGGCGTCAAGAAACTGACGCAGAAATTTTATCGAGATTAAAACAGCAGCGTCAAAATCGACAACTTAAGAGTCCATTACGTGAGAGATCAGCTTTTCATTGTACCCTCACAGCAATCTCTGAAATCTTTAAAGATCCTACTTCAGATTTTTTAATGAGTAGAAAATGTATTTGTGTTTTTGTGGCAATAAAAATGTAGGGTTTAAGGTCCAGGACTTTGTTGCTCTGGTAATAAAGTTGTGAGATATGAGGAAAAAAAATTTTTTTAATATATATTTTTTGGGGGCTTAAAATCTTAACAGCTTTAAAAAATAGCCCTTTTCGTGAATTACACGGGAGAAACTGTAAAGCAACGGCTTCTTATGGCCACCGATTATTTTATGGCATAAAGAACGCACGGTACTTTTCAGCATAATTATTTTTTTTAATTTTTACACCTTATTGTTTGGCCCAATAAACTATATGGATTCCCAAAAATTACGTTTTTATAAGAAGGTTTTTGTTCTGAGATGTATCAGGAATAAATGTAAAATTTCTAACTGAAAATGTTTCACATTACATGTCAACACACTACAGTGTTTTATTTAGTAAGTCTCGGGCGAAGCCGAGACGGGTGGCTGCTAGTATATCTATATATGTATTCCGACATCAGGGGCTAGCTGTGCTTTTTCGAAAAACTTGTCACAGTACTGGCCAAGGCTTGTCCTAAAATAAGGAGACAACTATAGACATATAAAAAATGGGTAATGGGACCCACGGTAAGAACGAACTTCTTTAAACATGAGATAAGTATAAGGACACACAATTTCTCAGGTAACAAGGGGGCCACCAGATCCATAGAAAGAACGAAGCTCTATAAAAATAACTACTGCATTCATGTAGTTCACTGAAACAGAAACTTGAAAAAGGAATAAAAAAAAATTAGAAAATTTAGTTCAGTACTCACGATAGTTGAACTTCATGATCATGACGATGATGAAATTACGATATTTATATAATTATGTGACATTCTAATATAACCCAATATAATTTGTTTGTCGAATTCGAAATAAGCGCCCTTAAAAACCATTGATACGTTCTGCAACTTTATTCTATATGTTTATTTTAATAATTCATTTATTCATCAAATAATTTATTTAAAACAGTAATTATTAGCATCATTCTAATGCCATAAAACATCAGGTTTCAAAAAAATCGGTTGGTATTTTATGCATCAAATGCATAAAATACTAATATTTAATGTGTCATAACGTGCCTTATTCAATTTAATCTACATAACCCTATGTATGCTAATTAAATTTTTTGTTTTTTTAAATTTATTATTTAGAAAAAAATTTTTTTGTAGGAGGAAGAGACTTCTAGTAAGCGACTTCCGTTTTATGGAAATCTGTCGTTCTTAAAATTCCAGTCCTCCAAGCACGCGACATAAAGAACCTCGTTATTAATAAATAATCAAATAAATAATTTATAATTAATTGAATGTATTATCAGTGAATGCATATGAAAATGAAATATTATAGTTACGAACCACCCAATAAGTACAAGAAACCGAATTTCGTTAGTCGGCAGCGCTCGTAGCAGAGTGGGTAAGGTACTCGACTCGTATGCAGGAGGTCGAGAGTTTAAATCTCGTTATTGGAGTGTTTTTTTTTTTTTTTTTTCGAACTTGAAAAGAAAAAAAATTCAAAGTCAAATAAAAATTATGGTGGGAAAATAAAATTAAAATTCGTTTAAAAATTAATTGCTTAGGAGTGTGAAGGAGAATGGTGGGCAAAGGTGTGAAGGAGAGTAGTGTGACAAGGTTGGAAGTTGTATGGTGGGGTAAGGGGAAGTGTGTAGGTGACTGATGGTGATGGCGACGGGGTAAAGGGGGAAAATTAGGAGAAAGAGACTTCTGGTAAGCCGCTTCCGTTTTATCAAATCTGTCGTTTTTAAAATTCCAGCCACCCCAGTACGTGACATAAAGAACTTCGTTCTAAAAATAGACTGCTCGTTCTTTGTACGGCACTGAAGGACAAGTGAAAAGAGATAAAGTATTGAACGTGTATATCTGTCTCTCTCTTACGTTGCTAACGGTAGGAAGGTTGCATCAGCTGGCCAGACTTGTGAAGTTGGCGCCCGTAAATATTAAATATTAATATTTTGCACCCATTCAGGGCTTAAACGATTCCTCCTTACTTGCGGATTTATCCTCCACTTGAATTTTTATTTGCGGATCAATAGTTTGCGAGATATTTGCAAAATAAAAAGTCGAAAATGGGCGCGGCGCTGAAGTATAAAAAACTTTGTTTTAAGTGCTAAATTGGGTTAAAATCCAATTCTACCTGTACGATTCGATTTCTCCTCATTTGCGGATTACGGAGGTATATAAATTAATGTAATTAAATGTCACAAAGTTTGTAAATAATGAATTTAATTATTGAGTGAGAGAATCTAGTAACTTTTGTTTAGTGACTTTTGGTCCAGTGCACCGTTCCTGTTGTTCGGTACATGTTGTTTCCTCCGTACAGCGGGTTCTACAAAATATTTATTAGAATAGAAAACTTTAGTAGGTATTAATCTATTAATTATTAGTTATTAGTTATTCAGCCTTTGGGTAAATACACACACACAAACACATTTTTCGATGACTATGCAATCTAGAGTAAACCCATTTAATAAACATTTTTTAAAATTGAGTACTTTTAAATTTATTACTGGGGCTGTGTTTGCATAGGCTCCGTTTGTAGTATGTTAAGGTCACGTGATCATTTATGATAAGTGCGAGTGAGACGGTGACATCATGCTGTCTCCCTCGCACTTATGATAAATAATCACGTGACCTTAACAGACTTAATAACAAACAGAGCCTTAGGCGAACACAGCCTGTGTCACTTTTATCCGTTTCCACTGGTCGGTAACTTGATCTTCAATTCGCCTGATTGATCATTTACGCGTGAAATTTGAATGCTTGAGCTGTTTTCTAAAACTTGTCCAAACAAAATTATGACTTGTGTGCTTACTTAGCTGTGGCTTGTATTGTAATGATAGCTGTACTGCTACTTTTTAGTTGTGTTGTTATTTGTTTCTTGAATAACAACAAATATTAAAATTTCGCGCGTAATGAATAAATATTAGTCCACAGTGTTTGCCACAATAGATTCCAGATATTAGATTCTCAAGATGAAAAATCTGTATCTATTGACAAATAATATTTTCTTTGAGTTTCAAGTATGTAATGTATGTGTGTGTGTGTGTATTGACTCAAAAGCTGAATAACTTATAACTAATAATTAATAGATTAATACCTACTAAAGTTTTCTATTCTGATAAATATTTTGTAAAACCCGCAGTACGGAGGAAACGACATGTACCGAACAACAGGAACGGTGCACTGGACCAAAAGTCACTAGACAAAAGTTACTAGATTCTCTCACTCAATAATTAAATTCATTATTTACAAACTTTGTGACATTTAATTACATTAATTTATATACCTCCGTAATCCGCAAATGAGGAGGAATCGAATTGTACAGGTAGAATTGGATTTTAACCCAATTTAGCACTTAAAACAAAGTTTTTTATACTTCAGCGCCGCACCCATTTTCGACTTTTTATTTTGCAAATATCTCGCAAACTATTGATCCGCAAACAAAAATTCAAGTGGAGGATAAATCCGCAAGTAAGGAGGAATTGTTTAAGCCCTGAATAGGTGCAAAATATTAATATTTAATATTTACGGGCGCCAACTTCACAAGTCTCAGCTGGCCTTAGTTTACTGACACCTTTGGCAATGTGCAAGAGAGACAGATCCCTACGTTCAATGCTGTGTCTCTTTCTACTCGTGCTTCAGCACCGTACATAAGAACTAGCCGTCTACACTCCTTATATGTCTATGGAGACAACTATAGCTAAAGGAACATTATCAGGAAAAAGCGTAATAGACCAAGAGCTGAGGCCGAAGGTTGGTAAAAATTTTAACCAGCCGCCACGCTTTTCAAAATTACTGAATTGTATGATTAGTGGAGATTTGAAATATTTTAGTCATATTTCATAGTGGCGAAGAGTAATTATAGTAGTGCCGTATGATCTTTTTTTTATTCACTAGCCGCAATTTACACCAATGGATAGAAAATTAAAAGTTGTTCTGAGAAATTGCCATTTGCGGCAAGATTAGAATGCATCTTGTACTCGAAAATCGACCTCAAAAAATATAGACTCCCTAGTCCCTACCCGATCTTATCTACAATACTTATTCAAGATAATAGATGAGGCATTATAGATTACAGTATGGATAAGAATATAATATCTATATTTTTTTGGATCAAATGTTGGGTACAAGATGCATTTTAATTTTGCCGCAAATGGCACTTTCAGGTGTCAACTTTTCATTTTCTATCTATTGGTGTAAGTTGCGGCTAATTAATGTAAAAGATTATATGGCACTACTATAATTCCCACACAACTCTCTACCACTATTAAATATGACGGAATATTTCGGATTTCCACGAATTATAAGGGTCCTCAACTCTGGTGAGAGTGACGGCTGGTTAAAATTTTGACCATCCTTCGGCATCAGCCCTTGGTCTATAACAAGGTAGTGATGTAAGAACTACTCACATAGACATTTTTTGCTTATTTCATTGTGAACCCGGTGAACGTTCATATTGAAAGGGGGTTCCACTGTTCCGCTAAACTCAAAGTGAGTGAATAGACTGAGCAGACCTATACCTCTTTTTCCATCAGGCAACAAAGCCCATGGTATAGCAACTATGTTGACTGCGTAGAATCTCTATTGAGATTATGCCTCTACCACGTGACCTCAGTATATATATGACTAATATAGAGGCAAAATAACACAGGTCTTGTGGGAGGAATCTTGTTTTTATTTTTTTTCGCACTTAAAAAGATATTGAGCTTAAAAAGATTGTTAATTCCATGTTACTGACATAATAAGAGTTACGTGGTTATTTTTTTCCTATAGTGAATTCGTTCATAAAGGTTGAAACAGCGTTTTGAACGTATACGGAGTGCCGTTTAACCCTACTTTGAGCTGTTTGTTTCAGCTGTTGCTGCTGCGGCGCTACTGCTGCTGATGCTCAGAGGTAAGCAAACAGCTCAAAGTAGGGTTAAACGGCACTCCGTATACGTTCAAAACGCTGTTTCAACCTAATTGAACGAATTCACCAAAGGAAAAAAATAACTACGTAACTCTCATTATGTCAGTAACATGGAATTAACAACCTTTTTAAGCTCAATATCTTTTTAAGTGCGAAAAAAAATAAAAACAAGATTCCTCCTATAAGACCTGTGTTATTTTGCCTCTATATTAGTCATATATATACTGAGGTCACGTGGTAGAGGCATAATCCCAATAGTTGACTGACAGAGAACACAGTATAGGTCTGTTCAGTCTATTCACTCAATTTTAGTTTAGCGGAACAGTGGAACCCCCTTTTCAATATGAACGTTCACAATGAAATAAGCAAAAAATGTCTATGTGGATGTGGGGTGTAATCCACAATCGCCGCCAGCAGTTACATATGTACGACGTGACAACGTTGCGTGGTTGGGGGCCCTACTGTCGATTTACGGGTGATGTGATCCGCAATCTCACCAGCAGTAAAGCAGACGACGTCCGTCTACTTGCTCTTTTTCGTGACATTTTCCGACATTCTGTCGTCTGCTTTGCTTTGTTTACAATCAGAAAATGTCACGAAAAAGAGCCAGTAGACCGACGTCGTCTGCTTTATTGCTGGTGAGATTGCGAATCACATCACCAGTAAATCGACAGTAGCGCCCCCAACCACGCAACGTTGTCACGTCGTACATATATGTAACTGCTGGCGGCAATTGCGGATTCCACCCAATATAAGAATTACATTGATCGCTCCGAGCCGATACAGAGGTTGCGCCCCCTCTAGCCAAAATCAGGCAAAATTTCTTGCATGTAAACAAACGGTTTAGAACATATATACATGCGTATAGCTGCTTGTGATTGGCTGAATAAGACAGCAGGAGAGGATCGTCGTTCTCTCTCTAGCTTGCCAAGTGCCAAGTGCCAATCACAAGCAGCTGTACGTATGTATATATGTTCTAAACCGTTTGTTAACATCCAAGAAATTTTGCCTGATTTTGGCTAGAGGGGGCGCAACCTCTGCATCGGCTCGGAGCGAATAGGGTGTTTTCCGCAATCGTCACCAGCAAGTAATTTAAGGTTGCGCTCTACGTTACCGTCAGGTCAGTAAGTCAACTACCTTGAATTAAACTGGCGCTCTATTCCGTAATCTGGCCAGTAAAAACAGCAGACGACAGTCAATAGCGATAAAATCTTTACTTTTTTCTCGACTTTCACGTCGTCTGCTGTTTTAACTGGCCAGATTACGGAATAGAGCGCCAGTTTAGTTCAAGGTAGTTGACTTACTGACCTGACGGTAACGTAGAGCGCAACCTTAAATTACTTGCTGGTGACGATTGCGGAAAACACCCGTGAATAGCTCCGTACAGTACTCAGAAGCTCGGAGCGCTCCTAGGTGGATAAATGAACAAACCTATGTACTCAGGGCCTAGTGGCCCTGACCATGTCCATTCGATAAAGTCATTACAATACTGGCAAAGGCTTGTCCAGGCCACCGGGCCAGGGCCTGGTGTTAAGCTACGACCGTCTAGCGGTCATTACTTGTCGGGATTTGTGTGCAAAGGACCTTATTTCTGACGTGTATGAATCTTTAAGTCCTAGCAAATAATTGGCTTGACACGCCGTATGCTTTGCCAGTTATAGTTAAACATTTAATTTTATGAAGTATAATTTTGCCTTTTTATAACTTGTATGCATTATTTTTAACAATGGAATCCTACGATATGATTGTCAACCAGCCGGTTGTGATAGATAATGTAAGGATTAATTTTCTATTAGAAGTCAAGTCACATTTGTAGCCTTATCTAGTCTGTAGTTTTACTGTAATCGTAATGTATTGATTTTGAATGTAAATCCGAGAGTTGTTAATTTTTTTGTAGTGTGACAGAGGGTGTGACATCATGTTTGAAACTTTGTGTATGTAATCCGTGGTAATGCACGTCATTGACTTTTATGTGCATCATGACAAAGGATTGACGATTCTTGGATGTACATCTCAAATTCTTGTCTTATATACTTATTAAAACACTGAAATATTAGTTGATAATTTGTTTATGTAGCTTTATGTCCAGCATTAATTCGACACTACAAATACATATTCGAGTTCTCTGGTAACGTTTTTGTAATTGTATTGTTAAAAATGTGACGGGATGTTTTCTAACTCGAAATTAACTCTAAAATCAAATGTGCAGTCGGATAAGAGGCAGAAATACGTTTCCGACTAATCAAGTACAAAGCATTCAATAGTTTGTATACTTGGTGGTGCAGGTTACCAAGATGTACTAGGCCTGCCCAATTGAAAATGTCTACTAAAAACTGTTAAATTTTTTTTTCGTCTGTTTCTATTCGATTTTTGCACTAGGAAAACCTACTTTTCTTCTACCTATTTTTTTACTAGCAGAAGATTGAACATAAGTAAATTGACTAATAAAGTCGTACCATCCGGATGGCAACACTAAAACAGGGGGGTTCAAGTATTTTACATGGAATCTTAAAAAAAGTAAGAAAAAAACTTTTTATTACTATTCCACCTAAAACACATGAACCTCCCTGTTTTGGTGTTGCCATGCAGATGGTAGTATTCAATTAGTCAATTTTGCTATGTTCACTCTTGTGCTGGTAAAAAAATAGATATGATAAAAATTAATTTTTGAACGTTATTGTTATTTATGTGGTTTTCCTAGTGCAAAAACCGAATATAAACAGACAAAACAAAATTTTGTCAGTTTTTATTAGACATTTACAATTGGGTGAGCCTTTTTGTACTTGCCCTGGTATGATGTGCTTAAAGTGATAATTACATTTTTTTTATGAGAACGCAGTACACGTCTTAAAACGGTAAAAATAATACCTGAAGTGAAAATATTTTATATATGACATATGTTGTATGTATCTTATCACCGTTTGATAATATTTTTTTAATTACAATTTTCTTACAAGACCACTTTTTGTATGAGTGTTTAAAAAATTACATTTGTGTAATTACAAGATATGATTGCAGACTCTAAAACTGATGGAAAGTAAATGAAATAAACAAAATAAATCAACCACACTCATAGTACACAAATTTTATGATTCAATGATTTAAACAAAAGTGATTTATTTCCAAGGAAGTAATATTAAAAAATTGATGAACTTTTTTTTGACTTGCAAAAAAACTCACTTCTAAGGTTAAGTTGCTTATAAATTAGAAATGTGGTATTTGCGATGCGAACCCGCCTGTTGCGCCGCCCTCGTGACAATCAATGAAACTGACGCGAGGCAGGTAAACAAACCGAAATAACATGTCTGAGATAGGAGCCGTTAAAGAAAAAGTTAAATCTTTAATGCGTAGGCTGTTCTCGGCTGTTTTTTCATTAAAGATTCAACTTTTTCTTCAGCGGCTCCTATTGCGAGGTCACATCGCGGATATTAAAAATGTGTTCGACAAAAAACATTATTACAGATACCTGAGTACTAAAAAAAGATGTTCGACACTAAACGCTTTGCTAGACATTTAAAAAAAACACAATCCATCACAGTCATACAGTTAGAGTTATTAAAGAGCAACAGGAGGTACCCGGTAATGGGGTACATTTGCCAGGGGGTCCTCCCGTTCTTTGCCTTACTGAATGATACTTCCAAACCTCCTCAACGAAAGGCCTTTGTTGTTTTGTTGTCTTCATCTGAACAATAGCGACATTAATAGACGACTTATTTATCTACGAAGTGATTTTTGTACTTCAACTGTATTAAAGATGCTCTTCTCTCAAAAGTTTTTTTTGTATAGTGAGGAGCCTAAACTTTTTGATTGAAGCACTAACTCACTTAGTCCACTGAAATATTGTTTAAAGCTTATTTTATCCTACTTATGCCTGTACAGAATTTTTCGACGACCGACTTGAACGTTTTTAAAGTATCAACGAAACGTTCATAATAGAAACTGTTTTTTTCTCTATGCATCGATTTTTTTACGTTTTTGATAATTTCCTGTCAATAAAGCATAAGTTCAGTATGAAATTTTCCTAATGAAAATTCATTTTTTTTATTATATACTGTTTTTATTGAGTACATATTATTTTGAAAATTTTACATAAGATTAAGTTTGAATGATCAAAGGTATCTTTTTATGAAAAAAACTCATGAAACGTAACTGAGAATCAAAACAATTCGAACGTATATCAACGTACCATATCCACTCGTGAACCCCATAATAAGAACTTATAGGGAATTTGTAGCTGATTTGTAGTAAAATTGTAGTGCGAGAATTGATTTTGTAGGGCCTAAATAACGCCCGATACGCTCGGATGTGCCAACTTGATATCAAGCTACCATATCTTACCGCGATGCGGGGCATCCAAGGGGATGGAAAAAAACGATATATTTTGTAGCTTATTTGTAGCTTTCAGATGCATATCACAGATCTAGTCTAGAAAGCACCCTTGCAATAGGGGGTGTCACTGAACTCTGAGATCGGCCAAATATCGCCAGTGTTCTATTGTATACTATTTCTAGACGTCCAGTGTTTAAGATCCTTAATTTCGAGAGCTTTTTTTTACGTATTAGTGTATAAATACACCTGTATGCAAAGCAATTATTCATGAAATTTGGATACACTGTGCATGTAACAGAATTTATACTTTGTTTACTGATGTAAGTGTAAACTGAAAGAGTTATAATAACTAACGACAGTTGAAAGTAAATCGAATAAAATACAGTAAATAAATAAGAAAATAGAAAAACTATATTTTTTTACATATAGTAATAGCCGTGGCACAACTTTGTAATTAGGCCCTCGAAAACTCGACGATTTTTTTAAATCATCTACCTCCATCCAAGATGTATTTTCACGACGGTAAATGTATGACATATAATGATTGGTCGTACAGTTATCATTACTACGGCGTCTTAATCCTCCAACTCCTTTAAAACCGACAACACCAACAAGGAAAATTTCTTCTTTTCCGTTTAAGGGGTTTTTTATACATTTATACAGTTGGTCTAGTGTAACTGCATGGTTCTCCTCTTCTTGGTTAAATACATCAAAGACGATAAAGTCTCCTTAAACAAACATGTATTGTATAAATAATACTAGTTTTGTCAATTACTGTTATTATTTCTGTATTAATTCAATACTTTTATTTTCATTGAATGTAAATATCTTCAATGAATAACACTATGTAGTATAGGTTGTGTAGTGCTCCCCTGAGACAATTCTTCCTGCCATGCTTCTTTACGTAATAATAAGAAAATAGTAGGAAGCGGGTATACATGTTTTGGACCAAATCGTCACCTTGGACAAAGAAAGCGTTAACATAAAAATTGACTTGAAGGAAGTAATTTTTTATTCTTGGGTTGAAGAGCAATATATATTTTGTCCTGAAAACATGTAAGAAATAATAGTTAAAAAATGTCAATAAATAAGTGATCATGTGAAAGCTCACGATATTCTAAAGATAATAACTTTTAAGGGTCATTTCAAGAACTGCAAAATTGATGAGATGATTCAAACTCTGTGCCTTTTCAATCTTTATTACGAAAAAAATCTCTCTGAGCGCTTTCTCTAACCCTATTTTGAGTTACCGTTTTCTTTCAGGTAGTTTTAAGTTAGCTGTTTTTTGAAGTTCATTTTTAGTGAGCGCTTCTTTCCAGGTAATTTGGAGTTATCACTTTCTTTTTTTTTTTGTTTTAACAATATTTCTTTCTTGTATTTGTTTTTTTTTTTTTTTTTTTTTTTTTTTTTTTTTTTTTTTTTTTTTTTTTTTTTTTTAATAATAATACTCTCAAAAAAAATTTAAAAAAATGGTCTATGTGAAACTTGGAAATTCTTTAAACAATTGTCTTGCAAGCCATCCAACTTCCACTTCTGCATCAATCACATGCACTTCCCCTGGTAAAATTTTTGATACTTTCATCTCAAAATATTTTGAGTGAACTTGACCTCTTAAGGTGTACGTATGTGCCCGTAGACCTTTTTGTATTATATCCAAAATCACGTTGAAAAAGGGATGAAATTCAAGAGCAATCTGCAATAGTTACACTGAATTAAAAAGTTTAGTCATTTTTATCTCATGTTACTTGTTTAGAGTATATGTTACAATTAGGTATAAGGTGTCATGGTTGACACATTTTAGACTTAACTGGAACTTTTTTTACGGGTTCTATATCGAAAAAAAAAGAGATACGTGTAAGAGGATTTTTGTTAATTTTCGATATTTTGAAAAATAAACTACATCGAAAATTCGTGAATTTGATGATTTATAGATAATAGCCTATTTTTCATAAATTCATAACTCCGGTTCTATTTAAGCTAAAAAATTCATTTTTTTTTTTTTAAGGTAAAAAGATAAGCTTTAAGGAAAAAATACTTACAAAACTAATTGTCAAAAAATTCAAATTGTTATTAACAATTTAAATGTTTAAATCGGTTTTTTAACAGTGGCACCACCCATGAATCAACTTTTTAATATTTTTATCGTATTCTGCGTCAAATTTTTTATCGAAAACGCTTTTAAAAACGATAAAGTTATTTTTACTATGAGAAAAAAATTAATTAATTTATCGCGGTACGTTACATCGATATGTGGGTCACATTTTACGGCTCATATTCTTGTTTTACACCGTTTATCTCTTAAATAAAAATAATTGTTTCATTTTTTAAATTGAAAAACATATTTTATTAGCCAAGAAGATGGGAAAAAATAGAAAAAATACATAAATAAAAATGATTAAAAAACATAGTTGTAAATGAAATTTTTTTATTAAGATTTCGATAATGCATTAGTTAATAAGAACAATATTTGGAATATAATAATAAGTACAATATTTAAAAGTTAGACAATGTTTACATTTTCTGTTTAAAAATTTTTACAATAACCTTTTTTTCGCAAGATAATAACTGTTTTGCTTCCGATTGCTGTAAAGAAATCGGATTAATACAATGATCTTTTAAAGTTCCTTTTATTGTTAAAGCTTTTTGGAAACGTTCGGACAATTGTTTTTCTTCCAATTTGTATTCATTAACTGTCAAATAACAACACGTTATATTCGGTAATACTTCTGTTGCCCAGTCGAATAACTCTTTTGGTGTTCGGATAGGGTTATTAACCCTTTGCAGGCGAGCTCTAGCTGCAAGTCTTTTTAAAGTACCCCCAAGTCCATCACATGGCCCTTTTCCATGTGGAGTCGGAAAAAAGTGCCACTCAGCTGATAATTTAAAATCTTTTTCGTGGTGTGAAAGTTTAATAAGATTTTTCTTATTTTTGTATTGCCCACTGGCACCGTCCGAAAAATATATTATTTTTTTAACCCCCTTTGAATATAATTTTATAAATTGTACTAATTGTTTTTGAAAAATATGGACTGCACTTGTGTCATGTCGTAAACAATCAGACATACTTCTAAACTTTTTAGCTGCAATTCATTTTTATCATCTTTGTAATAAATAGAAAATGGATGTATCGTCACTTGATTGTTATTCCAATGAATACCTTGAACAGAAGTTTGAATTATAAAAGAATAATTCTCAGAAAAATTACAAATGACAATACATTCATTTTTCAGTAATTTAATTTTTTTTTTTCGTTTAAAAGATCTCTGTTTATTTACTAAAAATAAATGTGTCAATAATCTGGACAAACCGTTACTTAAGTTTTGTAAAAATTTATCAACAGATGATATTAGTGTTTGTAAAGTTGTTCTTTCGGTTGTAATCTACTGTCTGTAGTATCTCAGCAGTAATTGACAACTTTAAGGTTCAATGCTGGCTTTCGTTTACTTTTCGCAAATTTGACACACTTTTTTCTGGATGACTTATTTTTTTAAATGGATTAAAACATACATCAGTACGAACGTTTACAGATGATGATTTTTTTAATACTGTTTTAGGCATTGTTGTATGTTTTCATCTACAATTTGCCTTTAATTTCTTGCTGAACTCTAACAACGAAAGGCCACTTTTACTAATGGAGAAAGAACAAGATGGTGCAAACTGTTGAAAGCAGTAAAATTCAAAATGTTAGAAAGAAGCTATTAAAAAGCACGTGGAGCACAGAATGCGTAAGCGACAAACGGTCACTGCACAGCTGAATCACATAATAATAGTCTACTGCTTCTCAATTCTACTGTCCCTACTCCTTAAAATTGAATCCCTGTCAGTGCTGCCAAAGCTACCAACAGTATTTACCAAACGCGTGGGAAATTCAAAATCTTTATGGAATATAAGATAATATTTTCATTGCTCAAATTAATATTTAACATTAAAATTTTATACTATTTGATTCAAAATATTTTGTCGTTAATAATTAATTTATTTTTATTTATGTATTTTTTCTACTTTTTCCCATCTTCGTGGCTAATGGAATATGTTTTTTAATTAAAAAAATGAAACAATTATTTGTATTTAAGAGATAAACGGTGTAAAACATGAATATGAGCTGTTAAATGTGACCCACATGTCGATATGACGTACCGCGCTAAATTAATTAATTTTTTTCTCAGTAAAAATAACTTTATCGTTTTTAAAAACGTTTTCGATAGAAAATTTGACGCAGAATACGATAAAAATAGTAAAAAGTTGATTCATGGGTGGTGCCACTGTTAAAAAACCGATTTAAATATTTAAATTGTTAATAACAATTTTAACTTTTTTACAATTTGTTTTGTAAGTATTTTTCCTTAAAGCTTATCTTTTTACCTTCAAAAAAAAAAAATGAATTTTTTAGCTTAAATAGAACCAGAGTTATGAATTTTTGAAAAATAGGCTATTATCTATAAATCATTAAATTCATGAATTTTCGATCTTGTTTATTTTTTAAAATGTCGAAAATAAAGGAAAATCCTCTTACACGTATCTCTTTTATTTGATATAGAACCCGTAAAAAAAGTTTCAGTTAAATCTAAAATGTGTCGGTCAATTTTTGTTTAAATCTGTTCGGTTTGTAAAAGAACGTCCCATATGTGTCAATAATATCTCAAAAAAATATGTCGGTTTTGATATAAGTGTTTTCGTTAAGACTTTTTTACGAGTGTCATCGTAATTTACAATTATATATAACGTATATTACAAGTACATGTACTCATATGAATCTCTAGAGCTCTTTTTTTTCTTATTTTTTTTTTTTTGTTTCGCCCGGTAGAAAAAAAAATTACATGAAAAACAGAGGAGGCAGTAAAATAGATGAAACTTGGCAGTCATAATTCGTCAAAAAGCATATAAGCAACATTATACAAACATTGATTAAGTTAAAAAGGCCACTCATGACGAAAGTAACAGGTGATTCAAATTTAGGTTTATGACCTCGGTAGTCGATAAAATTGACGAGTCGTCAATGTAAAGTTAAATTGCTAGTAACTTTTGATCTGGGCATGATTTTGAACTTAACCAGAGCTCTAACTAAAGCTGTATTTAACGATTTCGATTACTATTCAAGTAAATACTTAAACTTCACCAGCTGAACAGTGATTAAAAACTGTAATAGCACGATGAAAATTATAGTGGTACTATTTTTGTTGATACTCAACTGTTAATTGAGTTATAGAATCCGCTTGAAAAGTAAGCTAATAGTGCTTGAAACGAGTTGTACTACAAGCTCTTGAAAATATTAATTGGTTAGCTATGAGGGTTTAACAACTATGTCGGAAAAAACCAAGTTTTGAGCAACTTTTTAAATTTAATTCAAACCGATGTCCGATGATGATACTGTCTTTTTTTGTATTTATTAAAAAACAAAACGACGTTTTTTAAATTTGACTTGAGCGGTTGCAACTGTTACCCTGATTAACATTTTTGACCAAATCAAGGCTTGCATTTACACTAATTCTATGCATTTTTATTATTTTTTCAAACATTTACTCCAACCACACCAGATAATTGCTGGTGATCGCAAAACCAACAGCATTACATGAAGTGAAATTCATCGTTGTTTTCTGAGAATGTTTGGCCTAAAGCTCTGCCGGCTGCAGCGCTACTACAGAAGAGCCATCATGGCGTCTAAAATATGTGTAGGTATTGTGTTGATCGTCTTTAGACTTAATGATGACCGTCACGTTATTGCTTACATGTACATGAGTCGACTCCACTCAGTCGAGGCTGCTCAGCATACAGTGATACAGTCATAAGCCTTATGACTGTATATGTACACATAAAAGAATGGTAGATATGTATATGAATTTGTACATATATATATATATATATATATATATATATATATATATATATATATATATATATATATATGTACATTCCACGTCAACCGGGACACCTGAATGTCCGAAATTCAACGCAATCTTGAAAATTCGTTTTGGGCTTTAATTGTTCGTATTATCATAGGCTTTTGAAAGTGATCTGTTCTTTTAAAAAATTAAAAATGGTGGATCCAATATGGCGGCCTGATTCCAAAAAATTAGAGAATTCTTTTTTTTTTAAATACTATCATATACAATTTATAATTCTTAGCAAGAAGTGTCTCTTGCGAATTTCCATTTAATTTCGCTGATTTCGAGAAAAAAATTTATGAATATTTACAAATATTCTCAACTTGATAAAAACGCATGTTTTGGTCCTATGCAGAAAGAGATACCCTCACTGGAGAACTTTGCAAAATACGTTGGTGTTTAAGGTTGCCGACTACGAATCCAAGGTCAGGTGTACATAAATTTAAAATGGTGGATCCTAAATGGTGTTGAAAAGGATAGGAAACTCCTAATAACTTACTTAGGTTATCAGTTAACATTCATGTTTATTATTCAATGCTCAATAAATTTTAACATTATTTAATACAATACTAACAATGTCACTCAAAGTTTCCGTGACTTAAACTGGAATAGCAGTTTTTTTACTATAAAGAGTTTTCTTATCTAAAATATTGTATCTCCTATTAATCTTATTTAAAATATTATATTGTTTTAACGACTTCTAATATTGCAAAATCCTTATTGGATCCTGAGCTGTAAAAAATCTCATAATTATTAATTTTTTATTAAGAATCACAATAAATGCATGAGCTGTAGATATTTCTGATACAGCAGGAGCTTTAGAAAATCTTCTAGTCAGATGTTTTAGCGTCTTTTCATGATGCTTCGGGCTGTAGTAAAAAAACTGTATGTTCTTAAACTTTTCTGTTGCCTAATCGAGTAGGCTTTTTGGTGTTAACAAAACATTGCTTTAGCCCAATCAGCTTGAAGACTAGCACGGGACGCTTCTCGTTTAAAGACAGCTCCTACGCCGTCACACGCGCCCTTACCGTGTGCAGTAGCGTAACAATGCCATTCAGCTATTACAACAAAATCCTCCTCATGGCTGATGAGGTTGCTCATTTGATACTTATTTTTGTAGTGCTGCTTAGCCCCGTTGCTGACATATATTATTTTATTGACTTGTGGGCAAAATTCTTTAATTTCTGGAATTACCAGTTGTTGCATTATGTACACTGTAGTAGTGTCATGTGTTAAGCAGTTAGATAATAAAAAAAATTTTTTATGCTGTACCACTCCTTTTTCTTTATGATGCACAACAGAGGGATGTTCAGTGCATTATGCATTATTGTAATGAAATCCCTGTGCTGCATCTTGGGCTACATATGCATAATTTTCTGAAAAGTCCGTGTATACTAAGACTTCCTCCTCTTTCAAATTATTTTTTAAGTCTGATATAAATTAAGACTGCGCTTTGGAAACGAAATAATGGGGTAACAGAGTTTTTAGTCTTGTAGATAAATCATCAACGAAATCATCGACTGGAAGATATTTTTTCTTAAGGGAGTTGGGTTGCAATTCACTTAACGATAAAAATATTTTTAAAAAAATTTATGTTGTAAAGAAACATTGCGTGGATGTAGTCACCAAATTTGAGCACAATCGCGTCTACAGATTTCGAGAAAAAAATTCATGAAGTGTCCCTTTTTCGTCGTCTTTAACATGGGCTCAAATTGAAAGTTATCAAAAAAGTTGTAAAAAAATACCTATTACTCTTGACACAGCGATGAGAATGTTTTGAAAAATTGATATGTTATTTATGACAACTTCATTCGTATACGTGCAAAGTTTCAATAAAATCGCGTCTGCAGTTATGAAGATATTTGCACAAACGTAAACAAATTTGTTTCCTGCTTCTATGCTTCATTCATGTGGCAGACAAGGACGCACTGAGTACACTATTTGCTGTCAGCTCGACTATTTACGTGGTGCGATAGCTTTTCACAAAATCACTTCTACAAGCCGTTCTACTCAAAATTATGATCTCAAACTTGGTATAGGCGTTAATGAGACTTTATATTTTATTGATATACCATTAAAACCTCTAATTTTGAAAATCTATAGCACACTTTTATTAAAAGAAGATCAGATTGACTATACCGTTTACTCCTTATTTTTTTATTTCTCATAGACAAAGTATTTAGGCTATTTGACTAATACCATAAGAAACGAGATACCTTGAAGAATATTCTGTAATTTTTTTGAAGTATTTTATTTAAACGTTAACGAGTACTGGCGAGTCGAACACAAATGCATTTTCCGTAATTGAAAGGGCGGATGTTTTTAGGCTAGGTTAGTACAGCAGACTTTAGCACGGTGCCTTATGAACATACACGTGCTCCCCTTCACCTCCCCGCGGAAGCGACCCAACTCCCTTAAGAGTACAACGGTCAGTTGTTTACCAAGTTAAAAAAATAACCTCCAAGATGCCATTTTCCCTCAAAATATCATAAAAATAAAATCCGAAAACCTTAGGCAGAGTTAATTTAGGTAAATTTGAAGCATCGATCATTGGCTTAAAGTTTTGGTGTAGTACACAAACACATACACTATGTGTACCGCTGGCACCAGCCAATACACACCATTTCGGTCGGAGATCTGCAAATTTACTGAAGCCAATGTGAAATGTAGTGTTTTGTTCTTTGAATTGACTATGAAGGACCTTTATATCACATAACAAAAATTTTTTCTGCATTTTAATTTTAGCATCATTAATTGTTACAGAAACATAGTCTATTTTATCGGGCACTATTCGACTGTTCAAATCATTTTCATAAAACTCTACAACTCTTTTTACAGTATTATCAGGTAAGGATTTTTCAGTTTTCATCTGAGGAAATGCTAGCACACCATTAAGTTTTCATAGCTCTTGTGCTTTAAAAACACTTCTCCGAAAGGTATAAAACTCTTCCGCAGTGTCACGTATACTTCAGCAACTTGGTGCTATAGTCAAAACGATTCGTAGACTTAAACTTATTAAACTTGTCTTTAATATTTTGTAACATATTTTCTAGAGCAGCCTCTCTTGATATACGTATTTTTTTTTGGTGAAAGCGTCTCATCATCTGAATCTTCCAATACTAAACACGAAGAATCGGGTACTGGATCAGCTGAACTAACTAGCTCATCAGTCTCATTCACTGAATGTTAACTTACCGAGAACAACTGTCTACAATTTTTACATACTCTAGCTGTCGGAGGGATACTTGTGAATGCTGCTTGCATACTTTTAGAAATACATCTTAGCTCTTTGCCTACGTGACCTCGGTTATTATAAGGATTAACTCATCTATCAGTATACATCTTTTTCTGAAATGTAGATATACTGATAACAATATATTACATGTTATGAGCACGACAGTAATAAAAATAGAAAAAATATTATCAACTTGACAAGCAGCTCTTGAAAATAGCACGAAAAAATTTTCTACTAGATTTTCACAAAGCTGGAACAACAAATATTGTCTTGTTAATATATAAAATATTGTGTTACTGTATTTTGCTCTTAAGCTACTTCAAATTTTAATTTACCCATCAATAAATTAATTTAAGTTTATTTCTCAAAATTCATTATTATCCCAACTATGAACGAAACATATTTTTATTGGCGTATTCTCTAATTAAATTAATTTTCGTATTCTTCAGTGTATGACTATTTTTGTACGATAGATATTGCATGCATCATATGTGCAGTTTCAATCTAATTGGTTAGCGCGAGATTTTGAGTTACACGATTATACCTATTAGCATGATGTCAGTTTAGGTATGTGGTTGTTTGAAAAAAAATTATTTTATTAAATATTAAAAAGAGTAACTTACGTAAAAAAAACTTCTGGTTCTGGTTATCCATTTGAAGTAGAAATGTTCTCTTGATACTTTTTTGTAAAATGCCTGGTATGACAACAGACTTACCAGACTTACCAGATCCAAGTCTTATAAGTCTATCAGACCTCCGGTATTTTTAAAATCCACGGGACGCACGCGTCCGCACGCTCTTATATGGGAGCGGCCTACTAAAGGAGACTTAGCAAGGTTGTAAAACATATCTTAATTTGGATTTAATTGGATCGTCTTAAACGTCTTATCTTGCTAAGATATGATTGCCCTATGTTAAATGACCTGACCTTTTTATCTGACCCTAAAATTCAACCGACTTTTACGATTAGATTTTTTTTTTCGTTGGTAAATCTAACCTCTGTACCAGGTATAATACAGAGGTTGGACTCTTGAACAAAAAAATACTTCTGACCGTAAAGGTAGGTTAAATATTACGATCAGATATAAAGGTCAGGTCATTTAGAAGAGCTTACAATATTTTGTAAGTGAATAACATTGAGGGCTTTATCTTTGTCATACGTTTATCCCAGCTATCGGTATATAATAACGGCAAGGGTATGTTCGTAACTGAAATCATAGATTTGACACTACTTCCAATGTAAACCTCGTTGAAAAATCCAACATAAAATAATACAAGTGAAATCTTTGTCAATTCCATGTATATTCCACTTGGAATCTGAATAGCACATTCACAGTGTGGATATTATGGTACCCATACATGCACTACAATATAGAAATATGTCAAATTCTATTACATGCTGCTGAAATTTATCACATACGTCCATTGAGTAAAAAAATGGCGGCGTACTGATAACCTAATTTAAATATTAGGAGTTTCCTATCCTTTTCAACGCCTTTTAGGATCCACCATTTCAAATTTATGTACACCTGACCTTGGATTCGTAGTCGGCGACCTTAAACACCAACGTATTTTGCAAACTTCTCCAGTTAAGGTATCTCTTTCTGTATAGGGCCAAAACATGCGTTTTTATCAAGTTGGACATATTTGTAAATTTTCAAAATTTTTTTTCTCGAAAACGGCGAAATTAAATAGAAATTCGCAAGAGACAATTCTTGCTAAGAATTATAATTAGTATGTAATAGTATTTTTTTTAATGAAATCCTCTAATTTTTCGGAATCAGGCCGCCATATTGGATCCACCATTTTTAATTTTTCAAAACACCAGATCAATTTCGAAAGCTTACGATAATACGAACAAATTAAGCCCAAAACAAATTTTCAAGATTGCGTTGAATTTTGGCCATTCAGGTGTCCCGTTTGACTTGGAATGCCCGATGTATATATATATACATTTGAGATGCCATGATGGCTCTTCTGCAGCAGCGCTGCTGGCGGCAGAGTTTAGGGCCAAACATTCCTTTTATTATAGGGTAGCTCGATATATAGCTATGACATCAGTTAACAAAACGCTTTTTACTTTACTTCTGATCATCATATTTGGCTTAACCAGGGCACAAAATATGGTACATTACGTTACTAGGGCACAAACATGAGCACCAGAAGCGTAAGCTTGTTGCTTGTTTTTGCCAGAGTCGCGTATATTGTTTTTCTTACCGAGGGCGCAAAGTGTAATTTTGCGCTCGTGGGTACACTTAGTGCCGAATAAATCACTTTGAGCCAGAAGGGCGCAAAAAACTGATCTAAGTGGGCCCAAAGTGATTACAAGGTCGCAAAGTATGACCCGAGGGCTCAAAGCGATAGTTACACTTTGTGCCCATAGTAAGAAATAGTGGTTTTCGTTGGATAAGTGCCATCGTCTCCTTGGCAATTTTGCGGCACGAAGGACCTGCGAAGCAGGGCCCGAGGGACGTAAGGTAGCCACGGAGCGATGGCGCTTATGTGGCGAATCCTATTTTTCCTACCGAGGGCAAACTAGCCTCTCAAAAACGCCCGAAATAGAAAATGTTAGTTTCCGTCGTATAAGTGCCATCGTCTCCAGGTAGCCCCGGATGGAAAGCACTTGTGTGCTGAACACTGTTTTTTCTACCGAGAGCACACCAAACTCTCAAAAGTGCCCGAGGTAGGAAAAGGCTTATTTTAAGCGATTCTGATTATTTTCAAAGCAAATAATTTAAATTTATTTTATTTTATTTTTATCTCATTTAGATCTTAATTAAATAACCGTCATCGAAAGAACGGTCACCTAAAAATTTCTAGTTCTTAAAAGTTTTTGACATATGCATTTAAATTAAAAAACTGTGTCATTATAAACTACAACTTGTTAATTACAAAATAAAAATTTTTTTCGAACACATGACTCGATGTGATTAGTAAGACTAAAATTTTGACATTCTTTTAATTGAAAATTAGTAGAATCGTAACATTAGCATGGAAAAATCTAATTAGTCTGTCAGATAGATAATCAAAAAATACCCGACTCATTTTTTTTTCTCATAAACAAAAAGTAAAAAGTTGAAGCACATTCAAGTTACACTTACTCATGATGTTATATTTATACTCTCATTTCTAAACTTCTATGTTATCTACCTGATATTTGTCATTTATGTATGTATATATATATAAATGTGTGTATATATATATGAAGTAATTGTTTCGAATGGTTAAACCAACAGGATTCATTAGTAGGCAATTAGTGGCAAGCGTTTTCATAAGCAATTATCATTTCTTAAGAGAGAAAAATGCAGATTTTTTTACTACTTAATTTTTATTTATAGTTATTATCCTCATCATTTTTTTTTTTTTTTAACTTTAACTGTATCTATTGAAATATTGATTTTTAAAACAGTGAAGGATTACAAAAATCGAAAAAAAATTGTATTCAGTTTTGAGCTTCTCTAACGTATTATGTTTCATAAGACCAGTTTCAAAAATTTCTATGTAGTTTCATACGGTTGACAATAATGAACTGGTATACATAGCTTACAATATTTTTTCGATACCGATAAAACGTATAACTCAAATTAGTTTTTGAACATTTAGTTCTGCTCTCCGTTTTTTAAATAATAACTTGTAAGGTCAGTGTATAAGCATACGATGAGTTGAAGCAGTCTGTAACGATCGTCATAGCTACACAAAATGAGTCTAATAAGGTTGGCATTAAGACCAACTTAAGGAGGCTTGGGCGATTTTGAATTAAATGCTGGCTAGGTCTGAAATTCAGAGATTATATAGATAAAGTTTGCTAGATTTTTTTAGGAAAACAAAATAGGTAGGTCAACACATTTATTTTCGAGAAAATCGCTTGTGAAAATTCGTCATTTTAACACGCAACCTTACGGAACCCGAAATTCAATAGACTACCTTACCGCAATAAAAAGCTGTGGGCCCACTTATTAAATTGGTACATGTACTTGAAAGTATAAAGAATCTATTATTTAAAAAAAAGAATAGGATCAACACGTTAAATTTTGAGAAAATAGCGAGGAAAACATCGAACATGAGAATTGTTTTGTTCCGGTACTATAAGTGTGCATGCGCTGTACATTCATAAACATACAAGCATGAAAATTTAAGTCAAACACAAGTATAGGTATATAATAGCAGATGAGAGCAAGAGAGTACAGTGTTGTCAGCTTTATCGTGGCAGGGCCGTCATTTTTACACAAGGTACCTCGGGAAAACTAATAAATTTTTTAATATCGATTTTCCCAATGACTTTTCCGCGTATTATTGCTATTTTATTCACACATGTGTATAATCAAAATGATTATAAAAAAAATATTACAAAGAATCATTTGTATGACAAGTACCCCACAGGGGCCTCTCAATAGATACGACACCAAACGTCCAAGCCTCCTTAACGTTCCTTAAAATAACATAAGACATTTTGCAATTTTTATTGGCGCTTTTTCATTAGCTCTCAACTGTCGTGTGCTCATGCATTGACTTTCCAAGTTTAACTGTATTAATATTTAAGGACTAATTTCGGATATTAAAATTAAACGCTTAATTGTTTACCTTACAACTATATTCATTCAGACTATATAAGACTTAATCTGACACTTTTATAACAACATTTAGGCATTTAGTATTGTAACAGGCTAGGAGCCTTAAGGGCATTTTTATTAAATAAAACAAGTAGCTAAAATGCAAAAATGCAGTGTTTGCATATAAGGCACGCCTTTTTTTTCTAAAACGGGAAACCTTGCTTATTTCAAAACAACACTTGAGACATAAAAGACGAAAATCTCTCAGTCTAATCCGACTAAAACTATATGAGTCAGTCAAAAAACTTGATTACGCCTTTCGTATATACAAAAATACCTAAATACATACATACATACATACATACATACATACATACATACATGCATAAATACATGCATACATAAATACATACATACATCCCTGACGCTGAGGTCCGCAATCGCAATTTTTTTACGAAAATTTTTTAACACAAAAACAATAAGTATCGGAGGTTATAACACTTTTTGCTGTGGCAAAATTATAAAGCACTCTTGAGTATTAGTCGTGGATAAAAAACGCTCAAGTGCATTGATATAAAACATATTTGAAATGAAACATCTAGCATTTTGTTACAGTGAACGATTTTTGAGTACATTATAACATGCAAATAGCCAAGTTCAGTTTTAAATACAAAGATTTGCAGTAAATAAGTAATGAATTACATAGTATATTTTATACGTACTGCTGCAATATTTTTTACGAAATGTGATATTCAGTTTAACGAATAGACTCATTCAAAAATGATTACTCACCATCTCTTTCAAATGTTTAAAATCGATGACTGCGATCATGACTAAGTACAATAAGCTGTCATATGCGCAAGTGTTTCTCAATACTACATCTTTATGATTCACTCTTATTAGAGCTAGAGATTGATCGTTTCCATTTTTGATAACTGGAAAACATTAATTTTTTTCCCATCCTAGTGAATCTTTGATATCCGCTTTTCGTTCTCCTAAGTATTTAGATTCTAGTCGGTACCTTTTTTTCTTGTTACTCTTTTTTGATAATTTCGTTAGAACAGCTGCGCATGAAAAGCATATTCTTTCTTTTGCTTTGTCTCCACCTTTTGTAAGAGATAAGCAATTTTGAAAATACTGCATCGATTTTTCACATTTTTGACAACGATATTCATTATTCAATCTTTCTTCAACACGATCACGGTCTATACTATCGCTTACCAAATCTTGATTAAGATCTTAATTACCGTTAATTTCGGATACTTTTGTTTTTTTTTGCGAGACTGTTGGGTACAGTTAGATCCAGTTTGTTATTATAGCACCCAATGCATATTATTTTTTCTGAATTTTCTTCTTCTTCACCATCAAGAGCAACAGAACAACCATCCAAATGGTGAATAGCTTTGGCAAAAGTGGCACATTTTCTGTCTTCAGTTGGAAAATTTTATATTGAGCAAGCTACACATGAGCTGACGTTTAGATTGTAGGGTTCATTCTCGATATCACTATCAATTTTCCTTTTCATTGGTTTTCCTTTCCCTCTTCAATTTTCAATATCACTTAAGGCAATCAATTTTTTCACGTTATCTTTTTGTAAACATGCCAGGCAAATAATGTCATCGTTAATTTTTTAAAAATATTTATAGAAACTGTGAGCTTTGTTTGAGCATATTGAACAAACGAAGTATTTTGTAAGGGGTAACTGTTTACAGCAGGCACTGCAAAGTGAGGACTCGTTCAGTGGATCAAGAGCTTTTTGCACGTTATCATTGTCAATTAATCGATAGCGTCAATCGTAAATTCGTCAACGCGAGCTACATGCCCGAAGGATTTTTCAAATTTGAGTTTGAATTTATTAATTTCACCCTCAACAAGAGCGCTCGTTGCTGGGATTCGTCCAAACTCAAATTGATCACTGCTAATATTTCCCCATATAGTTATTAGGTTTAGATCTTCTAATAATTTTTTTGATATTTCAATATTAGGCAAATAGTACGCGTTGATATCTAATCCTTGTTGATTAAAAAATGAAGAAATGGAATCATAAATTTTTTGGCCCCACCGACCCCATCGATTCAATCCACCTACACACTTACTTTTGCTATCCTCTTCAATCTCTGTTTTTTCCTCAATACATCTTTCATCTTCTTCATTAAGTGTTCCTGCGACTAATAATCGAGTAGACTTGTGAAAAAAAAAAAAAATATAAAATAAATGAGAAGACATCTAATGTGAAGAAAGTTAATTAGTAGTAAAAAATTATTTGATTTGAAGAAAAAAGGAGCAAACGATGTGTGCCCTTAAAACATGAATACATTTAGTAAAGGCTAATGGTAAAATTTTTGTGTTCTATGCTTAAGAGATTTTTTAAATTAATTTTTTATAAAATATCTGTAACGTGAAATATAATCCATTTTTTCGCCTCGTAACATTCTGTGTATTGGCCATCATCCATTGCTCCCTCTGTTTCACATTCCGACAATAAAAAGATGGATTTAATAATGTTTTCAGCGACTACCATATCAGTGCATATTATAAGTTATCCTATGGCGGCCATGTATTGAGTTCGGATTCTTCTTGGAACATTTTTTAATAACTTACTATAAGTATTAATCCTGTGAGCCACATCTTGACGAATTCTAGTTTGTACTGTTTCATCTAAGTCTCCTGCATACTCATCAATATTTGTATATTTTGGAGCATACATTGCCACTGCTGCATTTAATAATGCTCGAGATCCATCAAACACGAATTCAAGTGACCATGAAACTTTAGATTCATGATGAAATCTCATAAGAAACATTAGGATATCTAGTGCAAAGTGTCTTTCCGATAATTGAAACGCCACTGTAAATTGACAAGCTTGACAATTCACGCTAAAAAAGTAAAAGAAAAATTTTCATATCGTATATAAATGAGAATTTTTATAGCGTGTATATATATAACAGTTTGCAAAGCAAAATTTACTCAGTTCTCACCCCACGCCCCTTGCACTTTCTCAAAATTTCTAAAAATAACCCACCTTCACACCCTCCCTAAATAAACAGTAAAAAAGTAACAATATGGAAGCCGAGAGACGGCATATATACAATCAGAAATATACTTTTTGTTAGAAAGGAAGCACAAAAACACAGGTACCGAGATAAATATAGGAATATGAGTATTGGAACGCATAAACAAGGTTATAGAAAATGTAAGACAAGAACAAAACCAATTTTTGCAGAATATCTGATGTATATGAGGATTAAAGAAAAATAACTCAATGTAAAAGGACACAGACGCTTAGAAGCATGTATGGAAGTATGAGTATTTTGTAAAAAAACATTAAAAAAAGGCAGAAAAAAAGATGCAGTTACATATAAATATACAAGCATGGACTTGGAATTTTACAGAGACAAATACCAAGACATTGAGATTCATCAACAGAAGCAGGGATAAAGAGGTAGGTAACTGTCGTAGTTGAAGATGTGAAAACGTAGACTTAAGTTTATAAAGAAAAATATTTTCACTCTCAATTAGATGTATAAGAACATAGTTATAAATATAGAGCATTTCATGTGAAATGAGATAAAAAAAATTTTTTTTTTCTTTTAACTTTGGGAATTAATTAAACTTTATGAGATAACATTAGCGTTATTTTTTTACATTTTTTTACCAATATTATCGCAGTCAGTGACAGTCACAAACTTCACATTTGTTTTTAGACTGCAAACTTCTGGAATTTGTAGGAAAAAAATTAAAAACGATTAACGTTAGCACTTTTACCGTATAACACGATACAAATATTTTGAAAAATTTTTAATTTGGGTTAAGTGGTGTTTTTCAGAATTTAAAGTTAAAAATTGATTTCTTTAACAATATATTACTTTTATTTTTCAAAAAAAAATTTGTTTAAATCTTTTAGTAAAAATACTTACTTTAAAAATATGTATGTGTATAAGAAACAAAAAAATGGAGACAAAGATAAAGGTTTTTACATGTAAATAAAAAAAATTTTCATTACAAAAAAATTCTTTAAACCAGTGTTTAAACCAGAATAAAACTAATTCAAAAAAATCTAAAAAAGGTATTGTAAAGAAAAGAAATTAAGGAGGAACATAGAATAAAAATAGAATAAGATATCAAGATGGTTACGATGAGAATAAATAATAATGGTCTACAGAGTTACACATACGGAGAAAAAGATAAAATATTAATAAACTTGGAGACGCAACATCATACACTGAGGAAAATATGGCACTAATCTATAGGTATAGTGACTAAAATAAAGATCTAGAAGCTTAAAAATGGGAGCAGAAAGGAGCTCAAGTTGTTTCAAAGGTTGGAAAGCAGGAACTGACACCTACGTCGCTTGGACGGTCACAATCTGTTAGCTACACTTCAATAGTTTGATCACGTAAAAAATAATTCAAATTTAACAATTATGCAACAAAATCATAAATAATAATTAAAGTTCTCAATATATACGAATACGTCACAATGTATATGTACTTAAGGCTTTATTTCTTGAGAAAGTATGCAAGATAAAAGCCGTAAGTGCTGCTTTTACATTTATCGTCAGAAAATTAGACTTTTTTTAAAATTAACCATGCTTTGTTAACCCAAAAAAATTCTCTTTTTATGTGAGAGTAAGATAATTTTATTATTTTTTAACACAAGTGAATTTTGTGCGATTATCTCAGTTCAACACTGACTGCATTTAACTATTGTTTCCGTTGAACTGCAGTATAAAACCTTGACATTTCATTCATTATTATGTTAAGCATAACATAAAATGTGTTTGTATTGCATACACAACTTCACTAATTTATGGTATATTTTTATGAAGAAATTCTAATAAAGTTGTTACATACGCCATTACATACAAAAACAACGATCTTTCTTTTCCTCCATCTTTTTTAATTTTATGTAGCTTTAATCCAGTAAAGTCTACACACAAGCTAATCCCAAAACCTTTTTGTATTTGTTTATAGCAATTCACCTGTTCATTAGTTCACACGTGAACAAAAAAAGGATTCATTCCAAAACTGTGGATGGAATTACAATATTTTTTACATTTAAGTTTATCTAATGCTGTGATTGGATCGGAATCAACAAATTTAGACTTTCTTTTCGAGGACATCGCAACATGTAGTGTGTGGCTCTCAAACAATATCGGTGGTTATTTGTCACCGCTTTGCATCAATTTATTTGCAACCATTGCTCTGTACTGGTCTACTGAACCACACTTCTCTATTTCTTCACAAACGTTTTTTTGAGCTTCGCCGCGTAAAAATCTTTTTCCACAGCCTTTTCCTAAACCAGGCTGTATTTCAAAGGTGGCCAGCATCGAATCTTTTTCCTCTAATAATTGACACTGTATTTTAGATCCACACAAACATTCTCCTACGTAGCATGTTAAATAAAAAGTTAAGAGTTGTGTACCTCAACATTAATTTAAAATTTATCTTGCATTTAGTATGATATCGACCGTAGATCAGTTATTTAATTCTTGATATATTCATGATCAAAATAAAAATTTTATATTGATACATAACAAAATATTGAAACAGTATCCCTTGGGTGCACATCATTGTGGTTAGATATTATTTAAAGGTATTAAGTGGTTGGAGAAAATAGCTATAGTACTTAGAAAGAATCAGTTTTTTGTAATTTAAATGATCTACAAGTGTTAAATGTTAAAAATATTCGATAAAAGTAAGTTGTTTTACAAATGCATGCAAATTAAGTCATATGCACGGAGACGAAGGAAAAACATGGTTCGGCCTACGCTGATAAAGTTTTCGTAGTTTTACTACGTATATAGATAGAACGAAATTAGCAATCGACCGGGAAAATTAATTCACTTGCGATTATTAAAGGTTAATAGTAAATGTTCGTGTGTTATAACATATGAAAATGTGTTTATTTAGTAGTTTCGTAGAGCCCTGAAAATTGTAAAAAAATGCAATTTTCGTAACTTTGGGAATTTTTTACTCGAAAACTGTGGGGTTTAGGTATATACATCCCCATTGATTATTTGTTCGAAATAGGCCAAAGAATAAGGAGCAATTTTTTTCTCGAAAAGATTAATTTTTCTAATTTGTTAAGAAAAAAATTGTTTGAACAATTTCTGACCACATTTCCGCCTGGCAAGTTGTACTTCCCCATACAGTAACGTATGTTAAACAAGATGGTGCAAAAAAATTGTGGACAAATTAATTTTCCTGGTCAATTGCTGATTCCACCCTGTCTAATAAATGATGAATTGCTATATTAACCTAGAAAAGCACACAAAGCGCACTTTGATAACGATATGTACTTTAATACATATAAATTTTTTAACAGTAACTCTACTTTAAATTTATTTACCATCAAAATATTAGACAATGAAGATGCTTTTTTTTCTGTTAATATTACTTTTTGAGTCCTGATATCTAGTAGCACAGGAGCGCTACGAGATCAGTTAATATTACTTCAAATCCTGAGTATAATCTTCGTAAGCAGTGTTGCATGTCGTGCAAATAACAAATAAGTGATTATTTTAACAGTCTAATTGGTATCTTCTATGAAAAATTCTATTTGGTCCGTGTTGTAGATTGTAAAAAAATGTTAGACGCGTTTTTTTTTTTTTTTTTCATGTAAACATAAATTGACAGAGATAGAGCATATCAACGTTCAAGAGTGGGGGTAAAATACGTCATAGGGACACATAATTGTGTGTTCGTATGACATTATAAGCTTCTACCTCGGCTCCCACTCGTAAACTTCGACTTGCTCTATCTCTGTCATTTTTTTTTTTTTTTTTTATATGAAAAAAAAAAAAAATACGTGTCCAAAATCAAAAAACAATCTACAAGACGGACCAAATATAATTTTTCATGCAAGATCCCAATTCCTACTATTATATAAAAGATGAAAAAATACGTAAGCAAGAGGTAATGTTATATTTCTAATAAGTGGAAATTTTTATTGTGTTTTAATTGATAAAAAATATAACGTTATGAAATTTTATAAAAAAATTTTATTTAAAAACTAAAAACATCATGTTTTTTTAAAATATATTGTTATAATCCAAAGAAAACATAGGATTTTAATTTCTTTGGTGAAAAGTATCACATTTTTATTTAAATATTAAAAGACACGATCTTTTTCTACTGACATCTAACGCAAAACAAAAATTTTTACGGGGGCGACAAAAATAAAAAAATTTTATGTGAGTTTTCGCTCATTTTTATGTAAATATTTATTTTAAACGAAAATTGAGTGTCAAACAAACTAATTCCACGATAAAATTATAGAGATTTCTAAACAATCGTAATTTTCTTCCGTTATTGCTAAATTTTAGCAAAAAAACGAGATTAATTTTTTTTCTCGTTTTATATAAGACTTCGATCAGTTTTTTGACTTATATTGAAAAAAAATCTGGAGTCTTGTTTTTTAAAACTTTATAGATTATGAATAACTAACTAGCACATTTTGAGTAAATGTAATTTCTACTATTTTTCTCTGTGTAAGTGTCAATCTTAGACTATTACAGCAATTTAATTTTCTAATTGCGAATTTGAAACTGTAAGTTGTTACGATGCATACGTCGGAGCATGATATTTACTCTTTAAATTTTTGTGAGTGACTTTGTAACGGTGGTTGTAAGTTAAAGGATTTCGCGCCTATCTTCGAGGGGGGAGGCAGAGAGAAGGGAGAGGGCCGCCGCGATGAGCCGCCGAAAGTTGGGTAGCTGGTTGCTTGCGCTCCGATTTTAAGAGAGAAATTAATTGAGCCTGGGAGAGCCCTACGCCCGCACCAACCGCAGAGAGGCACGACGTCAGAGACCCCAGCCACAGATCCGAAGAAAATACGTGATCTGGTTGATCTCCTAGAGGACCAGGAAAAGCAGCTTGAGGCCCAACTAGCGTAACAACCACAAGGAAAGGACCTCTTCCCTGCATGGTCAAGGAGATCCCTGGCAGAGTCCTACACCCAAGACGTCAACTAAGGCCAGCCTGCTCGGGCTGTGCAAAAGGTACCGTTTCCTCTGTCTCTCTGCGCTGGCGCCCCCCAAAAAGAAAAACAAAATACGTTAACGCCCCGACTAAGAAACATAAGAAACCGCGCTGCTAGATTATGCGATATTCCGGTTTCCTTTGTATTCAGTAGAATTTTGCGATTTATATTTAATGTGACGCGTCGAAATAATTGACTAACGACGAATGCTGTAAGCCGTATTGTAGATATAATTAAGAGATTTATTTATGAATAAACGAAGAAAGTGTAATATAATCTAATATAATCTGTTCACGGTTATTTTCCATACGTTGTCACCAAAATCCCTGTGTCAAGAGTCTCTTAAATTTCTTCATATCCAATAAAACATCTTTACTATACCATACTTAATATATATTGTGTTGTCACATCAATTAGTATCTACAACTGGCGCCCGACAAAGTGGTATTATAGTTGAACTCTTAAGTTTTGGTGAGATGTATGGGGGATAACATTGTGAAAACGCGATCAGGTAGAATTGTAAGAAAAAGGACTATAGAACAAACCAAAACAAAGCCTGTTATACCGAATAAAATAAAGAAAACAAATACTCCACACAAAGTAAACTCAATTGTACAAAAGGCTAAAATTACGAAAGAATTGAATAAAGCAAAAATGAAAGAAGCTAATAATGTTATAAGACAACAGGAGGAGGTAATGCGTCGCCAGACGGCCGAGTTAGAGCAGTTACGGGGAGATATAAATCGGCAACAAAATGAAATTCAGCGAGCACGCGAAATAATGGAAGCTCGAAATGTGGCCGAGGAACAGATTCGGACGATGCGCGCACAAATGATCGCGATGCGGGAGGAATTAGAAAGAATAAGAAATGGCCCCCAACCGCCCGCGCCGCGTGATTTTGCAGCAGAACTTTGTACCGCGATGGGAAACATGCAAGCTAGCAACTTTCAAATGAAAGTCCCCGAGTTCAAGGATGAGAATGACACGAACCCATTGGAGTTCTTAGACGAGATCGGCAGGTACTGCAGAACAAAAAATATTAATAACGAACGGAAACTCAGTATGTTGAATTTATTTCTATTGGGAAAAGCCCGTGTCTGGCTCGAGCTCCGGGACGCATTTCAGGATTATGATCAGTTTCGTGAAGCATTTTTAAAGGAATTTTATTCGATCCCCGTTCAAGTAAAAATAAAAAACAAATGGAGTACGCGTAAATTTTTAGATCAAAACTGCACGTTGCAAGAATATTATTATAAACAATTAAAACAAGCCTCATATTTACTCCCTATCATGTCAAATTTTGAGAAAAACTACATTATCACACAGCAATCACCTCAAGAAGCTAGAAAAGCTTTGGCCACAATAAATTTTGAAAGTAATGACACGATCGTTTTAACACTTGCAAATCTAGATGCAATATATAGTGAGAGAAAGAAATTTCTGGAAAGTAAACAAAATAATTTTGAAAACTATGACCAGCAGCAGCAGCAGCGGGCACGGGTAAATCGCTTGAATGTATATAATAGCAACGGTCGTGGTTCTTACAGAGGTAATATGTATCATCAAAACAATAGAGATTACACACACCCACATAATAACACTCACTACAGCTATATACAACAACACCAACATGGCCAGCCTCAGAGCAATAACAGTGCGCCGCTCGTTCCCGATTTCCGAGTGCCCCCACCGAACTATCCAATAATAAATACAGTCAGTACCGCGCAAAATATACACAGCAATTTAAACGGGCAATAGACACACCGAACCATGGTCCGTCGATGTGTCTAGATAATACCGAGTTAATTAAAGTACTAAACGAGGGGATTTTGAATAAAAATAAGGACCACGATAAAAATAATGAAAATAAAATACCGCGTTCCCCACATGTTTTATGTCGATTATTTAAATACGAGAATTGGTCATTATTGGATAGTGGAAGCCAAATCACAGCCATATCAGAAAATTTCTATTTAAAAATAAGAGAACATTGGAAAGTGTGTGAACTTCCAGTGTCCAATATAATGGTAACCGTCGCCATAGGAAAGAAAACAACGTGCATAAAGAAACAAGTATCGATCGAAATTAGTATTGGTGACCATTTCTTGCGCTGTACCTTTTTGGTTGTCCCATTCTTGACAAGTAACATAATCTTAGGGAATGATTTTTTATTGAAGCACGGATTTATTATCGACTATTGGCGCGCGGAAGTACGAATTAAACATAAGGCGATTTCTGATGACTCGGTGTCTTTCGAACGTGATCGCGCGGAAAAACTTGTATCGGAGAGAACTGGAGAGAGTATTCATATATATATAATTAAAATAAATGATAAAACAAACGAAAAGGAAAGTATACAATGGATAAACGCAGATGATAGTAAAATAAATATTGATAATGATAAAATAAATATAAGTATAAATAAAGTAAACAGTACGGAAAGTACAAGCATTAAAAGTTATCAAAATGATAACACTGTTGAAAATAAATATGAAAATTTCAAAAATAAATATATTGCAGACATGTATAGTGAAAAACTAGAATCACAGATTAAAAGTGGCGATAATTACCGAGTGTGTGAGGTAAGCGAAATTAATCGCGATATCACAGATAGTGGAACACAAATAAATACTGACGGCTATGAGGACGAGCTCACTGCACAGCTTCATGATATCACGAATAGCTTAACAGCGCTAAGTGATTCAAGAAAACAAATAGTTTTAAAACTGTTACAACAATTTAGACCTTTATTCTCAAACAAGCCGGGTTGTGCGCGGGGCTATGTGCATAAAATTCGCCTAACAAAAGAAAATCCGAAAATTAATGTAACGTATTCGGTTCCATTGGCCTTAAGAGAATCAGTAAGGAGTGAAATTAACGAGATGTTAAAATCAGGTATCATTAAAAGAGCGACGAGCCCGTTTTGCAACCCATTGCGAATCGTACGAAAGGAAAACGGGAAAATTAGAGTATGCTTGGACGCGAGACACCTTAATAAATTTGTCGAAAGTGATCATGAAGCCGTGCCGCTCATTCCAGATGTTACGCAAAAGTTTTATAATTGTAAATACTTTTTAAAAATTGATTTGACATCCGGATACTGGCAGATACCCCTAGCGGAGGAATCGAAACCTTTAACTGCTTTTCTCTTTGATTCAAAAATGTTCCAATTTACACGCATTCCATTTGGGTTGAAAACAGCAGGCAGTGCGTTTATCCGTGCGTTGAACATTGCGCTAGAAAGTAAGGTAAACACCAAAAAGGGGGATTTCATAGATTATGAAAGTGACAACCCGGACGACGAATCTTTATCGAACGATGAAAACGAAATTAGAAGACACAGCTCGACATACATTGACGACACGGCAATTGGAACAGAAAATTTCAAGTCTCACGTAAAACTACTTTTAAAAATATTTTCTAAACTACAACAGAATAATTTTACAATTAAGTTAGAAAAATGCGTGTTTTTCCAAGTATCAATTTTATTTCTCGGATTTGAACTTTCGTTTCGGGGAATCAGACCAGATCCACGTAGAATACAGCTCATATTAACCCTTGAGGAACCCAAAAACCAAAAAAGTTTGCAAAGCATATTGGGCTTTTGTAACTATTATCGACGATTTATCATACAACATAATAACTATATTACACCCTTTCGCGATTTGTTACGAAAAAATGCAGAATGGAACTGGACAGCCGAACATTCAAAGGCCTATGAAGCATTAAAAAATAATTTTGTGAATTCTGTATGTTTAAGCCATATCTTACCCGACGTACCATTTAAGGTTCAGACAGACGCAAGCATACAAGGGATAGGGGGAGTATTATACCAGGTGGACAGCGCTGGAGATCACCGTATTATTTCAGTCGCGAGCCGCTGCCTCACTAGTGCAGAATCACAATACATGACTACGGAAATTGAACTACTTGCCGTTATATATTGTGTAACTAAATTTCGATATTACTTGATCGGCACCACATTCGAAATCATAACAGATCACAAAGGTTTATTGTTTTTAAATTCCACTAATTTTCATAATTCACGACTGATTCGATGGGGTTTGCTCTTGCAACAGTATTCTTACACCGTATCGTACTGCAAGGGAGTGGAAAACATAGCAGCGGACTTCTTAAGTAGACACCCAGCAGGGAAATTTAGAGATGTTAGGGAGGAAAAATTAATAGTTCCTACATTAAATAAATACCTGCCGATCGAATCAAAGAATATTGGTGAAATGTCATCATTGGTCGTCATGGCGATACATAATGATGGGGTTTCACTAAAAAATATCATTAGAAATCTGGGGAAAAAACAAAGACAGGATGACTATTGTAAGCATATTATCGAAAGCATACAACAAAATAAAAATACTAATAATGACTTCCAAATATTTGATAACATTCTTTTTCATAGTGGGAAAAATAATCAAAATTGGCGCATAGTCGTTCCGAAGGAAATCAAAACAGATTTAATTAAACACACCCACGTAAAACTCGGTCACCCAGGAACTTTCAAAACTCATGCATACATGAACAAGTTTTTTTATTGGAGGGGGATGCAAAAAAATGTAAAACATCACATTAAATGTTGCGATGCATGCCAGCGCGCCAAGCACCTCACGATAGCGATGGAGGGACCTTATCAATTGGTCAACACGGAAGGACCTAGGGATTTGGTCACTGTGGACTTTTACGGTCCCCTACCTCGCTCTCGGGGGGGAGTGGAGTACATACTCGTAGTGCTGGATGCATTTTCTAAGTTGGTCCGTCTCTACCCTATGAAGAGAGCCACTACAATCATGTCGCTAAAAAAAATAATAGAAGAATACATTCCCGAATGCGGTAAACCTCGACGTATTCTTAGTGATAACGGATCTCAATTTAATACCCCCAAATGGAGGAATCGGTTAGAGCAGGAGGGAATTAGGGTCGTCTATAGCTCTGTCCGTCACCCACAGTCGAATCCAACAGAAAGGGTCATGCGGGAGATTGGGAGGTACCTGCGCACGTATTGCTCTGACAAACACACGGCATGGGCCAATCATATTAAAAATATTGAACACCTATTAAACATCAGTACACATTATAGCACTGAGTGCATTCCGAATGAGTTGCATTTCGGGAAACCGATTGAAGACGAAATCATACGTTTGATAAAATATCCGTCCAAATACGAGATTGATCATAGGTATATGCTGGTATTTGCCAAGAAAAAGATGGAGAAGCGTTTTGGGGATCGAGCCGGACAGCAAAAGGTGTCCAAGATTTTGTTGGATGTAGGAGATAAAGTTCTGTTAAGGGTACGACACTTGTCGAATGCCATTGATAAAGTCAGCAAAAAATTCTTTATGCTATTTGAGGGTCCATATATAATAAAAAAAAAAATAGGTGCAAATGCATTCTTACTTGTCGATTCCGTGAATTCCAATGAGGAAAAGGGCATATATAATAGAGCAAATTTGAGGAAATATTACGCGAATTAGTAATAATGCATATGACTTGGTGAACTGGCCGATTGATTCCGATTCCTGTTGTAATATAATTGAAAAAAAAAAAAAAAAAAAAAAAAAAAAAAAAAAAAAAAAAAAAAAAAACTTTGTTGCGCTAACATATAGGTAGATTGTATGAATATAAAATTATTGTTGATAGATCAAAATAATGATGTATACTCACGTACATAGTTTAATTAGGTACTGTATTAAGCGAACTGTCTGATTTATGTAATAGTCTCAGCGGAAAAAATTATGTATCGAATAAAAGGCACAGTATGCATCACGAGTTTGCTTTCAAACCATGGTTTGTTTGTTGTGACGACAAGTAATTTAACTCGAGTTCTACTTAGTTCATAACGTCGGTCCACAAAACATTTAGTGCTGAGTGGTATATGTTGACAGCGGAAACGAATGATTTGGTATGCATGGTGATAACGTAAACTTCACGCATAAATTTGCACAATGAGTTAGCCTTTAAATCGGCAGTTTATTTTTACCTTTGTGCACCGAATGGTAAAAACGGGGGGAGTTGTAACGGTGGTTGTAAGTTAAAGGATTTCGCGCCTATCTTCGAGGGGGGAGGCAGAGAGAAGGGAGAGGGGCGCCGCGATGAGCCGCCGAAAGTTGGGTAGCTGGTTGCTTGCGCTCCGATTTTAAGAGAGAAATTAATTGAGCCTGGGAGAGCCCTACGCCCGCACCAACCGCAGAGAGGCACGACGTCAGAGACCCCAGCCACAGATCCGAAGAAAAACCGTGTTCTGGTTGATCTTCTAGAGGACCAGGAAAAGCAGCTTGAGGCCCAACTAGCGTAACAACCACAAGGGAAGGACCACTTCCCTGCATGGTCAAGGAGATCCCTGGCAGAGTCCTACACCCAAGACGTCAACTAAGGCCAGCCTGCTCGGGCTGTGCAAAAGGTACCGTTTCCTCTGTCTCTCTGCGCTGGCTCCCCCCAAAAAGAAAAACAAAATACGTTAACGCCCCGACCAAGAAACATAAGAAACCGCGCTGCTAGATTATGCGATATTCCGGTTTCCTTTGTATTCAGTAGAATTTTGCGATTTATATTTAATGTGACGCGTCGAAATAATTGACTAACGACGAATGCTGTAAGCCGTATTGTAGATATAATTAAGAGATTTATTTAGGAATAAACGAAGAAAGTGTAATATAATCTAATATAATCTGTTCACGGTTATTTTCCATACGTTGTCACCAAAATCCCTGTGTCAAGAGTCTCTTAAATTTCTTCATATCCAATAAAACATCTTTACTATACCATACTTAATATATATTGTGTTGTCACATCAATTAGTATTTACAACTTTTCACTTGCGAAAAGTAAATGAGTTAATCTCTGATGACTGGCATGCGAGTGAAACTTCATATTATAATTGAAAAGTACCAAACAAAGCCCCTGGTCGATACAGATCTGAGCGCAAGATTTATTCTAATTAAAAGGTCAATAAGCATCATGAACTTTACTTCGTGACTTGATAGTAAAGCACTATTTTTAAACAAGAAATCACTTTTTTGCGCGCGTTTAAAGTGTCTATTTTACTATATATACATACAGTTGTAATAAAAAATACTAAATAAAAATAAAATAGATGTTAGTTATAAAGGATTTGTCTCGAAATTATTTAATTTTCATATATAATAAAAAAAAGTTATAAATAGTTTTTTGTAAAAGTATAAAAACTTACGACAGTTATTTCTGTTTATTTATATGATACATGCATTGTTTTAGAATTTCAAAACGTCACGTGACCTCTCTGTAAAAACTATGGCAAAGGTCTGAACTTTTTCCACATACACTACAATAGCATTTTAAAAGAAGAAAAATGGCTACTGGGTCTTTTTATCGATTGGATATATGTATTTAAGTTTACTTAATTTTCTACACACGTGTTGTATCAATTTAAAATAACAAAATTGCTTGCAAACATTGAATTCTTTCTAGAGTTTCATTATTTTTTTACATTCATCTTATTTTTGTTAAAAAAGTTGTAAGTGGGTTTTTGTCGAAATTCGGAATTTTACGGCAATTATTTCTATTTATATATATGAATATATAATATTTTATAGAACTCGAAACTGTACAGATATATTTTATAGAACTTAAAAATAAGGAAAAATGCTCAGAAAAATGGCTATTAAGCCTTTTTTTATCGATTAACAAGTTTCTCGACTTTGCAAAGCGCTTCATGTAGTACATTGGCTAGCTTCATCTTTATTTTTAAATTCTCCTCTATTCACCCTAAATAGGTTCTCTTCTGATTTGATCGTGAGTCGTCAGAGTAGGTAACTTGAATAGTTAAATTTTTGAACTCGTGTTTTGGAATTTAAAAATTAGAAGATATAGATTTTTTTATCAAATAAAGATTCGTCAAATGATGTTAATGAGTCCTCCGATTCAACAATACTTTCTGACAACTGCGAATTTTCCAAAGACTTATTTTCGTTGTTACGTAGACCTACTTCCTGAAGACGCATTTTCTTCAACAAATCATTCCTATTACTTGTCACCATGATGTGTAAGGATTTACTTTTAAATTTTTCATCAAAATCATTTTTGTTAATTTCGTCCCATATTGGATCGCTTTCGAGCGTCACTTTAAAATCATTATCGTTGTTTTTGATGAAATTCTTGTCACTATATTTTAATAAAACGTTTTCAACTGTTTCTTGAGAAAACAACGGTGGTCGTCCACCACGTGACATTGCGTGAAAGTTAAATTTTCTAACATACACAAAACAATAAATCTGAAAAATTTAAATAGAGACAATTAAATTTTTCTAGGTTTTGTAGGTAAATACAGAATTTTTTGTTTCATTTCACCTAACATGGATGTGTTTTTTTTTAATAGTGAAAATTATTTAAACTACTGGAGAAATAGCTTTTAGCATATCCTCCTACCTTGAGTTTTGATACAAAAATGTTATATTTAAAAAAGAAATTCTCTGTGATAGGTGGAACAAAACTTTTATTAATTAAAATTTTTTGAATGCTGTTCGGTCAAATCAATCAAAAAATTATAAAGTTTTAAAATATATTCCTAGTCACATAAACAAACAGCTTTAATTGATTAGTTCGACAAAATGACTATAGAAAAATATAAGACACGTTTTGTTTTCCTTATCATGTGTCACGTACGATATGCTTGATGAATTTATCGTAGATATCAAACCACCAAAACTGCATAGCAACACCACGAAACATACGAGAAATCCACGAAACATCATGTATACAAAAATTTATAACGATACAGTTGGTAAAAAATTTTGAATTATCATACAGGTATTGAAGTAGATTAATATAAAACTTAATATAAACCGCTTGGCAAACTTTTTTTTCAATTCAAGAAAAATCAAATGCGATAAATTCGTGATAAAACGGTCCTTAATTCAGGTATTTTGTTAAATATCTATTTTTAATTCAGCTAATCAAAAACTCCTGTTACTCTCAGTCGTGCATTTATTCCATTAAGAATTTAAAACACCTTACAATCACTTTTTGATTATCATACATATTTTTTTATTACATCATGTGTGTGTGTGTGTGTTATTTAAAATAACTTTTACTTCATAAAAAGCAAGTTCAATTTTGTTGAAATTGAAAGAACACTTACTTGCTTACTTACTTGTTTGCTTATTTATTTACTTACTTGCTGAAGAATGCCAAATAAAAAAGGAAAACTCAGAAATAGTAGGTGTGGGATCAATAAATATTTTAATATTCAATACATGACAATTACAAACAATATATTAAGTAGATAAAAAAGGTTAAAATTAAAGCCGTGGCACGACATGCTGCTAAGCTGGCCAGTACAAGATTGTGCGTTTTCATTGAATCTTCCAATTATTTCAAAACAACTTCCTACTGCCTACGCTGATTACATCTCTATCATCACGCTCGCATATTAGGTCACATACGCTTACACACGTATTCCTAGTCGCTTATTTAATACCCACAATATATGTATATCTAAAAGATAAATAAAAAATATCCTCTAGTACCGCTTTATCTTTAATAGGGTAGTATTACAGTGAATTTCGCTACAGGACGTTCATCATACATAGGTTTTTTGATAGATATTATTGAAACATCGAACGTACATTTGTTATAGTATAAAAAATACTCTCAAAAAATTGCAGATCGCTTAACTGTACCATTTTTATATTTTTAATTAAAAAAAACTCAATGTAACATGTAAACTTATGGAAGAATCGCATGAAGTGTATTTAGAAGGAAATGATCTGTAGGAATCTCCTAATTTTTTGTGTATAATAGATTATTATTAGATAAACCTATTAAATTTTCAAATGGGTCAACACGTGGGTTATTTAAGTAAAATATAAAAGAAGGGATCTGTCTAGTCTTTCCTCCCGCTAACTGTGATCAACATCTTTATTTATCTTAAAAAATCACTTAAGTTACGGATGAAAAAAATGGGGACGAATAAAACGCAATGAAAATCAAACAATGTATTCACGAAATCTCGTATGAATAAACCATTAATGGAAAAAATATTTAAAAAATGTAAAACTGTTTTAAAAATTTTTGAAAATAATGAAAAAAATGAGAAAATTGAACAAAACATTTAGGTTGCCTGTACATGGAAGACTTGCACTTGCAGGTTCAAGTCAGATCGCCATAAGCCCGTGCGAGTGCGAGAGAGAGAACATATATATATATTTTTGCATCGATCTGACTTGAACCTGCAAGTGCAAGTCTCCCATGTACAGGCATCCTCATCATTTATTGATTTAAAAATGAAAAAATTAATGAAAATTAAATAAATATTTATCAACATTGACTTAAAAAAGTTCTACTAACCGGACCGGCTACCTTCTGCACACCAGACGGTCCAAAGTTTGAGAAAAAAATTATTTTTTCTTTGTACTAGTTAAAGATGCTGGGATGCTGTGGTTATGGCTAGCGGCGAGGGGGGGGGATGGAACGAAAAATTTACTTCCGTTACACATTTTCTTCAGGTCACAATCTGAAATCGTTGATTTACTCCGTAGCACAGAACGTGCCTATATAAGTATAACTTCAAAAATAAGTACGATAATCCATGACTAATTGTAACGTGATTTAAGTTCTTAATTTTTGATCAATCAAATAGATTGTTGGCAACCTTACAATGAAGGATGTTTGATGTAATGCTCAGCACAGAGAGTGCCAGGGTCAATGGGGTCCTGGCTTATATATGTATTATGTGTCCGTGTGAATGTATGTACTATACGTCGGTAAATTTAACAGGGCATCAAATTTTCAATCCTATAAGTTCGAAATAGGTCACCATTTTTTTATTTTATGATCAGACCGGGTGCCTCCCCGGGTGCACATAGTCATCAAGAAGCTGACCATCTTCCCACCTTCAATGAGCAAGCAAGCCACCCGAAGTCGTCAGGGACAATCGTACCGTAGGTTAGGTGAGTGGCATTTTTTCCTCGATTTTTTTCCAGGAAATTTTAATGACGAAAACTACAGCTATATGCATAGAGAAAGAAAGAAAAAGGTCGTGCCTACACGGACATTTTTGTTAGTTAACTGTAGACAAACATGGTGGACAGCAGGACTACGTAAAGCAATCTGAAATAGGGTTATATATTAAACACACTTCCTTTTTTCTTTCACCATATGTAACTTGACACTGTATGTAAGTTGACAGCATCAAATAAGCCGGCCTTCGTCTATCAGGTTCGTGACTTCTACAAGAACTAGTATTGTAAGGTAACTTACACACCCTCGTATTCAATACACATATAGTTAAAGTATTCAGCTAAATCGAAAATTTATACAAATATGCCTCAAAAACTTGTGTGTATGAGTAATACACAAAACTTATGTGTGTATAAATTGTGCAAGTACTTAATGTAACCGGGAGTAATTAAATTCCAGTAGAAGAGCTGCAAGTCAAGTGACAGGAAAATTTCGAACAAAAGTGTAACATTAACAAAATACATACCTGTCAATGAAACTGCAGTCAAGCGCTAAACCAAAAAAGTCTTGTCAAGCGGTACAATATAACCAGACGATGGTGTAAAAACTGCAAAAACTTCGAATAACACAGCGAATTCTCGAGTACTCAATAAAGTGAGATAAACATGAATAAAAGCGCGAGAGCTCTCCTTACGTAAAGGAGGTGACGGCACTACAGTGTATATATATATATATATATATATATATATATATATATATATATATATATGTCGCAACACGCATGCGCGTGCACAAACAAGTTCACGTTGATTCAGTCCTTATTGGGATGTACCACATAGCGCTCACACCATCTGTGGGCGAACTTGGAACTACGGAAAGAAGGCTTTTCATCAGACTGAAATTGAAGTATTATGTTGTATAAAAAGTGGATTTATTCTTTTATTTTGGTACTATCAGTATTTAAATAGCTCTAGTCTTAAAGTTTGTGTGAAGGATAAGGTACGCAAAAGTAAACGTATAATTGCACAAAAACATTTTTATTATTTAAGTCAACTCATCATTTTTAATTCTTCAAATATTTCTAAATATGTTATGTATTTTTGCAAATAAATACTTTTTTTTTTTTTTTTTTTTTTTTTTTTCCAACGTGTGGAAACTCAAATGCTTATGTATGCAGGCTCAATTTCTGGATGAGAAAATGCTAAAAAAAAACTCTGTTTCTCTTGGGATTGTCCATTTTTCATGACATTAACATATAAATCAAAAATATATATTGGAGCATTACACTGGTATCAACTAGTATTTGTCAATAACGCAAGCTCTCCCAATGTTTTGTTTTCGTTTTTTACGATTTGTTTATTATTTTTTTTAGTATTCTGTAATATATAACTTTGACATTCAGGTTCATTGTCATGAAAAATGGACATGTTTGTAGCATTTTCTCATGCAGAAATTGAGCCTGCATATATGAGCATTCGAGTTTTCACATATTTCCCAAAAAAAAAACAAATATTCATTTGTAAAAATACAGGAGATATAATTAAAAAATATTCAAAGAATAAAAAATAAACGAGTTGACTTAAATAATAAAAATGTTTTTACGCAATTATACGTTTACTTTTGCGTACCTCATGCTGAAGGCAAATTTCGAGACTAGAGCTATTAAAATATTGACAGTACCGAAATAAAAGAAGAAATCCACCTTGTATACAAAACAACACTTCAATTTCAGTCTGATAAAAAGCCTTCTCTCCGTAGTTCCGAGCTCGACCGCAGATGTCGTGAGCGCTATGTGGTACATCCCAATAGGTCAAATAACTTTTTTTTGAAACTAATTGTCAACCGCGATTTTTATAGTTGAATTAAACGTGAAAAATTCGTTCGTTCGATTCAAGTAAAATGTGATAAAATCTTCTTTGGCCCTAAATGCGAAAATAGTATAAGTTGCGAAATTATACAACCTCTAAATTGAGACCCAAACTATTTTAACTAAAATATTAGTGATTTTTGAGTCACTAACAAAAAATACAATTAAATTTTTCTAACAGACGTATAACCTTTATCGGCCTTGAGCGCAATTCCAAAATTGCGCACCTACTGGGAACTTTAAAAACGATTGGCCGTGATTAGAACAGGATATTACTATGAATCTATTTCTATATGCTAGAAGAAAAACAAAGTTTGAGGCTTGGCCACCTGGAAAATGGAGCTAGAAGCTTGATTTCATAATAAAGCGTAATAATGTTTTTTTTCTAATCACGGCCTATTAGTCTCAAAGTTTCCAGTGGGGCGCAATTTAGGAATTGCTCTCGAGGCCAATAGCAATGAGTACTAGTTACAGTAGTTAACTATTTTATTTCGTAGGCGTCATTTTTTTTTACATTTGTAGTAATTCATGCTTATAAGCTGCTTGATTATACATTTATAAATGAACGATAAGCGAACGAATGATGCAAATCAAACGCAACCATTGAATTATTGAATAGGCAAATGACGTAGCATGACCATTTCATTTTAGTGAAATATTCGATATATTGAATGCCTTGATCAGACACATAACCGATATTTTCTGCTATAGTTAATTTTTTTCTTTTATTTTCATGAACAAATAAAAAAACATCAACATAAATTGACTTCCAAGTGAAATTATTGACTGCCCCAGGAGCATGGCCGCTGCATACAGTGTAGAGATAGAAATTAAAAAAGTAAACGAGTGAAAGACAAATATGCAGACTCGCATTCAAACAAACATACATTCAGCATAGCTGGTATTACTAGAACTACAACACGCTGATGGTTAATATAAATACAAATCTTTTAAATTTTTGTGTTCAACTGTCGGTGGAGGTGTAAAGAAAAAAAGTATACGTACCACGGTCAAAAAGTGAGGTTACTATTGACCATATATAGCGCGATCAGTAATAGCCCCATTTTCTGGCCTAGGTACGTAATATACTATAAGACATCACATGTTCCCAATAAAAAAATCCATATTTCGAAAATTGATATCAATTTTGTTCCATGAGTCTACATCCACGTAAAAGTGTATCTATGTACATCGTACATATAGATAAATTTTTTTTATTGGGTTGGATTCTCTTTATTGCTATATATAATAGTTAATCTTTTATATCATAAAGTAATTCGGTAATACTTGTTCAGGTATTGACATACAGCAACTGATACTGAACATTTTTTAAGCTAATTTACTGGTCGTTATTTGATACATCGTCACGTATCATTATGTTTTCCTTGATCATCCTCACCACCCTTCCTTACACAAATTTCCAGCCAACTAAAGCACATCTGTTTCATTGCCGTGTGAATAAATGAAACTTTAAAGTACAGTAATGTAATCATGAAGTATGTATTGTTTAATCCAAGCTTCCAGTGGACTGTATAATTTGAGCTGCCTTGAGCTTGGAAAGTTATTTTAGCGAGGAGCAGGAAAATGCGAGGAAAAAAAATCCCTATATTTTTTGCACTCAAAGAAAACTTAATTATATTAAGAAATGTAAATAAATGAAACAAAATGTAATTAAAGCAACTCGCTTTGTACATCAGAAGAAAGTTAAACTATGAACGCGCCTTAAAGATATTACAAAACTGATACTTTTCTTAACGCCCGAACTATGGTGACTAAGTATTCTTTAAACTAAGGAGACAATGTCTGGCAACAACAGCAGTAAGCTGCCTATGCGAGCGAGCTCTCGAGGCGGACTGACTGGTGTGAAGCTGCTGTCGGGCTTGAGTTCAATACGAACGTTGTAAGGCTTTCTGATTGGTCGCTGGCTTACTCACTAGTAAGCTAACAATTGGTTCATTTAAAGGTAGCCGTCCAGATTTACGAGTAACCACTGCCACCTTAACCGGGAATTTTAAAAAGAAATAATTTTAATCGCTCTATTAAGCACATTTCAAAATTAACTACTTTAAATTGCGCACACGCTTGTGCCCTTACAACTTAAATGTAAAGAGCACTTTAACTTTGCGATGACAATTCTAAACATGTATAAGATATTGAACTATTAAAAAAGGCGAAAATTTCATTACGAATATAAATGTTGCATTGAAATTGCAATTTGAAATACATTATTAAGAAAAAAAAAAAAAAATTCCCTGTACACGCTGGCCTGATCCGAGGATCGCTGAATCAAAAATCACTAATATTAGAAACTGCACTTAATAGATAAGTAAATGATCAAATAAGTTAAACAGTTAGATGTATTCATTAGCTTACTCTCTAAAAATCATCCAGTGGAAATTTCACTTTTTGATCCAGTGGAATAAATTTCACTGAAGAATTAGTGACCAATCCACTGATCTTTTAAAGCCTTATTCATCTCACTGAAAAACTAGTGGTAACGTCACTGATTTAAGCAGTGAGTTTAAACTTGTAAGTTTACACGAGACTTTCAGGATAACATGTACGAGTATTTCAGGAGACATGTGTATATTAACAGTAGACGAATTTAACCACAAAACTCATTTAAAAAAATGATGTTGTCTTAATTGATTGAATTCAACAGATCCTGTATTTAAATTCATTCTGGCACAGTAAATGTACGTTTTCTATATTTTTGAGACCCTAGTCTTCTAGCCAAAGTGGTGAGACATCTGACTAGATTGCCGCAAGTTGGGGGTTCAATTACCCGGTGTGCCAAAACTTTTTAGAAGTACTTTTCTATTATAAATCATATTTGTAAGTAAATTTGTATTGATAACTACGTTTAAATTATTCAACAATATATTATACAAGCAACGTATATAACAATAATTAAAAATAATTCATATGATATTTCAATTCAGATAAAATTACATAAATATGACCCGAACAATTATTAATTCATATTCGAATATAGCATTCTAAAATACATTTTTTAATAATATTATGTGTAGTTACTTTTGAATTTTCAATATAATTTTTAGGAAAAGATCCATGGATTTCTCACTGTTGATTCAGTGAAAATTTACACTGTTTATTCAGTAAGTCATCGGTGAAAGTTCTACTGATTTGAAATAGTGAATATTTCACTACTTAAATCAGTGGAATTTCACTGAACTCTAGTGGAGCGATTTTCACTACCCCATTCAGTGGAAATTCCACTGAAACTTAGTTGAATTTCACTGGATGATATTTAGAGAGTACCCTTGTCCTTTATTCTTAAGTTTTTAATTAGTGATCCAATTTTGTTCTGAACTTTAAATTTAAGTATTTGTTTATTTATATAATCAGAAAAAAATTTAATGTGCTGATCTAACTGTATACAACTCGCTTCCTTATTAAACTACTGTTCCGTTAGCTAGACTAATCAGGACTTGGCTAGAGAGAGATAGAATGCACTTCTACTGGTCGCTCCTGATCAGCTTTCTTAACAGGGAAGTACTCTTGGAAGGCTCTAAAGCAGTAGCTTCAATATGCTATAAGGTTTAATCAGACAAAATATAGTCAATATAATTTAATTCAAATTTATAGTATAAATAAATAATATCATATCAGAAAAAGATGAAGAAAATAAAATATAGATAGGTATACAAAAGCATGGCGTGTTGAATTGGCTTCCATAGAATTAAACACCACTCACCCCTTGTGGTTTCCCCGATTTGATGTGCACCAGGTGCGAACTCTATTTTTCTTACTCAGGACGCAGTAAACGTCTTAAGTAGTAACCTTTGAGCTCTATTCTGTGTAAATCAACTAATTTGTTTTTTTTTAAATACACATTTAAAAACAATATGTGCATAGTCCAATCTGTTCACCTGCAAATTTATTATTTTAATATTTTTCAAATTGTTACAATTTGATGATAGTCCGGTCAGTTCTTGTCGTTAGTTAAGATACGCGTACACGAATATAAATGAAAAAACTAGTATTTTCAAGCCAACTTGATTTAAATTAACTCTTGCAAAACGAATTCACTACAAATCAACTACAAATGATAGATCGATCTAGATCGCTCGACAGTGTACTGGCAAAATTTGGCCGATCACAGAGTTCAGTGACACCCCCATTATGGCAAGGGTGCTTTCTAGACTAGATCTGTGATATGCATCTGAAAGCTACAAATTAGCTACAAAATATATCGTTTTTTCCATCCCCCTGGATGCCCCGCATCGTGGTAAGATGTGGTAGCTTAATATCAAGTTGGCACATCCGAGCGTAATGGGCGTTATTTAGGCCCTACAAAATCAATTCTTGCACTACAAATTTACTACAAATCAGCTACAAATTTCCCATGAGTTCTTATTATAGGGGTTCGCGAGTGGATGTGCTACGTTGATATACGTACAATTCGAGACAGGTAAAAGTGGAATATTCATATAGAATTTTAAAAGATGCAAAGCTTTATTTATTTTGGAATTTTGCACTACTCTGTAAATGATCGCTGCTCGTCGTTGGCGTGCCACACGAGTGCGATTTCGAAGTCGGCAAAAATCAATGCTTTTTAATATCCCGTTAAGATAAAAAAGATTTTTTTCGCCTGAATTATTTTGCAGAATTATAAATTTTTGGTCAAGAAAATGGATAAACGTTTATTGAACGCTGGAATATTATTTATTTATACATAGTTGTTATAATAGTTGTGTGCGTAATAATTTATTGTATCGTGGCCTTTTTATATTTATGTAATGTTGAGCATAGAGTATTTAAAATTCCGAAATAAATCAAGCTGTGCATGTTTTAAAATTCTATATGAATATACCAGTTTTACCTGTTTTGAATTGTTTTTATTTTCAGTTACGTTTCATAAGTTTTTTTCATAAAAAAATATCTTTGTTCATTCAAACCTAATCTTATGTGCAATTTTAAATATAGTATGTAGTCAATAAAAACAGTTAATAATCAAAAGAATGGATTTTTATTTGAAAAATTTCATACCAAAATTATGCTTCATTGACAGGAAATCATTAAAAACGTAAAAAAAACCATGTATAAAGAAAAAAACAGCTTCTATTGTGAATAATTTGTTGATACTTTAAAAACGTTTGAGTTGGTCGCCTAAAAATTCTGTATGTACATAAGTACAATAAGCTTCAAACCACATTTCAGTGGATTAAGTGAGTTGGTGCTTCACAGTTGTTAGATAAGTTGTGTGTTCCGTGTTGGCAGCAGCCACACGTACCAACACTCACATATCTCTGGTTCTTTCTCTCCTTCGCTGCTACTGTCGGTAGAATAGTGGGGGACTCTGTTGCTTGCAGGGGACTCGGTCACTCTCTGTCTCACTTACTCTTACAAGTTGAGTACAAAATCTTCTTTACAATTTTTTTTCTCAAAAATTTTGTGATTGTCCAACAAGTTTAACTATACCAAATCGATGAGAAATTTTCCGCTGTACTTACTGGTATTTTTATTTTTACTGTAGCTCTTACTGTTATAAAGATATAAGCAAAATAAAATTCAAATGCGATCTTAACATTGATCCACCACTCAAAAAAATGTTAAACTATTTTTATCGTAATCAGCAGGTCAAATTACATAAAATATCAAAAACACCTTCTTCTCCAACTAATTTCTAATTCAGAAGTTTCTTAGTAAGTTTATGCTACGCAGGTCCTTCGAGCCGCAAAGTAGCCCCAGTGATAATCGCACCTGTATAACGAAAACTACTATTTTATTCTCCGAATGGCTCTTGAGAAGAGATATCATGTTTCAGTAACCGTTTTTATATACATTTTAAAAAAATTATAGATGCTTCATCGTAAATCATTACATTAGACATTCCCAATTTTTTCTCGTTAGTTTTAAGATTTATAAAAGTAATTCTTGTATTTGATAAATGCAACGGCAATTTCAATGTTTTATGACTTGGCATTCGTCATTTCATCATAAAATAAAACAGACGCCATGCCTGTATATGCCACCTCAATGACTTCATTCGATCTGTTAAGATGCTAATCAGCTGATTAATGAATGTTATGTACCAAAAAGTTTTTCTTAATCCTCCAATGATATATTAACGAGTGAGTATGAAATTTCTGTACTTGAAAAGGTGCTGTATTTTTATAATTAACTATAGATTGTACGGAACAATCATTACACAATCTACGTTGATCCATTCACCTTCAACTTTATTATTACATTTGTAATTTCAATGTCCGTTTTATATACTTTCATGCTAAGGGTAAGAATTTCTTTCTAATCCAGTATTTTCACAAAAATTTCTTGAAAAAGTTTTTAAACAAAATATTTTTTCTTCATGGTATCATTCTCAATTTTCTGTATAAACTCGGTGTAACAAATGTAGAGGAATCTGTAGAGGACTGTACCTAAAAAATGGAACGTTACTTTGGAACAAAATTTATAACTTTTGATTCGACCTCAGAATTTATTATATCATGAAAAAAAGGATAAAACGTGTCCAAAAATAATTATAACGATCGACTCTGCCGCAATAATCAGCTTGAATTTATTTTCAGTACATATTACACCTGATGTTCTTTGTTTGCATCATGGTTAAAATAGTTTATAACGTTTACTATAAATCTAAAGATAAAAAACAGCTCCTTTTTAATTTTATTGGCAAAAGAGTTATTAAAATAGTCAAGTCATTGGCAAATATATTAACATTTTTAGCACTTAGCAAATATACTTTTAAATAAGTCCTCGGATTCTTTAACGTGACATTAACATAGTATATTACTCATCTAGGGAGGAAAAGTAAAGATTGCAGGCAATTGACATATAATGATGATAAGCATGCGATCTGAGGGATTCTTTGTTTCCTCCCGTGGGTTGCATACAATTTTTCATCAATCCTACGCCAAGAGAAAAGATTTTTTCTGCTTCCGCTTTGCAGAACGAAAGTTCCTACTTTTGGTGCAGTATGATGAAAACATAGTTACACATGAGCTACCCTTATGTCTAGCTGATAAACCTCTATAGTTTATTTTCATTGTCAAAGAGTGTCAAAAATACCCTAGTCGCTAACAGAAATATTAACGTTATTTATTCAATAAATCTGCTTTTACATTAGATCCTGCATTGTTTAATATAACATCAGCAATGTCCTTACACATGCACTATTGTAATTTCAAGCCAAAAAAGCATAGCCATTTATTTTTATGGACGAAAGTGTCTGAAAATATCCAAAAGCTCATACGCTTTAACTCATTTTCAGTACATACCAGACCATGAATTTTTCGCTCAGATCATCAGTAAAATAGTTTATACCATCTAAAATGAATTTTTGGATTAAAAACAGCTGCTTTTTGATTTCATTAGCAAAAGAGTAATCCAAATGGCCAGGTCACGATTTAATCTTATGTTTTCCAGTAGAGAAAAATTTGATCGTTCTCATACAGAATTTCTCGAGGAATACAGGAAAAATAGTTTTATCTGAATCAAAATTTGGATTCATCTATTTATTTAACAATTTATTAAAAAATGCTAATTTTTTATTTAGTTTCTTGCTTATATCTTCACTCCTATTGCTCTTAGAGAAATTTTTTGACCACCAATCTCTTCGCCATCAAATTTCCTATAGCATAGACACTTTTTCAAATCAATTACTAATTAAAAACTACTTAACGGCACGAAGTGAAACTGCAAAAAAATTGTTAGCTTTTTGTTAATTTATTTTATAAAGTGAAACTTTAAAATGTTGTAACAAACTTCATGGCTGGCTTATTAACATTTCACTTCTATAAAAACACTGTTTTTAATGTAAGTAATGATAAAAAATAAAAATGAATTGATTTTTGTGAATTTTAATGATTTACCACCAAAAAATTTTTTTTGCAACTTAAAAAATTGCAAACATCTCAGTCAATTTTTCATACTTTCTTTCCCAATAAATGTCATTACATTTGTCATAAAAAAAACGAAACACGAATTTAAACAAAAAAGAATGCTTTAGCTCATTCTGAAGCCGAGATACAAGAAATTGTCGTTTTTTGCCATAATGGACGGATGATTAAATTTTTTTTTTTGCGAAAAAAATTGTGTAAAAATTATCTCCATGTATTTTTGCCTCACACTGCTAAAGCACTTAAATCAATTTCATTGATAGAGATGCTGAAAAAAAGTCGAGACCGGTTACAGTGCGTATTGGGCAAAACACGTTCTTCGGCTGGTGTTGAAATTGTAATAAGTTGTTTTACATAATCATACAGTTACAAACATAGTATTTATCATTGAACATGCCGATATAAAAAATTAAGTACAAAAAGTGATTTATGTAATAAAAAATATATATATTCATCCAAATTTTCGTGAACATTTAATTTTAGCTTTTTTTGATACATTAAAATGTTTTTTTTTTATGATTTACTTTCGCAACAACTATCATCTGTCTTCAAACGTTTTATTACATCAGTATCAGTGTTGTCGTTCATTCTGTCCGTCATTTTGTACGGGGTTGAAGGTATTTTTGATTGTATTTTTGTCGTATATGCAGTCTTCTTCATCAATATAATTCTAACTTACTCGAGACTAGAGCAATTTTTTTCTGAACAGTATTTACACATTTGTGTGTGAGTTAAACTATTTTGGGCTCTAATAAACTGTAATGGAAGATTGGTTAAGAAAATGTGTCGAAAAAAAATGTTAACTCAAGTTTGAAGGTTATGAGGTTATCGTGGTATAATACGCGTTAAATTTTAGCATTTTTTCATAAATTGTTAAATGAATAAATGAATCCTATTTCTGATTTGGATAAAATTGTTTTTCCAATATTCTTGGGAAAATTCTGCAGGGGAACAACCAATTTTTTCTCTATTGGCAAACATAAGATTAAATCGTTTTTTTTTTGTCTCCAGGCCATGGACTAGTATGATTTATTAGTCATACAGACATTTATTGCAACTATAAATAGAATATCCTTATTTTAGATGATAGTCGCTGATGTTTAAAAAAGCTGTCATTTAATTTGTTTGGCAAATCAATGATGAAAGTGGCCCAACTGTAAGGAAAAATTTCTACTCAAGGGCTTGTAACAAGTTTGCTTTAAGATTTTGCTTCAAAAATCTTTCTACAACCGACAAAGCCTACTGCGGACGTACGAGTGTGGGCGTTGCTTTCCGTCGTTGCACCATCGCATGTAGAAATTACGGTTTTCTCGGTGCGGCAAAATAACTATGTGTCCTTGTAGAAAAGGTGAAATAATAAAAACTTTTGACCTCCAAAAAAAATTGGCATCTCGTTTAGTTTTTGAAATATAGCGTCTCTAAAGTCTATACTCAAACCATCATATGCTCAAATACGTTAAAAATTAGTATACCTATGTATTTTGAGATGTTTATTACGAATAATACCATCAAAATCCCCACTGTGGTCTTTTCCAGAAAATTTTGCAAAAGTGTATAAACGAAAAAGTGCCATGTTTTTGAACTTACTAAATAAGTGCAAAGTTTGTTCGTAGCATGAAAGTCGATAATATTTTTCGATCGCTGATGTAAAATTATAAAATTATATGTTAGTACCTAACGAAGAGCTGCCCCGTGATTTAAGTGGTTCAAATCACGATTTCAATGATTCTAATCATGGTTGAATCATTAGATCATCACTAAATATTTGAATGATCTTAAAATCACGATTGAAAAATATATTCTATGTTAAACATTAGTGCATAACATGAATATTCTGAATGAAATATTATTGTACAGGTAAATGTAACCGCCGTTTATAATTTAAGAGTAAATCAATGAAGTCAAATTTAATGTTAAGAAAAGCACACAATTGTATTCAGCCCAGTAAATAAGCCGGAAAATGTGGAAAAGTTGAAAACAAGCACCAATTTGAAAGTGGTTAGAATAAAATTTACTTTTGTTTTTCTCGGCTTCCGTTTCATGTGTTTGGAAATTATTATAATAAACAATGTATTACAAATCTAGATTAGCTTCATTCATTTCTAGATTAGATTCATTGGGGTTATTAGGGGTTGTTGGGGTTTATCTCTAGTGAAACTCTGTCACCTGGTAAGTGGCCTATGACTAGAGTAGTAAAAACTCATCCACAACCAGATGGTCTCACGTGGATAGTTACAGTCAAGACAGCAACATTACCAGTAAACGTCTAATTCATGAGCTAGTGATTTTTCCAGTGTATGATTCAAGTCAACATACTGTTGACGGCGGGGAGAAATGTTCAGAATCTTGAAATCAGCAGTGTTTATTCGAATTACGCTCACTTTTCCACAGTAGATGTGATGGCAGCACTGTACGGCTCACGAATTATAATCGTGACTAACTTTCAATGTTTTCTAGTTTCGCGCCCTTTTCTAACACGCTGGTAGATGTGATTGGTCTGTTTATGCTGTTTCCGCAATTTTCCATCACCTACCGTTATATATACTCATAATTTTCAGTTAGCAACTAGCTCTCAGCAAGTTAAACTCAAGTCTGTTTTTTTGACTAGTCATCAAACAGTTAATATTCAAAATCATCACAGTTATTATTTCAAGCTAATCATCAGATATATCAAATCAGTATCAATAACATACTGTTCAAGTTGATATGTTCGTAGAATAAGTTTCATACAAAAATGCTCAAATAAAACACGTGCTGTGAGGTTAACATAACCTATCAATCATTGAAAGACTTATAATACAGTGGATAAGGCTCAATGTAAAACAGTTACATTTCAATTGTACCTCTGTTGCAACAGTGTTGTAATCAAATATTGTGTTATTCAATAAGTGTAAAAACTTTTTCACACAGATACACTCTCCACACTTACTTACACACACAATTGAGTGCACACAGACAATTTCACTATTATATCTGCTCTAGTTTCTATTTATATATGTATACTCAGTGGTTATAAACTCAATAGTGATACTCAGTGACAATTGACTTCTTATTACTATATTATTATTTTTTTTAGACTCAGTGTTACTATTCACTTCAAGTTTATTAAATATTATTGTTTTACACAAGCTTACAGATTATTCATAATTTTTATTATTATATTAAAAACTCAGTGTAAATGTTGCGCATGAAATTAAAGATTCCTATGGTTTTTTTAATGTACCAGTTGTAATTAAAGTTAATTTTGTTGCTCATTTGTGTTGCATGGTCACACCAACCTGATATAGTACCTTAGTAGTGTGTTAACATCAGCACTCAATAATCAAACAGTTTCAAAGCTATATATATTTTACATTTAGAATATCCTACTGTTTACCTACAAGTTTGTGATTTTCTATATAAGCGTATATAGAATACGGGGATTAGGGTACATTGTTTCATCCAAAAAAATATCTTTTTTTATTTTCCGACATAAACTCATAACCACTTTTTTCGTAATAGTCATCTATCAACATAAATTAATTAACATACGTATGTAAAAATGTATTTCATTTGAATCTCCGTTTTCTATTTAAAAATCCGTTTTTATTGAATAAAATAATTTAAAGTCTGTTTAAGACTGTTAGCAATGAAATTACTAGAGTCATTACAAATGTATTTACAAAACAAAAATATCCGTTTTATAACTATAGTACTGAAAAGAAAAGATTCACTCTGTATGGGAAGTTAGGCTTCTTTGTCGAGTCAGAGACTTGTGTTTTGGAAAAATAACGTATTTCAATCATTCAAGGCTCGAAAGCTCATTTAAAAACTGTATTAAGTACCATGATACACTGTCGAATAAAAATATATTTAAAAATGTTGTTCAAAATCTAAGGCTTACTAAAGCTACTGTTAAGTACATGAAAAATATTAAGTTTGAAAAACATGTTATAAGTAGTTTTCTTCAAGGAACTTTATGGACAATGCAAATTGAAAAATGGGATAAAAACAAATTTTATATGCCCTTAGCCGTTTATTTTGATGATGTTAAGATAGGCTTCCTCTTAGAGTTTCATGCTGGAAAAAACCACTGAAGGATTGTCTACGTTACTCCGTAGTGTTTTCCAAAATATTTTGCATATGAAATAGATATTATGTTAATTGGCAAAATTTTTTATTCTGCAAATAGAGAAACTTTTGAAAATCAGATGATTTTGTCAAATTTTTTTTGAATTAAATAAACTTTTTAGTGATGGTCTAGATATAATTGTAAAAAAAAAGTACAAAATATATTTCATTACATCCATTATCTTGGGTAATAACTTAGGCACAAGTAGCATTCTTGGTTATGTAGAATCCTTTGCAGCTACTCATTTTTGTAAAATTCTCTATTCTGGGCCAGATAATACTAAAAGTTAGTGTAAAGAAGATATTTCTCTGTTACGCATCAAAGATTAACATGATATTGCTTGTATGAATATTGATACATGAAAGAGCCCTGTGTTTTTAATGAACTTAAAGAATTTCATGTGGTGCATAATATCAATGTTGATATTATTCACGACCTGTTAGAAGACGTTTGTTATGTTGTAACGGCTAAAATTGTATTGCAGCTGGTTAAAAAAAAATTAATACCAATCGAGTTTATTGATAATTCTATGAGAGTAATCAACTTTCCATTTAAATCTGGAAACATTCCTCTGAATATATCGTTAGACTATTAACCAAAAAATCAGAGGTTTAAAATGTTTGCTTCAGAAACTGTATTTTTTGTTCGATACTTATCTTTTTTGGTCAGATAATACGTACCAGAAGAGCATACAATTTTAAAGCTATACATTAAATTAAGAAAGATAGTGCACATTGCAACCGTGCCAATAATTCAAAAATCAGTTTTGATCTGACCTTAAATAGTCGTGGAAGAGCACCGTCAATTATATATCATGCTATTCCGTTATTTGTCTGCTAAATATATGATTTTACATTATGTGCGAGTTATACGTTGGAACGGGCCAGTTGTGATTACGTTATATTTGCGCTATGAGTCAAATCACAGGTAAGTGAAAGAAATCGTTAGATTTTCATCATCTCTAATAAATGTTTTAAAATCTATTGGAATAAGATATTCACTGAGCCTAATGAGTAATAAGCTTATGTGATACGAATTGAGTAACGTATCCAATGGAGAATACATACAAGATAACAGTAGTTGTTTTTTGTGCAAAAGAAAGGCGAGCACTATATAGTATTACAATTAACGATGTAACTTACAGCTGTGGTACGATTATTGTAACGAACATATTTACTTATGGCCCCTAGTTTGATGAAATGGATACAAATGTTCTAGTTAATAGCGTTATTTATTTTAGTTTTAAGCCATTTATAATTGCTGGCTTTAGTTATCACTGTTATGCATATAATATCGTTGAAAGTAATGTAATTAAGGTTGTTAAGTGTGAAGATATTCCTTCATGAATTTCTTGCCTTTTGGTAATGCCCAAAAAAGAAATAGACAGTTTATTGCCAAGCGTTGAATAATATAACGTACAAATGTGCTGAAAAATTAGTTTTTTTTTTTTTTTTTTTTTTTTTTTTTTTTTTTTTTTTTTAGTACAAGTACATCTTACATTTCATTTACGAAAATAAACTGTAATGCAAAAAATGCTTTAATGTTGTTATGAAACGTAGACTTATAAAATTGTTCTTACCTATACTATTTTTTTTAATTATACATGTATTACGTTTACTATTTCAATTGATTTTATAGAAAATTTAAGTATCCAACGAGTGCATACGTCATGTTTTAACTTGTGTACAAAAAATTATTATTCGTTTGAGAAAAAAAAATGGAAATAAAAAAATTTGTTAGTTGCTATTCATAATTTTCTATTATAATTTTTCACCATACTGGGCCGAAATGAGGAACTTTTTTCTCGCTTCGTATAGAAAAAATTCCTGCTCTTATCGCAGGATTAATTAAAGATCGTAAACGCACCACGGGAGGAAGTAAATAATACTTTGATCACACGTGTATTGCCATCCGAGGCGAAGCCAAGCATTGCATCATTCTTTACTTTTCCTCCCTAGGTGCGTAATCAAGTGGCGCGGGAGCGCGCCAAGGTAAGTTTGAGAAAGCAGTATACTATTACCATACGGTATTTTTTTATTACATAACCTAAGTGTATTCTGCACTAATTTTTAAAAAAATTTGTGGCCAAATTAATGTAAAACTTATCAAACGTATTATCATACGCATTTGTGAGGACTATAAAATGTACTATAACTTTTTTAATGTATTGCTTTTATGCATAGGCAACGATCTTAATACTAAAAAATTCATGCCTTGAGAGATAATGGATTGGCCGGAAGTACAATACATAATGTTAACGTGTATTTATATAGATATGTGCGTATCCGTGTTTCACTCATTCAAATTCGATACAGGTACCAAAAAAGGTACTGCATGAATTACATACTGCAACAAGTGGTACTTATTATAAGATATAATTACTCTAGACAGAGTACCTTGAACATTAATGCCAGTGCCATATTTTGCAGGATTAGAATGTTTTTTTCTGTCGATTAAGAGCGAGTTATTTTTGAATCAGACTTTCGACCTGTTTCTTGGGTAAAAAAAACTGTCTGTATAGGGTTCAACCTCACTTACACTATTTTTGACCATAGATTCGTAATCAATGACCTTGAAAACACTCGAAAGACAATATTAGTTTGTTAAAATAACGAATTTGTTAAAAGCCCTTGAGTAAAGATTTTTGCCAATAATGGTGCCACTTCTATCATTGATTTGCCAAAAAATTAAACGACACTTTTCTATAACCTCGGCAACTTTTTTTTTTTTTTTTTTTTTTTTTTATACTGGGTTACCACAACAGCCTATTTAGCCTAGTCGCCAAGGCCACTCACTCACTACTTAAACATGGGGGTATATTGCCGCACCCATTTCGAAACTCATAATTAATATCATACTTCATCATACCACGTGCACAGTGTGAGTATCTCCGCTGAAACACCTTGCCAGTTAATCTGACACTCTCTGTACCAACGATGCATCGGGTCCACTCGCCACAGTGTAGCCTTTCCCCGAAAAAAACTCCATATTTCGGGACGTCTACTTCTCGCCAATTAAGCTGGTAATCTCTGCCGAAGCATTGGAAGCAGGCTAATTAGCATCCCCGGAGAAGCACCATGTATCAGGGACCACTCCTCGCCGGTAAGGCCGTCGATCCCTGCCTGGCACCTAGCATCGGATCCACTAATCCCTACCCAGAGCCCTAACACTGTTTGGCATTCAGCCAAGCCCGAAGACTTGTGGGGCAAGGAAAAAACCTTAAAATTACTGTGAAGAAAAATTCAACGGAAAAACCTGCCTTAAAACAGCCAAGATTAAGGTGACTTATTTCAAATTCAAAGTTATATTTTTTAAATTCAAAGTGGTAGACCCAATATGGCAGAGAAATGTAAAAAATTACTTTTCAATTTCGTTAAAACATGTGTACCAGGGTTTTCGAAGTCGCTGATCTCTAATTTAAGGTCAGATTTTCAAAATTCAGAATGGTGGACAGATATAAAAAACTATTTTTACATTAAAAAGTTTTGATTATGTTTTTGAAAATCAAATATTCAACAAATTTTATTGGATTATAAAAGTGAGTTAATATATCTTTTTTCACTTGCAAACGATTACTTTTAGTTGTATAGCTTTGTAAATAACTATCACTAAAACAATGCGAATATGACGATCACGCAATCTTAATTAAGTTATGATAATAATACTCGACTACTAGTATTTCAAACTTAAGTATACATTCTGATATAAAATACAGACATTGAATTTCAATATAATTGATCGCAAACAGGCCAAAGACCTGAGAAGTAAAACCTTCAGACTTTGAACTTCTTATGCTAGGGCCAGATGAAAAGTGTTTTTCTAAATTAATAAACCTAAGACAGGCTAGAGGCCGAAGGTCTGTCATGCTTAAGCCATAAAATTCGAACAGCTAGACCCCAGGGAGGATAAAAGCCTGTTATTCTTAATCCTTTGAAACTTGAACCCCTAAGCCCCAAACGGACTGAAGGCCTGTTATGCCTGAGCCACGAAACCCTAGCACCTCAACCTCAGACGTCCAGACGTCCATGCTGAAGGCGTAACCCACAAAACTTGAACGTCCAAACGCCTGTCAAGCCCAAGCCTTTACTTATGATACCCGAACACCTAAACCCCAAACAGGACGAAGTCTCGTTATGCTTGAGCCATAAAATAATATCAGAGAGTACAAAGAATTGTGAAGTTCAAAGTAACTTTACTCATTGTAAAAACCCTTATATATATTATGTACTAGTGTTAAAAATTAAGGTTATATATGTATATAAAGAAATTTACTATTAAATAGTCTTCGTTCTTAATAAAAATAGGAATAGATAAAGAAAAAAAAAAAAATAATAAAAACGACAAATGTGTGCAACATACAGGAAATCCCTGCGATAGACATTTTTTGATAATTTAGGTGTTTATGTTTGATGGGTAAAGCATAACAGGCCTTCGGCCTGTCTGGAGTTTGGGTGTTTGGGTTTCATGGCTGAAGCATAACAGGTCTTTAGTCTGTCTGGAATTAAGATCTTCGAATTTCATGGCTTGAACATAACAGGCCTTGCACCAGTCTGGGGTTAGTGGTGTTTGGGTTTCATGGGTTAAGCATAACAGGCCTTTAGCCTGTCTGGGGTCTAGTTGTTTGGTTCTTATGGCTTAAGCATGACAGACCTTCGGTCTCTGGTCTGTCTTGGGTTTATTAATTTAGAAAAACATTTTTTATCTGGCCTTAGCATAAGAAGTTCAAGGTCTGAAGGTTTTACTTCTCAGATCTTTGGCCTGTTTGCGACCAATTATGTTGGAATTTAGTGTCTGTGTTTTATATCAGAATGTATTGTAATGTCGGTGAAGTATAGTTACTAATAAATTTGTTTCTCCGCTCGTTTCTTCAGAATTTTCCATGTTGACCTAAAAGTACTTTCGAGCAGGGACCAACGTGCATTTGAAAAGAGGTGAATCACCTGCAAACTCTACTCGTAGCTGCAGCACATCGATCAACTATGATTTATGCAAACGCACATTGGTCTGTGCTGACCGGAAAAGAGAAGCAAATAAGATAATAAAATACCTTCCAATACACGGAACCGGAATAACTTGAAAAACTAATAGAGGCAAAAAGTCCAACTGGGAACAGCTAAACTGGGGTGCAATACTAAATGCTGGCACAATTTGATGAGATGTTAAAAGTTAGAATAACGTAGAGTTAATGCATATAGACAAATAATAATACATACTACAGTAAACCTAGCAGAGCGACATTGTTAACTTTTCGCTCGTTTTAATACATGAACTACCCTCTTACACCATAGAATTTTTTCGCAATAGTCTAATTTTTGTAACTCCGACAAATGTTGCTACTCTTTAGAATGTAAAGGGAAGCAAGAAAGTTGAGCCAATAATTGATAATAGCTCCTTCCCCTCTTTCTGACTCAGACATATCGAGAGAGAGTTTGTACGGCCGCTCCAATGTAAGTAACAGAATTTTTAAATCCCCAGGGCACCACGTGCCGACATCCTCTCCAAAAAGTAAGCAAAAAAAAAAATGAGAATTAAACCCACTACTAATATTTTGAAATATATTCGTAGCTAACTACAAATTAAAATGACCGACAAGCTTAGTTAAGTTAACAAACAATGGGTCACGACGAACTTCTGATTAGTATTTGGACCACAACTACAGCTACTTCAGAGATAAGTGGTTAGACCGCTGTTAACAATTACTCTTTCTCGACTATCAACTTGTTCGATTAACGTATTTAGCAACCTTAGCAACTATTATAGTTATTAACGTATAAAAACAACTATTACTAAACCTATTGTTAGTATAGTAACACATTGAGTAATTATTCAATCAACACTTACGTGAAATATTGGGCGATTTTCACCGCTCTTGTTACAACAAAGTTGATTGAGTAAACGAACTATGCTTAGTCTAAGTAAATTTTTGTAATATGTTATTATAATGTTAATATTAAGTTATATGGAAATTTTGTAAAATTTTAATGTAAAAGAGAAAGGAAGGGCACTAATGAGTGAATCACCTTCCCTTCTCTTGACGCACGGAGGAGAATGAGCCGGATGTGGGATGTGCCAATTTTTGAGTGGCTGAACTAAAGCATCTCTAGCCAAATAGACTTTTGGCTATTGTCTTCCCCTCCAAGATTTTACCGGCAAAATTTTCCTGCGTCGTCTCGAACCAGCGCGTCGCAGAGGTCCGCCACTCATTATAAAAAGGGCCTGGAGGCCAAGAAAACGCCAGAGTGAGAGATAGAGTGTGAAGTTCAGATTTTACCCTCAAACGATTGACTGGGTAGTTAGAGTTCGTCTCTGCTATTCCAAGGTCCTCCATGAGTGCGGTTTCAAAAGTTTTAATCTCGGACACTTTGTGCTGGTTCTCCGCGTATGCATTCTAAACTTAAAATGAAAGTAAATTTTTCCAAAGTATTAAAATAGTTAACCGTGTTTTTCTCTTTTGTCGTGAAGTCTGCATAATTGCCTATTACATCATCGATAAGTTCTAAAACCGTGAGAATAAGTAATCGAGTGTTTTTCGTGAATCTAGAGAAATCACATTTACTCCGGATGGTATTGGTGGATCATAGATCGATCGCGAACTCAAACTGATACGTCGCATAAATCTGGGGTAATTACCTTTTCCTCCGGATGGTATTGGTGGCTCATAGATCGATCGCGAACTTGAAACTCATTCTTCACGTAAATCTGAGGCAATCACCTTTTACTCCGGATGGTATTGGTGGCCCTTAGACCGGTCGCGAACTTAACCTTATACTTCCTTCCTTTACGTAAATCCAGAGCAATCACATTTACTCCGGATGGTATTGGTGGCTCATAGATCGGTCGTGAACTTAAACTATTTTTCCTCTTGCGTAACCTCTTCGGCGTAACTACCTTTAACCTCTCGATCGCGGACGGGACACTAGTGTGACACCATCGCGTCGGGTATTCCTGACGAATCAGAGGCGCGCCGCAAACGAGTGACAACCGTTTCAATTCGATCAGGACAGTCGGGCTCCCCCCCCTTCAAGACGCATTGTCAAGAGATTTTGCTACCTTTTAGCCCCGCATCCCACCTACGCGCCCAGTGCGAATCCCGAGTTATTAAGCGCAAGCTTAGACTCGAATAATACGTCGCGCCGACGTAACAGTATACTTAAGTTTGAAATGCTAGTAGTCGATTATTATTATCATAACTCAATTAAGATTGTGTGATCGTCATAGTCGCTTTGTTTTAGTGATAGTTATTTACAAAGCTATACAACTAAAATTTATCGTTTGCAAGTAAAAAAAAGATATATTAACTCACTTTCATGGTCCAATAAAATTTTTTGAATGTTTGATTTTCAAAAAACATAATCAAAATTTTTTACTGTAAAAGTAGTTTCTTAGATCTGTCCACCATTCTGAATTTTAAAAATCTGACTTTAAATTTGAGATCAGTGACGTCGAAAACCCTGGTACACAAGTTTTAACGAAATTGATAAGTAATTTTTCACATTTCTCCGCCATATTGGGTCCACCACTTTGAATTTCAAAAATATGACTTCTGTTCTTCTTAATACTGTCATGTAAAATGCTGGTAATGGGGCATTTTCCAAAGATATTTGCCAAGAAAGACGTAAAAATTAGCTTCATGGTTACAAATTACAGACGGTAGCAGAATACCAACACTGATGTACGTATATACGTACACATACACGAATGAAACTCCTACTTGACTAGAGCAGTAGACACGGGATCTATCTGAGAGCAGATTTATTAAGTGCCATAAATATTAACATTATTGCCAATGACCTGGCCATTTGGATTATTCTCTTGCTAATAAAATTAAAAAGCAGATGTTTTTAGTCTCGAAATTTGTTGTACACATCATAAAAAATTGTACAGATGATCTAAGCTAAAAATTTTGAATCTGACATTTACTACAAGCTGATTTTTGCAGCAGTGTCGATCATTTTGATCATGTTTAGACACTTTTTGTTCGTAACAATAAGTGGCAGTTCTTTTTTAGCTGGAAATTACAGTGGTGTATATGTAAGTACGTTGTTGATGTTATATTATAGAATAAGAGGTCTAAATGATTGTAGCGTCATTGGTTAATTACTTTTCCTAATATTCATTAATAATAACAATTTTTTTGGTTTAATTGCCAATTGCGTCATTTTTTTTACGAATGGGTTTCACTGGTCAGACTAAGCCAGAAAAATCATAAAAATATTCAACTTTAGTGTTCCGTTAAACTATTTAATAAAAATTAATTCTTACAGATTTTGCGATTGTTTTTTTAGTAGTGTTAGTTTTCGAAAGACGTAAAAATTATATTACTCTTTTTAAAATTTATAGTGATCATTCTTGTTAGCATAGCTGTAAAGCTAGTATTTTTTTTTTATAAAATTTATAAAAAAAGGGTTATCCTAGCATGCACAGAAGCAAAGATAATTTTTTTTTTTTTTTTTTTTTTTTTTTTTTAAATCGTATGCTACGTAATATACGTCGCACATCGCTCTAATTTAGAGAAGTTAAAGTTTAATATTTATTTTTTCATTAAAAAATATACCGTACCGATATTGCATGAAGTAGTATTAAATAATAGTTGTCGAAGTAGATCATGCGGAAGCTCATCCCGCCAAATCGTCTGTGGTGGCGGAGTGGGGGAGAGACAAGCTGCCACTGCAGAAATAAATTTGAGTGCTTCAAATCGTGCGTGCTTGTAAAACCAGCAATATCTTGACTTCTATACAACCCGCAAAGATATATTTTTGAATAAACATACAAGTATTGAACTTCGACTCTGCCAAATTTCTTATTATATTATAATTATATTACGTCCGTACGAATTTTTTTAGAGAAAGAAAATTATCTCTGCTCCTGTGCATTCTAGGACAACCTTTTTTCAAAAAATTTGTAAAAAAATTACCATCTTCACAACTGTGCTAACAAGAATAATCACTATAGATTTTCAAAAGTGTTACATAATTTTATACGTCCTTCGAAAACTAACACTACTAAAAAAACCATCGCAAAATCTGTAAAAATTAATTTTTATTAAATAGTTTAACGGAACACTAAAGTTGAATATTTTTATGATTTTTCTGGCTTAGTCTGACCAGTGAAACCCATTCGTGAAAAAAATGACGCAATTGGCAATTAAACCAAAAAAATTGTTATCATTAATGAATATTAGGAAAAGTAATTAACCAATGACGCTACAATCATTTAGACCTCTTATTCTATAATATAACATCAACAACGTACTTACATATACACCACTGTAATTTCCAGCTAAAAAAGAACTGCCACTTATTGTAACGAACAAAAAGTGTCTAAACATGATAAAAATGATCGACACTGCTGCAAAAATCAGCTTGTAGTCAATGTCAGATTCAAAATTTTTAGCTTAGATCATCTGTAAAATTTTTTATAATGTGTACAACAAATTCCAAGACCGAAAACATCTGCTTTTTAATTTTATGAGCAAGAGGATAATCCAAATGGCCAGGTCATTGGAACTAATATTAATATTTATGGCACTTAATAAATCTGCTCTCAGATAGCTCCCGTGTCTACTGCTCTAGTCAAGTAGGAGTTTCATTTGTGTATGTGTACGTATATACGTACATCAGTGTTGGTATTCTGCTACCGTCTGTAATTTATAGCCATGAAGCTAATTTTTACGTCTTTCTTGGCAAATATCTTTGGAAAATGCCCGAACAACCCGCAAAAGCATATTTTTGAATAAACATACAAGTATTGAACTTCGACCCCTCCAAATTTGAGAGCTGTGGGACATATATTACGTTCGTACGAATTTTTTTAGAGAAAGAAAATTATCTCAGCTCCTGTGCATTCTAGGACAACCTTTTTTAAAAAAATTTGATAAAAAATTACTATCTTCACAACTGTGCAAACAAGAATTATCACTATGGATTTTAAAAAGTGTTAATAATTTTATACGTCCTTCGAAAACTAACACTACTAAAAAAACCATCGCAAAATCTGTAAAAATTAATTTTTATTAAATCGTTAAACGGAATACTAAAGTTGAATAGTTAATTGATTTTTGTGGCTTGGTCTGACCAATTAAACCCGTTTGTGGAAAAAATAGCGCGATTTGCAATTAAGGAAAAAAATGTTATCGTTAATAACTGCAAAAGTAATTGACCAATGACATTACAATCATTTATGCATGTTTGGGTCAACATACTCATTACTTTTAAGAATTTCCAGCCATCCATGTGCAATCGTTTTCGAGTAAAAAATAGTAATAAAAAAAAAAAAAAAAAAAGGGTTATTTTTCAACTTCTGAGGCTATTTGCAGGTTGATAATTGCAGTTAGTGACCTCTATTAGTGCTAATTTTTTAGGAAATTTTGTGAGGAACAATTTTCTTGATGCTTATGCTATACTAAAAGTTAAGAAGAACGGATATATTAAAAATAATAGAGAATAAAACATTTTTTTCGTCACTAATTGTTAACTATAAAATAAAGCCCATCAACAATTTTGGCGCAAACTTAAAGGGTTCATCTACATCCCAAAACGAAGCAATTCCAGCAATAACATCGCGTGTGCTCGAAAAATATACTTTTTAATATTTTCACGTCCCCACCGTCTAGCCTAGTTGTTAATATCATACTTAAAAAATTGTAGGTTTTATGAAAAAGCACCTTTATTTAGTAGCACTTAAGTGTATGTTTGTTTCAACATTTAGGCTATTTTCATTATTTTTTTGTCTATAAAACTATGTAGCAGCTACTGTTAAGTTAAAAATTCATCGAAAACACGAGATACTTGACTACTAATAATTGAAACGAAAAAATTCGTTTAATTTATATGGCCATTCGAATAAATAAATTTAGTAATGGCCATTTTTAGAGACATTGATTACAATTCGGTTCATCTTCGACTAATTTTTTGATCATGGTAATAAATTACAATGTTTTTTCGGCCCTCAATTCCAATATGTTTCGTATGACATTGTAATTTATAATACATAAGAAATTATAAAGTCAAATAAAAAATTAGGAGGGTTTTTTTTGCGTATGTGAAGCAAGCAGTACACATCCCGTTTCTCGACTTTTAAACACGTCAGAGGAAACCCGCAAGCAAAAAAATTTTTTGCTTTTTTCGCCCTCAAACTATGTGCCATTTACTGTTCTTTCACTGATCTTTTCAAGACTAAAAATTAAAAGTACCTTATTGTTGAACATCAGGCTAGCAGTAAAAATCGCGTTTCTCGACTTTGAAAACACGATAGAGAAAATCTGCAAACTAGGAAATTTGTTGTTCGTTTGTTGCTCAAACTATGTGCCATTTATTATTTTGTCGATGATATTTTAAGGACTTAAAATTAAAAAGGCTCTTCTTGTGGGAATAGAACTATGATTAATTCGTTTTGTGTTGAGTAGTCCTGTGAACTAATTTGTTAAGTGTAGGCTTACTTGAGCTTAAGTCCTTCCCATGAATATGTCTTTTTACGGCACAAGTAATTTAATTACATCACGAATGTTGTAAAGTAAGAGTCGACAATAAAAGAGCTGCAAGTAGTAATTGAATTGCCTGATAAATCAGTAAAATGTGGATATATTGAGTGTATTTTTATAAAGCCTCAAGTTAATAATTAAAGGATCGTGTAGAACTTTTTCTTACACACGATTAGTACGCAATAATATCGGATTGATTTTCATATAGAATCATTGTTATGAAGAATGCTGTATTTATAGTAAACTTGTTGTGATTCTGAGAAAAAAAATTTTTTGGAAGAAAAATATGTAACAACGCCTTGAAATTATAATGTAAAGATCCTATAAAACTTACTCTTTTCTTCTAATGGATAGTGCGCAACAATTTGCAATTAATTCATTCGCGACACACCAGCTGAAAACAATGCTTTGCTTGAAATAACTTGTTAATAAATAATCTCTGTATCAGTAGAAAATACTTCACTTTACTAATATGATGAGCTTACATATACGAAAGAAAGATTCAATTTGTAAGTTTTTTTATGTTCGTAAATTTCCCTCACATTTAGAGTGGCACAAAACCTTAAACAAAAAATTTGTAGATTTTTTCAACGATTTGACGCTCAACTCGTTTCTTAGAAAATCTTTTTTTTTTACTTCATAAGGTACCAAAAAGTGTAAAATTGTATTTTCAATGTACCCTTATAAAAAAGTCTCCATATAAGTATCCAAATGCAATATTCAGGTATTAGTATATCCTTTTTTACTGTTACATAAGATTTTTTATACCAAATTTTTACATAAATTATTCTTCTAAACTGTGCCTTAAAGGCTGTTAAGCGTTTATTAAACAATAAAAATGAAATCCTTAAACAAAGCTCTAATTTCTTGTTCGTAATCTTCCAAAAGATTGTCAGCATTAATAGTTATGAGCGTTCGAAACCTGAGATGTAAGCGAAAATTTTACAACTTTTATGATTTTGAAGCTTTTTTTGGGCTGTAACTTTTAAGCTTAATAATTGTTTTTATCTTTTCAGAACGGATGTTGTAGCTCATTTTAAGAGCTTCAGTTTCTTTTTTTGGGTGACTACGACTTTTTAAAATCAAATTTACGATCAAAAGTATACATATGCTTTTTTTTTTTGGTTATCCATTATCGCCCGTAGGCTCAGACATGGCATTCTTTTACACAAGCATAGTGTTAATTAGCTATCAGTGTACCTGAGTTATGAACCGATGTTTATACAAATAAACACGAGGACCAACTCAGTAACACCCATGATCATGAAGACGAAGCGTCAGAGAAACAGTTAATCGACCCTAGAGAATCAAGAGCACAGAGCACAGGCGAAACGACGAGACTTGAACGGTCACCCATCCAAGTACTAATCGCGCCAAATGCAGCTTAACCTCGGAGATCGATATAACTGCAACTCTACCGTTGCGCCAACAGGACCACAATATACATATACTTTTGACGTATTGTTTTAACATTTTTTTTGTAATCTCGCTTGTTACTTTACATCAAAAACTTCAAAAACATTACTTGTAATGAGATAAAAATGAACATAATTGAAGCTGTGATACATATTTTTAATCATTAAAAAATACGGTACTAGACAAAAGTTATAATTATTGTAAGTTTAAATTACACAGGAAAAATTAAACAATCTAATTAAATATGGTTTTTTTTTATACTTAGAAGGGTAATAACTTTGAATGCTAATATTTTTTGACACATAAAACAACAAATGAAATCTGTTAACAAATACTATATATTACTTTTTCTTAGATACAACAGAACCTTTGGGACTAAAGTTATGATGGTAAAAGTAAAAAAAAAGCGAAGAGTTTCTCATGCAATATTTTCCTCAAATTTTTCAAAAAGCTTTAAATAGGCCATGCTAAAAACAACTTGTGTTGTCATAAGAGATATAAATAGGTTTAAATGGAAAGGACTTAAGCTTAATAAAGCCTACACTTAAGGTAATCGTTTACCCAAAACCCACTGATATTAATGAATTTTACAATAACCACGATTTCATTTAATTATTTGTGATTAAAATATACATACTAATAACGTTAAAAACATTACTTGTAAATACAACCACAATGATAGCATGAAACTATTAAAATTTTAAATAATATTTATTTTTGCTCACTGTATAGCTATACCGAAAATATACAAAAATGTATTGAAATTAAAATATCTACTAACCAGCACGGGCAACTTTTTCCATTTTTTAAATAGAATAAATTTATAGCCATACAAAATAAAATATAAGTTGAAAAAAAAATTAATTGTATGATTATTTTCTAGTCAAATAAAATGCTCGTTTTTTACGCATTTTGCGTATGCTCGCCATGTTAAGGAGTGCAACTGTAAAGCCTTATACTACTGTTTTGGCACCACTGAGCCTTTTAAAATTTTAACTGAAGATTAAAAATAGTTTAAGAAGTACATATTTAAAATTTCGAGACAGTTTGTCATATCTTCATTCCATCTACCTACTATCTTAATAAATTATTTTAGAGGACTACATAATAAAAAACAAATTAATGATAGCTTTATTTTTTTAAGAAGGGCCCTCGGAAGTTTGAGTCCTTGAAAGAACAGTGACAAAATAAAAAACGGCACATGGTTTAGGCAACAAATAAGCAACGAATTTTCTCGCTTTGAGATTTTCCCTACCGTGTTTTAAAGTCAAGAAATGTGGTATGTATGGCTGGCTCGATATCTGTAAAAAAGTTTTTTTAATTTTAATACTTTATAACTTTATTCACACAGTTATTTCAATTGTATTGCTTGAGCAACAAGAGAGCAATACATGTTTTCGCATGCAGATTTTCTCTAGCCCGTTCCGAAGTCGAGATACGTGATATGTATTGCTGGTTTGATATCAAGCTTGTGAAACTTGTTATATCTTAGTTCTGCAAATAGTAAAAAAATTTTTTTTGCGTAAAAAATTAGCAATATATGAATTACAAATTTTTTAAAGATTTGGTAATAGAGGTTGTGACTTAGTGTTGCTAGTTTAGTGTATGTGATGGTAATCTATTAATTTAATGTAAATTACGTTTTAATCACTACTGACTGATACGTAAAAAAATTAAGTTATGTCAAAAGGAGAAATTAATGTACAGTATGAGGTAAGGTACCTTGCAACGTAGTGTTGGAGGCGTTATACCTTGCAAGCGTTAGAGGTAGACTTACTGGTTGAATTCGCAGAGTCTTCTGTCAGGTAGCAACTAGTGTAAAAATAGTATTAGTAACAAGGGTGCCACTTAGAATTTCTAATGATGATAATAATAATATCTTCAATTCCATTGTGTCCGAGCAATAAAAAGAAATATAATCATTTCACAAAATCAAACAACAGTTTTCATTTTTGTATCCAATATCTTATTACAAGACGATGTTCTTGCTTATTTTACGTTTTAATCACTACTGACTGATACGTAAAAAAATTAAGTTATGTCAAAAGGAGAAATTAATGTACAGTATGAGGTAAGGTACCTTGCAACGTAGTGTTGGAGGCGTTATACCTTGCAAGCGTTAGAGGTAGACTTACTGGTTGAATTCGCAGAGTCTTCTGTCAGGTAGCAACTAGTGTAAAAATAGTATTAGTAACAAGGGTGCCACTTAGAATTTCTAATGATGATAATAATAATATCTTCAATTCCATTGTGTCCGAGCAATAAAAAGAAATATAATCATTTCACAAAATCAAACAACAGTTTTCATTTTTGTATCCAATATCTTATTACAAGACGATGTTCTTGCTTTAAAAATTTGCTGTGGTCTGAAGCGTGCGTGCTCTTTTTTTTGTGCTCGACACCCCTTTTGTTCGTCACCAAAACAAAACAAAATATTCTCACTTATAGTAACATATTAAGTAAAAAAGAAAAAAAGAAGATTAAAACTGTTTATTTTTGCTCAAACGATGACATTATCAAGAAACTGCCTCATGGCCAAACATCCGTGGAAAAGCCGCTTTCTATCTCACCCTGTGCCCCCCCCCCTTTCATTGAAAACCTAAAATATGTTCTGTGATAGAAAATAAGTGTTCCTGGTTCGACCCGTCATCGATCGCCCGTGACACGGTCTAGCGTGGCTTTTTTTAGTGATGACTAGCTCTACACAGTAGAAAAGGTTGTAAAAATATAATAGGAATATAGGCAAGGGCTTATAAAATGATACCGCAACATTCTTTCCCCGTACAAAATTCAATTTTGTAAATCAACAAAACGAATTAATTTTCTTGTTGGTCGTATCAAAATTCCTGTGGCAGTATTAACTTCAACTACTTGAACCTGTTTATCAGATTTCGTAAAAGCCTTCGTAATAAAACCATTTTTTTTAATTAAGACTACATCTCCCTGTTTTATAGTATCATTTTTTTCATGTCACTTCGATCTTGGCAACAAAGAAGGAAAGTAGAAATTCATACGACCAATAGTGTACAAGCGAATGTTGATACATCTAAATCATTGTATCAAGAGGTGCATATGCATAGATGGCGGCACTTTCAATACAAGCACTCTATATCCTCCATACATGCCCTTTTTTTCAATATCCAATATACTTAAGACTCATCATACTAAACCACATCGTGGCTTTTTCAAGAAAATTTTCTTAAGAAATTAATAAGAACGTGAAAAAAATCCCCCCCCCCGGGTGCGGATCCAACACACAACCTCCTGTTTACTAGACAGTGTGTTCGATCCGCACCCGGGGAGGATATTTTTCACATTCTTATTAATTTATAATCTTGTACAAACATAGACGACTCCCTCTTCTTGTACGAACATAGACGTTTTTCGGCGCTCGCATAACCCTTGCAAGTTTAGAGATCTAGCTCGTTCTATTCGCTTGAACTTTAAAGAAGTCTGATCGTTCCCGTGCAGCAGCCAGACCCTCATTTTCAACGTTCTTGGCCGTTTGGGCCCAACTTACCATCAGGTTGTTTGCGTCTCGCCACCATCACCTTTCAGTAAAGTTCCGCTCCCTACAGAAGTAGTTTTTTTGTAAGGTCTTCACATTCGTAAGCCCCCCCCCCCACTATTGAGGCAACAACTTTTCTTTACTAATTGTTGAATCTTACTCACTCATTAAGCGATGCATTCCATGGTCGCTTTGTGGTAGTTAAACAAGAGTCATTTTATAAGTACAGACGCGATTTTCAACTTTTCCTCACTATAATAACTTTCTTGGTACTTGTAAATACAATTTAGTTTTGGCAATAAATTGCTACTTTGTTAAAATTGCAGTGTTAATTTATAGAGGCTCCTTTTAAAATGAATGTTGCATGCTTTTCAACGAAGTGTTACGTCGGCGCGACGTGTGATTTAAGTCCAAGCTTGCGCTTAATAACTCGGGATTCACGCTGGGCACGTAGGTGGGGCACGGGGCTAAAGGGTTCAACTTAACGACGTGGTACTCGCAAAGGGGCTACGACTGCTTTCACGCGACTAGGACCGACTGCTGTGCAACATTCCGATGTACTTGCTCGCAGCTCGCTTAAGGTTGGTCGATTTTACCAGGAGCGGCGTATCGAAGGGTATCCCGTTCGCGATCTAAAAACTGTCAGCACCGTCACGAGTAAGGGTATCGTTTCTCGGCTTTACGTGGAGAAGAGATGGGTTAACTCGCGATCTGACTTTGATGCACTAATATCGTTGTGAGTATTTGCTTTAATCCGATTGGTCCTTGTTATTCTGATGGTATTACTACCGCGGAGAGCAATGGTATACGCGTGGCTAAATTAATATTCCCGGTGATCTACGGGTACCAATACTATATCGAGTAATAATGGTGTTCGCGCAAAACAACTTAATTTTTCCCGGTGATCCTCGGGTACCAATACTATGGCGAGTAATGGTGTTCGCGCAAAACAACTTGATATTTCCCGGTGATCCACGGGTACCAATACTATGGCGAGTAATGATGTTCGCGCAAAATAACTTAATATTTCCCGGTGATCCTCGGGTACCAATACTATGGCGAGTAATGGTGTTCGCGCAAAACAACTTAATAAGAAGAAAGAAACTTTAGACATTCGATAACTTTCCACTTACTTTTATTTAAAAAGGAAAACTCGGTACAGGCGGTGAACCAGCTTAGAACGGAAACCGCGCTCGAAGAAGATCAAGTGGCAGCAGAGGCGGACTCTGGTTACCAGTTGATCGTTCAAGGGACTAGGTTGTAGCAGAGGCGGACTCTCACTACTTAGTCTACTTGATAGGGTATCATCGAATGTCGTGTGCCGAACTAATTTTCCTCTGGGCCTCCGGGCCTTTTTATTGCGAGAAGCGGACCTCGGTCACGAGCTGGCTCGAAAAACGCAGGAAAACTTGCCGGGGGAAAATTTTAAAGAAAAGACAATAGCCGAAAATCTAATTGGCTAGAACTGCTCTAGTTTAGCCACTCAGAAATTGGCACATCCCACATCCGGCTTGTTCTCCTCTATGCGTTAAGAGAAGGGAAGGTGATTCACTTACTCATGCCCTTCCTCTCTCTTTTACATCAAGATTTTACAGATTTTCCCATGTTATTTAATATTAACCTTAGAATAACATATTGCTAAAACTTACTTAGACTAAGCATTGTTCGTTTATTCAATCAAATTTATTGCAACAAAAGCGGTGAAAATCGCCCAATATTTCATGTAGGTGTTGACTGAATAATCGTTCACTGCGTTGTTGTATTAATAATAGGGTTAGTAGTAATTATTTTTACACATAAATAATTGTAATAGTTGCTAGAGTTGCCAGACACATCAATCGAACAAGTTTATAGTCGGAAAGAGTAATTGTTAACAGCGGTCCAACCACTTATCTCTGAAGTAGCTGTAGTTGTGGTCCAAATACAAATCAGGTGTTCGTCGTGACCCATTGTTTGTTAACTTAACGAAGCTTGTCGGTCATTTTAATTTATTGTTAGCTACGAATATATTTTGAAATGTTAGAAGTGGGATCAATTCTCATTTTCCCTTTTGTTTACTCTTTGGAGAGGATGTCGGCACGTAGTGCCCTGGAGATTTGAAAATTCCGTTACTTACATTGGCTTGGTCGTACAAACTCTCTCTCTCTCTCTCTCTCTCTCTCTCTCTCTCTCTCTCTCTCTCTCGACATATCTGAGTCAGGAAAAGGGGAAGGAGCTATTGTTGACTGTTGGCTCAACTTTCTCGCTTTCCTTTACATATTGAAAAGTAGCAACATTTGTGCGGATTACAAAAATGAGGTTTTTGAGACTGGTATAAAAATTCTATAGTGCAAGAGGGTTACTTGGCAACACATGTATCGAAAACGAGTGAAACTAATAATGTCGCTTTGTTAGTTTTACAGTAGTTAACATTATTATTTATATTGTGGTTGCTTATCAACTATACATTAACTCTATCTTAGTCTAGTTGTCTTAGTTCTTATCTACCGGCGCAACTGTTCCTAGATAACCTTTTGCATCTGTTAGTTCTTTAAAGTTATTTTATTATTTTACGCTTTGAAAAGTATTTCATTTGATTTCTTTTCCGGTCAGCATGGGCCAGCGTGCATGTATGTTAGTCATGCATGGGCATAGTACCTTAGCTACGAGCAATCTTGTAGGTGATTCATCTCTTTTCAGATGCACATTGGCTCCTGCGTTTAGTGTTCTAAGATCGGCATGGAAAGTTTTGATGCAAGGGGAAAATAAAATTAATGTGGATACACTGATGTTACAGAAGGAAAATAATTGTGAGGTGAGCATATTAAGAATCCTTCATCACTGCAATGCAAACCTGGCAGTTTCGCTTAACGACGACTGAACTTAACAAAAAAAGGACAAAAAAAAAACAAACAAAAATTTAATCTCCACTAAAAAAAATGGTCTCTTTTTGTAAGCTAATCTAGCGTATAGCAACGCAGCCATTTTTAGATCTGCTGGTACTCCACGCCACATTGTCCAAATCGTACATTTGAAAATGGCGCTCCGAAGGGTCTGACAAAGTCCAAGAATCCAAAACTTTGGCCTTATTTCATTTACGACTGTATCATGACTCGCGTGATTATATTTCTCATGGTAATATACCAATAGAAGTTTTGTGAGTTCGATTTCATTGTCTAAAACAATTGTTTTGTAAACTAATTTTTTATTAATTCTTTCAAAATTTGTGGATTTTCCGCATACTCTTGAAATTTCCTAGTCGTCAATAAATAAGTAAAAATTGTAAAGTTTATTAGTTTTTAAAATTTTATTATTTTTTGCTATCGTGCTTAATTCTTCTGAAAAGGATGTTTTTTCTGAAACTTTTACACATAAATCGATTGCTTTTATTTGTAAGTCTGTAAGCAAAATTTCAATTTCCTCGATTCTTTTTTTTTTAATACATTTATTTTTCAACTTCATGAGGTGATGAAGAATCTGACGTGTTGTTAACATAAGCCGCACCCGCGAAGAAAAACCAAAAAAATTGTTTAAAAGTTTTTTAACTTTAACGTTTAAACCTACTCTTTTCTCTATACTAGCTTTTTGTATTTTTTTTTTTTCTTAATTCAGTCAACGACTTTCCGAAATTTCCTGATGTAAAACGTATACCGTCGTCTGCTGGATTCTCTCTCGAAGGTACCCACCACCATTCGTTCTCTTTCGAATTTTCTCGTATCTCGCTTAAATAATTTGTGACTAAAATTTTAAAATCTTTCAGATCACAATTAATCCAACATAAAAGTGTTTGACTCTGACCAAAAATAGCGCCTTTTAATTAAAAAAACATGCTTGCTCTCAAACAACTTTGCTAAACGAGTTGCTAAAAGCACAGCCTGTAATTCTAATCGCGAAATCGTTGAACTTTCTACCAGGGCTACTCGATTTTTTGCTGTAACAATTGAAGTTTGAAAAGAACCTTCCCCCAGAGAAAATCACCAATACGCCACAGTTGCGTACACTTTTTTACTGGCATCGCAAAACAAATGAAATTCTGCTTCTCGATTTGCAAATTTTCAATTTGATAACACTGATCAATATGACAATTCTTCGGGGAATTTAAATCATCTGGGTATTTTTGCTATTTTAAAAACTCTTAATCCTGCATCGTCCCAGTCAATTTTTCTCGCCTACACGTTCTGCATTAGATTTAGAGAATGAATCGTAAAAGAGGTGAAGAAAACTAAGTGGATCAAAAATCGACATGGTTATTGCGAGAAATTCGGTTTTCGTTGATTTTTCCCTTCCCTCAAGTAAATTACTCCTTATTATTTAAAAATTTATGTTTAAACTAAGCTTGTCTAATTTTTGTATGCTATCGTAGTCTCAATACTTTTTCGTCCGTATACTTATAAGAATTTGAATGAATTAATGAAGTAGAATCGGTTTTTTTGTTTTTTTGTTTTTTTTGACACCGAAAATCAATGCGTCATTTCTGAACCAACTTTGTCTCTCCCAGTTTGTGTGCAAATTTATTTTTATACCTCTACGAATGCGATTCTAGACTTCGCATTGTGACTCGTGCCTCTCAAGAAAATCGTCCATATAAAAATTTTTAATTATGCTTTTTGTGCTTGAGGAATATGTATGTGTACAGAGTCCAGTGTTTTCATGTTTTATGAAAAATGCGAACCAAGGAGACGACTTGGCCCTAAACGACATCGAACTCATCAGAAAATTTCGTGGTAGACTCTGTCTATCTTCTTCCTTCCAAAGAATATTTTATGCGTCGTGATCCTCTTTTTTATATTTTTATCTTTTAAAACATGTCCCGCATGTCTGATTTCATCGTAAAAGCAAAATGACGACAACGAATAACTCCCGAAAGAGATTACAACAAATCAGGCCCGAAGGGAAATAGGTCTTTCAATCTTTTAGCGTCAGACTTTACCACGGCATCGAAAACGAGTTTGTATTTTCCCGGTTTATTTATAACTTGGATCTAAAAATGGGTAAGGATAAAATTTTTCGGCCTAAAGCATTTTCATCGGATTTTATTACTAATCTGTTGGTAAATAATCACGCCATCTTATTGTTGTACAATCCTGTGTACTAAGGATCTCTGTCCTACTTCTTTCCAAGCAAAGATAACCTGCGGAGTGCAGTTGATGGATTGTCCGAAAAAAGCTCGTTATTCAATTTCCAAAGAAGTCCTATTTTCCAACAATTTTCTACAAACCAACTTGTTTGTTTTAAAATTAATTCAGCTTCTTTATTTTCGCTACTATTGAAACGGCTTTTAATTATTCCTATTCCTTCCAAATTAAAATAATCTTTCATAATTTTTTCAAGTCTCTTACTATGAAGTTGACTTAAATATAATTCCGGAGCTTTGTTTATGGCATTAATTTTTTCTCAGTCGCTTTTGAAAGTTTCTATCAAAATGCCTGGGCATTGCCCATTCTTGTAAGCATTTCATGTCAAAAAAGAAACTTTTTTGAATTTTACGTATTTCACTTGGAATTATTAACTTTCTTTTAAAAAAATTTTTTTTTCAATGCCCAGGCATCGCCCTAGTAAGCATTTCGTTTCAAACATCTTTTTAGAGTATTTATTTATATAAATTTCAGACAATCAACAATATATGTGTCATTTTAATCGATGACTTTTGGCCACTTTTCTTGTAGAACCACAATTCTGTCACTGTAGAACTTCTAAAGTTTCTGGGCTAAAAGCTAAATGAAGGCATTCTTGCAAGCCTCTTTTAAATGCAACTTTACACGACTAATAGAGTTCTGCAGGAACCGAAATAAATGATAGTCGGACGGGGCAATGTCCTTCGGGATGTACGGTGGATGCATTAAAATTTTCTAGCCGAACTCTTTCAATTTTTGCTAAGTCCCTAAAGATATGTGTGGTCTAGCCTTGTCGTGATGGAAGACAACGCCTTTCTGATTGATCAATCCTGGCTTTTTTTTAATCGCCTGCTGCAATCGCAATAGTTGTTGACAGTAGAGAGTCGAATTAATTGTTTGACGAAGTTTAATAGCGCCAAACACTCAGCATCACATTCCTTGGCGTCAAAATAAGCTTTGCAACCGTTAGTGAAGCTTCTCTGGGCTTCGACCACGATCTTTTTTGTTTTGGAGTATCGTAAATAATCTACTTTTCATCACTCGTTATTATTTGTTACAAAAATGATTCGAGTTGATTTCTTTTGAGCAGCGATTTACAAGTGGAAACTCGGTCCATTTAATTTTTCTCTGTTAATTCATGTGAAACCCAAGTATCGAGCTTTTTCTGGTATTCAGCCATATGTAAATATTTCAAAACTGTTTGATGGTCTATTTTTAGTTTTATAGCTGTTAGTCGCGAGATGAAATATGTCGGTCTACTTGATTTATTTGAAGAATTTCATCAAACTTCCTAACGATTAGCCGACCAGGGGAGGTTCATCTCTAACATCGAAATTTCCAGAACGAAAGCGAGCAAACTAATTCTGACCCTGGCGTTTAATTAAGCCCTTATTATTGTAAACACTTCACAATTTTCGATAAGCCTGTGCTGTATTTTTCCATATTAAAAATCGTTTTGCACACCTGAGAGATTATACGCATCTTCGAATTTCACCCAGTCAAGTGCGTCTCTAGAGAAGACTGGTAACGGCTTTCCTGACAATTTATTAACTAAAGTACAATTATTTGAAAGTAAACTAGCTTTTTTAAATGTCATAAGCATGTTTTCTATAGCTCGGGATTTTTCCGTTTTTCCGCTCAACAGGGATGGATTCGTGGTACTGTTCCATTGATTGTTTAATTGATATTCTCTATTTAAGACAAATCGGAATTCGTTTTGGAAGAGTCTTATTCCACTATCTTTACTGCAAGATTATAACGTTGATGGATTGCTTGATTGTTAGCTGTCGCTGCCACTGTGCTTTAGACTTTAGGCTGGGGATCCTCTGCTGCTAGGTTTAGGATGACGACATGGTGCTCGAGCGTGAGCTGCTACTGGAGCTGGGAGTAGCTGAGTCGCAGACGAGATTGCTACTGGTGTGGGACGTTGACGAGGTGCTCTATCGCTGACCTGCAGGCTGTACGACCGCTGCTGCTGGATCGGGATGTCCTTGCAGCGCACAAGCGTGAGTTGCCGCGGGTACTGAGGATGGCTAAGCCGCAGGCTGGACGGCTGCTGGATCGGGACATCGTCGTATCGCTTATGTGCCAGCTGTCACTATTCAGGAGGTAGTGGGGCTGCAAGCTCAACTGCCTAGGCTGCTAGACGACGGTGCTGCGCTTGATCGGAAACTACCGCTGGTTCAGGAGGCGGCAGGGCTGAAAGTTCGATGGCCTGCGCTGCTGGACAGTGGCTTGGCGCTCGATTGTGAGCTGTTGCTGGCTCAGCTGGACGTGACACCGCAAGCTCTGCTTCTACGTTTTTCGCTGTTTCAAGCGCACGAAATCGGTATGACACTTGGAGGTTATCTCCTCCTTTTTTCTCCGAATCTTCCAACAACTGCATCTCTAGTGGTACATTAAGATCATCAGGTACAGGAGCATTTTGTAGATACGGAAATTCTCCTCCTACTTGAGCGTTTTGATGAAAATGACAGTTAGCATTCTCCTTAATGTGGAGTCAGTACGTGTCCAAAATATTGTTTTCCCTGATGTTAAGGTGATGTTAAGTTTTCCACAGTCTGCCTAAAGGCAATTCTAGCTTTCTTCTCATGGTATACACAACGTGTACACACTTACTGAAAAATTAAAAAATAACTTATGTTTCCCGGTTAATGCGCCAAAAATATTCTCTACGAATGTTTAAATTAAAAGGACAACTTCACGAAATTAAACAACAGTATTTATTTCTTTATCAGTATCTTATTACAAGACAATATTCTTGCTTTGGAAATTCGCAGCCATCTGACAGCTCGTTTGCTTTTTTTTTCGTGCTTGACTCCCCTCTGGCTCGTATCCAAAACAAAACAAATCAAAATACGCTTGCTCATAGTAACATATTTTGTAAAAAACAAAAAAGGAGAATCAAAACTGTTAATCATTCATAAAATGATGACATTTTCTCCTTAAAAACTGCCTCCCAGCCAAACGTCTGTGAGAAATCCTCTTGCTCTTTTACGCCGTCGTCCCCCTCTTTTATCGAACACCTGAAATGTGTTATGTAAGAAAGAATAGGTGTCTCTGGTCCAACCTTCAATCGACTTAATCAACGTGAAGGAAAGCTCTTTAAGGTAAAAAAGATGATAAAAATGGAATAGGAATATAGGTGAGTGCTTATAAAATAAGAAGAAAATCCAAAGTGAGCCACGTCAGGCAAAAAATTAGAAGAATTGTCAAACATTTAAAACGTTCAAACTTTAGAATAAACGTTTGAAAAATAAATGTTGCTATTGGTGAATTGAGTGTAGCTTCTTCAATGGATACAAAGGGATTTTTTAAATAATTGATTTTAACTAAAGTAGTAGGTAAAACATATTTGACAGATTAGAAAACTGCTAAAAATATGACCTACAATACTTTCAAGAAACAGCTACTGCTAAGAGATCGGTATAACATGATTCTCATGTAATTATTAAACTATCATGTAACGTTCCTTTTCTAACTTCGCGAATTTCTCGCATAGATTGTTATGTCCAATAGGTTTTAAGGTATCATTCTCTGAAACAATTACAAGAAAAGTGCAATCTTTTAGTTTCATTAGGTTGAGTCAAATAAACAAAAATAATGTGAAGTAGAAGTGATTATTTGAGACAAAGCATCCATGATACCAAAAAAGCATTGAAAGTTGTTAATACGACTTCAGGAAATTTGTGTAAAAAAGCTTCTTTAAGTATAATAATATATTTAGAGAGAAACTTTCATCGAATTTTTCTAGTAGTGAAAAACTGACAAAATATGAAAGTTTTCGTCACAAAACAGGGCTATTAGGTAGGGACTTAAGTAGGGTTGCAGTGCACCTAGTATACCTTTATTGCTTTCGATAAAAATTTCGGTGGGAAACCGAACGCAACAAACACTCCAACTTATCAACAAATTCCAAAGTATTACAAACACCAGATGTAATTTTTAGTCAAATAAAAATGAAACCACACATCTCATCAGCCATTAGTGCCCTCCTTACTCCTGCACTTGAACAAACAACCCCACGCCACTACCACCGTGCATAACTAAACAGCCTCTGTTTTCGCCTTCCCTCCCGCTCTCAATTATTATAATAGTACGTTGAAGACATGATTATTTGTATTATTTTAATTACTACCGTTATTGACAGAGCGGCGTTGGCTCAGTGGTAAGCGTGCTTGTTACTGACACAACGTAGTTCTAGGGGTCGTGGGTTTGATTCCCGGTGAATGCAGATTTTTTTCAAAAACTGTTTTCATCGGGAAAAGTTCCTATGTAACCCCGGCTGTTTCGGGGCGGGTTTTTCCATAGAATTTTCCCTCAGAGAAATTCCAGGGTTTTTTCCTTGCCCCACAGGTTTCCGGGCCTAGGTGAATGCGAAACAGTGTTAGGGCTATAAGTAGGGATTAGCGGACCCGATGCCCGGTGTCGGGCAGGGATTGCTGGCCTTAACGTCGAGGAGTGGTCTCTGAAACACAGGGCTTCTCCGGGGATGCTAATTAGCCTGGATCCGATACTTTGGTAGAGAGCGCCGGCTTAACCGACGAGGAGTGGACGTCCATAAATATGGAGTCTTCTCCGGGGAAAGGCTACACAGTGGCGAGCGGACCCGATGCACCATTGGTGCAGAGAGTGCCAGCTTAACTGGCAAGGTGTGTTCCACTGGAGATACTCACACTGTGCCCATGGATTAAGGTAGCATATGAGGAAAAAAGGTTTGGAAAATGGGTGTGGCAATACACCCCCACACATAGGTGGTGAGTAGGTGGCCCTCGTGACTAGGCCAGTAGGCTGTTGTGGTTACTCGGTTTAAAAAAAAAAATAATTACTACCGTTATTATTATTATCGTCTTCACTGGTAAAATGACCACCATTTCTTTTCTTTATTATAATTAATTGATTGTTGGCTCTTTTATTAACAACTAGCAATATTTTCGCAATAACGTTCAGTTATACCAGTTGTAAAAAAAGACGAGAGGGAAAGTATGAAATTGTCTCCTCTCTCTCTAGTGCCATGGGCTGGGAAGAGAATTTTCTACAATTCGCAAACTACTACGTGTTCGAACATCAGTGGCGGCTCCAAATTGTGCAAGGGCGTTACATTGAAAACATGCTTTTCCATTTGATGATCACTTTCCCGGGTTGGCACTCGGGACCTCTTCTCAACACCCCTACTCTGCGTGTAAGTAAAAATGGCGCCCCCGAATTGACCTGTGCGAAACCGTACATAAGGCCCAGAGCATCCTACACTAGTCAGTCTCAGTCTTAATCTCGATCAGTTAATCTCACCATCCTCAACTCTCTTTTGGTTGAGGTCCTTTTCTTGATTCGGATTCGTCAAGTTTTTTAATTTCCTGCTACGTGCCCATCCTCACGAGTAGCCTTGCCAAATCACCTGGGCTGCTTGTCTTTATGCAAAGAAGCAAGCGAGTTGATCCGCTCATGTGTACCCTTGCACCGTTTTGCGAGAGTGGCTGGCGTGGAGTTAAAACTCCCTCACGTACCTTACCGCCTGGTATCACGGCCTACTTTCATATATCCGACCGCTACACGAGAGACATTAGTAAAAAGGAATTCCGAGCAATAAGCGAAAGTTTAGCTCACAACCTTACGTATTACGTCGACGTAACAATGTAATACGTAGTGCATCAAATAATTAAAAAATTTTGAAAATAATGAAGTAGGGAATATTTACATTTTACCTTTAACATATATTGGTGGTCCAAGATATATGCGGAAACATTACCAAGATGCGATGGCAATAATGTAAACATACGGAAAATCTGATTTATCCATTACTGTTACACGTAACTCAAAATGGAAAAAAATTGAGCAAGTTTAAAAAAAATTTTCCTACAGGTACCAATCCTTATCACATACCAAATATTACTGTCAAGATATAAGCAACCAAAATATTATCGAAAAAGTTATTTCTTACGTTCTCCACCTTCTAACCTCAAAATAGCACCTTTGCCGCTTTACTTTGGGTTCTCAGGTGGAAAAATAGAATACGAAACTCGTTTGAAAAGGCTTCTTTACGAACCTCGTTACGGCCCTCGCCTTCGGCTCGTGCCGTAAACCTCTCGGTTCGTAAATCGAAGCCTTTGCTAACTCGTACGCAATATACTATGGTGCAATTGAATTTTAAAAGAAAAGACTACTTCATGCTCACATTATGGTTACATTGCATCCTAACAAAAAATTGTTCACTACTACAGATATTGAAAACAATATTTTGGCAGAAATTTCATTTAATTCATGCATGATAAAATTAGTTTTCGAACATATGCCTCATGGACCTCACAATAAACATAGTCCTTGTCTTATCAGCTGTAAAAATGTTTGTACAAAAAATTCTCCAAAAAAGTTTCATGAATGTACAATTAAAAAGAAAAATGTTAATCCAGAGTACAATAAAAAAAGATAATAGATGTGCAACTCACATATATAATGTGAAAAGAAGTAACGAAATAATTTCTGTTGATGATTCCATCGTAGATCCTATAATAAAATTTCGTTGTACTAATATAACTGTCATAATTATACAGAATATCACACATCCACTCAGAGGATGAAGTCTATTTTTTATAATATTCATGAAGGAGTAAACAGAGCATTTTATAAAATAATAAAAACACATCTGGACGCTAATATAATTAATATAGGAATATTCCACGAAATATCAGAGTATGTCAAATGGCCATTATTTAAGCTCTATGGAAGTGTAATGATCCGACTTGTTTAAAGTATGGTCTGAACCGTTTTATTTTAACTTAATTCGTGGGTCTCTTAGGATTCAGCTCGTGAGCTTTATTTGTTCATTTTAGTCAAGTAAAAATAATTAATTAAATAATATGGATGATTTAATCAATGTTTAATTTTTAATTCTTTTATTAAAACAATTCAAAACAGGTATTCTCTTAGTTACAGTCCATTCAGATCATTTCACAGATTTTGATATTAATCATATTACTGATGAAAAACTTACATCTATCACTGACTGTTGTTACTGCTGCTTCGGAGTTCCCTAATGCTTCGTGCAGTAATTCCCAGTGATTAAACTACACGAATGAGTTCGTGGCCTGTAAGATGTTGCGATTTCTGCCTTCTCTGCTATCGCCGGAACCACTTTTGGTGCGCCTCCTTTGTTGTACCTCGCTCCTTAGCGTAGTCCGATATACTATTGATGTTCTCGAAATACACCCAAGTTCTCTCAGCCAACACGTTATGCCTTACGTGTATAAGGTACTTGTGAGTCGTGGGAGTCAAAAGTAGACTAAAACTTTAGAGGACAGGTGACAGACGTAAAAAGAGCAATTTTTCCTCTTGATGGTAAGTTTTTATAGCGTCAGAGCGAGTAAAAGAGGCCTTTGGTTCAATTAGGTCAACCAATGAGCGATGTTCTTACAGATGGCGTTAACAGAAAAACAGTAGGCTTGCACAATGATGTTACATGTTATGATTTCATATATTAGGAAATAACAATACAACAGTACTAATCGCATTTTTCTGACAAGTGCGATTGAGTATTTTTGGATAAGTGATGATGAAAGCTCGCATCAGCAATATAAGAACGCCAAATACAAGTTTAATTGTGACAGTAAGTTTACAAATTTCGAAATTAATCCTTCAGGGGATTTTACAATCAATTTTGCATATAATGAAATAGAGTGTTAATTCTTAATTTTAAAATCGGTGTTATGAGAAGTAAACGATCAATGCGCAAGTAAATTATTAATTCATACATACAAATACGATTTATTCGTTCATGCATATAATACGATTTCAATACATACGTGCATTCTTACAAAGAGGCTGGCTGTACTATATGTCAGCATATTATTGGACATTCACCTTAAAGCTATTGCACACACGCATATAAATGACGTATGAGCTCCTCTTGTCATATGAGCTTGCTTTATATTCACAATACGTCTTATCTGAATTCGACGGACTCATAGCTTTTAGTTATAATATAATTAGTATCAACTCGGGATGTAACAGAAGCAGCAAGGCGGTTGCAGGAATTTCCTCTTAGTAAACGAAGTCATTCGGTATTAAACTTACCAGTACATGTTGCAATAAACAAAAAATAGTATTCAAATAAAATAGTTTTAAATAATTTAAGAAACTGTCGACTTAACGTAGTTTTCTCTAAGGACTCGGAGCGTTCTTTAAAAATCAATTTCAAATTGCATTAATAGAGCAGAATCTTTTAAAATGCTGAAAACAGTTAACGGAATACTTTGTAGCACATTTAAACATACCGCTGTTGCTTTAGGTTTAGTTGAACACGATTTCCAAATTCATATTATTTTTAAAGAAGCATATAACGTCATGCTGCCATTCCAATTAAGAAATTTTTTTGCATTGTTTTTAATGTCTAAAGTTATTTGTGGCAAAAATTTATGGGAATAATTTAAACAATTTTTTATTAAAGATTTAAAAAAAAAAAAAAAAAAAAAAAAAAAAAAGAAATAATGCCTTATAACAGCTAAATTAAGTTTTTTTAATTGAATACAAACATTTTTTAATGAAAAAAAAAAGTTATCTCTATGGTTTGGGCTAGAATAGCTTCAACTTTATTACCCAAAGGAATGACAAGTCATAGAGCATTAGGATTATCGTTGGATGTGACTAACATTGAAAGTTTTTTGTAGAGTATGAATCTGAAAAAAAAGAACGTGAAGTAGATCTAGTTATTTGGTATGAAGCTCCAATGATCTCTTAAAAAAGATTTGGATACTGTCAACAACGGAAAAACTTTAAAGTTTTAAATTTTAAAAATTACATGTTTTGGATAAATAACTGATTTGCTTTGTTGTTAAAAAAAATTGGAAGTGGAACAATAAAATCATTTTATACTTCTGGGAAAGGGAAAGTTGATAACGTTTGAAAAAAAATTTATGAAGATCAATATGATATAAATGATAGGTATATCAAGCCACCTGGCCAAAACCTCATGTCACACTAGGCATAAGGCCTACAATTTGTCGCTGACTTGTTGCTAATTTGTTACGTCAGAACTGATTTTGTCGCTCATTCCTCTTTTTGAGTAACGATGGAAACGTTAGCTTGATATAAAGCTGGCTGGCCACACATGCGTATCTTCAACTAGGAGGCAGACAGCTCCACGGGATTTGCGCGATAATTTGTCGCTAAAAGATTAGCCTATTAACGATTTTGTTGCCGATCAGGAAGCGAACAAAAACGCGATTTCTGCCGATCGGCATATTAAGCTAGCTGGAAATACATGCGTATCTCCGACTAAGAGGCAGATAGCTTCACGAGATTGTTGCGATAATTTGTCGCTTATTTTGTCGCTAAACGATCCGCCTATTGCCGATTTTGTTGCCGATCTTGAAACGAGCAAAAACGGGATTTCTGCTGATCGGTACATCAAGCTAGCTGGCGACACATGCGTATCTCCGACTAAAAGGCAGATAGCGAGACAATATTGATAGTAGAATTTGTCACTCAAAAAACAGCCAAATATCGTATCTCTAGTTAGAATGCAGATATAGGTCCACGGGGTTCTCACTGTTCATGACGATGCAGTCAAGTGCGTATCTTCCTAATACTGTGATATTGCTGTGATATTAAACATATGGACGTGCGTCCGCATAATTCCTATTTTGTCTTCATCATAACCCTTTCGTAATGAAATTGTCCGCATAACTCACCATTTATAAACACACATATATATATATATCTTACTATATTATATATAGTTATCTTGGTGAGGCATTCCACACAGTGAATTAACCCTTTGACTTTTAGAGACATCTACCAACAGTCCTGTGAAATAAACTGTAAAATAAATCTCTCGATCATGCATTATAGTCAAAGCTTTTTTAATATTGTAAAAAATCAAATTTTTTTAAGTTATGGTGGCTTAGGCTGCTTATACATGGGAGGCTCGGAGTCTCGAGACTGCCAGCTCAATTTTTTGCGGGTAGTTCAATTTTCACTGACATGTACTAAATACTAATATAGTTATTTTTGAACCGTGAAATACTAGCCTCATTTGTGTAAAAACAGTGTTGCATAATTGCATTATACTAATAGACACACGTAAAGCCACAAAAACTAAAAAAAATTGCGTTAACGATTATTCGATGCAACATTATTGGAAAACTTTGTAAGTAAATAAGGGAATGATTAAAGTAAATTTATCTGTACTAATTTGTATTCTATAAATAACGTCATTTGCTGCGTATAATATATGATTCTTTGCATCCTCATTATTTAATATACAATTTCTCTTTTTTTTTAATGACTCAAATAAATAAAAGTGACATCGAGTTTAATAAACAGCAAATTGGTTGAAATTTATTAAGAATGTCTTCATGATCTTTCAGTGGTCGCTTTACTACAAAATTACAATAGATTAAAAAATTTAAAATTGCAGTTTTTAAATTAATTGCGTATATAAAGTTTAAGAAGATTAAAATATTTTTTACTCGTATTTATAGTTATTTAAGAATGATTCATTTAGGGTGGTGTTACGTAGGATTAAAAAGCTGGTAAGGAGGTGCGTCACGAAAAGAACTCAACTCGTTGGTCAATTATTTATTAGCTTCTTGATAGCAGAAGCGTGTGTGTGTTTCGTGCGGTGTTTTCTACTTATCGTTCGGTCTCTTGCCTAAAAAACGCTCGAGTGCCCCGATTCGTGTCTCGCAGGGCCTTATATAAGCTCGTTCCCCCGATTGGTGTCCTTTACTAGCGTAGGCTTGTCGTTACTAGGGAGAGTCAGTATGATATTCCCAGCATATCGTACGTAACACGTCCGAGGCCGCGACGTCGTTCGTCCTCGACGACGCTGAATTGTGTCTGGTGGCCGTTGTACCTATGATAGTGCGTGTGATGCGTGTGTTATGTTGTTTGTGTTGTTTTTCTCACATACGGTGGTTCACTCATCCTTTCATTCTTTTAGAAAACCGCCGTTCTCTGTACATTTTCACATTCAATCGTCCTTCCCATTCTGTACTCGAGTATAATTGTGTTTGACAATTCTGTTGATGTATGCGCTCTGCTTTCTGTTACATTTTTGTTTAAAAAAATTTAGTGAATTAGTCATCTGATTACTACTAGTTTACATTTAATGATGTTTTTCGTACTTAATTAATATATTTATACTTGACATGTTCGCGTTCACTTAAGTACCTATCATTGGATATTTTTCTTTTCTTTTTTTTTTTTTTTATCTTTACCTATTTTCCAAACTACTTGTCATTTTGTGAAAAAAAAAAATTCTTTATCCTTGTCCTATGGACTGCGCCCTCCGATATAGCCGAGCGACTCCCGGCGCTCATTCTCGTTCTCTTATTATCATGATTGTTACTATTATTTTTTTTTCTGATAGTAGGAATTACTTGTTACGTCGTATGTTTTGTGTGGGCCCAAGACCCGTGGAGGATGCTCCCGTGATGATTACCGGGATGTTAGCTAGGTGTCTCGGTGTCCTCTTCTGCATTTCGAGGCATGTCGGCTGAGGTGCTGAGGGACTCGTCGCTGCAGTCCCTTCCCTTTCTGCGTTGTCTCTGCGTTGTCTACCTGCAAACATTCTAGCCAGATTTAATATCAAGGGGCCCCCCCATTTTAGGAATCCGAACGACCCTGCCGCCATGCCGAATTTATTAACCCTCTAATATATGAAGCTGTAAGCTATTAGTTGCCAACCCTGGTTTCTGTGGTAAATACTTGTCCTAACACTATTTATACTTCATTGATAGGTATTTATTTAAATGTATTACCTTATGTACCTTACCCTTTCTCTTATGTTTCCCCTTTATTCGGCTAGCGTTGAGCTGCGAGTGTGGCTCTCTCCTCACATATAACGTTTATAATAATAAACGTATATCTTTTAATTCTCTTTCTTTACTTTTTTTGTATAATTATTGTAATTTATTTTAGTGTCTTTGTCAATGTGGGTATTTTTCTCTTAGTTCAAAAAATACTCCATCGTAAATATGTTTCATTACGTTATATTTTATTTCGCATCGGCTCTACGTGCGCGTATAAGTCGCTTATTGAGTTTGTGAATAGTCGGATATAATATTATGCGCTCCATTTTACCTGAGGGGTCATATAACCTATTCAAGAACATTGTAGAGTCAGATAGTTTGACGATTGGTTGCCTTACATTTCACTAGTATTTCTTTTTTTTTTGGTTTTTTTGGTCATGACAAGCTTGGAGGTATGAATAAAAAAAATCATTTTCTGGCGATGAAGTTTTGACCAGTATCGTACATATTTCTAATATTTTTCATCCATAAATTTTTTTTATATATTGTTTCCCTCATACTCCTCCAATCTCTTTTCTTATGTGGTCAGATTTAGGAAAGGATTTATAAGGGCATTTTTTTGTCAACTACCACTCTCAACGCCGTAGACGTATTTGCTGACTTAGTTCGCTGCTTTTCCGATATTTTTTTTTTTTTTTTTTTTTTTTTACAACAACAAAGCTTTCATTTTTCCTCTCTAATGTCTAGAGAAAGTGTACTTTTTAAGATGTTTGCGTGGTGACTGAGTTCTTAAAGCTGAGCTTCAACTCTACTTGCGTCACAGCGTGATTTTTTTCTTTTTGCGCCAGTAGAATCTCTATGTGTGGTCCTTATGGATGTTGTGTAAGTGACAGCTTATGTGATTGCAAGCGTCTTTTATTTTTTTTTCAGTTAAGCATGCGGGTTATAGATTCGTATGCCTTCTCTCCAATATCGACGACCCTGTTTGAATGAGGGTGGCCTAGTAACGTTGTCCTTCGATGGCCGAGTTCTCAGAAACACTGCCGCACACTGGGTGTGGTCGATTATTCCTTTCGATCGTCGAGCGGTGATCTGGGTCCATTATTTTTAGTCTCCCTTACATGAACGACTAAGTACTAGTCCATGTAGTTTTTGCAAAATTATGCTAACTTTGAGGTGGACGGTTTGACGAACAAGCTATTCGTTAATTTAGACATGGCAGTCAATTCTATATCCTGTTACGATTTTGTGTGACGTTTCAGGTGTTGTGGTTATCAGTATATCATGATGGTAGGAGTAGGATTGTTTCTAATGGAGAACGATGGAAGGAAGTAAAAAGAGGAGGTTTAATCTCTCATACTCGACGTGGGCTCGTGGGCCTTTTCAAAAAATAGTTTTATTTTTCCTGAAATTGTTTTATTTATTTTTTATTATTCCTCTATGCTCCTCTCTACCTTACAATGATTGCTAAAATTTTTATTTTTTTTATATTTTTTTTTTTTTACAATAATGAAGTCAATCGGGTAATCAAGAATAAAATTATTTTAATTTACAAGTATATGTCAGCTTATACGTCTGTTTTTTCCTTTTTATTTGTCTTTACCATCCATAATTTGTACATTTGGCCTGTGAGTTAATTCTACTCCTATTGAGTACGTCTACTCACTAGAGAGTGCCACACGCGCCCCTCATTCGCTTTGCTTTTTTTTATTCACGTTACATCAAATAACAATTGATTAATATTATTGTATATTAATGATATTAATATTAGTAATGCTTTGTTCATGCGTACCTTTCTATTATAGTTGTTGTTGTTTTTTTTTTTTTTGCAAATCTAAGTCTAACGTATATGAATATCTAGTTTGCGGCGCGTCCGGGGCCGCGAAAAAAAATTTTATCGTAAACCTAATTATTCCCACTCTTTTTGTCATATTTTCGCGCTGTGTCCGGGGGCCGCGAAAATTTTAGAAATCTGAATTTTTGTACGTATTTTTACAATAGTCTATCTCCACAAGGGGGTGGGTTAATTGTCAGAATATATGTTGGTTGCGCAGTAATCACTTATTTTATATTTTCTTTTCGTATGATTTGTTGCTCACTCGCGGCTCGTCCGAGGGCCGCGAATTCATGAAAACTAACGTTTGTTGCTATATATATATATTATACACGTATGTTACTGTTTATCCTGTCTTCCTACACAATATACTATGTCGTTATACTAGCTTTATTTTTCTTATATCCTGTATTTCTTCTGTCATTATTATTATTATTATTATTATTATTATTATTATTATTATTATTATTATTATTATTAGTATTATTATTATTATTATTGTTATTATAATTATTATTATTACTATCATTATTATTAATATTATTAATATTGTTATAACTATCGTCGTTGTATTCTCTTCAGTCAATAGCTTACCGTTGCGGATCCGGCGGGGGTGGTGGTTCAGGTGGGGGCCTTACGCGCTTTTCGTTGGGCTCCCACAAGTCAATCCTCATTCCCGACCTTTCCTCTACATCTTGCATTTTCATGCCAATCATTACTATAGCCCGTAATTCATTGGACGTTCCCTCTAATAAATCATGTATGTTCGGCTCTCCTTGTTTATTTGACTCGATTAGATTCCTTACATGTTCTTTTTCTTCATGGTTGCAACCGGCTGTATCTACGAGTTGCATTATCTTGTCTACCCGTTTTTGTTTCTCTAGCTCCCCTTCGTTTTTTGTAAAAATTTCAATTTTTTCCTTGTCATCTCTTTTTTCTTTATTAAATAATCTTATCATTGCTTCCCCCAAGCTTTCGACGTCGTCCCCTTCGACGTCTTCTGCGCGCTTCCGGTAAATTCCCTCATATTCTAGCAGCTCTACTTCCGGAACAGGCACATATTTTATTTCGTTATTTGTATTAATGCACTCTGCGACTGTTTTACAATTAACATTCCTGGCTATAAAGTTCCCGAACAGTATTCCTTCCTCCATTTCTTGGAGGGGTATCCAGCCATTTTCTGAATTATTTTTGCTTTTTCTTATTCGCGCATAAATTATTTGCCTCAATCTCGCAGGTATTTTAAAACACTCCGGCCTTACCAGTGGTATCTCTACGCTATCCAATTTAATCGTATTCTCGGCGGCGCTTATCTGGTCCCGGTATCGCTTAAAAATATCCCACCCTATGATTCCTTCCGCGTCAATTGGGAAGTCATGGGGGACTACATGTAATGTGCACTCTAATCCGTGCAATGGAGCCTGTACTGTGCCCAACGTTTTGCGTGCTCCGTGAGTCACGCCGAAAATAGCTACTCGATACCTACTGTCTATTAGCATGTCTGTGCTTAGAAAATTAACCTTTACAATCGAAATCTCTGCGCCTGTATCCACATAAAAAGTCGCTTTTTCATTCTTTAACTGTGGTCCCTGTAACTGGACCGATGGTGGCCTATGCCCTGTTCTCGCGAGTTTTATAGTTATCTTGGGAAGCTGCTCCATTTCTTCGTCGCGTTCTGAAAGCTTGGGTTCATCATTATCTATATGTGTGTCCGGCGCCTTTGTCCGATTATTCTTCTTGCGGGCTCTCCTGCCTTTTCTTGTGCGTTTACCGCTCCGTTGTATCGGAGTGTTATCCTGCTCTGCCGTATTGCTTTCTATTTTTTCTTGCACTGTGTAAGTACTCGGACTGTCGTTGTGCGTCTTCTTCTCTACTATCTCTTTCTCCGCCTTTTGCGGCCTTTCTCTCACACATTCTTCCTCACTGGACACACTTTTCTCTATCTCTTTCTCTAGTTGATGCTCGACGCTTGGAGACCACGCCGAACATCTTGCGAGTTTAAAGCTATGGGAGGTTCTCTCCTGTTATCCGGTATGTATGCGCCGCTTTCTCGCTGCTGTGGGCCCCTCTCCTGTGGTGGCCCGTGCCTAACTAGATCCCTATTATAGCCATCCCTGCTATCCTGATTTCTGTAGCCGTTACCATAGCGGTTGAATGTGCCCCTGCTATAATTATTGTACGCGTCACCGTTGCCACGGTTGTCGTAATAATTATAACCTCTGGAGTTGTAATCATTATACCTGTGATTATGATTGTTGTTACTATTGTATGGCTCTGTTGGGCCATTGTTATAACCCCTGTGGTAATTATTATAATTATTATTATTATAGTTATCACTTCTACCCCTGTAGTTATAGGCATTACTGTCAGTAGGAGTATTATTTGTGGGTTGGTTACGCCTCTCGTTACGCTGTCTCTCCTCTTCCTCCCTGTCTTGCTTGCGTGAGCGGCAGTCTCTCGCATAGTGTCCCGGTTTTTGACAATAATTACAATTTTCCCTCAGTTCGCTTCCGTTTTCTTTCGAAGCTTTTGTATCACTTATCACCGCTAGTAGCTTTCGGCATTCCTCAACTGAATGCCCAGTTCGGCCGTTGCAGTATATACAGCGTTTTTCTTTTACTGCTGCTGTTCCTTGTACTCCCTTAGTGTTTTCTGCTGTTTTTTCTTCTTTTCTTGCTAGGTTTACGAGTGGTCCCCACTCTGTTGTTGTCTTATTGCAACCTTGCCATCCTCCAACTAAAAGTTGGAAGTAATCCGTAAATAAACTGTTTTACCGCCTCGGATTCTAGGTTTGCCTTCATCGCCTGTTTTTGAATTGGGGGAAAGTATGGGTTTGAATCGTACAACATTGTTAATCTATTATATAATTGTTATACTCGTCTCCCGTAGTCATCTATTGCTTCACTATCTTGCTAGGTTATTATTTTCAGTTTTGCCATGAGCGAGTCTGTATTATTGATACTGCAGTATCTGTTTGAGAGCTCTTTGATGAACTCTTCGACTGTAGTAAACTGCGACAGTCTCGGGGCAAAATGTTCCGCTGCTTTCCCTTTTAGCCTATTTGCGAGGGTGCCCAAAAAAAATAGTTCGTTTTCCGGACCTATTGTACATGCAACCATACGCACCATTCTTTTGAACAGCGGTAGGTTGATCGGGTCACCATCGAAAAACGGGATGTTGTTTGTCATATTGCTGAGCATGGACAGAATGTTGTGTTGCGCATACTGCGGTCTGCGTAGGTGGTCGTAATTGCGTATCTCTTGTACCTTTTCTATGTATGGGGTCATGGTCGGTATTAAGTCACCCCGTCGTCTATCCTTATTCACGTTAAAATCGACCCGATCTGTATGATAATTAGTTGGTGGTGGTGCCATTGCCATACACGCGGCTTTCATCATTTTTTCGAGTTCTTCGCTCGTATCCTTTATTCTATCCCATAGCTGTTGGTTGTGTAAGTCGTTTGCCCCGATTTTTCTTGACTCATCGCTTTCGTACTGTGATGCACCGGAAATTGGCATTTCTGGTTTCCCCGGCATGCCCCGTTGTATCGGTTGGGTGTCTACTCTATCCGTTCGGGCTCCGCGTGTTTCTTCGGCCCTTCTTATATTGCCCCCAATGGCCCGTTTGCCGGAGATAAGACTCACTTCTTTGTTTGCGGGTCCTATGCTTACTCCTACGTCGCGTTGTATGTAGTCGAAGTCCCTATTTGTCGGTGACAAATTTCGGATGGGCTCTGCGGTCGCTGTGAAAGGCACGCCCGCTTCCTCTGTCTTCTTTAGCTTTGCACTAATTTTTGAAAACAGGCCCATTACTATTGCCTTCGTTCTTTCATCGAGGGCGTCTAGTTTCTTGCACCCTTCTGGTTCGAGTTCTAATTCTAACATCTGTTCCGCCATATTTTTCTTTTGCTTTTTATTACTAGGGTCTTGCTGCACGTGTCGATTATCGTGTTATCTAGGCCTTCGTTCTCACTTTCTGACTCATGGGTAATGCCGCCAAGATGAATCATTTTTTCCCTACTTTTTCCCTCCTTTTTGTATGTACGTGTCGCGAAACGTGTTTTCTTTTTGATTATTACAAAGCTTATGTATTTTCCTAATTACGGGGCGACGTTTAATTACGTATAGAGTGGCTTAATAATGATCGCGCGAAAAGAATAGTAAGAGGCGAGACAAGACAGCAAAGGAGCGGCGTGTGTCTCTTACTCGGTTTCTTTTAATTTTGTGCTCTCTCTTTGTTTTGTGATAAATCGGACGAAATATTCTTCTGGGAATATCTGTAGTCTGTTTTTGTTAATAAAAACTATAGTAATGAAAATAGTGATCTATATAGGTGCAGGTTATTATTGTTATATAATTATTTTCGAATATTTTCTATATCTGTGCAAGCCCACTAATAAGATCCCTTTGTTTTATGTTTGTTACGCAAAGTTTTATATATTTTGTCCCGGGGTCCGGGATAATAAAAACGATATAAAAATTTAAACAACTCACTTACCAAGTCAACAGTACCCCCATTGCCAGAATGATTGTGCTTAATATCATCCTTCCCTGGTTACTTCTCCCCTCTTTGGCGTTGAGCGTCAGGAATACGGATGTGACTGCAATAAACTGCTACCTTCTTGCTGGTCTTTCCCGAAGTTGCTTTAACCTTCTGTTTGTAGACTTCCCGATCGTTGATGTCGAGAATCGCTCGTATGAACAGCTACCCGTTTACCTCTGTCCTATTTGGGTCCGTTCCGGCACTCAAGTTCGATTTTTGTGGCACTGCACTATGTGTGCTTCTTGGCGGAATTTTTTTTTGAAACGTGTAAAATAAGCAAGAAAAAAAAATTCCGACTCTTACCGTAGCCCACACTTAGCACCAAAACTGTTACGTAGGATTAAAAAGCTGGTAAGAAGGTGCGTCACGAAAAGAACTCAACTCGTTGGTCAATTATTTTTTAGCTTCTTGAAGGCAGAGGCGTGTGTGTGTTTCGTGCGGTGTTTTCTACTTATCGTTCGGTCTCTTGCCTAAAAAACGCTCGAGTGCCCCTATTCGTGTCTCGCAGGGCCTTATATAATCTCGTTCCCCCTATTGGTATCCTTTACTAGCGTGGGCTTGTCGTTACTAGGGTGAGTCAGTATGATATGCCCAGCATATCGTACGTAACAGTGGTCTTTACCAAGAAATTCAAAACTCTATGATATGATTCGATTGAATTGTTAGTTCTATCAATTTTTTTTTTTGTATACAGAAAAACATTCTGGCTTATAGCCTTTGATCCATGTTTGTTTATAGCATTGAGAAAATTCCGAAAAAAGCTCCGTATTGAAACTCAGTCTCTTCCTGAAGTTTATCAAATGTTGGTACTATTTCTTTTGGTGGCCAAAGAGCCAATGAAATTACTTTTTTAATAATAAAATATTTTTCTTTATTTTTAGTCTTGTTGCCCTTTTTTATCACAACTCCTTTCTGTACGGCTTGTCGCCTGATCCCTATGATTAATTATAGTAATAAAAAGTTTGATTCATAATATCTACATTACATTCTTTGTAAAGAAATGAATGTGTGACAAGTATTTTTAACTTACAATAATCAATTTATTAAACACATTTTTACACCAAAAAAATCATTGTTGCGTATTCCTTACTTTGTGAAGAATGAATTAGGATTTATTTCGGGTGGATTGCTATTAAAAAGAAAAAAGCAAGTTTGATCACTCATTATTAATTTATAATTTTTTCTTTATTTTTCGTCTTTACAGTCTCAATAAATCTTGTTGAAATGATGCTTGATTTGTTACTCGGAACATGAAAAATATGATTGTGAACTTCTATTATTCATACGAAATGGCTATTTCTTTAATTAATAATGTTATTAAGTTATAAAGTCAAATTAATCTTATTAAAGTCGAGTAAACTAAAACCTATGTTACCTGAAAGTAATCACAATAGCAGCCTTGAATAGATGATCCATATACTGTCTTGAAACTTTTATACAAGACTCTCTCAAAATCACAGATGATTGTTCTAGGCTTATGGCATGGCCATTTTGATTTTGTAAAATTCAAATCCTTCTGGTAATCTAGGATAGATTTCTCATTCATAAGGACCCACATAATCGGTGATCCCTGTAAAGTATAACTGTCATGTAGGTTATTGGGTTATTGGGTAGTTATTATTTATATGAGTAAAGTTTTGAATTATGCATAATTGCAACGTTTTTCTTAAAGGAATATCAGGAAAATTCATATATTAGAGGCTCGAACTAAATATAAGATTTTCAAAGTTTATGCTAAATTATATTCAATTTATACACAAAATTTGAGAAAGAGACAATTTTTTAAAAGTAACCTTGTAGAACTCGATACTTTCTGGATCAAATTAATGGCCAAATTACTGGAATTCTTGCTGAAAATTAATTAAATCGGTATAGACACAGTGGTGAAAAATTAAAAGTAAAATACTTGTGTAAACTTAGACCTCGGACAATTAGACGTCTCAGAGCTCTGTCACATAACCGTTAGTTGTGTCGAGTAAGATTTATTATGGACACTATCAATACGAACTATGTACATATATGATAAAAACAGTGCAATCAGCACAATCTAACGTTGGATGCCAAAGCTTTGGACCACAATTTTTGGCATATTATGTAACTACAAAGTACCTTATAATTTTTATTGATATTGTTGAATCTTACTAGTTTTTAATAATTTCTCAATGTTCCAAGTACACGTATGCAAGTAAATAATATGCATTTAAAGTTCTCTGTTATGTTAATGTTTACCATAAAAAACTATACAGTATTAATATGTACTATCTCAGCTCCATAATAGCATGCAAAAATTTTTGGTTGTAAGTTCCAGCACTTAGCCGCGTGAGGGTTCCTTATTCTTATTTAACTGATGGATGTAGCATACGTGCACAAAGCAAATATTGGCTTAAGATTATTAGCAGTGAAGTGGACAGTATTATATTTGTTACAGGATTAAACAAGTTACTACTTACTTTTTATAGCAGAAAAATGGAAAAATACGATTATATGTAAACAATACTATAAAAAAGTAAACAAAATAATTATTTTTTTGCAAAGTATCAAAAATTTATTTTTAATTCAAGTTTTGTGTACGCACCCAGGAAGCAGACTCATCTAGTTAGACGTTTACACTTTATGAGATTAATCTTTAGCATTTCTACGTGCACTTGCATGTATATGTATGTATTTATTTAACAAACCATCAGCCGTTGTGGCTCGTGTGGTAATGTGTAAGCATGTATTTTGTTTAAATACTGTTATGAAACTACCCGTTAGAAAGCCTAAGAATATAAATTAGTTATGTTTTTCGTGAAATAACTTTTTGCCATCATTTTTTTCTAAACCATAGCAACGAAGTAATCTGGAGAAAGATACTTTTACTACCCCCCGCGTTTTTTTAGCTTTTGGACATTTACTTTACTCTTGATGGGAACACGAGTATTCCAAGCGAAAAAAATATTATTCGATTAATTGGTAATAACTGTTTTAAACAATGAGTTGAGGATTAAAAAAAATGATAACAGTTTGTAAAGTCTAAATTTGAGACGGCTAATATAACTTCTTGTTCCTAATTATTTTTCACAAGTTCTTATTGAAACTTCTTAACACTTACTATTAGTTTTTTTTGTTCGCAAAATCGTACTCGTAAAAATTATTATCATTTATTATTTTTTATTAGTTTTTTATTTCTGATATATAATACAATAAAAAAATTTGTTAATAATAATTGATAATAACTACTAATCCATGAATTTTAAAAGTCAAGTGCCGGATAGTGATATGTAAAAATAAAAATTCTTTTCATTTACTATTTTTCTCTAAGACGAAAAGAAATAGTAGTCACTCATAGTAAAGGATGATATTACTTATTTAATTCTTCTATTTGTGTCAAATCTGGACTATTAAAATTTTTACTATTATTTTTTTCCCGTTAAAATAATTTTTGCTTAAGGTTCACGTCAATGTTCTTAACTTTAACTAAAACGCCAGATTTCTGATGATCTTTATTTAACTATATTTCGTTTTCAGAGTAGATACCTATGTTACAAAGTAATACAAGTACGGTGTTAATTACCTTTCTGAAGTTGATTCCGATTTCTAGTCATATTTGGGAACGCATTTTTATGTTGCATCCATGATCAATACCTTCGATTTAGAAATTTTTTTAACAAAATAGGGGTTAATAAAAACTACATGTTTTTTTGTCTCCATTCACAACAATTTTTTCATGTTTGAGTTTGAATGTTTCGTTTCCAACATGATTTTATAGATCTTTTGCTTTTTCAGATGTAAGAGAAAGTATCAACTCATTTGTGGTGTTTAACACCTCTAAACACTAACGATATAAGGCTTTAGCACGCCATCGATACAAAGTTTGTTCGCAAGTTTCAAACGGCCAACGTACTGCAGCTTTTGGAAATCCGAAATATGCAAAAAATATGTTATACTTAAAGAAAAAATATTGTGTTGTAAACAACGCTACCAGCGCAATCTGGTGAAGGTTTCCGCAAACTGAGTGAGAAGGCTCTACGCGCATCTATACATAACTGCAGTTAGAGAAGACCTACAGCCAAATAGGTTATTGTTGAACTAAATTTCAAGTCAATTACCAAGTGTTTTATCATAACAGAAAATTAACAATGGATACGCAGTAACGTAAAAACATGATTTTTTTGTACATATGACGACTCAGATTATAAATAAACATTAAACATTAGCAACCGTTAGGTAATGGAATCTTAAAAAATATTTATGTTCAATTCATAAAGATATTAATACAATTTGTTGAACGAAGTTCGTTCAAGTGAATTTGAGTAGATGTCTTATGAGGAATGATATATATTATATGTATAATATATCATATAAAATATTACACGTATTCGTTTAAACGTAAATATCATTGTAGGCTGTATCCAACTGTGCAAAGAAAAAAAAAACTAGTAAAGCATTGTTGTGTATAAAAAAAATATACTTGAATTAACTTACACAAATTTGTTTTATCAAAACATAACAAGTTTATTGATTATAAGTAAATACGTATTCCTGATGATTTTAGTACCTAACACTTATGCTGATGCTTATTTATAATTTAACCCAATTTAGGTCATCGTGTGTACTAAGTCTTGTTTTTACATTACTATGTATCTCTTGTTAACTTTTTTTAAAGATAAAAATCACTACACTATTGACTGAAAATTTTATTTGACAACAACCTTCTTACGAGTTCTCTTCATATGCGCAGCTTTGTAAAGGCGCGTGCAGCGTCTACTCTCCTAGTTTGTGGAAACCCCCACCAGAGGATGCTCGTAGCTTTCGGAGCTTCATAACGTTCGTATTTATTCAGTATCTTGTAAATCCATTTTGCAATAAACAATCAGTTTCTATTATTTTGAAAAATTTAGAGCTATTTGTATATAACTTTTTCGAAAAATTATTACACTCCCAACAAGTATAAAAATTAAAAGTAGAAAATAGCTAATACTTTTGTAAATACATAACCATCTTAAAAAGTAAACGTGGTCCTCACACTTTTTACGGTGGTGAACATAAAAACAGTAAATTACAAGAAATCGATTGTGTTGTAAAAATTTTTTCGCAATAGTGTGCGGAAAATAGGTGTTTTCCGCACTGATATTAGTGTGAGAAATCGATTTTCACACATAGTGTAAGGAAAAAGTGTGCGACAAAAATCTTTTCCACACACCTTTTCCGCACACTATATGTAAAAATCGATTTTCCACACTAATATCAGTGGGGAAAACACCTATTTTCCGTAGACTTATTGCGAAAAAACTTGTACGCAACTCGTGCGCGACGATTTCCCGCACTTGTTACGTAAAAAACTATTACATATTATACGTAACAAATATAAAAATGATATCAACAATAATAATAAAAATAATAATCAGAAGAATAGTAATTGTAATAAAAGTAATAACAATTAAAACAACAACAACAACAACAACAACAACAAAAGTTATCTAGACAAATTAATTTTCTTTATTTTTCTTTTGTTGTATCACATGCTTTCTTGACACTTTAAATTGCTTTTATTGTAACAGCTTTGTAGCGTGCTTTTTTGAATTAACGATCTTGATTCAAATATTTACGCTTTCAATGATTGTGTCTCATTTTTTCCTGCTTTATATTCATCATTACGATGTATGCATGTTATTTTGCACCAATCTTTTTCGTTATCTACTCTTAAACAAACTAAATATCTGTTTTCAAAAAAATATTATAAATTTATGAAACAGGTGAATAAATATATTACCAATCTGTTTTTTAAGTGTACAGCATAGATGTAAAATTTTGACTTGCAGTTTCAGAATAAAATCTCTGAACAGGGCTTTTTTTTTAAACTGTAAAGATTTAAAATTCACAAAAAGTATATGATTAAAAAAATTTCTCTTTTCTTATCTCACAACTTTATTACCACAGCAACAAAGTCCTGGAGTTTAATCTCTACATTTTTTATCGCATCAAAAATACATATTCTACCTATTTAAAAATCTGAAAGATTTAAGAGATAACTATGAGGGTTATAGTGAAAAGCTGATCTCTCACTTCATAAATTCTTTATTTATCAATTTTGACGTGGCTGTTCCAACCTCAATAAATGTTCAGCGTTATTTTCTTGACGCCTTAAATTGTATTCATTAGATGCATTTCAAGTTTTCCTTTCAATTCGACTTCTTGCGACTTCTGGCATAGTTAAGACTTTCGGAGCTATTTTTCTCAACTTTATGAGGTCGTAATATATTTGTTGGCAAGGTAGTTCGACGTCCGATGACCCTGAAAAGGACTGGTGAGCTTCCTAAGTAAACTCTTTTTGACTGAAATTTCCAGCAAACGTGATAGCCTCTATGCATCGGGGTGATCTTGTCTGGCCTGTTATTGTAGCACCGCACTAATCGAAAGGAAAACTACGACGTTTAAAGCTCTTGAGCTAGTTGTAGAGCTCTTTCTCAACGTCTTCTGGTATAACGTCGAAGACGTTGGTGTCTAAAGCACCTTTTTTTTGCAGACTCAGTTGTTTTAGTAATCTAAGGTGGAGAAATTGTTTCGTAATGCTTGCACGTTAGAGACTGCCTCGTTGGCTCAAGTTTATTTTTCCTTCATAGCTGTTAGGTTCTCCCAGCGCAGACCTTGGAGAGGATCGGTGATTTGTGGTTGAATGCTTAAAGATTAGAGGGTAATATAGCGTCTCCGGTCACCGGGGTTTCCAGCCTTGCGACGAACAACTCCGCTCGTGACGTCTGCCAATGAATGACTGACTTTGTTTATTAGTGGCCGTCTTTAGTTAACATAGTCTTTTAGTTGACAAATCGCTTCCAGAAATGGTAGTAAAAATGTATTTGTTGGTAAGGTATTTTGAACTTAGGTGGCACTTAAAATAATTGATGAGATTAATGGTTAAGTAGGGAACGTAAATACTCATAATGGCCCTGAAAAGGGCCAGTGGTGAAATTTCTAGTTATTACTTATTATTATTCTTGATGATTGAAAGCCAGCTGTGGGTAGCTTGACTCTTATCCTTGAAGTCTCTATGTATGGAGACCATACTAGAAGAAGGTACGCCGCTGACTGTATAACTGAGATACCTTCTCTGTAGGTATGCCGTTAGGACGACCACTTAGAAGAAGACCGTTTTGGCTGCCCGTACTCTTCAGGGCTGTCTTTCCTGGCTTGCATTTAAAGTAGAAAATTCTCTGACGGCACCAGGCTGGATGGTTGAGTGGCCACAAAACTCTGAAGTGTTGGAGCAGGTTGTACTCAGGCTAGACACGCCTCCTGGTATTCCGCCGGAGACGTTATCACTTAGAACATTTTTAATGATGGCGCTCTTCAATTGTGGTGGTTCAGGGTAGAATAAGAAGTAGGACGTAGGTCGCTTGTCCATTGGAGAAGAGTGTCGTCAGTAGCCGGGATACTCAGCCGCACGACGAACAACTCTATTCTTGATGTACTGTCAGTGGACAACTGTGAAAATCGCTGGGAAGCTCGGGCCTATTATAACCATACTAATTTAATTTTATTGCAGGTAGCTTCTATTTTACGTCCACGCCACCTGGCATGAAAAGCTATCATATTTTTGCAAAACTTTAAGCTTATTTATTGGTATTGTTATTAATTTTTTTAAGATTAAAACTATACTAAAACCATCTAGGAAGTGTCAATAATCAGTATGCAAAATTTTAGCCAGATCGATTGAGTAGTTTTTGCGGTTAGCGATTACAACGGTTTTAGTAGCTTTGCTTTTTATATTAGTGAGATATCAATAACTTTCCATTTGGGGTACTTTTCCTATTTTTCTATCGACTTTGACGTTTTGTTGATAAGCTTTGTTGATCGTCGTCGCCAGTAGTACAGATGTTTACTGTTCGCTTGGAAATCTTATTTCTAAAATATAAAAATATTTGTTGAAGGTTAATTAAAAGTCACTTAAAATTGTTTAACTTATCAGCAGAAGTTTCTATTTTACGAATAGCCTTACTTTAATCTATTCTGATTGAAACTAATTTTATAGTTATTTGTACGTAAAATAGTAAAAAAAAAAAAAAAAAAAAAAAAAAAAACATAAAGCTGGTATTTTAACGAAACATTGAAGTTTAAAGTTTGACTTAATCTATTTTAGAATAAAGGCAAAAATATTGCGATGTGCAATAATGTAAGTTGTAGCTGATGTATAAGTACTCATGTAATTTGTTATGGTCACGCGTTTTAACTTTTCTGACTCAATCTTCAATAGATTATTATCTTCTTTTGCTTAAATGATTATTTAAAGTTCTAGTTTTGTGCGTCTTCATCTTATTCTGCATGAAAGGAGTCATAAATACACAAGTCCATAAAAAATGTTTCAAGTTAAGGCTTTTGGTAAGGAAGGCAGGCCTGCTGATACTGAATACCCTTAGCTCATATAATGTTCATAAACATTGTATGAGCTAAGGGTATTTAGTATCAGCAGGCCTGTCTTTCTTTCTATAATGTTTTGCATTTAAAGACATAAAAATAAAATCATTTTAAATGCGATAATCAAATAATCAAATTAAAATAAAACTTTGCCCATCATATTTTCTGATTCGTGTTCACTCTGGGATTTTTACAAGCACGTGCATATGTGTAAATATATTTCTTATGACTTCTGTAATAAAATTTTGTCTATAATATTTTATTTACACCACTTAGATAATAAACTAAAATATATCAATACGACCTACTTAATGTGAAAAAATATTTCTAACAGTAGTATAAAAAAAGTTTAAGTCACAATAAATTAGTTTTATATTAAAAAAAGAGAGCTTTAACTATTACATGTAAAACAGACAAAATTACATTGATAACAGCTGAGATAGAAATGTATGATATTTAAGGTATAATTTTATTACTCTTAGCAGAAATTTTTTATTGATACTGTAAATAAAGATTATGGAAATATTAAATAACCGTTGATAAAACAGAAAATTTCCTTCTATTTATTAATCTCTTTTTCGGATTATTCAATATGTTTCGATGATTTTTTGGCAAGCTTGGTGGATATTCTTCATCACAGCAATTTGAATCAGTATCCTTACATACTCGTTTGTCCCCTCTTTTTCTAACATGTAGAAACCAGTCTTTTTAATGGTTGTATTTTGAAAAATTATACAAATTATTAGGAATCAATTTTTATATTTTTATTATTTTAATATGCGCACTAGTTAAAAAAAAAAAAAAAAAAAACTTAAATTTTGAGTTTGCTACGTTTTTTGGTACTTTTCCTCAGATCAATTCATATACTTTATTTTCCTCATTTCGTTTTTGAAGCAACTAGTTTACAGAAACTTCTCTTAATTTAAAATAAATAACAATAACCTTCTGTTTGGGCTACTTTTCGTATTTTTCGATCTACTTTGATATGTTGTTTGTATGCTTCTTTGAGCATCACCATCTTCACAACATGAGGTGGTATCACTGTGCACTACTATTATCTTGTACCTTTTTTGACGTTTCTTTGATATACTACCAGATTAACTTTTTTTATTGTTACTATTTAAATGAGTGTTAATGAGAGTACCAATCGCTTGTAAATACATTTTATACAACGTAAAAAAAATAATTGAAAGTGGGTTAATTGACCCATGTATTTATGAACGATACTACAGTTACAATTTCATTTTACATAAAGCAAAAAAATAGTAAATCAATGAGACTATCGAACAATTGAATTAAAACAAATAATTAATTGAATCCGAAATTCATCTAATATATTTTCTGACTTATGTGCTCACTTCTGATTTTCACGAACCCATGGACATAATTTAATTCATCATATTTTATTAACACTACGTAAAAAAATAAATTAAACTTTGTAAATACCTTACTAGTATAAGAAAATATTTCTTACAGTATTACGGCAAAATTGAGGTCTTAGATGTAAAATAGCCTTTGAAATAATGATTAAGAGATGATAAAAAGTGTTTGAAATACTATACGAATAATACAATAAAATCTTAATAAAAATAATGAATTTCAAAAATTACGTGTGTGGGTTTCTTTGAAAATCAGTTGTTGGTTGACAAGAGATAAAATATAGATTCATAGATTATACGCGTGCACATAATATTAAATTAGAAAATGAAAGATTACCGGACTATTCACCATTGCTAGCAGCTAAAATCTTATGATTTGAAAGATAAATAGGTGACAAAAATTTTAGATATAGTGCTTCTTGTCATGATTCCTTCTTTTTAGAGATACGTAAAACTACACTAAATGTTCGTAAATGTTATGAAACATATGGCTTAACAGGAAAACTCGCGCTTGTCTTTCGTAAAAGTATAGAAACTTCATACTTGACGGGAAGTGAAACTTACTAATGTTTATAGGCCGCACACACTCCGCAGTGTTGACATAAAAGCTCAGTCGGTGCACTTAAAGATATCCAGCTTTGTGAATTCTTCTAACCTCTGTTGTCAAGGCTTGTTTATTGAAAGAAACAGTTGAGCCCAAACTGTTGACATTGCATTTGAATTTTGAAAACTCATTTAAAATTAGTAACTTGTTATCAATCATAGTGATTAAGAATAATTTTTAAAAATCACGAAATCATTAGTATTACTAAAAATTATTTATTATCTACATTTTTATATAGAGCTGGATTGACTACTGTTTCTCTGAGTATTGATATTGGTTATCTGAATTAACACTTTTTCTAATGGTCCCCCACTGTCTAGAAGCCCTCTTAGATGTGGCAATGACTACCTAGCCAGCTCAGCTAGGCTAGTCAAGCCCTGCTCTTAATTTTATAACATTACCATCATATTCATTCACATAATTTTTGTGTACTTTTCCTTTTTTTGCTGGTAACAAAAATTAAAAGAAATACGCTTTTTGCAATCGCCTTATATGAAATAATTTATTTTTCGGAATAAATTGGTACAAAAAACTACAAATAAAATCGTAGATTAAATTTTTTCCATGCAATTCGTCATATATTATCACACACGGTTACAATCATAACTAACAAAATAAATTTTGTTTGTCCTTCTTACTAAATGACAAGGCAAGGGTCCGATCCCACACACGACAACTCTACACACCATGAATTTTTATATCCATACATATTGGTTCACGTAAGCGTGTAGAATTGTTGCGTGTAAGCTTGGATCCTTGCCAAATAATCTGGGTCTAGAATATATTTCGTCTTCTTTAATCTCTTTACACTCTAAGAACTAAATTATGAAGTTTGAGCCTGGTGTTGCATGTTGATTAGAGTAAGCATTATATCTAAGAGATCTTTAAAGTAAGCCCTACTATGCTTACTTTTTGAAATTTTGAAAAAGTTGACCTTACAAATAGTAGTTGTGTCCTCAGTAAATAAAAAATGCAAAATTGCATATTATTTTTTATTAATAAAAAATATTTATTAATTTAGAAAAAGTACCCAAAACAATCAAACTAAAAAATATTGACATGATTATTTATTGCAAAGTGTGTTGTTCATCGCTCTGTAGAATAGTAACAGTTGGTTTGTAGTAGCTATAGTAAGAAATAAATGTTGTAGATGCAATTTTCTTCAAAAATCTCGAAAAAATTCCGTTTATAGTCGTACCACTTATGGTAGTAGATTGATGTCGATTATTATTAATATGTAAATGTAAAAAATCGTGAAGAAAGTATATTGAAGACGGCAAATTTTCATTACTGAAATTAACATTCAAATCGCCAGAAACAATCATAGGCATAGAATTGTATCTTTCTTGCAATGCAGTAAAACCAATATCTGAATATGGTAGCGAATTAAACCGCAAAAAGCGAATGATTTCATTGATGTTGGTATTTCGTGAAATATAAACAGCAACATGCTTAAAAAGTAAGGTTATAACTATCCGCGTCAATTGTAAGTTTGTAACCGATGGACGTAAACTAATACACACGCACTGATGGACGGCAACTGTCATCTCTCTCAGTCTCTCCCTGTGGCTTGTAGATCACTCGCCTCACCTGAATTAGACAGACCAATATTCTTGCAGGTGGGAGCGTAAACACGCAGCACTGGCCACTTATTGGCCAGCAGCCGTGCACAGCATGTGTGTGTGAGCGCGTGCGCATGCATACTTAACTGCTTGTAGACAAACATGGTGTAGTATATCTATGTATTTTGGATCGCAGCAGCGTAAACTCAGCGCTCCTCAGTAGAGAGAGAGAGAGAGAGAGAGAGTGAGAGAGAGAACGGTATTAGGATATCTATGTAGGCGTGACGGAAAAAGCGTTACGCTTTGAAAATTTTCGCTGTCCAAGCGGAAATCCAAACCTTGTATAAAATGTTTTCACATCAAAAATTTATAAGTTATGATAGCTTGAAAAAATTTTTGATCATGCGGAACGTCACAGTTTTAGGCAAAATGACATAACATTTCGGCCAAATGTCATGAGAGAAAGTTACTAAGTTTTACTAGTTTAAACAAGATTTTTGGTTAGTTGAAATGTCATAAACAGTAGTCAAACTCACATAGATTTTGACTGTGTACTTTGTGCGTTGAATAATCTCGTTTGAAAATAGACTGATGCACATAATGAAGATTAATTTAGCAATTAACAGTAAGAAAACTACTGTATCCGTTCTTTCTTTCGAAATATATGTTTTTTTTTTTGAAAAAAAGAGCTAAATCAACTAAAGAAATTATATATGCCTGTAGCCATAACAGTCACGTCATGTCCGCTAGCTAGACCCATATGACAATTTTCCTTTAAAAGAATCGTGGTGGCTTAAATTGAAAAGGCCAATGATTGATTATTAAACATAAACTATCAAAGACTTTCTTTACTATACTGGACTAAAGGCTTCATTATTATTTACCACATGTCTTTATTTTCAATTAAATTACTAGCTCAGAAAAGTTCCTAATTTACAAATTTTTATTTCCTTTACTAACAGTTGTACTGTATTAAAATGCACTGCTGTATTCATTTTTAAGCACACGTCTTCGACTGCTAATTTGCAATATCTATTTTGGTTTGCTCCCTTGCGTTTAACACATTTTCGCATTTATTTTCAAATCTCTTATACTTTGTTATTTTACTTATACCTTATTTTCTCCTTAAATTTTCGTTTTTTTAAAGCTATCTGTATTTTCCTACTATTTTTGGTTATTTTGGCATCCATGAACTGTTTGTGATCGTATTTAATTTTTTTAATTGCTAATTGTCAATATGTTTTAGTATTTCTTTTTATATTTCAGTAGTTAAAGAAATTCATCACTTGAGTTTTCCTTGTTACACTCAAAATTTACTTTATTTACTCCAAATCTTTTGATTATTAATATCACCTAGTCTTTGCCTAATTTTTTGAAGGCAAACTTTATCCTTATTAATATCCAAATTGATAGTTTCAATAGTCCACACATAACTAATTAGTTATTTAGAAATTCTTTCCTATCTTCGCTGTATTAAGTTATCTTAACTAAATTTTCTTTTACTTTTTAACATGTTTTTTTATTAACCTGTTGTTGTTCAAGTGTCTGTTTAAAAAAATTAATTTCCTGATTCTCTAAATGTTATATAATTTCTAAGTATGTCTCACTAAATGTTTTATACCTTGGTAGATGAAAGTCTTACATATAAAACCCACTTCTAGTAATCTTATTAATCTATCTCGTTTCAACTCTTGTTCCTCCCTTAAGTTTTAAGTGTTTGCTGCCTAACAATTATAATGCCTTTTTTAAGCTTGCCGAAAAAAAAATTTTCTAATAAACTTCTTGCGTAACCAATACAAGTATTGAAAAAAAAAAAAATTGATTCTATCGCATTTTCCTACAATTTTTTTATGAAGTTACCAGGTGCACAGTACTACCATGTCTCCTTTCGAGTTTTTCACTAAATAGTTGAATGCTGTGCCCATGACAAAATAAATTTTAGGTAGTTTCTTTGCCTGCTGCTCTATTCATGTATGATAAAAATTCTAAGTTTGACTTACTACATCTGGACTTACATGTTCATCCATGTCGCCAGTGTAAGTATCATCTCATTATCTATAGTTTTTTGTGATATCGTGAAAATATTGTGGTTTTGTATTAATTATTATTTATGTCTTCAAAAGTATAAATTAGTTTTAAGACAACGTTTTCATCAAATTTGACTTCAGTTCTAAAAAAAGAGAAATTAGTGCAGCAAGAATTAGGTAGTGAATATATCGTGAATTTCTGCAAATGTCCATTTTTCAAAGGAGGGTGCAGTCATTTAGTTCTTTGAGAAGAAAAACAGTACATACAGTAACTGTTAATGTAAAAGCTGTATTAGGTAACTCATTTAAACATTTTTTTATATTTTATTATTTTGATTAAGTATATAAATATTTTTTGTTTATTAAATATATGGGATTTCGATATCAAAGTATCCCAGTTTGATTCACTACCACCATCTTTCTATGTTTTTCTAGTCTTCTCTGATTTAATTTGAAAAAAAAGAAAAAGACAATTTTAAGAAGAGTAGATAGTAATGCTTTAAAAAGTTGTAGTAAAGTAATTCTTAAGATAAACAGAAAATTTTAACAGAATCTGCGAATAATGTTTATGAGTTCATGCAAAAAAAATTTTTATATTGAAAATACAGGGGTCCAGCTTAAGAGAGTAGAAACACGCATTAAACGCATACAGTACAGCTGTCTGTTCACAGCTATCCCAACTTTGGACCGTACAGTTCAAAGCAATGCTGTACTATAAAGGTCTAGGGAGGGGGCTGTCTGAGCTAGCGCTTGGAACGTATACGCACAAACCTCCGAGCTCGAGCTGTAACTACCGATGGTATAGTTACGGTATATGTATTTAGTGATTACAGACGTGCTGTCTGGCAGACATTTGTACGTATAGCAGGAACTGACTAGGCATTTTTATGAGCCATCGATGAAATGCTGCCAGTAATTACAAGTAAGTACTGATATTAATGAATTATTAATAAACGACATGAATGGACGATCTTCAGTCAACCGTTATTTGTTTCAAAGATCAGTATATTATGAACGTAAAAAAGAGGTTACGAAAAAAAGGATAGGTATAAAGTGCAACTCTTAACTGTACAACATTTTATTATTTATTTGAGCTGATCTTCTGTACAAAAAAAATAACTTTGACTCTCAGCATGTGCAAATACCTTTCTGTTAACCTTGGGAAGGTTTTAAGGTTTTTTTTACAAAACATAACTTCACACGTAATTTATAAATTGTTATGAAACCTTAAAACAAATCTTTCTACTGCAGTCATACACAAAAGACCTTAATACAAAGATATGTTTACGAAGAGAAATTCTCTCTTCGTAAGTCTTTTCTTCTCGTGAAGTGAATCGGTGTGTAGTATATTTTTATTAATTTTAAAAGTTAGCTCTTCTGAAGTATTTGAGCCTGGCTAGTACCAATTTAATGTTAGACGCCCAACCATGGATTTCCCAATTAGCGTGTGTATTTATTTCAATAGCTTAGGTTACTCCTTCAGAGGCTTCGTGAACAGATCTACAAGTGTTTAAAAAATCGTCTATTTAGCAGTTTTAGATCAAGCTTTTAGTGATTAATGGGTATTTTTTTCCGAAAAGGAAAGCGGTTTTATCTTTAATGAATAGCGTGGTACATGGTGATGATTTACCCCTAAAAATCATAGAGGGCATTACAGATTCACTAACCTTACTTAAATCCTCATTATCATGCCAAAAAATCGTTGTGCATTTTAATCATCCTGACGTATTTTAATTTTCAAGGACATATGTCTTGGATTGGCTTTTAAAGCATAAGAGAACTGTTTAAATCCCATCATAACACCCAGCAATGGTCTCAAAAAAGCAGGACTGGCAAGTAGTACATCATTGAAAGAAACTCCCTCAGCTTTAGCAGATGCGTCAAACACTAACGAACTTTTCTCGGATTGTTCACGTTTTTTACTCTGGAATGTGGAAGATACCACTCCCGATTATCAACAAGTTATTTGGAAACCTTTGCTGCAAAACTACTGTTTACAAAATGATCAAACTTTTTCTGAAATAAATTAGCGTAGACTGAATTGCTACTTATAAATTTTATCTTTTAAACGCGTTTTTGCAAATATTTAGAAAAACTTCATCGTCATTCCTCCATAATAATCCGACCTTGCATTCATTATTTTTATAACAGCTTGTTTCATTTAGTATTTAAACTGCGCGTAGATCTTCTTCATAATGTTTTGGATTTTTTTTTTTATCTCAGTTATCTAGTTCGAAATGTAATTTGGATACCTTATTGATTGAAATAGAACACTCAGTAAATTCTCGTCCACTTCCTCATGTACTGATTGACTCACGGAACAGACAGGCTCTTACGCCATATCATTTTTTGTTAGGCACATTTTGCGATCAGTTAAAAGTAGCTAAAGTTGATACAAAAGTCAATTGTCTGTGTAAACAATAGCTTATATCTCAACATTTTGCAGCTGCAGATGGCAAAGATGGCTACGTAAATATCTTTCAACGCTAGTTCCGCGCAAAAAATGGCACGAGTATAATGTACCATTAAAGGAAAATGATTAAGTAATTATATTAGATAACAGCACAGAGAAAAATTACTGGACAAAAGAAGTTGTGGTCCTAGTAATGCCAGAGTTTGGTGAGTAAGTTTGTGTTGTTAAAATACGTACTGCAAATAGAAACTTAATTAGACTAAGTAGAAAATTAATAAAATTTGCATAGAACAAACCTTACCAGATTTTAGCGTAAGAAGGAAGGTATTTCAATCGTAATCTTCGTAAACGCTCCGGCAATGTCTTTTTTAACAAGTTTTTCCCAATATTTCATTAACTCGCGTTCGAACGTTTCACTGCTATGACTAATATAGGCAGCGTAGCTCCAGTCGTGTGATGTTGGTCAATAATGCCATCAGGGACGTATATTTCCATCATGGAAACACGGAGTGGAAGAGATATAAGCTTTTGTACAGATGGCAGGCCGCGTGATGTTCTCAAGCGTCATGTTCTTTTAGTTACTATGGATACTTTCAATTTTGTTGGCTTGGGCATTTTTTGTTTTGTTTGTTTGTTACCTTACCGTTAAATTATTTTCTAAGCTGGTCAAATAACCAACTCTAGTTCTGTTGTACGATTTCTAAATAAACTAATTGGAAATGTTAAGAAAAGTCTGTATCATTATTCTCGCGAAACACAAATGTATCCTTGGCCCTCCACTCAGCTCTTTTCCTATATTAGATTAAACTATTTTAGTTTGCCGTTATGTAATTGGGAAAGATTTTTAATTAATCTCTATCCCTTCAATACTCTCAGATACTCTCTTGGCTCTGCTTTAGCCACCATCAATATAAAATACAACTATTACAATTCGCTTCTTATTTAATTTGGTTAAATTTTTATTTGGTCTTTTAAACCCCACAACTTTTTTTAAACTTTAATTTTGAAAATTCGAAGGAAAATTTTTTTGTTTTTTCTTTTTTTAACAGATTTTGTTTTATGTTCAGTACGTCTTTACTTTTTTGGAATATCAAAACAAAAACGTATTATCACTTGCACTACTTTAAAAACTTATTAGTTTTTGTGGTGTAATGTAAAGATTCACCATACTATCCTTGTTTGTATAATTTAATAACAAATTTTTAAACCACTACAGGGATATTCGTAGAAAATACTTGGTTGCACTTGTTGGATGTTAAACGAATGTAATGCCAGTCCAAGTCCTTATTAAATTTTTCTTGAAAAATGAAATAATAAATGTTAGTTTTAAAATAGTAGCATTATAGCAGTAGCGTCTTTAAAGATATTATCATATTGCGAAATAATTCCTACGAAATTCACTGCAGTGGCAGTTTTTTATTGATTTTGTGTGATATTGTTACGCGTTCTCCATCTTTAAAATTATACTATTTTATGTACTCAATTTTCTGTAAATCAGAAAAAAAAGTTTATAATCATTGGGAAAAAAAAATTTTGAAAATATTGACGTAGTAAGATGATTTCGCTAACCCTTTTTTTGTCTGATTTGAGCAATGATGTACATGTCTATAGAATAAATTAATCGAACTGCTTATGGAAATTAAAACTTTTACTCATCTTTTAAAGCGAACATAATTAAATGAATTACTGTTTTTTTAAGCATGTATAAGACAGATAATTAAAAATTGTCATACTTTTGTAAAAGAGAAAAACGTAATAAAAACTTAAAAATTATATACACGAATTACTAAAAAAAATTGATTTAATAAATTTTATCCCTTATTTTAATTTTTAAACAATACATATTTTACTCATTTTGTGAATTCTAATGTCCAAAGTAAGATTATTACGTCATTTTTACCCGTATACTAAAATTACATGATGCAATGAAAACATTGTAATTTGTATATAATGTTGCTATGTTTAACCATTATCTGGTCGTAGGAGGTGGGATCGGAGAAGGTATTAGTGGATAAAGCCTGGATGTGGATGTGCGCATACGTCACCTTTTGTTAACGTATACACGCGCGCGTGCACGAATATATACATATATATATACATACCTATTTAAAGTTTGGGAAGAACCAATATTCCCTTCAGCTTTAGACTTTCTATTTTAGAGAAACAAATATGAAAAAATATTGCAGTTTGTAGAAAAGTACTTTAAAAGTTGGATACAAATAAGAGATAATTTGTTTATCTCATTCTATTACGTATATGCAACCGTTTAATGATATTCACTCTGGATGGTACTATTTAAAAGTGTAATTTCTTTAACTCTTTTAATGGGCAAGTTATTTGACTGAGGCATGTAACAAATACTGTGTCATATGAGTTTTAGTGTCCCTCACCATGTGGTGGAGTAAAAAGCAAATCGAGTCTAGTTTTTTTAATGCATTTATGGAGTTTATGAATGACTTTATTTTTTTTATGCTTGTAATTTCTATCGTAGTTAGTATACAAAGAACAAAAAACTTTTTACTTGTCAGTAATACAACATAAAACTGGTTTTAATAAACAGCATTAAAAAAGCTCTCATCTTGCAAGGTGATCCTCAAAAATTATCTACACAATGATTTTACTGAATAAATAATAACGTGTTTGAAAGAAAAAATCAAAGCTGCTATTCCATGATTCTAAAACCATGCTGTAAATGTACGAATACATTTAACTAATTTTGATGGTTTCAACAAATTAAAGCTATGCAGTAAAGGAATAGTGTGAGACTCAATAGATTTTTTTCCACATTTTTTTAGCACATCCGGGTGTTGCTATCACCGCGATGCAATAGAGATATGCATCAAACTGGCCATGCCCAGATAGGAACTGGGTAAGCTAGTAATTGACCTTTTCATGTCCCCTCTCCACCTATGGTCGCAGGTTCGGTATCAGCCAGTGCATCCATCTGCTACCATAGCACAAAAATTATCATGCCGCTCCAGTTCAAGCAACACGACAAAGATCGTTCGTGCTATCACCATAACGGTGGCCGTGGAGACTGTGTGGTATGCGCACACGATCTTTAGGGATCTAATTCGCTGCACTGAAGTGAGGCGCTCTCGAACGTTCCGTCTCATCAGCGCATCCGCCCGTACTTCTGTACCGTACAGCAGTATTGAGTTGAAAACTGACGCAAGAAATTATATTTTGGCTTTTTGCGGGCCTCCAAAATTCGCCATTAACCGTACAAGCGCTCCCGCAATCCCACCGGCTTTATCGGTTGATCTTTTGATGTACTCCTAGAAAATTAGTCCAGAGTCGTCCCATACTCCTAAGTAGCGCACTACCAGACTCACGTAGATCACCTTACATACAATGTTCTGACGGAAGTCCCCCGAAACCACTTCTGCCTAATCAACCATCTCTGTCTTTTGGATCGCCAGTTCAAAACCGTGATTTCGAAGCCACTTCGACCCTATCGTGACTGTCCACCGGGTTTTGCGCTCAGCCTCCTCTTGTGATTTCGCTGTAACGTGCAATGCTATGTCATTAGTAAAGCCGTTCAGCTTGACCTCTGGAGATATTTGAAGGCGCAGAATTTCATCGTAGACCAGGTTCCAGAGATCGGAGCCAAGGGCAGAGCCCTAAGTAACTCCTGACGTCAGACGCCTTTCTCTTAGTCCGTTTTTCGCGTCGTACCAGAGTACTCGATCCTAGGGATAGCTATCCAGTATCTTTCTAACATACATTGGTACATTCTGTCGCTTTAAAGCCCTTATTATGTCAGACCATTTGTCCGAGTTAAAGGCATTTTTGACGTCTAGAGTTACCAGGACGCACAAGCTCCTCGTATATTGTAAGGGTTTCCATGCCTTTCAAACCGACTCCGGAACCTCGGTTACAGCCATGACTGTCAAATATCCCCTTCGAAACTCTTACTGGTTGTCCGAGAGACTGACCACTCCTAGATTGTTTTTGTATTATCCTCTCGAGCATTTTTTCAGGATTGTCTAACATGCATAGGGGTTGAAATGACCATGAGACCAGAAAGGAAGGAGTCGGTTTACCCTTGTCCAGAAAGACAAGCCTTCGGATCTTCCAGTGCTCGCTGAACAGTCTAACGTGCAACCATGCATTAAACATGTCTAGCAAGACGAGTGGTTTCTCTGCGGTTATGACCTTGATGACTTTGGACGGTACCCCATCTGGACCAGGGGCCTTGTGACCTGGCGTCTCTGAGACCACCGCCGACAGTGTCAGGTTTTGGATTTTTTTTTTTTAAATCAATAACTTCTTAAAAAAATAAAATATCTTATATTTTTTCTTTTAAATTGAAGATAACTAAATGCTGAAAAGTATAAAACCATAGGAATTACGATAAAAAATCTTTTTAGGCTGAAAAACTTGCTAAAACTCTGATTTTCCTGATAAAGGTTAAATCGGCTAAGCGATTTTCGGTAAATATATGATTTTTATGAATAAAACACTACTTTATCTATGTTATCACGCATCCTCGTCAAATTTAAAACAAAAATATATCTTTTAACTTCATACATTTTCTCGAGTTAACCTAATAAGTGTCAGATTTTGGATTTTTTTTTTAAATCAATAACTCTTTAAGAAAATGAGATATCTTAATGTTTTTTTTTTTAATTCAGGATTATTGAATGCAGAATAGTGGAAAACTATAGAAATTGCTACTGAAATTTTTTTGGGCTAGAAAACTTATAAAAATTTTATGTACTTGGAGGAAATTCTTACTTCAAAAATAATTAAATTTAAAAAAAACTCGTCATTACATAACTGAAAACCTGATGTCTGACTAGGTCTAGTAGTATCCCTTATGAAATAAGTCAGAATAATAAACTCAAATTGTGTTCCTGCATTTTAACCCACTATACTATTTTTTCATTCTTCATTTTACAAGTGTTCAGATTACGTAACATACGATAGAATATGTTTCATCCTTTACATTTCTTGTAATGTAACACACTCAGTATTATAATTGCAAGTCCAGTATACTATCACATTTATGATGTGTAAGATTAATGAGATATTACGAAAAACTTGTACCACAAAAATGAGAAAATTGTTACGATCTCTATTATATTTCAGAAAAAAATTAATATAGTAATCTAAATTAGTATTTTGTTTTGATGGTGTGATACAGACATTTTATAGTAATTAAGGATAAATGGTGCAGTAATCAATAAAAGTGTATAATTTTTAATTAGTCCACTTATCTTGTGACTATGAGAAAGAAATGTTGAAAATCTTTATTTTGTTAACTACGTGCTAAAGCTTTTGATTTGTATGTTGAGATATTGATTAAGTTGACGTATCAACAATGATTTTTCCTTTGAATGGTTGTCAAAAAAATACTGAAATACATCTAATTCTTAGAATTTACAAGTTATGTTACACCATTTCCTAAATAAATTAGGATGAATTCAGCTTAGTATATAAGATAAACTGTTTTTTTTTTTTTTTTTTTTTTTTCCAAATATTGTCAAGTGATTATCATATAATAAATTTTAAATATTCGAATTTTAGGGCAATACGTTAGAATAATAGTGAGATAATTTTTAAATTAATTAAAAAACTGCATATATTTAACTGTTGTTTTTATTCAGAGAAGCAATATAGTTCAGGTATCAAAAACAGTTATTCTTTGCATTATGCTTACCAGTCATAGAAACTATACTGCCACCAAATATAAGTAATTTTATGGTTATAGACCTTTATTTCTTAAAACTTTAACATTACTATAATCGGAGGTAGAGATGCAGACAATTAAAATATAATATAATATTCCTGTAACTATGAAACCGTAAAATATCTCATACACTGTGTATTAAGATGACTTGAGAAAATATTTTTAGGTTATGTTGACAATCGTAAGTGTAAAAATGTATTTTTGTCTTAGATTTGATGAGGATGCGTGATAACATAAATGAAGAAGTTTTTATTTATAAGAATTTTAAGGTGGCTTAGGCGGTTTTATCGACTTGATTAAATCCTCTGGAATTCTGGTATCATGTGAATAAAGTATGTCAAATTCATTTGCGATAAGAAAATACTGGAGTCAACGACTTAATTGTTTCGCAAATCGCTATTGAAAATTCACCAATTAAACACATACTCTTATGGACAGTAGTTACAAAAGTTGACTATATCTTTAGAAATCTTTGATTAACCTCAAAAATTCAAAATAGTTTTTATGTATTTTTACATAAACAATCTATTAAATTCTGGAAAATATAAGAGCAACGACTTAACTTGACAAAAAATCAGAAAAAAAGTATAAAATATTATTCTTGCTTGCCTCGCAACCTCTCCCTATTTTCACAGTTGTAATTTCACGGTACTTTTCTGGCAATTTCTTAATTTTGTACTTTGGTTTTATCGAAATAACTAATTTATTGAAAAATTGATCGTCGACATGCGTTGATTTTTTAAGGGCCCTTATGGCACCCTACCCTAGGTACGGTACCAACCGCCCAAGCCACTCTAATTTTACCGGAAATCGCTTAGCCAAATCACAATTTACCAGTAATATCACAGTTTTTATAAGTTTTCCAGCCTAAAAAAATTTTCTGTAGCAATTTCTATAGTTTTTCACTATTCTGCATTTAATTATCTCTATTAAAAAAAAAAACATCAGGCGCAAAGAGATTTACTTGGCCTTCACTTATGTCCTCTTGCCTTTTTTTGGGATGCTCTGGAAAAAAGCAAGATACCACTTTCTGTATGAAGAAAGGCTCTATCAGATCCATCGGGTCTCAGCCGCGCAGTCATTTCAGCGGCCTGGTAGCCCAGACCCCTTGTGTTTCTGTCCACCTCAGCGATGAGTTCGTGCCAGTATTAGTTCTCGCTCACCTTGGTCGATCTTACCAAGGCTTTTTTTGCATTACTGTATGCAGCAATAGCCACTTCGGTAACTTCATAACTTCTGTGTCGCTATGTAAGATGGGGTAGGCCTTACGTTAACCTTTATTATAAGGCCCAATAAGGCCCACAACCTCAGCGTATTTTCTTCCTTCTGCTGGTCGGACCAGGATTACCTCGGGTGTAGCCCTTCGCTGTTTCTTTTGAGCGACATTCGACGGCTGGATTTTCTCCTTAGAGAGTTTAACCACATTATCATTTCCTCTTTTTTTCCTTCTTTAGACCTCTGTCCACGCACCTTTATCCTGAGAGTGAAATTAGTGGGCACTTGGGATAAGTAAAAAGCCACTTAAAGGTTAGAAAGATGGTATGGGAATTATAATTACTCAAGTTATTCAAGAAAATTGATAATCTAGATTCATACATCCATGCTTACACTACGGAATCAACTCAGATTACCGTCATACTAGGTAGGTTTAAAATTCATTTGATTCATTTTAAAAAAATAATTTTTTCAAGTAGTTTCACTCTTAGCTTCAACGAAATTAATGAAATTATAAGAAAAAAAGGACGTCTGTTAGTAAAGATAAAGATAAATAAGGACGCTATAGTAGCATGTTAATAAGTAACGCGCGAGATAGTTACAATCGTTAATAGTGACGCAGTCGCACATAATTGTAATAATATTCTACTCACAGGCATATATTATATTACTAGTAGTGATGATGGCTACATTCCATTACAAAAAAAACAAAAAAAAAAAAACGAAAAATGTAAATCATCTTTTGTTATTTTTACGTGTATATGACATAATACAAATGTTTGGACATGTTTATGTTCGGCTTACGTACCATACAATAAAATTTGTTTAAAAGTATATTAACTAATGATAAAATGGTTTCATGTAACAATATATAATTTTATCTTGCGAGCAGACATCCAAATTTATTCAAAACACCGTTCAAACAACAGATAAGTCCGTCAAAGTATTTAAAAATATATTTTTTCATTAATATACGTGAGAATTATTAATTTTTCGAAATCGACAAGCGATACCCTGCCCTAAGTAGGACAAATTTTTTTAAGTTGAAACAATAGTTACAATTAAAACTATCATACTATCGTCAACAAACATTAAATTGTCAATAAATATTGTTAAAATCACGTTATAGTAGTCATTTTTTTAATTATTAAAAAAATATACTTTATTAATTGAAAATTGTTGGAGTCATGACATTTAAATTGCGCGAATTAAAAATTTAATTTTATTGAACATCTCGAGGGTACTAGTGAGAGAAGAAATTAATGAACAACCAAGGTAAAAACTACAAAAGGTTATGTTATCACAGGAGAGCGAGAAAGACAGACCACATATCAAACTATAGAGAGCGTTGCATGGACTATAGCGAGGGATTGAACCTCCTTAAAAAAAAGGTCCTTATGAAGATGGTAAAAATTAAACGGGTTCCATCCAAAGGTCAACTAGCTGACGTTTTCACTAACCCTTTATAGATTGAACTTAACGAGAGACTAACGAGACTGATATTGAGAAAAAGAGATGAATTATTTATTTACTCTTCCATTTTAATAATTTTTTTTTTCGTTAATCCTTCAATACGATTTATCATCACCCTGCTCACAAATAAATCTTCGAATAAAAACAGTTGCAACATGGTAAAATGTAAAACGTCATGGTTATATCGATTTTTTACGTATTATAATGCAGTAAATAACGAAAAACTTCTACAACAGGGTGAAAAAGCGTTTTGTAGCGTGTGAGCTTGTTATTTTAACGCCAAAGTTGATATTAAAACTGAGATATAATAACGGAATAATATCAAAATTCAATTTTGTTACTTAAATGACACTTTCTTTGGTACTGCGTAAATTGGTCGTTCCAAACATTTAAGAAAAAGTGTTTTGAATGAAATTAGCCACTTGTTTGTATCTGCACCATATTTACCTAGACAATATTTACAGAAAATTAAACACTTGACCTCATTTTTTTGCATCTGCATTTTCCTTTGCAACCTTTCTGGTATTTAAAAGCATTTAAAAAAAATTGTATCAGGACTAAACAGCTGCAGTGTACTAACAAGAATTGGCTTTTTTCAAGCTAATACATAATAAAAGAGAGCATCTTGATTATATATTTTCTATTCATACGAATTGCTGAGTTATAATGATTTTGGAGTTTTCGTATATAGGAATAAAAAATACATTATTCACAGTCATTGACGCATTAATGTATGCAATCCATCGTTTGGAGAACGGTAAAGCGTGCCAAAGTGTTCAAGTTTATTTTTTTTTTACTTGCTATTACGTGCAAAAATTATTCATTTATCTTAATTAACAAGTAATATCCTGCAATCATGAAAAAAAAATTTTTTAAGTAAAAACAAAAGTTACAATTTAAACAATTGTAAAATACACTAAATTGTTCACAACTATTGTTGAATACACCATATTGTAGTGATTTTTTTTATAATTATTGACTGAATATGCTCTGTCAAGTGAAATCAGTTGCAATCCGGCACAACGTAAATCGTCAAAGTTATGTTAATTTGTTTATGTCATGAAATTAAATTTTATAAGAAAAATTGGGGTCAAAGTAAAAAAAACTATTTTCTCTTTCATATTTAAGGTCTTAGTATCCTTCATAAAATCCATTTTAAATAAAGTTTAGGGCAGTCAAAGGAACCTCTAAATTAATGATCGTTTTGTAACGTAATTTTTTATGTTGGACAAAAACTGTTGCGCGTAGTTAAAGATTCTCGTTAAAGGTATCAAATTCTAAATTATAAGGAATTCTCATTAAATAATTTAAAAGTTATTAATGTTGCAAAATAAAATTTTGAATGATGATTTTTAAGATTTCTTGCTTTATAACTTCACGAAAAATAGGTTTCAGATAACTTCACGGGCACTGAATAATAGGTAATCAAATATTCAACAAATCATCTTTTAGATCATTTTGTTATACAGTACCTTAGAAAGGAAAAATTCATTTGATTTCCACTATTTTTTTTTATAAAAAAGAATCCGTCAAGTATATACCCCTAAACTATTTATCCATGTATTCTGATCACAATACCAAGCGAACAATTTTTGGTGTAGTCGCAGACAATTTCTTATTGACTATTTTTTGAGATTTCAACAACCCGCTTGTTAACAACGCCATATATATTTCACTCTTTTTTTCTCCACGTACTTAAAAATAAAATTTCATTTTCCTTTATCTCAAAGTTTTTTAACTTAAACTCTAACATGTATTAGACTCCTCACTGCATTATCCTCCTTACTGGATTAGAATCCTTATAGGGATTTTCGGCCTGTTGACCGCAATGCTACTGCGTTGAGATTGCTACTGCAATGAGTCCCATTACCCTACTACCTTTACTCTTTACTGCGCACGTTACTGCGTAGTAGCAGCAAACAGTACGCAGGTGCTGTAGTCGCACAGCAGTTCCGCTGCTGCATTAGCTGCTCTCGGGTGTTTGACTGTTCGCTCTTGCCTCTTGTAGTCGTACTACTATCAAGTGTGTGCGTTTCGTTGTACTGCAGCTGGTGACGTCGATGCCGCTCTTGGGTATCATCGACGTCGCTCTTACGTATTGACTTCGTGCTGCCATCAAGTGTGTGCGTTGTTGTTGTACTGCTACTAGTATCGTTAATGCCACTCTCAGGTGTTCTTGGTGCTGCTTGATTACTGCTACTGCGGTCGTCGGCCTCTATCGCTACTCTACTCGAACACGTCATCGGCCTGATACGTCACGTACGAGAATACGAGCTTCACAGCAATTACACATTTTAGAAATGATTCCAACTGCTCCTTTTTTACAAGAGATTTTTAGTTCTACATCATTACAGGAAGGTGATAAATCTAAAAATATTAGATTCAAAAATAAATCGCCTTTATGTAATGATGAGCACACTGAAATAACTTTCTTCGGTAGAACGATGGAGCTGTGGGATGAAGAAATCGCACGTATAATATTGGCGTGGGAACTGCAGCCCACTTTACCTAACCCAGTTTCTATACCAGTGAAACATAAAAAGAAAAAAAATAAAATAAATAAGTTGTATGTTTCATACTATATATATATGTACTATATTTTTTACGATTTTTTAATTTAAATAAAAGAATTTAAAAAAAGAAGTTAAAGGAAAGATGAATGAGTGGTTGTTCTTCATAACAAAAGGTATTGGTTAGAGCCCTTACTTCTTTTTTTCTATATAATTATCTTAAAAAATTTTTTTATCTATATTTACTACAATAGTTGAGAAAAAAAAAATATTAAAATAGAAATAATAGATGGTTGAAAAAGATAATATTGAAGAAAAATAAATAGATAGTTTAATGAAATAGTATTGTAGAGAACTAAGTGTATATGAATTTATTACAAAATTATTCAAAAGAAAGAGAAGTAGTAAGGGTTCCATCCAACGCCCTCACTCGTGAGAAACGACCTCGTTTCATTTTCCCCCAATAAGTTCTCTTTGTTTTATTAAATTATCAATCAGTTAAAAATAAATTATAAATTTATTTATAAAAATCAGTGGTATCTTCTCCTTCTATTTGAGAAAATGGTAGTAATCGGTAGTTTACAAGCCAGTTTTTCAGTGTGTAAATTTCTTTTCGCACACACTGGACTTTTGCTTAGTAAATAAATTGAACAAAAAATTCTTCCAGTATCGTTTAAGCTCTTTATTAAAAGACATCCCATCTCATCTATATTGTAGATTACTCTGGAGTGTAAAACGTTATGTAAATTAGGTTAAAAGCATCATTAATGTATACAAATCATAGCTTTGACTACTTGCAAGGCGCTTGAAATCGGTAAATTATAGGTGTAGTACCTTCTCGAAGTATCATGATTGCTGCTTCCTCTAAAATGAAGATATTGTAACACCTTTTGAAGCCCTGCAGGTCAACAACGTAGTCCATCTGACTCAGATTGTTCCTTGTCGTGTTGAAGACTTGTTGTTTAGCGCTTGCTGCTCTTTATCTAGGGGACCGTTTCGGTTCAACGACTCGCCGACGAATGACCTCTCTGCGGCTTTCAACCTCCTTATATAAAGGTTATAGATAATTACTACCTCTTTTACATGCGCATGCGCACATTACTCTCACTTGAGTCATACGAAGATATAAGGTGGCACTAGGCATCAGAGCATTCTCCGTTTGGAGTTAGTCGGAAGCACATCAGCAGCAACAGAGACTATAAGCTTCAATACCCCGATGTAGAAGGTCTTTTCGGTTTCCCACTTCAGCAAGAGCAGATATGTACGGCTTTTCCACTCTAGCGAGAGCCAATAAAAGGTGTGATTTAGCAGAAGAACAATCATTCTTCGTTTGGTGTTAGTCGGGAGTACATCAACGCTCATCATTATCAAAATATGGATATACCTTTAAGTACGTATATTTTATTAATTAATAAATTTACCTAATTGTGATTGTACGTGAAAGGTTGTTTCTTAAGTCAATCACGAGTGAAGAGGATTTTTGGTATCAACTTTTGTCAGACGAAGATGAACTTTCTTTAGTAACATTATCTTCGCTAATGTTATCGAATTAATCAATCTATCCAATTGAAACAGTGGATGCGTTCTGGTCAGATACGATTGCAAAAAATGAACCACCTCCTCCACCAGCATTAGGCTCGTATGAAGAGGAACTTGAGAATGGATACAAAACTAAGCCACCTCCTTCACCAGAATCAGATTCGTGTGAATAAAAACTTGGGAATAAAGACATGAAAGGAATAGATGCCATTAATTTAAACGACATTTATGAAAATCTTTTCTTCAACGTTGATAAAAATGAATATCTATCCACTGCAGTGATTTTATCATTTGATGAAAAGGACGAAGAAGAAAGTGAAAAATAACAGTGTCCTTGTTATTCATACCTACTACCATCAACTGGTGCACGTTCAATTTTTTATAGCTACAGAAAAATGAAGCTATCAATTCAGCTAAGACTTCTGTAGAAAAATTCGGGGATAACCTTAAATCTCTCGCAAATGAACTAGACCCAATGCATAAGGAACCAAAGCCAATGAATCTTACGAATGGAGAAATGTTAAATTTCGCCTTAGTAAAATCATGTCATATTTGTGGAAAAACCTTTAGAAAAAAAGAAAAAAGGTGATGGATCATTGCCACTTAATGGGAAAATTTAAAGGAGCAGCTCATGAAGGAAGTAATATTAACTTAAGAGATTCAAGATATATACCTGCTGTATTTTATAATCTGACTAGATATGACTCTCACTTCATAATAAAGGAAATAGCGACAGCTGCAGACTTTAAAGGTTGTGTCACATTAATTGCTTAAAATAAAGAAAAATATATACCTTTCACAAAATATATTGATGGTAGTGATATCAACTTCAGATTCTTTGGCTTATTCAGATTTATGCCGTCATCGTTGGAAAAGCTAGCATTTTACTTGGATCGATACGATATAACTTTTTAGCGCATTTCTGCAAGATGGTTACACTTGAGATAAATAAGTTATTATTAAGGAAAGGTGTTTTCTCGTATGATTACGTCAGTTCCTTCGAAAAGCTCAAAGATGTTAAATTTTTTAAGTAAAGGAGACTTGTATAGCAAACTTATGGAGAGCGACATCTCCGATGATGACTATCATTATGCTTTGAACGTATGGAAAACATTCAGTGTCAAATCTCTTGATAAATATTCAGATGTATACTTGAAGACTGACGTGTTATTGCTTGCGAATGTTTTCGAAAATTTTTGTACAACTTTTATAATGAACATATATTTATATTGTGCATATTGAAATATACACAAGTTAAATTTGAGCTTCTCACCAATATAGATATGTTATTATTTATAGAGAGAGATATTAGAGGTGGTATAAGTCAATGTTGTAACCGGTATGCGATGGCAAACAATAGATACGTGAACGAAGGATATAATCCTGTAAAAGAATAAAAATTTCTCAAGTACTATGATGCCAATAATCTCTACGGTTGGGCTATAGTGCAGATCTTACCATATGGTGGATTTGAATGGGTGACTCATCTAAGTAGATTACATTTTTTCCATGTTTCTGACAATCACTTTTACGGCTTTATATTGGAAGTCGACTTGGAGTATGCTTGGAGCTTACTCGATGACCACAAAGATTTATTACTATGTGCTAAACATATGAGATACCACCTGATACAAAGTAGAAAAAACTGATGACTACTTTATACAATACGAAGCGTTAAATTATATACTATCGAGCTTTAAGGGAAGCTTTGAAACACGGATTAATCTTGCGTAAAATACATAGAGTACTGAAATTCAATCAGAGTGTATGGTTAAGCCCTACGTTGATTAGAATACTGAAAAGAGAAAAAATGCTAAAAATGAGTTTAAGAAACTCTTCTTCAAGCTATTGATAAACGTGGTTTATGGGAAGACAATGGAAAACGAAACAAAAAGAGTCTACGTCAAGCTTGTTGATAAATAACATGTGTGCTACAGTGCAGGACCATTATTGCTAAACCGAACTTTCACAGTCGTACGATATTTGCTGAAAATGTTGTGGCCAACAATTTGCACGAACATATATCACAATTAAAAAGCCTATCTACGTTGATCTTAGTGTACTCGATATAGCTAAAACACTAATACATGACTTTAATTATTCATACAGAAAGCAGCGTTTTGCAGGTATGTGCAAGTTATTATACGCAGACACTGATCGTTTGATTTATGAAATTTGAGATAAAGACATTTATACAGTAATGGGTGAAGATATCGATAAGTTTGATACGTCAGGTTATGCAGACGTTAATCGTTTTAATTTACCTCGAAGATGTAAGAAAGTGATTGGGCTCATGAAGTATGAGTGTTGTAGTAACATTAGGCTTGAATTTAATGGTCTTCGTAATAAAATGTATTGTATTCGTGTGCAAGACGATAAGTTGATTGAAAAAGCAAAAGGTGTAAAAAAATCTGTTGTCCAGACAAAAATAAGATTTCAAGTCTATGAAGATTGTTACTTTAATAAATCCAAAGTTACATGCGTGCAAAATTTCATTCGTTCCAAGCACCATGACATCAACTCTAAAAAACAGAAAAAAATAGTTCTAAGTCCAACGCATGATTATCACCATCTGTTGCTGAACTCTACAGATACACTGCCTTGAGGGTGTAAACTCATAATGGATGAGAAGGATGAAGCATTCCTACAAATCTTACTGCAGAAAGACGCACAAGTAGAAGAAGAAGACTGAGAGCGACAGCCAATAGAGACTTTGCTGGGTCAAACTGTATCGCTAACAACATTTACCTCCCAACAAAGAAGTTATCAGAGTTGGAAAAGGATAGAAGATATATGGTGACAGAACTTAAGAAGATTAATACCCGGTTTGGGTGCATGGTCATCATCACCATCGATGATGAGTTTCAAGTCTTTGCTCCAGATCGCATTTCTAAAGCCAAAAAAAAAAAAAAAATGAAGACTTGTATAATAAATTGAGGGAAAAAGTTGAAAAGTATACTTTATTCATAGTTTATCATGGCGATAATAAGTTTGAATTTGTAGATTTGTAATATAAGATTGTATGAATAAATGTATATTTATATATATATACATCAATAAAGAAAAAAAGAGAAAGAGAATGTCCATAAAGTTGAAAATGAATGATAAATAGGTTGTTTCCCACAAGACGGAACGTTGGTCGGGGCTCCCTCTACTTTTTTTTTTTATTTTATTATTTTTCCATCAAATATTAGATTTAATTATCCAACTATTATGAGAATCATCAAATCCTAACCATTTAACGTAAATTTTATAACCACGTTTTTTAAGAACTTTTTCCACAAGATAGACATCAGAATGCTTAGCCTTTAAAAGTTCTTATTCGTAAAAGCCTACGGACACTGGTTGACCTTTATAATCTTTCAAATGCTTATATAATATCTTTTAGTTTCATAGCTGTTGTGTGACGTTTTCAATTACTATAGGCTGTAGTTAAGTCTGGCAGTTATTTGAGCCATTTATAGTTACCATTACAACTGTATTTAACCCACATTCTTTTTTTTCAATATACGATTAAATCTATCACATATTGATGCTTTAAGGTTACAGTAAGTTGAATACAGATGGATTTTATACTATTTTATAAGATCTTAGAAACTTTCGTTTATAAAATTCTTTACCTCAATCAGTATGTACATTTTTTGGTACTCTTCCTCGATTTAATGTGGATTTTGTTGCTGCTGTGACATCGTCTCCTGTTTTTCGTTTCACTGGTACGGCCCATGCATACTTTGAAAATATGTCAATTACAGTAAGCATGTTCTATAACCTATGTTTTCTTTAGAATAAGGTATCATTTCAACAAGATCAGCTTGCCATGTTTCATCCAATTCTTGTATATCATACTTTCGACGTGGGTACATCCTCGTTGACGTCTGGTAAGTGAATACGACGAAATACTACACACATAAATTTATACCAGTATATTCATCCACTCTAATTATCTCTGGAGTAATGCTAGAAATCTGAGATAACACTTTTTTCAAAGTATTTAGTTCCTCCTCCAAATTTGCTACTCTCCAAGTAAATGAAAAATTTAAATAACTTAAAATTGCTCTAAACTTATCTTGCTCTTCAACTAGACCTTTTCTCTCTTTCTTAAAACTACTAAGATTCATGGCATCGTTTGAGTTTATTGCTGCTGCAACATGGCACAATCTTCTGTTTTGTGAATCATGATGACCATCAGCATCACTCAGTCTCACTCAGCCTACGTCCAAACACCTCGACGGTCATTGCGATACTGACTTGAATTCACCTTTGACTTAGTATATGTGCCCTCCTTCTCGTAACTCCGCAATAATCGAAATTATCTCATTGTTATGGCTTGGATTTCCTGCCGATCTTTCAGCTATGAGTAAGTTACTATTACGTGTTCGAGTAGGTACATTGTTGCTAAAACCCTTTAGATGTGCACTTGAAGTTTTTAAAAGTACATAATATTTAACTAAATCATTTTCAGTGATGTAAGTTGTATCAGGATGTTTTTTACAAGTAGCTCCATCAATCCAACAGTTATAAGAAATCTTATCTCATTTTTCCTAATTTCATTGTTATCTTAATTAATTAGTGAATTTCCAAACTTGGACTTTTCATCGTCTTTTCAAAGCCCATACACCAAATCTAATAAATCTTTCTGGTTTTCGTTAACTACTTGTAAGTATGAGGTATTTGAAGTGCTTTCATTATCATTATCTGTCTGATTTCAAATCATGACATTTATATCATCATCATCATTATTTTCACTTTGACTGACAGCAGACTCAAACATCATATTGTCATCATCATCGCTGTATTTTTCCTCCCTTTTTTTCGTTTGATGGGCAGCTTTGGTGTAAGAGTATTATTGAAATAATTATTAATCACGGAATGACTCCTTTTAATCCCTTTCTTTGTTTGCGTTACGATTTGTTGTAAATGATCGGTGATTGGTTTAACAGTCTCACTAAGTCCTCTTTCAACCTTATCTTTTCCAAATTTTTAATAATCTATATTTCTTTTTGATTGCTTTTCTTGCCTTCACCAGCTGATGAAGACCGTCTTTTTCTCTCTCATATATGTTAAAGCTTTGACGTCTCAGAGTAGACTGATTAGTTCGCGTTATATACGTCCTATATTTATAGCAAATCCATCGAAACCTTTACGGTATCGGCCGTTGTTTATCTGTACATCCTTGTCAATTACATCGAAACCATATTTATCATCATTTCTACAGCTTGAGCATAAATCTTCAAACTGACTATAGGACATATTAGAATTAACGTGATCATCGTGCATATGCTTGCAATTAAGTTCATCTTGACGAATTAGAGCTAGAAGATTAACGTTATCTCTCACAAGATGTTTTGGCACTTGTGCATATGACTGACAGAGACAAAAGTAATTGATATTTTTTCGTCTTCTCTTGCAGTACAAAGCTTTCACATTATCCTGTTTTTTGCATACGATATCAAAAATTATAATGGAGTTTTATAGAGCATCGTCTGGAGACACAATTGCTTCATGTTCACTAAAAAGAAAGTATTGCACACCATCTATAGGCTCCTAAAGCTCTTGTAAGAACTTTATATTTCGGTTGGTTGAGCGACTTTAAATACAGATTAATATTTTCAAACCTTAGTCCATTGGGATGTATAATAAGTGCTAATAAACTGTTTGTCTCACTACAATTAGATGGACTGCAGAAAACAGCTCGAATACTGTCAGGCAGTAAGTCACCATGTCGACTGGATCACTTTTCCTGTTTAACAACAGCTCTAATAAAGTTGGAAACCTACTATTGTACGGATTGCTCTTTAAATTTTATGCCTGCACTGAACAATGGTTGGACTTCGACTGACGTCTAGTCCATGAGAACACTAATATACTCTCGTTGTTGCACATTTTTAGACTTGCAGACTATAAAAACGATGATTTCCTTCTATAGAGTTCAGTCGTTATCCAACCTCTGGAGAGTGATGTCATACATGAAAAGAGAGGAGGTGGTCTCCTGAATAAGATTATAAACACTTTACCCGTTGAACCTCACATACCAGGCTATCAGTGTTACGGTCCAGGTATTAAATTTGGGAAACGTCTTGCCAGAGGTGATCCTGGTATAAACCCATTAGACGAAGCGTGAAAAGAGCACGAAATAGCTTATTCTCAAAATCAAGAAAACATCAAACCTAGAAACTTAGCAGATAAAGTCTTAGCCAAGAAAGCTTGGAAAATAGTCAAAGCCGGACATTCAAGTACTGAGGGAAAAGCAGCCGCTCTAGCTATTACGAGTACTATGAGGCTTAAAAGTAAATTGGTTGTGGGTATAAAAAGTAAGAAGAGACCGTGCACTGCCTTGCGTACAGTCACTAAGGCTGCATTACAGAAAATAAATACCAAAAACAAAGATGCACACAAGGTTATTACTTTAGCTTGGAAGGGGGCACGTAGTGCAGTTATGAAAGCGGGTTGTAAGAAAAGTGTAAAAATACCCTTTCCCTACTCGAACTGGCGGTGTACTATCTCCAATACTCTTATTTTCTGGTTTGAGTGCAACTGGTACGCTAGTTAATGGTGTAGCTAGAATATTGAAAAGTACAATTGCTACTAAAGCTGCTAAACAGCATATTCAAGAAAGCCAGAGACACAATAGAACTTTGAAGGCTATTGCATTTGGAAAATGTCTCAAACTTCGAGCATATAAAACTAGATTAGGTGTCTACTTGAAGCCATATTGTGAGAGTGGTTTAAAAAAAAATTAATGAAATAAAAATAAACCAAAATTGATTTATTCATAACTATATACTCCTTTCACTTGCTTTTTAGTCATAATTAATATTAAGAAATAATCTTGGTATTATGGAGCATGTCTATTTATTGACTTTTTATTTACATTAAATCAATATTCATCAATATGAGTCCTGCTGATTTACTTGACAACATTGATTTGCTTAAATATGCTTAAAAACTGAAAGTTCCCAATTTTCGTGGGGTATTTATGCGAAACAATTGACGTTCGAATGAGCCACAATATCGTGAAACTGTAATTGTAAATCTTGACGATAAGAATGGACCTGGAGCTCATTGGGTAGCGTATTGAAAATGTGGTGATAATTTCACTTACTTTGACAGCTTTGGCGATCTGCAGCCACCATTATATTTGATGCTGTACTTGGGAGTTGACCAGGCTAAGTATAACTATCAGAATTATTAAGACTTTAATTCATTTAACTGTAGTCGTTGGTGCTTGCTATTCTTATCGAGGAGATTGTCAAAAAGTATATAAAGATGTGTAATAATCAGAAATAATTAATTTGCTCTTTAGCAGTCATGAAAGAAACATTGAAATTTAGTCTGTCTGGTACTTCTTCTACATTGGAATAGCAGTATTTTTCACCTATCAAATTTTCTCTAAAACATACGTTTTTGGCATGGTAGAACGTCTTGAATTTAGTTTGATTCAAAATATTAACGAAGATAATAACAAATTTTACGTAAGTTATTAAGCGGTCGTTTTTTTAACAGGCAGCTACGAAATTCAAGTTATCGAGTCATTTTTAGTAGACGTATTACAGCCTCACGATATTACTATTGATATTAAACCCAACAATAGCACACATTGTAGTGTAATTATCTATAGTCATACGATTGATTTCAGACCGAAAGATTCCATAGGCTGTCTCTTGGATTTCACTGAACGAATTGTAGAAAATAACGTCACCCATAACTCAGACTTAACTGTAGCTATTCTCAAAGTAAACGCATTACGAGTTAAGTGCAACATCACTACTGGAGCCTATACAAACTGAAAAAAGGTTCATAAAATTCACGAATTTTTCCCAGCCGTCTTGCTAGGATACAAAATTACGGAAGTTCCTTCACAAATAATTCATTTACTTATCGTTGGGTACACTGTTGATTATATAAAATCACGAATAGTTCACCAGGACGGAGAATCAGTCAATTTTCGTGGAGAAGTTCTAACGATAGTGCTTACTTTCGACGTCTGAAGTCGTGCATTTGCTTCCATCACGCAGTTCCCTTTATATTCATGAAAGGTTAGTACGATCAGATGGTAATACGGCAGCAGCAAATACTCAATTGGTGAACAACGCCATCTGCTATCTATTTGAAGAAGTCAGATATGAAATGAATGCTATAGAAATATGAAACATTAGCTCACACTTAATCCTGATTTATAAAATTTAATGACTGAAAATGCCGGTTAGTTTAGAATTTTGGATGAAGCAACTCTTCCTAATATTAACGGCTACTTTAAAGTCTTGATTCCTCTGAATACGATATTAAGTTGCGCTGCAGACTATCGCAAGATTGTTGTTAACGTAAAACATGAAGTCATACTCACGAGATCAAAAACTGATTTAAATGCAGTCATGCAGTCACAGATAGAGGCTAACGTTAATGCTACCGCAGTACGAGTCTGGGAATAGTTCAAGATAGATATATTGAAACTCGAATAGCATACGCCCTATGTAGTAATGTCGGATTCTCATAAACTTGACTGCTTAATTAATTATTTACAGAAAGATAAATTCATATCCATGAGTTTCTGAACATAGGAGCACTTTAAATATCCACTTTTGCCGACAACATCAAAACATATTTGGACAGTCAAAACGTCCAGTGAGTTGGAAAAACCACGCTTTGTAGTTTAAGCTTTCCAGACGAACCGTAAGAATCAAAGAGGAGTTAATAATAGTATGTTTGATCATTGCAACATAAAGAATGTAAAACTCCTTTGAAATTTGCAACATTATCCCTACGGTGATCTTAATCTCGATATAGAAAATATCAGTTTGCATTGTTGTAGAATATGTATGCTAATTTTCGGAACTCGTACTGTGGTAAAGATCATGCCCCACTGTTAAGCATAGTCCGATTCCTATCTCATGTACCTCTCATCGTCATTGATTGCTCCAAGCAAAATGAGTCGCTGAAAAATGCTCCAGTTGATGTTTATTTGGAATTTGAATCTCACGATAATTTTACCGTTAACATATCGGCCTATTGCTTAATTCTGCACGATCGGATTGTTCAATATAATCCGATGAGTGGAGATGTCTAGAAACTCATGTAAAGTAGTGCTGGGGGTAGATGGTATTAGTTGGGGTAAAACTATAAAGGCTCGTGCCTAGCTCTCTTAACATCGTTCGTCTTTCAACCATCATGGAGAAAGGTCATAGCAGCAGCAGCAGCAGCTGGAGTAGAGAAGAAGAAGAAAACAAGCGAAGATAAAAAGAGTGGAAAAAATTTGAGAAGAGAGGTAAGGAGAGAGAATTAGCACAGAAAAAATCTCAAGACAAATCTAAATCCAAAAAAAAATAGCATTATTTATTAAAAAGCTCTTCATGTATCACACAAGCCGACCATCATGGGACAAAGTCAGTGTGGAAAAGAAAAAGTACGATAGAAAATATAAAGAGTGTAAATAGTTCATTGACAAGTATGTTACGAAGACTGAACATAAGAAGAAAAAAGAATGAGAAAAAAGAAACGAAAAATAGTGATCCATTCGGGAAGAGAACATCAAGTATCAAAAAAAATGTTATAGTGAGGAGTAATCTGACCGTCCTACGCACTTGTGAGTAATGGATTACATAGTTAATATGAAAGGTTTTAAACAGCCTGTCGACGATTTAGTTCTCAAGGAGTTAGCTGTCCTACCACATTATTTTGATGGTGAATCTACATTATTTCTTTTCAAAGAGCCTTTTTTATGGCAATGACTCTCAGACAAATACAGAAAATAAAACTTATGGTTGGAAAACTGTTTTTACGGTATACTGTGGGAATCTAGAAATTTTACGTACAATCCTGTAGGAACAATTCTTCAAGAACACCTATACGATGTTAGGAAACTGCATGTATTTGGCTCATTCTATCTTTAACTAATCTTGAATCGTTTCTTACTTCCGTTATTTTTTTTTAAGTTGAGTTATAGAATGACTTCTACCATTTGTATTCAAATAATATATTATTATCATAAAAGAAAATTAAATTAACTTTTATGTTCTCTGTTGCTGTTTTGTTTAAACATACTTATTAACATATACTATTTTTCTATTCTTACTATTACAATTTGCAATTAGTTTAACATCTGGGTGTTGTTTCTTAACCTATTTTGTGTCTCAGGCTGCACCTAACATTATTGTCTGAATTATGAGCTTTTGGAAACAAAATATGTTATCAACCGCAGTAGTGTCAACGTTCTCCATTATAATATGTTGTTTAGAAAAATCGAGGAATCAGTTGCAAGAAGAGTTGAGATAATTTCTCAAATAATTATTTAATCACATTTGTTTTATTTTTAGTAACGTTTCTTTGATCTGGAGTATCAGCCACATTAAGAAAAATGAAACAAAACGCAATAGATGCACTTAATAAAACATTGAAACGCACCATTTGGCACAGCTCCAATGTAGAAAAACGGATATTTTTTCTCAAAAATAAATACTAAATTCGTCAATAGGTCGCTTACTTATCAACGCTGCAAAAGTTGTAATTTTTGCTATGATAACAGTATGGTCAGCTTAAATAAACATGAATCAAAATAATTGCACTTGACAGTTGAAATTAAGGCAATGAACTTAGAAATTAAAGTCAATGAACTTTCTATAATCTATAATTTTCTTAATAGCGAACAGTAAGACCTATTATGAGTGAGCATAAACTTGGCCTTTGTTTATGCTGTTATATATTATTTGACATGTATCATTATTAAACTAAATCTTTATTAATATGTCTATGATTTTTGTATTATTCTAGTCAAACGTGTGGCTTAAGTTGCGTTAATGAGCAATGACTACTAAGTCTGTACTTGAAATGTTCATGTGTTCTTGAATCCGCATGTTGAAAGTTCTTTAAATGCTACTAGTGTACTGTACTGGGTAATTATTGCATGAAAATCTATAAACGATATTTGTCTCATACCACTTCTCCGTTTTATCTTTTTCTAGTTGAACAGTAGTGTTTAATTTGTTATTAATAGTTGGTAGAGTATAAATCCCACATGGTTTAAAAAAATTATTTGTTTTTTAAAATTAGTTTTTTTTTATAGAATACTTATTTCCGATAAGATTATCCTTAAATCTTTATTATTTTTTTAGAGTTTGTGGTGATGCAGACTGAGTTTTATGTTTTTGTTCATTAAATCTTTAGGGTATTTATTTTGTAACAGAAGCTTTTTATCCCTTAAAAAACTTTCACTTTAAAAAATTTATGCGAAAAAAGAATTGCGCTGACAACAAAATTATAAACAATATTTTTTAGTAAACTCTATTAATGCTTAGAGAGAAAGTTTAACATTTTTTTAGGTATCAAAAGTTTTTAAAAGCCATCACATAATAAAAAAAAAATTTCTTTTTAATTTTTTTGACGTGAAAAAAATTGATAATATTGGTAGCTTCCAATTTTTATAAGTAAGTTTTAGATTTCTGTCTTAATTATAAAAAAACCTGTGGGTATGTGTCAAGTTTTGATTCATCTATAACACTGAAACGTTAACATATGTATATCTGAAATAAGAAATTGGATGTCAATTAAAGTTTTTTCTCGAAACAAAAAAACAATCAGTCGCCGAATACTCCGTAACTTGTTCTGCAAATAGTGGTGAGATTGGATACCCCATAAAGGTACCATTAATCATCTAAAAAATTGGTTGACAGTTTTTTTCTATACACTGTTCCCACAAGATGTAGCTAATATTGTATCCATGGGTTCTTAATTTAACCTGTCTTTTTTTATCCAAATACAATGCAATTTAAACATTTAAAAATATAGAACCTAAACTTTTATTTTTTGATATAAATTGTCAATTAAAAATTAAAATTTAGAAAAAACTTAGTGAAAAAATGATGATTACCTAAAGTCTCTCACGCATCAAGATAAATAATACGTCAAAATCTGCGAAAATTACTTTTAAATATCAAAGAAACCTATCAGTTAGTATTTTTTATGTTTTAATAAAATTGTTTTGTTTTAATTTACTTTATAAATTATACAATCCGTTTTGATACCTACGGAACAGTTGGACTTCCATGTTGAAACCTAGTTCACTACTCATATATTGGGGTACGCAAAAATAATGTATTTTTTTTATTCTTTTACTTTATAAATACTAAGAAAACCTTGAACGTTTAATTATCAAAGTAATCTATGTTATTGGCTAACACCATCTGCCACCAAATCTGTAATTTCTGGATCCCTTTACGAAAGTATTCTTGACTTCTTGACGGTACGAAATTATCGAACCACATTTGCACTCCTTCAAATTTTTACAAGTGTACACCTTGGAGCTCATTATTCATAGATCTGATAAAAAGATAATCAGTTGACTCGAGGTTTAAAGAGTACGCTGGATGTCGAAAAACTTCCTAGCCAATAGACATCAAGATTTGACGAACGTGTTTCGCAATATGTGGTCTGGCGTCATTATGCAACAATTTTATTGAACGTAGTCCGTGGCCAGTGAATAAACATTTTTCGTCTAACATTTTACTCATATGGTTTAGTTGTTGATAACGACATTTCGCTGTACCTGTTCACCGTGGTTTCAGACATCTGCTAGAGGCCTAAATAATTATTGGAATTAGCATGCATAATAGCGTATTTGTCTAACTGACTCTCCCTGTGAAATGCAAGACAATGAATAAAACGTTGTTATATCATATTATTTATTTGTCTGTAACACTGTCACGAGTTGACACTCAGTTACATTCGTCTTGACATCAATTATCCCAAGAAAAACAAAATAATATTGTAGCGTATCATGTAGCACGCATAGAATCACCACCTTATTGAGCTACTCATCAAGCCTGTAACATCATATATATATATATATATATATGTATGTGGCAACACGAATTTAGGGTATATATATGCGAATAGGGTATAGCACGTGGTGTTTCGTGCTTCGCACCTTACTTGACTAGCATGCGATTGCGTACATCATCCGTCAAAGATGATATCCAAGGCTGAACCTTGACGCCACTCGGTGGTGTCGTCAACTTTGTCTCGACTATGCTTCTCGGAAGCGTGTTACGGTTTCGCCGCTCGTGGTGACAAGAGACCTCGTCCGCTAGCTACGTTTAACGAACCACTCGGTGGTGTTTCTACGATTTAAATCTGTGCGATCGTGTGCTGCTATCACTCGATGCTGAGAGACTATGCTGAAGACAGCTACTCTCGGGCTACATAAAACAATACACAAAAAAACCGGGTACAAACTTACGTCAATTCGTGCCTTACAACATAGTTGCATAAAACACAGCACAACCTCTCGCCGTAAAGGAACCCTTACCACCATTTAACCGTTGACCCTGACTACAACTTCGACGTCGATATGATCACGTAGCTCGGTGTACGGCACTCCCAAAAACAAACAGCATCACCGCCAGGTCGTGTCTCTGGTCTTGTTGCGTGCTGCCCTTTTCTTGTCCCGCCAAAAAAAAAGAACGACGTGTCGCTAACCAATGTTTAACAAGGAGAGAATGGCGAGTATCTATTCATTGGTTTTTGTTTTTTTCACTTAATTAGAGATAAACCTATTTTCCTGCTTTTGCAATTTTTCCCATCGCTTTTAAATGTCTGGCAATTATTGTTTGGTCAACTCCAAGCACTTCTGCTGATTCTTGTTGAGTCTGACATGGATTTTCGTCGATCAAAGCTTGCAAATCATTGTCTAAACACTTTTCTGGGCGACTATCACGTTCATGGCCATCCACACTCAAATCATCACTTTTAAACTGTTTTTCCATCTGGAAACTGTTACGTATGCTACCAAATCATTACCAAAAACTTTATTTAATAATTCAAGGGCATTTTTCCCCTCTTTCCTTGTTGATATTCATAAAGAAGACAATGGCAAAAATGTTTCTTACTTAGCGACATTGTTTACCTTGTTCTTTAACATGTTGTAAGAAATCATATGCAAATTCTTACAGAGTATTTTTATAGCTAAAGTAAAGCACCTTTACACCATAAAAGGGTGCGGGATTTAAATAATTTTTCAGCCTATTGAAAAAAAAGTTGCATTACTTTTGCGCTCCCCCAATATTTATTTACGGTTTTCTTCAAATTACTTTCTTCTGCCACTTCCTACTAATGTAACAAGTATTCATTAGATACTCTAAATTACATCCGTCATATAATGTATAACTTTTTTTCAGCTCCTAACTAGTATTCAATACAAACTTCAAAGTTATTATAATTGTTCTTGAAAATTTCTTATCCCTCGTATAAAATATTTGTTTATACCTTCAGTTTCTAAAACTTGCCACGACTTATCTCTTTCAGCTGCTTTGAATGCTGTCTTAGAATTTACAAATCCTGTATACATCTTTGCCTTCTTTTCCGTTGCCACCTGTACAGTATTATTTAGAAAATATACCTTATTTACAGTTAACCTACCATTTCTAAATCTAGCCCAGCCGTCAGAAAATACTTTCTTGGACTCAACTTTTTCTACCAGTCTTTTTCTGTGATACAAAATGTAGATTTTGTTCTTTAGTATACAAACATAATATAATTACCAACAGTTCACCAACTAAGTAATACAGTACTTGTAGATTTCAGAGTGCATTCGAATGCTTAACTTTTTTAAGAGCCACTAGTTAGAATTATAAGAAAGTCCTGGGTACGGATATACAGTGGTATTATAGGGTGGGTACGTCCGCGGTCGTAAGCTAGAATTGATTTATTTATTTCTAGGTAAACTGTTAAATATTAGGTGAGAAAATAGTAGATTATTAATAAATAGACTGTGAGTATTGTATTCGTTACCAAATAAAATGTTTCTTTTATTCTAAAATACTAAAAAGTATGAATAACCTTACAATTATTGAGACAATGCATATATGGCTCGTTATCACTGACGAGTCCGCAGTATTTGGTACTTGCGCAGTAATTAGGACATCTACCCCTAACCCGTGAACTAAAACTTTAAGGAATCATCAAGCAAAAATTTAGCGTAATCTTTTACAAATTACGACCTGTCATCATAAAATAGTAAACTAAATCTTCTCGTTATTTTACATCCAACAGCTTTATGATTAATAATGAAAATTTATTGAATTGGGTCAGTCGAAAGAGTCGAAAACGTGTTGAACAAACTGAATTACCTGAATATTAAACTTACCGTATCAGCACTCAACTGTAAAAAAAAAAAAAAATTTATGAATGGTTAAATGGTGAAGTGATTAAGACAAGTTTTAGTAGACAATATAGAGTTATCTAGTATAACGTTTACAACAGATTAAACGGTTTCGGCATCCTCACTTCATTTGGAGCAGGAATCTTATTGGTTTCCTAACTTGCAACTAATTTTTTGGTAGGTCAGTTTTGTAGCTAGTTATTAAATACCTTACTAGTTTATCTGCTAGTTTTGCCGTTTCAACTAATAAGTGGTAATAATATCATTTCTTAAAAACTATGTCTCCATTTTATTTTTACATTACCAAACAAGCAGGAATTGAAAGGGCTTCCTGACTTGCAATTAATTTTTTGGTAGGTCAGATTTGTTGCTGGTTATTAAATATCTTATTAGTTTATCTGCTAGTTTTGATGTATCAATTTATGAGTGGTAATGAAATCATTTCTTACAAACATTAAGTCTCAATTTTATTTTTACATCACCAAACAAAATAAAGATGCTTCTTAAATCCTCCTTTTCCCTACATTACGGTGTTTTTTGAGTGACTATTATAAACAAATTGAGAAAGTACTACTTTTTCATACGTCTACTTGAAAACAGAATTTATTAGTTTATAATGCTAGGAACTTTTTAATTGCTTCTAAAATATGTAACTCAAGTTAAAACGGATGGTGTAAGCATCTTCCCTATGATATTTTCAATAAAAGTTATATCCAAGTCTCAAGAAGTAACTAATCTTTTATAAGATATGAATGTTCTTTACTTATTTGCATGATTATTATTTGTCAAAGTTGACTTTCAACTCATTTCGATATAATGAGCAGAGTTATTAAAAAAACACGCGTACGCATGAATCCTTAGTATTAATAAAAATTTAACTACCTTGTGCTGCTATATTAAATCATACTTATAATTTTTTTGCAGGGTTCTGGTGTAGTTAAGGCTGGTTTCGCTGGAGATCAAATTCCAAAATGTAGATTTCCGAATTAGTAAGTATGTTGTAATTCGTTTAAAAGTTGTTATTTATTAGTTGCTCTATTGATTTTCTCATTGAATTCTACAAATCATACTTAAAATCTTAGTCTTAGAAGTTAGTTTCCGTATGTTGCTTCATTAATTGTTTTCATGCTTCTGGAGCAGTTGTTGTCGATTATTTGATCGATAACATGTAATGATTTAACGTTCACAAAATGAGACGTATGTTATCGTTCAATATAAATTTTAATCATGAAATACAAAAATTTATCTTCACGATTACAGATTTTTTTTACCGGTTATCTGCCTAGTCACCGAGGCCACCCACTTACCACTTATGTGTGAGGGTGTTTTGCTTCACCCATTTATCAATTGCCTAACTGATGTCATACCTATAATACGTACCATGAGCATCCTAAGAATATCTCCGGTGAAACACCTTGCCAGTTAAACTGGTACTCTCTGCATCACTGGTGCATCAGGTCCACTCATCACTGTGTAGCCTTTCCCCGAAGAGGATCTCATATCTCTCATATCTCTCATATCTCAGGATCGTGCACCCCTCACTGGCGCTCTCTGCCGAAGTATCGGATCCAAGCTAATTACTATTGGGATCAGCAACCTAGCGGTCGTGCCATCTATTAGCGAGTTTTCAAGCAGCGGGAGAAGGCTTTTTGGCAGGCTTAAAACTGAATCAGTACTCCCAAGTGTAATGAACTTACTCATTATCAAGAATTATTAATTGTTAGGACAGTGTATGTAATAGGTAGGATAATTAAAAGTGTATTTTGAACAGCCCTGTAACATTGCTGACAAAGCAACTGACTCGCCAGTTTTTATTCCTCACAAATTTTGCCACGTTTACATTGGTATATACACTCTATTGGGACTGTGTAGTTAGTTCATAAAAATATATATAATATTATATTACATCTATCTGTTGCAAATTAACAAAGCTGTCTCAGTATGCTTGCAATTTTCACTTAATCCAACATTGAAAGTACGGTGAAGGACATTTAATTCGTTCAGCGGGAAATTCAAACATTCAATTCCTATTGGCTGATTCGATAATATAACCTCTTTCATTGGTCAATTTTATACTTCCCGCTCAATGAATTAAACGGCATCCACTGTACATGGTCATGGGTAAAATTTGACCACTCTCATGAATTCTTCCAACAATTTTTAGAGGCTCATTTTCAATACCAGCTGTTTTTAAACAAAATCTTACGATATTAAAATAAGCCTTTTTGCTTTACTAATAAGTATAATGTGTATTTTTTTAAATTAACGACCAAGTCCCTATTGAGTGTATACTAGTATAAGCATTACAAAATTTGTGAGGAATCAAATCTGGCAAGTCAGTTACTTTGCCAGCGATGTTACAGTGCTATTCAAGATACGCTTTTAATTAACCTATCTATGACATACACCGTCAAAATAGTTAATTAATCTTGATAAAGAATAAATTCATTACATTTGGGAGCACCAATGGAGTTTTGAGCCTGACAAAAAGCCTTTTCTCGCTGCTTACAAACTCGCCAACAGATGGCGCGACCGCGAGGTTGCCGATCCCAATTCCCGGAGAAGCTCCATGTTTTAGGGACCTTACCTCGGTGGTAAGGCTGGCGCTCCCTGCCTGGTGACTGGCATCGGATCCGCTAATCTCTACCTTTACTCCTAACATTGTTTTGTATTTACCCAGACCCGAAGTCCTGCAGGGCAGGAGAAAAATCACTGGAATCACTCTGAAGGAAAATTTTTCAAAAAAACCTGCTTCGAAGCAGCTGTAGGAACTTTTTCCAATAAAGTTTTTGAAAAAATCTGCATTCATCGGGTATTGAACCCACGACCCACTAGAACGGTGTTGTGTGAGTGGCGAGTACGCTTACCACTGAGCCAACACCATTCCTAAAATCTTATTACTTATTTACATATACATTCATGAAGATTTACAGTTTGTCATTAAAATAACTTCTTATCTGTTCCATAATAATCAACGACCTATCCTACCTACTGTAAGAGCTACCTTCAACATATACTGATATACCGTCTGTAGTTAAGTGAACATTTTTTTGTTTCCAATTAAACTAACCAAAAAATTTGCATTTACACTACACAAGATAAATTTAGTTCAACAGGCATTTTAAAAATTTTTGTTTGCAGATTACATCACTGACAAAATAAAATTCATATAAAATATCATTTTTTAACTGGTAATTAATTATCTGTGTCTAATTTCAAGATAAAAAATTATGTATTTTATCGATATATTGCTAATTGCATTATCTACTTTTATCTATTAAAACTTTCATGTTGAAAAAAACTTTTTCACATTCTTCTTATTAACCAATAGTGTCACTGTAAAACTTGAACGGTCTTAAAACGTGTCTTGATTTCTTCGCTGAAGCCGAAAGTAAAGGTTTTATAGCACTTCTTTGCCTCTCTTTCTCTGTGCACGCGCACGTGTGTGTATGAAATATCTCTAAAAATGTATTTAGCCAAGATACGAAAAAGCTTAGACCTGAGCCATAGTCTCTATAACGAGAGCACGCGAAATTTTTGAATCTCAACAGTTTCCTTTTATGAGTATATTTTTATTATTTTTATAGAACTGTAAGATCTTTAACATATATGTTATTACACTATTCTATTAAAATAAAGGTTAACATATTATTTCCAAATGATTTTATCACAATTTAGCCTTTAAAAGCAGAAATTATTTCGGATTGAACTGTTTAATTCTTAAGAAGATCAGTACGGGAAATTTAAGATAGTAAAATAATATCACTACAAAAAAATAATACACTCTTGACACAGCACTTAAAAAACAACAACAAAAATTGTATTTAACTAATTTGACTTATAACCAAATTACAATTAAATTTCAGTATTTCAGTTTTGCGTCAGAAAAAAAGGAAAACTTTTCGTTTGCACAGCGCTCGCTAGGGGTGATTCAGATTTATAAGGACTTATAATGGCATGCTAGAAGAGAAGAAACGAACAAGATCGGAGGGGGGTCTCTCTTATTTCGTTGATAGAAATTGGATATAAACAGTAAAATCCATCCCATACCGAAGTTAAGGTTAACTTGCATGTGGCGAATCAATAACATAGTTTATAAAGAATAAATTTTTTAGAAGTGTTATAATTAAAAATGTTTAACTCATGATAAAGTCAATATTTGATTCAAGTACTAAGTCTGAGAAACCAGCTCATGGTTTACAGGTTACCATCATGCAAGCACATGAACTGTCATAGTAAATGTGTATGTATTTATTTGGCTTGTTTTCCTAGGCCAAGATTATTATAATAGGTACTGCTTTGCCTTGTACAATCCTATATGTTTTCTACCAAGATATGCATACTTACATCATTTTTAAATTCACCAGTGCTTTAGTGTAACTAGTCTTGTTCCTGTCATTTTTAATGCATGAGCCTTCGATCAACTCTCATAAAATTGTTTATTCAAGCACTTTAATCAATGTCACTGTCAAATAACTTTGCTCAAATGATAACAGATTTTTTAGTCCTCCCTTTAGTCTTACCTTTTAAATACAAGTTCAGTGTTAAATTTTCATGTTTCTGATTTTGAAATAAATATTCACAAATAATTTGTTTAAGAAATTTTTAAGTTTAGAATTGTGTAATAAGCTCTTCAATTAATTTTCTACAGGAATTTTTAGTCTGGCTTTGAATGTAGTTGAGAGTCATAAAATGACTTGAATTAAAAAAAACTTATGACTAGTTTATGTTTTAGTTAAAATGTAGTTAAAATGTGCTTGCAAGAATTGTGTTAAGAACATATTTAAAAGTCCTACTTACCTGTTTATTATTTATTATATAAGTTAACCTACATCCAACTTATTGTTTAATGACGTTATAATTATATAAGTTTATAAGAAATGAGCATTTACAATTAAAGAAGCTGTGACTATGAAGCCACCACTCATCAGAAAACTAAAAAAGTTTTAATGAAAACCTCTTAAAATCGACAAAAAAATTTGTAACCGTTAATATTATAAAAATATCTTGAGCATCAAACAAGCATAATAATTTAAGCATATGGGTATTTTGTAACCAAATGTCTTAATTCGTTTATTGTATTTGCGTTAAAAATTTTTTTTAACTACAGTTTCATTTAATTGTAGTCTCTCTATGGTGAGTGTAACTTGTTCAAATAACTTTTAGTGTTAATTACAATACTTGTCAATTTATGTATATTATGAGATGATGTATGTCGATGGTCTCGACGATAAGTAGCACCATTTAGATTTCTCAATTTTAAATTAAACTGCAAAAACATATGATGCTTCTTTTCGTTGAGACCGTTAGTATATATGGAATTTAATTGACACATTATGAAAGTGCATAGTAACGCAACATAGTTTTTTGTTAAAAACAATTACTTTCCACTAACTCTTCTTAAATAATAACATAAGAAAATTATATATCCATTCCGTCAATAGCATCGTTGTTGCAATACTGTTGCAAAAAAAGTGGATTTTAGATGTAACTAATATTTATTTAATACTAATTTTTAACAAAAAATTGTGAACGTTTTCTAACACTGTTGAATTATTGGTTACTGTTTTCTAAGCACATTTGTCGATTTCACTAACAAAAAAATTTCCTCAAATGATTACAGTTTCCTTAGTCTTTCCCTTAATCTATCAAATTTGAGTTCAGTGTCTATATTTCATTTTTCTGGACGTTATGAAAACATATTCATAAATATAATATTAACGAAATTTTCAAGTTTAGAATTGTGTAACTAGGTGTTTGTTCATTTGAATGTGCATTATGATTATTTGGTTTATATTTTCAGTCCACAAATATATTCTAGAAATTCTAAAAAACCATGGGTAGATCTATGGATTCTGATTAGTGGTCTGGTTACAGTCCTATTAGAGATGACCATAATAGAATTACAGCAGCTAGATGTAACGAGTGTTCGAAGACATTAAAGAGATATGATAATAGTGCCTTGGTAGCCCATAAGAAAGTTTCTTGTCACTACCTTTTGTAATGTATTATTGCACTATCAAATTTTTTGATGTTATGTAGGCACGTTCTGCGCTATAGTAAATCAATAATTTCAGAATTTTTTCTTTGAAAAAATATGGCAAGCAAGAATATTTCGAATTATATTTTTCATATTCTTTGACTAATTCTCCTAAGAAAGAAAAAAAAGTATAATTTACGTAAGAGTGCTCAACCCGCTATCTTCTGTACACACGCCGAGTCTCTTACCTACTTTCCTATGAGCGTACCCCACGTATGGAAACCGGCTACTTCTTTTTATGATGTGGTTAGTAACTTGTTTTTTATATATTTAAACTTTTTTTATTGAATAACTTTCTTTATTTATAAATTATAACAATCAAAATTATTAATAATATTGACTGATTTTTTTATACAAACAATCTTCCTTTAAACTTACGAAAATCTTTCAATCTTTTCTGAACACTTTTTTCATCTTGTTTTCATTAATGGTTTATTCTTACGACGTTTTATGAATATATAAATTGATTATTACGTTTTATTCATTTACATTTTTTTCATTCGAACTGAAGTGATTGTTTGAATTAAGGACGTTCATCATACTTAATGAGGGGAAGCTCGGAGAGGTGAGAAAAGCGCCAATATGCAAGGATGCTAGAAATTATTTAACTCAAATGGATATACTTTACACATACTTTTATGCATACTCGACCCCTTATGTCTTATTTTAGTAAAAAAAAAATCAGAAAAAAACAACTCGTGGATCCATTTCAAAATTTAATAAGTTTATCCAACAATAATCTATCACTGTTAAATAGTGTGAGTTTTTCACAGATCATTTTCTTGTGTTTTTTAACTTTATTCTTTTGTAAGGTGACATCTTACATGAAGATTTTTTTCAGTTACACATATCAAAAAAGATACAGTTCAACGGTCTGTCATTTTTTGTGTGTATTTTTTATGTTATAAAGAATATACGTTTGATGTTTTAATAATACCTATTGACAAAACCAATCCGTGATGGACGTCCTGAAGCGACATTCACTGGCATGTAATACTACCCCATTGAAGATCAAGCAGTATTACAGGACGTATTTTTTCAGCCTTTTACATATCCATGTATTGTGGGTATGAAATACGGTACTAGGATTAAGTGTGTAAGTGTATGTGACTGATGCAAGCGTAACGTTAAATATGTAATTAGCGTTGGTGGTAAGAAAATATTTTAAAATCTTCGGAAGATTCGATGAAAGCGCACAGTCTTGGACTGGCCAGTCTGGCAGCACGTCATGCCATGGCTTTACTTTAAACTTTTTTTATCAAGATAATATATTGTATATGATTTTCTATTTATTAAATTAAAAATATTTATTGAAACCATATCCAGTTACCAAATAGTCTCATTTAAACGGTAACTGCGCCAACAGTGATACATCGCACATGGTTTTTTAAAATAACGTTTCATGAAAGGTATTTCCATGTATACATCGTTTGTCATAGAAGTATAACTTCAAACTTGGGTACGCAAGCACCCACTGACCACTAGTTATGATTAATTTTTTGTTTTTTCAGACGAGTATGTAAAGATGTTTCTAATTCTGACGGGACCACTACAACACCTGCGACACCATCAATAGTGCGGCAACCTGATTTGCAACAATCCGTTTTACAAACCTCTCCTACGAACGTTGTTCATCAATAATCTGCTCTGAATAGTGCAAGTTGTTCTAATGTAGTTTTCGTAAGTCAAATTCATAAATTGTTATTGAAACTCTTTTCGTCATCAACATAACATTTGTTCGTTTATGCGATCCAAGACACTCCGAGCGCCCGGAGAGCCCTGGATCGCATAACTGAACTAATCTATTAATCTCTAATCGTAGCAAAGTAGTTCTTTGAAATTAAGGTAAGTGCCCCTATAACCAAACAGTACCTTTAACTGAACACTCATGAAATATTAGCCGATTACATTTTAAACAACAATTGATCACAAAACTTGTAATATTAGATGCATTCATGAGAATTCTTTCTAAGAGTAAAAAATGTATGAACTGATATAATCATATTTAAAATAATTATTTGTACTTTGAATATGGTTGCCTAATACTTGAATGATTTGCATGGGATTGCTTAAGCCGTTTGCTAAGAAAGATTCATAAGTACTTAAGGCTGTTATGAATTTTTATAATACTTTAATACAAAAAAAAAGTACTAGTGATAGTCTGGTATGTTATAAAATCATTGAAGAAAACTAATGATTAAATATTATTAACTTTTTCATGTATATTGAATGTGTTCATTAATAGGTACACAGTTGATAGAAAGTGCACCTATTTGTGGTGTGAAGTGACAAGTAGTGCCGCCCTGATGGTTGGAAACTGAACCAATGTTGAAGTAGTGACTTCTTTGTTTATGTTATATGCCTCGATTTAATTATCTTCGAATATACTATTATTATTCGGTATAGTATGAAAAATAATTTAATTTACACTTAAACTATTATCACAGTCAAACACACTTCAAGGAAAGCGCTGGGACTTTTGCTTATTCATTTTCAGACGAAAAAAAATGGTGCTTTTGTTTGCTACTGTTCGCCGCCAATACCGTTGGAACTACATACTTAGTAGTAGAATTGGTTCAACTTCCAACCATCAGGGCGGCGCTACTTGTCGCTTAACACTGCGAATAGTTGAACGGCTGTGTTCAGTTTTGAACTACAACGCCAACTTCTAACCTACACCTCCTGATCTTTCAGAGGAGACGTATTTTTGTTTTGTTAATGTTAATTACGCTTTGTTATTTGTCTTTCTGCATTATTTAATGTACATTATCAACTAATAAGAATTATTACATGGTTTTCGTTTTCTTTACAAGAAAACAATTTACATATCCGGCCGAAACAAAAAAAAATTACGATTACATATCAAGTGTGTTGACAAAATGTAACACTAACATATTGTACATAACAAAATTGTGCATTAATCAAACTGATAAAAGTTAATTTTTTGTAATAAACATTTCCAATTTGTGCCAGCAAGATATAAGTAACCCAAAATTTTACATACATACTTTAAATTCAATTTACAATGATCACAATTTATTGCGAACACGAGTAAAACGTTATTAAAAAGTTTATGAACAAATTATACACGTAAAATCTCAATTTTTAGCCAAAAATCGCTTACAACTCAGATCAGCTCAATTCCAGACTCGCAGAATGAAACATAAGAACTTTTAAAATATTTGATTATAAACAAATATTATTGATATTATGGGTTAAAAGTTCTCAAAAAATTGTAAACAAATTATGTAAAAAATCTCGATTTTTCGTAATAAATCGTTTATAACTTGTCTTAGCATGATACATATGCTCAGAATTTGTCACAGATTTCGTAACAATGGTTTTTTTAAACTTTTTACAAATATATAAAGTTCGTGTGCGTGCAACGTTATTTTTTAAAGATGTTTGTACGCCAAATTACCAGCAGTTCATAACTACAATAAAAACTGATTGTACAACGCATGCTGAACTATGTTAATAATGTATTAAAATATTTAACCTATAAAGAACAGTGGGCTATGCATAGCCACCTGGGTCAGTGTGGCATGAATATTTTTAGAAAAATATGGCTACCATGGTCACAATTCATTTCTAATAATTCTCTGATGTACCTACTATTTTGTTTTTACAAATTTAAACAGGTGAACGGATTTTTGAAAAATTTCATTTAAAAATAGGTGGAGAAAAATCGCCAAATACGACTTTTAGGAACTGGTCATATAAAAAGTGGGTATACTCCATTAATTCCAAAAAATTGATTTCAGAGTCTGATTCTTTGGCTTCAATTTTCGAGGTGTTAAGCTTTCCATTATATGTTGTTAACTATGTTAAACTCTCGTACAAGCATATAAAGAGAGGTTATGATTTAAGTAATTAAAATCTCTGCAAAGCGTAGATCGTTGCCCCCTGGGGTGAAGCTCACCGCAGTACGAACCGTGTGTTAACGCTATTGATCGTACAAAACAAATGTAAGTAACAAAAAAGATATAAAAAATTTTTAATCCTAGGATCAATAATATTGTTAACATTAAGAAAGAAAAGAAACAATTAATATTTACGCTTAACACATTCGAAGTTTTAAGAACGAAGTTCCCTATCGCGCGTTACACGCACAAAAAAAATTTTACAAGAGTTTTTCTGACGTTTTTTGCCCTTTTCTTCGGCTCTCTTCAGTTCTTATCGGCTAAGATACAAATACCAATGCTGGAACGATTTTTTGGTGAAATTTTGTTTTAAAATTCATACAAAATTACATGTAGAAGATAACATGAGCATTTAAACTCTTTTTGATATATTTTGCTGCCTACTTATTAAATACGTTTTTTGATAAATTTTATCTTAACAAGAAATAATTTTAATTTAATAAAAACTTACTATGTCATGTTGTACCTAACGTGAAACACCATTGGGAATGCATGTCCCAATAGTGGTACGTGATGTCCCAATGGTGAAACGTACATTTTATTTCAATAGAATCTATGCGTTTCACCAACGGGACATCTGAAATTTGAGGTTATGTTTTGAATTGTACGAATAATGTAACAGTCATTTTAATAAACTTTTTATTTCATTGTCATGCAATCGAAGATAGACAATAAGCTTTGTGGATGTAATAAGACACCACTTTAAAGATCTGTAATGAATTTTTTTAAGATAAAGTTCTCAAATGTTTATTAGTTATTGACTGTTCCATCATTGGGACAGAATTAAAAAGTGTGTTCTAGCATTGGTACTTCTACCTTAGTTGCTACACCTTGCGCCACGCACTGTCTGCACAACACTCAAGGTCTCTTTCGTTAAGTTTTGAAAGTTACTTCTAGCGTCTCATTTGAAAAGCCTAACAAGTTCAATTTCCTCTAAAAGACGCCAAAATATCTTTCTAAAAATTGTTTTTTGTGACTCATACATGATTTATACGCTAGACAATGGAAGCTGTAAGGTAGCGTCCGTAAAAATAGACCCTTAGAGTGACAACTGTAAGTTATATGTATAGTTTGACTTGACTATGTAAACTCTCTTCGTATCGTACGCCATTTCTTATTTTTATAGTAAATAATTAAATCTCATTTCCAAGATTAAAAAAGTGTTGTTAATAAATTAAATTGTATAGTTCCTGAATTTTTAATTTTTAATTTATCTTTTTTTTTATGTATGATTAGTTCATTTTATCGTTAGTTTTTCATTTTACCTCTGTTATATTTTCACTGTACTATCGATATAAACTAGTCAACTGTATTCAATGAAACGATATAATCCAAATTATGATGCCTGCATGGCAAACATATACCAAAAAGGAACAGGGACATCCTTTCGATTAAAGGTCCTTAGTATTGTTTCGTTGTTCTTACATTAGTATTTTCAATAAAACTGATAAAAAAAAAAGATCTAGTTGGTACGTCAGTCACATAAGATTGTTAACCTTTGAATCAAAATCAGAATAATAATAAGGATTTTGCATAAAAAATTTTATTTGGTCCGTCTTGTATGATTTTGAAAAATAATCGACCCGGATATTTTCTTTTTTCTTACAAATAAAAATCGAAAAAGATCTGGTACTTGAAGATTATGGTATTTTAAAAATTACAAAAAATACCATAGATATGTGACATCATAAAGTATACATTACACATGAATGTTCTACAATTACGTATGAAAAAAATGAGCCCAGAAACATAAAAAACGATTTAAAACTTGGAAAGATACAGTGGTTTGCAAAAAGTATTGAACATACATATAACCTTAAATAACATAGAAACGGTGTCACTCAACATTTAACCTTCATAATACTAAAATCAAGTTGTCTTGAAAGTTAAAAAACAAAAAAAAATTTTTACTTGAGTTATAGTAAAAAATCAATATGACTGTTTTTTTACATATGTCTCTATAACTTACATATACTAAGAATATATCCATAGCTACGAAAAATAGATAATCTTCAAGGGGCTATATTTTGTAAAGTTTTTAGTTAAAAAAAAAAAAAAAAAAACATGTTCAATATTTTTCCAAATTCTACAAGATGGACCAAAGGGAATTTTTCATATAAAATGCCAATTCAAGATTTCATGTTTCTTAAGAATCCTAAAAATACGCTATTAAAGACCATATATTTCAAAGACATACAATAACACAAGCTAGTTTAGAAATTAGAAAAATCAGTCAACTAATTAATCACACTTACTAAATTCACCATTAAATAAAAATTAATACCTATCTCACAATAAAGAATAATGCATAATAAAGTTAATAATTGTACTCAAGTGAAAATAAAATTAAAAGATAATGTGTAATTTTTTTCGATTGTCTACCGTTCCGGTTTTGTTTTTGGCAGTTTAATTTACAGTAAAAATCGTCACATTACGCTATTCCATGCGCTACCCCGGGGCACAGCATAGCTGATAACTGCGTTTCAATATTGATTTTTTTGTGCGTTTACAAAACTTGAATAATATTTTGCACAGTAAATTTCTTACCCAATGGTATTTTTTTATTTAAGAACTACGTATGCACCTCACAACTTCCATAAAAAGTATCACTGCTCCGTTAGCTCCACCTGGTCACCTTCTTTTACTGACGTAAAGAAATATATTTTAAGTACGAAATGTATGGTTAAGTGTGTAGACTAGTAAATACTCATGAGGTCGTGCTAGGCTAATCTGTGATTTTTTTTTTCAGTGAACCACTAAAAGTAATTGGTTTAAATTAGTTTTAACTTCCTAACAACCTGCGCCACTATTTAGTAAAAATGGTAATTTATGTTTTTATGTTGTATTATTAAATACATGATTTTAGACCTATCAAAGAAGACTAGGTTAAGCAATAAACTATGTTTGAAGGAATACTAAAATTTTTTTGTTTCAACTACTTATCAATCATGGATAACTTTTCACGTATGTTAGCAGTAACATTGACTTATTATAAAACATTTTACAAATATTTATGTCTAACTCTGAGTGTTTGGGATTGTGCTGGGCCGAGTTTTAAACGATTTTTCACGGAACTCGTAAGCATGTTTTTGTAAGCATACGGGAATAAGCAAAAACATATTATAAAATAAGGGTTGTTATTTTTTCTTACATCTCAAATTTTTGTTATTTTTATGGCGTAAACAATAATGTTGTCAGATTTTTATACGTCAGCTTGCTAATAATTTTTTTAACAAGGCTACATCAGCATTTGAAGCGATTAAAAGCACATGCAGCTTAGAATTTTCAATGCTATATTTTTAACAATTTAACGCTAAAAGGACATGATTTAGGCAGCTTGCTTCAAATTTTTGTTGTGTATTTAATCTGAACAAAAAAAATTTTTTAGTGACTATATTTGACGTTTGCAGAGTTTCTTTCAAATGGTGACAAGATAAAATCCTTCCAGCAAAGTTTCATCGTGCATAATTAAAAAATATCTTTCAAAACTCGTGATTTTTCAGTTGCACGTTTTTTAAAATGAATTTTAATTCTCTTTAAACTTCGATGTACTAAAAAAAAGTTTGATCGCTTCCTATGAGTTCTTAATGAAGAATAATGAATATTCAGTTCTTGTTAAAAAAATTTTTTTCCTCTTTTTTACAATTATTTTCATGAAAAAAAAAAAAAATTTATTTTATACGTACTACAAGTTATTGTATTCGTAATGTATAGCATTACCTACAAATCATCGTATGATTTATTATTGATGTCAACAATTATTACAACTTTTAAACTTGACTTATTTGACAGCGAAGCCGTTTAATTGATTGTCGAGGTACTGACAGTATTACCTTCAGATATGTTATAACCGTGACTTAGGAGTAGCTACTCTACTTTCGCAGCTTATAGATGACACACTAACTGTGTTATGTGTTATTAAGTTTTGGAATTTTATTTAAGAACTTTATTTCATGCATTGTATGGTGTTTTTATGTTAAAAATGGATCATGATATAAAAATTTTAATTAAATCATCTAGTGTATAGTCATAATAAGATATGGTTATCATTTACCAGTGTATAGTATTTGCTACTTAATTTAATATTTTTCAGGAAAATTTTTGTGGCACACCGCATAAAAATGTTCGCCGTAGGGATATAGATGCAGATATAGAGTTTTTGAAATTTTGTTTGGTGTCCGAAATAAATACTACTAGATTGAATTATAGTCCATGCATCAACTTATTCGGAAACATTTCTCCTGATTATTTAATACCAACAAAAGAATGCCTTGAAACAACAATATTAAATGCAGGCATGAAGACCTTCTTAAAAATGTGATGAATAATAGAAACTACTTGTACATTTCTATCCACGAAAACTCGTCTTACGTTTATTGTTTTTAAAGTATAGTAGATAAGAATAAGGAATACATTTTTGTAAAATTTCATTACTTCGCGAAAACAGACTGTAACTTGCCACAAGATATCGAAAAATTCTGGGATGCCTCAATGTTAATGGTAAAAAATACGTTTGAAATTACGTTACTTTTTTGTTTGTATAGTGGAACGATATTCTTGACATTTAAAGCTACTTGTAATCATTTGACTTAGTATAGAACCCCTAGTTTAAGTGTTTTCATAACCAATTTGAAAAATAATTAAGGAAAGGTCATAATTGATGAAGACGAAGGGCTTGATAAAATTATTAATTATCAAAACGCCATTAGTGATCTAGAAAAAAACAGCATTGAGTGGTCATTATCTAAGTCTTCTAATGAAGTATTAGCTTCACTGCGTGATGAATTATTCATAATGTTAGATAACATTAAAAAATTTACTGATTTGTATTTAACACTGTTGGCTTTAGCATCTAATTTTTTGAATCACAAATACAAAGGACTAGTATTTATGGATAACGTAAAGCGTAAAGCGAGTGTGATAGGCTTTATTCAAAAATTACTTACAAGAGAAACATTAACTGACTTTATAAACTTGGAGGATTGTTGTGGTCCTCACGTAGATATTTTTCATGAGTATGATACTGCTAATGAAATAATGTTTTGGATTGCAGTAAAGATTTTTAATACTTGCCTTAGTGACTTTGCAATTGATTTATTAAGTTTAACATCGAATACCAAAAAATTAAATGGAAAAAATATCAAAAAAATCTTCTTTCTTGAAAGGTAAGTGCTTAAAATATCAATTGATAAAGCTTTCTTTGGAAATGAATCTTACAGAAGATTTAGCAGATGACAGTAAGATTCAAATCTTATCTTTTTACGTATAATAGTAGTACTTACCAAGTTGAAGTACACATGGTTTTCAATATTTTAGTTCTAAGTACACAATTATTAAAATTTTATATTTATGAAAGAAAAATGAAAATATGTTTAAACAAAGTGTTAAAAATATTTAATGTTACACAAATTTTCTAGAGTTGTAGTTTTCTAAATGTAATAATGAAGAAGAGATTTTACAATCAAAATTAAGTTATAGCTCATGTGATACACAGTACAAGCATGTTATGTAATTTTGAATTTGAAAGCTGTTTTTGCTATGATTTGATAGTGATAGTGGTGCAGCAGTAGGCTCCTGCTCTCAGCTGGAGTATAGTCTACTATTGTATCCTCAGCACATCGGCCTTCTCCCCGTACTCAAGATAAATGATATTTCAGATGCTTATTTTAGAAATTCAGCGGATGATTTTAACAATTGTTTTATAAAAGTTTGTAGATTAAGCCTTTTTTCCGACAGACATTCTTCCAAAGCATTTGTTTGTACATTTTCTCAACTATCTCGAAAAGTTTTGGGATTTTGATAAAAAAAAAAATTTTTTTTCAAATAAATAAATAAAAAAAAAATTAATTGAAGACTTAAAACCCTATGACTTAAGACTCAACAGACATCTCTACGACTTAGAGAAGTCAAATGATTAACTTTTAAAATATTGCGCTTTTCGTGGTTTTTAATTATTTATGCAAACAACTATTCAAACAGTATTATGAACAGCTGATAATTAAACGTTTTTTAAACACTACAAGCGGTGATTTTATGTTTTTCGTTTTGTTTTTATGTTAGCTTTTTTGTGCTAAAAAGTGTTTTTCGGCCCCTTAGTATTTTTTTTTTTTTTTCTTTTTTTTTCTTTTCATGTTTCTACGTTTTTTTTTTAACAGTCATGCATTGCATTCGTACTTTTTTTTATTGTATTTATGGTAGTGAAAATAGTGGAACTGGAATGCGATTTGAAAAAAACACCTCATTTCTCTGTACTATCTAGGTTTTTTCATTATACATGTAGTATGTCTTGCCGTGAAGATAATCATAATTCATTAAATTTATTAATATTTTCACTGAGCGAGCAAAGATCTAAAGGCGTTATTCGATTACACTGTTTGAATACCAAAGGATGTAAGTCATCGAAACAAAAGTGCCATGTTTAAATTAATTTATTTTACTGTTTATGATTTAATAAATATAATTTTTTACTCTGATACATTAGTTTAATATAAAGTTAATTAATCAAAAATATTGTATTGTAAAAATATAGAAGGCTAATAAATTAGTGAAAAAATATAGTTGTATAAGAATCTAGTATACTCATAAACTAGAAAAATCATGTTGCGTATTGCTGTTCATTTTTAGTCAATTTGAAACGCACATGTAAGAGTGTCTGCAGAAAAAAAGTATACTATGTATATTATTTTAAAACATGATAAAATTACAAGACTTTCTATTAAAAATATAATTTTGCGTTTCTGTAAGAGAAGATATTTTGCATATAAATAAATATTCGTGCTAATCTGTATTAATTTCTTTTATTGATTATATCTGTGTGGGTGGGACTATGTACATGTGTATCTGTATAGTAATAGTGTATTACGTGTCTAGGCTACTAAAGTAAATAAGTCATTTAGCTCGCCCGAGTTTTAACACCTGAGACGAAGCCGAGGGTGGTGATCAGAGGATGCAAGGCTTCTTTATTTTTTTTACCTGTAAATATATTGAAATGGCTGAAAATACGTAATTACTCTTTTTTCAACGTATTGATAATAGATTTTAAGTATTAAAGACGTACATTACAAACTTTCGTTTTACCTACCTTTAAATTTTAGTTTTAGAGCCAGTGTCTCTAACAACAAATAGACTTATAAGCATCTATAAACCAATAATGTAATTTGATTATTTGACATGTATTATATATAAAATTAATACCCTTACTTTGAATTAGAATAGTGGGTAGTTGGCACGCAGAGCCTCACTAGTGTATATATATCTTACTATATTGTATAGTGATTTTGAAGGGTCATCCCACATACCCCTCTCCTCGGCCCCCCTCTAAATAACGCAAAGTTCGAACAGTTCTTATGTTATTCTTATTGGGTTAAATTTTAGCCAAACCCCCCTCCACCCCCTATTCCCCTCTAGATAAGATAAAATTCTATTAGTTTTTACCTTACTTTGATTGAGTTTAACGATTTTTAACTCCCCTCCGCCCCTGCCTCTCCCAACTTTATCACATAATAACAGTTAACTCAAACCAATTTTGCCTCCCCCCCCCTTTATCCCCCTCGTGATCGTATAATCCAATAACAGTATAACCCAACACAATTTTGTAGATCTTCCTGCGACGATCCTTCAGCTACATCTCTGAGTTAAAATAATATGGATTTTCATGTCATTTTTAGTTACATTACTTTTTGCACCTTCCCTTTCAGCACTCCTTACAGTTTTAAGTTAGCTCCTAAGCCCTCTTACGATTTTTAAACACATTGTCTTGGGAACGCTCAAATATTTGTTCTAGCCCTTTTCAGCTACTTTCCATAATCCTTGATAATTTTCTTATCTATCTTTATTCGTTAGCACATTTCCACATTTACATCTTTAGAAGTGATTATTTCATTATCAGAATGTAATGTTACGAGTTGCATGCAGTAGTCCACATTTTGGAACTTTACTGTGTCAACATAAGCTAATATATTACCAAAAATTGTTTTTACGTGTTATTGAACAGTTATATTTGGTATATAGTTTGGCACTGTTTTTTTTGTAAAGTAAGCCAGAACCATTTTCAATTCTTATCATTTAGGATTGCACGTGACTGTTATAAATAAATTCGGTGTATTGGATTTTTTCATTATAGCCATAGCATTTTGATAATGTTGTTGCATATAACGTAGTCATCCAACATACGTCGATAGCAATATATACGTCTCATGCTGTAGTCTATTATTCTCAATCATAAGGTATACATGTAAAAGAAATTGTTAACTTAATTTTCCATCTCATCATAGAGGACTAAAATTTTTCATATTTAGTCTGTACGATAATTTAGATGAATAATGTAATAACATAGTAAGGTTATCATCATCACTGTTACAATTATCATTATTATTATTATTATTATTATTATTATTATAACTAATTTAATTACTATCGAAATAATATTTAGAGTAATAAGTATTTCATCCTAAATTACTTTATAGAAACATGATTAGAAATACCATTAAATCAACAAAATAAGAGATTTTATTTAAAAACGTTGCTTTTCGATGATTTTTAAAAAAATTCTTATAATAGAAACATAAATCAAAATTTTCTGGTAATTATGAGTTTAAAACAATGCTTTCCTCACATTCAATAGTTAATGATTAATTGTAGATATGTTTTGGTCACTTTTTTTTAAAAGAACCATTTTATCATAAGAAATTTTGTTACATGAGAAATTTTATTTAAATATCTATCATTTCTAGCTTTGAGATCTTTTTTCATAATAAACGTCTGGTTTTCATGTGGTTTTTAATTAGGTAATTGTTTTCACTTGAATTAAATCCTTGTTCAATCACTACTTGATCGTCATATTTACATAATGAACCATATTTGGGTATTTCGCTCTCATCTAATTTAAGAGTATTATTACAGCGTGATAAATTTGTCCTTGAATTTTTATGTCATAAATAGAATTATTTTTTTGTTATATCTCATTACTTATAAAACATGTCAAACTAAAAATGTCATTGTAATATCGGATTAGTATTATAAAAGTTTTATCATTAAAAAAAAGTGTATTTTTAGTTCTTTGTTTTATTGACTCTGAGGACTTAGACAAATTTCGCCATTGTAACAATAACTATATTTCTTACTTTTTTTTCTTGAATATTTCTGAACAATACTTAGATTTTTTACTCATTTCACCATAGCAAAAATCTTCTATTAAGAATTCATTATTTTTTGTTGCACTGATACGATTACAATTCTTATAACGACAATTTTTCATTATTTCTCTAACTTCTTTTTTTTTATTTAGATTTTTAAAAAGTCATTGAAGTAAATATATCAGAAACAATTCTGCCATAAATTAATATACTTAATTTCAAGTGACTAGAATGATTACCAAAAAATATAACGTTACTTCAATCGTCTAACGTAATTTTAATGTACACATAAAACATTTTTACAAAACATTGAATTTCGATTGCAGTGGCGAAAATTCAGTGACGTAAGATCAAAATAATTATTACTGAATATTACATTTTTAAAATAACGAATACCAAGAAAATTGTTTTTATAATATTGCCAATCATTGACAGTATATTTTAATATAACTTATCTTACTCTCATAGGATAATAATCATCATCAAACGAAAATATTCAAAAAATATCTAATAATTCATTTCCATCACTAACAACTACTTCATAAAAATAGTTTTACAATTTCTTAGTTTTGTTGTAATTTTCGTTGAAAGTATCACAGTTTTTTATTTTTATTTTAATTTGTTTATTGTCTTTTTATTCTGTTTAAATTATTGTAAGTATTAGATATTTAATACTCCAATATGTCATGAATACCTGAATAATGGTTTCTCGTAAGAAGTGGATTCAATTTCACATTATTTTTAAAGTTTTCAAATGTATGAATTTTTTTTTTTTCATTATTCAACAGTACTTGTGAGTTAATTTCGAAAATTTTAACATAACAATTGATTTCGACATTCTGTTATTTTTCAAGTACAAAAGGCAAAGTAGAAAAATAAAGTATTTAACTGATATTAATAACTGATAAATTGGGTGGTTGGCGCATGGAGAGTGCAGGGGGGTAAGCCTTACTAATATTTATACATATCTTCCTATATTATATAGTCGTAAGAGTTAGAGCGAGGTTTTGCTCCCCCCCCGCTCCCCCCCAAATAAAGTAGTTATTCTTTCATTTTCTTGCATTATTCGAGTAATCCTACTTTTTTGCTAGCTCCCCCCCGCACCCCTCCCCACTCCCCCCAGCTTCCCCATACATAATGTAAATATATTCGTAAAGCCGTACATATTAACTGATACAAGTGGTCTAATTTTTACATATAATTTTATTTGACCATAACAAAAAATTTTGTTACAATTAACTTACTAACAATGTTTCTTTTGATTACATACTCAAAAATGTCTTTTTAGGTGATCTGCTCTAACATAACCTTTCCCACAATTTTGACAAATATTTTTTTGAACGTTTTTTTCATGACTTTTAAAATGTCTCTGTAAGTAATAATTTCTTTTGAAACATTTTCCGCATTTAATACACTTCAAATTTTCCTCAATGTTTTGGCATTCCAATGTGTGACGCAAATGGTTTTTCTTCTCTAATATTATAATGCTATACATAGATCACGTACAAAAAATTTTGTTTTGTAAATTTTTTCGTGCGATGATAGACACTCTTGATTTGAAAATTTTGAGTAAAATTTGTCACACTGATAAAATTTTGCATCTATGATGGTGTATCTGAAAGCATATGACATAAAATAGATTGTTTATGATTTCATAAATCTGGGTACTAGACGGTACTGAAATTTGCTTTTTTGATAAAAGAGAAATTTTGCAAGAAAGTATAAAAATAGTAATGAACTATAGAATAGCTTTTTTGTTACTCTAAAATTTTATTCCAAACAATATTTTTAATTTTTAATTTGTTTTCTGATTCAATTGGGATAAAAATTTTTTTTTGGTTTCTACATCTAGACAATGCAACATATAATTGCCCATGAGAAAATAATGGTTTTCTAAGGTATAATCCTAAGGCATCAAAACTTTGACCTTGAGATTTATTGATAGTCATAGAAAAAGCTAAGGTAAATGGAAATTGTTTTCTGTACAATATAAATGGTAGCGAAGAAGAATTGTTTATTTGTAGTGTTATTCTTGGAATAAATACTTTACTTCCTTTTTTTTCACCTGTGATTATTTCAGCTTCGATGTTGCATTTAAATAATTTTGTAATTCGTAATCTTGTACCATTGCAAAGCCCTTTAGATATGTTTAAGTTTCGTATCAACATAACAATAGCGTTAATTTTCAAATTCAATTCATGTGGAGGAAGACCTTCTTTAATACTATTTAAATATTCTGAGGGGAAATTAATATAAATATTATTGTCTGATTTATCTACTCCCTTGTAAGTTGCTTTATCAATACTATAGTACGTTACTAATGTTCCTACCATATTATTTAAAATTTTTTTGTTGAAAAAATGAGTGTATTCATTGTGAGATGTTAATATAGCTTTACTTATAAAAAATCATCATCATTATTAAAAATTTTAGAACATACATCATTTGTTTTCCATGTCTGAGGAATTATAAAAGTTTTAATTTTGCCTTCTCCTATATCCAGTAGCAATAAAGAAAATTTTTTATCAATTGATCGTTTATTATTTTTTAAATAAAAAATATTAAATAAAGGCCAAAAATTGGAAAATTTTATGGTTTCTTGAACAACAGTAATTTTGCTTCCGTTTTTTACTACTGGGATAATTGGACGAAAGTCTACACCTAAAATTATTATTTAATTTCCAAAAAGTTTATTACTACTAGATAAATCTTTTAAAGTCCTATCAACGATTTCTAACGCTTTTTTCGGTATCATAGAAGCTTCATCCCAAATAATTACTTCTATATTACGTAATTTTTGTTTATCTGGCTCAAACTGGAAGAATGCACTTTTTATAGTGCTTAAGTCTAAAGGAAGTCTGAAAGTTCTGTGAGTGGTCATTCCCTTTAGGAGCAGAATAGAAGCAATACCTTTAGGCCAAAATTTTGGTTATAAAAAATTAAAAGAAAAAAAAAACAATCAACTAATGACACTGTTAAAACAATATCAATTTGTGATTCCAAAAATATCGTAATTTTGTAATTTTTGACGATATTTGAAATCTTACAATACGTTGTCGTTTTAAATATATAAAAATTAGGCATTAGTCAGGGAAAATTAAAAGTGACTGTTAAAAATTCATCTAATTAATTATGATTAATTTACATTTATTACATATGTAAATTTTAAGTGACAATTAATATGATTCGGGTATTTTTCCGTACTTCGTAAATCTAATTTGAAATTACAGGGGTTGTTGCGCAGAGTGCGCAGGAGGCATATATAGTTATAAGAGCTTAGAAATATCTATTGACACATACAGGATAGACAGCTCATTTAGAAAAAGGGAGCCACTAGAAAAATAATAAAGCTCACCAACAAAAAGTCAAGGGCACATCTCTCTGTCTATATAAACTTGACCACTTTTATTTGAAATAAGCAAGTTGTTCTTTATATTTTCTCAAAAGCAGACCAGTAATCATTCCCCAGCGTAGAAAATTTATTCCCGAGTATTTTCGAAAAATGCCATAGTCTTCCGAATTCTGTAAAACATACTTCAACATATTATTTTCATACCAACAATTAATTTTATCATTATTTAAGGCTTTAAAAAATATTTATACAAACCTTATTTTGAAAAAATTACACTTATAACACAATAAAAGGGGGGTTGGCGCGTAGAGCGCGCAGGCGGTTGGAGCCCCACTATTATATATATATATGTGTGTGTGTGTGTGTGGGTGGGTGGGTGGGTGTGCTCGCGCGCGCGTGTGTTTGTGTACTAATACATAGATGTGATATTTTATTTTCATACACAAATTTTAAACTATCCTTTTAAATATAATTTCTGCAATCGTTGGTGTTGGTAAGCACAGGCTACAATAATAAAATTATATACGTTTATTCACTTGATATACCAACAGTCTGTCCTGCTGTCCATTTTTGTTTCAAATATATCTAGTAGGAACCAGTATACTTGATTGGTTAAATTAAAATCCAACGAACTAAATCAGTATATACAATAATACTAGTAGGGCTATGCCCCCCAGCGTGCTCTGTGTGCCAACCCCCAGTACAAGACTATCGTCATAGTTAAATATAAATTGAGTTTGATTTGCAATATATTTATTGCATCGTACAGTTTTAGCATTTTAATGAAAAATGGTGTTACAAACTTAACTTAAACATTTAGAGTGTACGATTAAGTAAAATTTTTACTGTTTATAATTTCAAATAATGCATACACTTTATCGATTCTAATTTTTTCACTAATGTGTATACGTGTTTTTAATACGTTTATCATGTTATTGTCAATTATACAAATATTTTAATTTTTTATTGTTCATCTTGTACAAGTTCAAAAAATTCAGTAATTCTCTTACGTTCTCAAGGTAGTAGCATATGTTTGAGTAGTTTCCGTTGATATATTATATCTTAAATTGATTTGTTCTATACATATTCGCTGTACTAGTTACATCATATATCAAGGTATTAAAATTTAAATAAATTTTTATAATTGTGTCACAGAAAATTTTTATATGAAAAATGAAGATCGTGTACTTCTATGTATAGAAAAAATTCTAGTTTCGAAAACTAAATATTGTCACTTACTTTATGTATTAATGTGTTCAATAACAATTAAAGTAATTGATACAAATTGACTAACTACTTTGATCGTTGGGTTGACAAGCGATTTCTGTACAGATTGTGAATATATGTCCAGTTAGAGAAATATCCTTCAATTAAAGCTGTCGATGAAGGAATAATAAATAATTTTATTGCATATTTCTATAGACTAGAATATTTGTAGTCCAGTGTATATAAGAAGACCAGAATGTTAGTGCATTATTACAAATAAGATATACATCATCAAGATCTTATCTTTTAGATAAATAAGCAGTAAATTAATTCCTTGTATCTTCGTCAAAATTATCCGTTACAAATCATTTCGCTAAGTTCAGGCTTTCTTCGTCCAATAGAGCTCCTTTATACTCAGGATGTAATAAATTTGATAAGTATCCTACTGGATATATAGCTTTTTTAATTCTAGCTCAAATAAGATAATTATACTCGTCCCTAGGTAAAGACAAGAATAGCCACATCTACATGGAATGAGCAATGTTGTGCATGGGTTTTTGGCATATGTCAATCAAATCACAGATAGAATACAAATTATCTGTAATTCTCATTATTTTCGTTTCAAACTCATTGTCAAATAATATGTTCATGACATTCTCGTCTAGTTCGATATCTTCAATCAAAGATATTTTTCTTGAATTGTCTAAATTTTTTAATATAATGTCGCACGTTTTTATCACGTACCAGAATTCAGTGTCACAAAAATTCTGAAGCTTTGTTCCACCCACATTTTTCAATAAAACTTCTAGATTCGATTCACGAAAAGTATTACAGACACTACGAATTTTGTGAACAACATCCGGACTGATGTAATTCTTTAAAAGAAGATTTCCATTGTGACTTGAACACTTCGAACGCCATAATTTTTTATCGTCTTATGTGCTAGCTAATCGTGCGTCCGAAATAATTTTGCTGTCGTTGTCTGTGACGATAGCATTAACATCAGTTTTGAACTGATCCTTTGCAATCTTTATAGCATCGTTTATGTGGGTTGCTAAGGACTGTTCATCATCTTTCTCAAGTGAGATATTAACATCAACTAAGTGTAAAAATGCTTGTGGTGTATTTCTATTTCTGATTGTAAACACCAGCAATTTTTGACTGCATGATTTGTGTTTCCAGCTATCTACTAATAAAATACGAGGAGTGTCTTGTAAGTGTTTAATTCTTCTTTCTGTAATATCTTCATGAGCACAATGTATGAATGTAGTTGGAAATGTCTGTCTACATAGTGGCTGATACTGAAATTAAATTCTACTCCAAACTTAAATAAATTCTAAAAATTGTGGGTTTTCAACATTTTTAAATGATATGTTACATGAAACAAAAAAATTTGTCAATGCCTTATCGACTTTCCATGATATAGACTCTACATCCTTGCCAAGCTCTTCATTATTATCTATCTAGAAAATATGTTCAATGAAAATAAGAATATTGTAAAATCCGATTAAAAATGCTACATATAGGTAGACACATATTTTCGAAATCAAACATAATTGCGTCCAAATTTTTCAATTAATGTATTATAATTATTATTGTTGTTTTATTTTTTAAATTTCGTTTAAAAAATACCGTCCTGTAGAGTACAATAAAAACGGTACAAACGATATTTACCAATTTATTTTGCTGTAAAAACCTTGAAAATGCATCTTTAAACTCCATGCAATCATCCGAAATTTGTAAGCTGTCTTGTGAGATCTTACAGATATTTCTGTAAAAAAAAAAAAAGATCTAAAATTGTTAATCAATTATTTTTTCTTTCAGAGTACAGGTTTTTTGGATGGATGTTTGGTACCTGTGACGTTTGGTACTAGTCTGTCATTGCAAAAGTTTTTAATAAGTATATCATAAGATCCTTACTTGGCTGCTTCAATATTATTTGTTGACTCATTTCTTCAAGTTTGTCAAAATTGGACCAATCAATCCTGGTTGACCTTATCATGGCTACTCAAATACTGCAGAAATGTAAATAATGTTTACGTTGATAACATGTATATTATACTTTGATAAGGTATATAAGAAAAATGCGAGAAAATATGCTTATTATTAAAAATTACGTGAACTGAAAACAATAATAGCAACACTAATTCCCCTTCCACCCTTCTGCAACCTGATACGGAATAACTGACACTCTACTATTGTTAAGGAGGTTTTGTAGTGATAGTGTGGGGAAATCTTATTGGGGCAAGGAGAGAGATAACGTCTGGCAACGCTGTAAATTTTTTGACTGCTAACACGTCGTCGTCATCTATTGACGCAGTAGTTATTTTCTCTGTTTTTGACTTTGTTAAAGTTATTATGATTAGTAAATTAAAAAGTCAACGATAGACAAACAGAAGTAGGCAGCTATTCTTTTATGGCACACAAGTAACAACAGTTTCTTGGAAATAAGATGTTACAAAAATATTCGAATTATAAAAAAGTTTCAATGAAAACAGTGGTTTTAATTTCTCAAAAGTATGAGTTCGATGCAAATCGCCTAATTAGATTAGTTGAAAATTAATCCATATAAAACTCTTGTGAAGATAACACTTTTGGATTTGTTGATATATCAACTTTATTTAGTAAAAAAACTTCCAGAAAGAAAGTGTCATAAGCGATCATATCTCGGAAATAATTTATCGCAGCTGTCAACTGAAAATGCCCATGATGCTGCAGTTGACGTTGTTATTTTAGAAAGGTTAACAGCTAAGTATATTTCTTGGGATCATATTTTAAATAGTAAATTTACCGTGAATAATATACTTCAGAAAATAAAAATGTCTACAAATAATAAAAAATTAATACCAAGTTATGCGCCTATAAAATGGAGTCCCTTGCGAGTAGTAGAGGTGTAAACACGTGCGGGAGAGCGCAGACATAAGAGATAAGTAAAAAGTGAAGTCAAAAAATTGTTTGAAGCAAGACAAGCAAATTTATAAAGTAGAGAAGTGACAGTAAAAAAATTATTAGTATTTGAGGAGCATCATACAAATACAGAAGTTGCAAAAAAAAGACGCTGGTTAAGACTCCAGTGCTGAAGACAGTACAAGACAGTAATATGAGCACGAGGAGAAAAGTAAACGTGATACTTGAATGCTATAGTTATAAGTCAGAAAAAAGTAAGGCTTATTGAGAAAACAAATTAGACAGTTAAAAGACAAAATAAGAAAAGATATCACAGAGATAAAAACAAAAACAAAAAACGGGTTGTGTCACATGTGACGCACCGTAAAAGTAAGAACTTCAAAAATTATGAAATATATATGAATTAACAGAGAGAGCAAGAGTTTTTCATTGAAATAGTAAAAGATTGGAAGTTATTGATAATTAGCACAATAAAACAAACCAATCTCAACGCAGAATAAAATAGTCTTATTATAACCACATTCATTGATGTGTGATTTACGAAGTGTAAAGTACTTATACTGTTCGGGTTAGAGAAGGAAGAGCAGGCAACAAAGCGAATAGGTAGGAGGGGCTAGGTAGGACTGAAAAGAGAGAGGGAGGAGAGAGAGAGAGAGAGAAGGGAGAATGCGTGAGGGACGGGCAGTTGCGACTCGAAGTTCGAGCAAGCAGGAGCTGTTGCTGTGTAACAGAGCATCTCGAGATCGACGCGAACGAAACGTTTTCACGCGCGATCCAACTTTCCTGCCATTTTGTGCCCTCGGAAACAAAGAGCTGAACTCTTTACCGTTGATCGGGAGCTGTCCTCCCAAAGAGCTGCTTACGGAGGCTGTCCCTCCTCGCAGAATACGGGAGCTGCCCTTCCGTGTGACACTACATGTGCTGCATAGACGACGCCTGAGACGCTGTTTTTCTTGTGTCTAAAGTTTTCCAGGCCACGTGGTGGCCATCCGCCATATTACCACACTCTCGAGCCCGAGTGAATTGACGAGCAACGTCCATCTGTCTCTTGGCCAAGCAGAGCTCTCAAGCCAACCCGAGCAGTGGTCGTCATCATCATCCACGCACAAGACCTTCGTATACAAGGTACAGGCCGACGCCATATTTCCCGCCGCATCGCCACAGCGCGTGCCCAGATATGCGTTCCCTTGTCTCGCGTGATTCGCCGCCATTTTGCTAACGTACAAGATACGCGCAGCGATAGCTACGTCCCAAGCGTTTGCGTGGTACAGACTATGTATATATGCATATATTGCACCTTTAATTTATTATTGTATTTCGCCTTGCGCTCCGCGGGTGTGCTTTATGACTGGTGATAATTTTACTATTTGATTGATTTCGTTTTGTGTGCAGCTGGTATGTTGCGTTCGAATGCTCTGCGTTACTTTTTCAATTTAATTGTGCCTAATTTTGTGTGCTCGCTATATAGTGTTTTACGTCGGCGCTAATATAACTGTTGTCATTATTAATCCGATAAGCGTGCGATCATCTCATTTTACGATAAATTATCAGTAAAATAAATGTTATGAATTTGATTTAAATAATTATGCTTAACTCATTCGACCTGTACGCTCTGACCAGTCCTTTCCTTCTTCCCTTTAAACGGACATTATAAACATATACTGTTGCTATTATGATCCAGTTTTATAATAAGCACATCGGCATAATGCTCATTGACAATGTAATTGTTGATTGAAATTGCACACTCGTGCGCACACAAGAAAGAAGTTATAGTTGGTCAATTTATCTTTGAGATAGCGATTTCGCGTTCTTTAAATAATTTTCAAAGTTATTTGTGGGCAAAAAAACGGAAAATATATTCAACACATTTGTAATAATTCAACAAATATACTACGATTTTTTTCAAAACTTTGCCCCTGAATAATATTAAAAGATATCTAACTCACCAAAATTTGAAGTTATGTCGTCTTAAAACTCAACATCTCTCTATTTGTGTGTCACAATGTTTTTTTTTCTTTTAAGATACGTGTGAAAATCGTTATTTTTAATAAATTTTGGTTTCTTTTGAAAATATGGCGTATTTTTCAATATTTGATGGTTATGTGCTCGCAATACCATGAAAAATCATTTCTGCATTATCGTCATTTCAAAATAAACGTAATATAATTTTTCCCATGGTTACCACCTTTATTTTATCAAGTTACATCGAAAGCATCTAAAATTAAGGTTACATTTTTACATGATTGAAACCCTCTCTTTTTGAGAGCCATGACGATTGTATTTTCTTTAGGCGTGCAGGCAACTGCGACACAGCAGGATTTATACATAATACCACATGCTGACTGTATATATGTAGTTGAATCCAAAGATGAACGGTGATACTCGAGAGCCAGTGAGTTGCAGTATACATATCTCCCTATATTACATAGTTGTATTGACGAAAGTGAGTCACAGCCCCCCCGCTCCCCCTCAACTCCCCCTCAATTTACGTAGTTATTTGCTTGTTTTTACATCGTTTTCGATCAAATTATAATTGAGTAAGCTTCCCCTTGCTTTCCCTCCACCTCCCCCAAAAAAAATACTTATTTATATAATGTTTTAACATCATAAATGTTAAAAAATATACGTTATTTAGTACCCAAGTCATACCTCGTTTTGAGGGTTTTTAAGTCACTAATCATAGGTCTCCCTCTGTCTATTCGCTCCCCCTTACTCGCTAAATGTCTCTGAAGTACCATTATTTGTTTAACTTGATTGAACTTTTACATTTCAAATCTCTTTCTGGTCCATGTTTACTTTACCCAAATATAAAATTCTTGATTACCTGAGGACTTTATTAACAAAAAGACAGAATTCAGGAAAAGGTATAATTAAATAGACAAACATAATTAAGCTTTTGAAACAATAATTCATTCTGTTAGCTTAATGTTGTGACATTTCATGTGTCATTTTAACCCATCTGTTCTTTTAAAACCCTTTCCACATTTTTTACATATTTGTTTTTGATGGTTTTTATGAATTAACATACGTCTGTTTAAATGTGACAATCTTTAGAGTTACATATTTTTGAATTACTGAAAAATTTCTTGCTAAACATCATTTTTAATTTCTGATTTATTCTCGGATTCAATCTGAATAAGAATTCTTTTTGGATTCTTACATCTTAATAAAGCAACGTATAATTGTCCGTAAGAGAATATAAGGTTTTTTAATATACAATCCTCAGAAATCAAAACTCTGTTTTTCTAATTTGCTGATAAACATAGAACATGCTAATACAAAGGGAAACTGTTTTCTAAAGAAGACAAAAGGTAATGATGATAAGGTGCCAGTATTCAATGCTATTCTAGGAGTATAAACTTTGCTTTCTTTTTTTTCTCCCGTTATTATTTCTGCTTCTATATGATACTTGAATAATTTTGTTATTTTTAATCTTGTGCCTCTACAGAGACCGTCTGATATACTTAAAGTTCTAATTAACACTACTATAGCATTTATTATTGATTTTTATTCGTGTGGTGGAAGACCTTCTGTGATATTATTCAAAAATTCTATTGAAAAATTAAGACTTATGTTATTACATGTTCTATCAACTCCTTTGTGAGTCACGTATTCTGCTGTTTTAAACTAATTATCAGCCTGCATTGATAAATACACGAGTAATGTCGTTATTTTGTTTACTTAATCTGTTAGTGGGGGGTTGGCGCGCGGAGCGTGCAGGGAGGCGTTAGCCTCACTAGTATGTATATATATACGTATGAACGTACGTTTGTACTGTTTAAGTCCCTAACCCAGGCACTCCTACAAAAGTTATCACTTCGAAAGAATCTGCGCGTGGCTGCGTACGCAGACTTACAGACTTGCAGACTTGCAGACGCGTAAAGAAAGAAAGAGAAAGTAGGAACAGGAGAGAGCAAGAGAGGCAGTGGCTGTACTGGCCTACCTTACTAATATGTAAAGCAAAGTCGCTAAAACCGTTGTAATCGCTAACCGCGAAAACTATTGAACCGATTTTGCTGAAATTTTGCAGACCAATCTTTGACACTTCCTAGATGGTTTGAGTATAGTTTTTATCTTGAAAATTTTAATAAGTATAGTAATAAATAAGATCTAAGTTTTGCAAAATTACGTCAGCTTTTCACTTTAGTTCAGCAGGGTTCGCGAGGTGGCGTCGACATCAAATCGAAGCTACCTGCAACATAATTAAGTAAGCGTGGTTATAATGCACCGGAGCGTCTCAGAAATTTCGGCAGTCGTCTACCGGCAGTTCATCAAGCTGCATCAAAAATGGAGATGATAGTCGTGCAGCTGGGTATCCCGGTAACCGACAACACTCTTCTTTAATGGGCAAGTGACCTAAGTCTTCTTCCACCATAAACCTCCAGAATTGACGAGTGCCACCATTCAAAAATTATAAAAACCGATAACGTCTCTAACGGAATACCAGGAGACATGTCTAGCCAGAGCACAACCTCACCAACACTAAAGAGATATGTGGCCGTTCCACCATCCAGTCTGGTGCCATCAGAGAATTTTTTCTACAAATGTCAGCCAGGGAACACAGCCCTGAAAAGCATGGGTAGCTACAACGGCTTTCTACTCGGGAGTTGTACCAACAGCATATCCACAGAAAAGGTATTCTCTAGGCCCACTTTCTCGACTAACAATAAGCGGTTTGATATCTGGGGAACGACCCGAAGACGAGATATCCTTTGGTCAGTGGCGTGCTTTCCTCCATCACGGTCTCCGTACACAGAGACTTCAAGGGTAAGAGTCAAGCTACCCGCAGATAGTTCTTCATCATCAAGAATAATAATAAGGAATATCTGGAAGTTTCACCACTGGCTCTTTTCAGGGCCATTACAAGTATTTACGTTCCCTACTTAACCATCAATCTCATCGGTTCTTTTAAGGGCCACCTAAGTTGAAACTACTTTGCTAACAAATACATTTTTACTACCATTTCCGGAAGCGATTCGTCGACTAAAAGACTATATTAACTAAAGATGGGCACTATTAAACCAAGTCAGCCATTCACTAGCAGACGTCACCTGCGGAGTTGTTCTTCGCAAGGCTGGAGAACCCGGTGACCGACGACCCTATATTACCCTCTCGACTCTAAGCATTCAACCAGGAATCACTGATCCTCTCCAAGGTCTGCGCTGGGCAAACCTATAACAGCTGTGAAGGAAGAAAACTTGAGCTAACAGGACAGCCTCCACTGGACATGTATCACTAACCAATCTTCCTATCTAAGATCACCAAAACAACTGAATCTGCAAATAAAAAAGGTGCTTAAGACACCAACGTCTTCGACGTTATAGCGGGAGATGTTGGGAAAGAGCACTACAACTAGCCCCAAAGCTTCGGACTTCGTAATTTTTCTCCCGATCAGTCTGGGGCTTCAACAGCAGGCCAGAGAAGATCACCCTGAGGTATCCATGCAGTCACAATTGTTGTCAACTTCAGTCAAGAAAGAGTTTACTTAAGAAGCTTACTGGTCTTTTTTAGGGCCATCGGACGTCGAACTGCCTTGCCAACAAATATATTGGAACCTAGCAAAGTTGACAGAAAACAGTCTTTAGGGGTCACAAAAGTCTTAAGCATGCCAATAGTCGCAATAGGGTATATTGGAAAGAAAACTTCAAATGTATCCAATGAATACAATTTTAGCCGTCAAGAAACTGACGCAGAAAATTTAACAACATTAGAACAGCAGCGTCAAAATCGACAAATAAAGAATCCATTATGTGAGAGATCAGCTTTTCATTGTATCCTCACAGTAATTTCTTAAAACTCCTAAGATCTAAATTCAGATTTTTAAATAAGTAGAAAATGTATTTGTATTTATGTGGTGATAAAAATGTAGACATTAAGCTCCAGGACTTTGTTGCTCTGGTAATAAAGTTGTGAGATAAGAGAAAAAAAATTTTCATTTAATACATATTTTTTGGGAGTTTAAATTTTAACAGCTTAAAAATATAGCTCATTTTGTAAATTGTACGGGAGAAACTGTAAATCAGTGGACCTTTATGGCCAACGATCATTTTGAGTCATAAGGAACGCACGGTACTTTCTAGCATAATAATATTTTTTTTAATTTTTACTGCTTATTATTTGATTAAATAATCTGTATGGATTCCGAACAAACGTGTTTTCAATAAGAAGATTTTTTTTGTGAGAAGTGTCAGGATTAGATGTAAAATTTCTAACTGAAAACGTTTCACATTAAATGTCAACACACAACGGTGTTCCATTTCGTAAGTCTTGGGCGAAGCCGAGACGGAGTGCTGCTAGTATAATATATAGGCTGTATACAAAGTTTTAGGTAGATAAGGTATGGTGAAAGTTGAACAAAAGAAGTAGGAAATTCAAAGAGCAGATGCAACACCCAAGGTCAAAAAGAGTTATCTAGACAAAAGAAAAATGGAAAGAAGACATTGAGCCATTGGAGGGGAAGGAGAAGCTTGCAACGATATTAGAGAATATTAATTATAAAAACCAACAAAACAAAGTCGTGGAGTCTTGTATAAACCTGGTTCGTGTATTGTCGTTATGTTAGTTATGTGATGTGTTATAAAGACACTTTCCTATCTTTTAGTTCAATTGAAATTTTGAGGTTGAACAACAAAAAATTTCTATTTTTTTATCAGGATTAGATCATAAAGTCGTAAAGTTTTACATACACATTTACTATGACAGTTGATGTGCTTGCATGATGGTAACATTTTTAATTTTAACACTTCAAAAAAATTTATTCTTTATAAACTATATTATTGATTTGCCACATGCAAGTTAACCTTAACTTCGGTATGGGATGAATTTAACTGTTTATATCCAATTTCTATCAATGATATGAGCAGCATTCGTCAAATTTTACATATTTTTTTACGTTGGTTAACTTGTTGTTTTTGAAGTCAGGAGAAACCGTGCAAAAATTTCATTGCCTATAGAGCCAAAGTCACCCGGGCTTTTTACACGTTTCGCATACGTTCCGCACAAGAAAGTAACGTGTTTAACACTGACCGCTTATCCACTGACAGAATAATATTACATGATAATTATAAAGTGTAGTTTCTGATTGCAACTCTGGTAGATTCAGGGCCTAGTTTTAAAAGCAAGGAATACTTAAGTACGACTGTACTGACACAAAATATAAAGTAGGCTTTAAAGAAAGGTGATGTTTAACAGAAATAACACACACATGTATCTCAGTAATGAAGATAATTTATCAGTTAAAATAAGTTTTCTCAATATGTTAAGGAAAGCGACTTTAGAATTAAAAATTTGTTCATCTACTCTTCCACATCACCCTGGAGGTAAATATATAGACTTTATACGCATAATGTAACGGCGCAAAAATGGCTCGTGGTGATACAATATATATATCTTCCTATATTATATAGTCGTAAGAGTTAGAGCAAGGTTTTGCTCCCCCCGCTCCCCCTCAGCTCCCCCCCAAATAAGGTAGTTATTCTTTCATTTTCTTGCATTTTTCGAGTAATCCTACTTTTTGGCTGGCTGCAACATATCAATGATGGTGTATCTGTAAACATATTACAAAAAACGGATTGCTTATAATTACATAAATCTGGGTACTAGACGGTACTGAAATTTGCTTTTTTGATGAAAGAGAAAATTTGCAAGAAAGTATAAAAATAGTAATAAACTATAGAATAGTTTTCTTGTTACTCTAAAATTTCATTCCAAACAATATTTTTAATTTTAAATTTGTTTTCTGATTCAATTTAAATAAAAATTTTTCTTTGGTTTCTACATCTAGACAATGCAACGTCTAATTGCCCATAAAAAAATAATGGTTTTCTAAGGTATATTCCTAAGGCATCAAAACTTTGACCTTAAAATTTATTGATAGTCATAGAAAAAGCTAAGGTAAATGGAAATTGTTTTCTGTACAATATAAATGGTAGCGAAGAAGAATGGTTTGTTTGTATTGTTATTTTTGGAATAAAGACTTTATTTTGTTGGGTTGGCAACAGTGTGTAAGTGTGTGTGTTAGCGTAGAGCTAGGAGAAGCAGAAGCTTCTTCCGGTCCAGAACAAGCAGTATGTGGTGAACGTGTGCTTGTGGCTTGTGCGGAGTTGCTGTAGTGCAGTCCAAGCGACGTATAAAATAAGGATGGCAGTGCATAGTGTGTAGTGCAGCAGAGATACTGTGCATTACTGTCAAATGATTTAATAAATGAATAGTTGAAGGTATTTGCTGGTGTTAATTTAATAGTTTTTTTCGTAGAATAGAAGAGCTCCTCCGCGAGTCCTCTATAGAACTCAATAAACCGTGTATAGTTATTTACCTTTCGACTATTCTTTATTTAATTATAAAAACAATTAAAAAAATTAACACATGTCATTTTTTGGTTAAAATTTTGGTACAAAAACATAGTTTAATCAAAAATCTCTTTCCAAAAAATTTTTTATTACCACATGGGTTTTTCTTTCCATTTAAATAAATATCTAATTTTTATTTTTGCAACTTGATAATGCTACAAAAAGTTGACCATGGGCAAATGCGAGTTTCTTTAAGTATAAGCAAACATTAACACTACTCTGACCGTAAAATTTATTAATGGCCATAGCAAAAGCTGAAACTAAAGGAAATTGTGTTTTGTATAAAAACAATGGCAGTGTAGAAGTATCTCCAGTATTTAAGAATATTTGTGGAATAAAAACTTTTTTCCCGCAAGTGGCGTTGGCTCAACAGTAAGCTTGCTTGCTACTGATACAACACCTTGTTGGGGTTGTGGGTTTAATTCTCGATAAGTACAGATTTTTTCATAAACTGTTTTTACTGGAAAAAGTATACATGAAATCCTGGCTGTTTTGGGGTGAGTTTGCGTGTGAAATTTTTTTTCAGAGTGATTTCAGAATTTTTCCCTTGCTCCCATAAGTCTTTAAGCCTAAGTAAATGCGAAATAAGGTTAGGCCTATATGGAGGAATCAGCGGATCCGATGCCATGCAGGTATCGCTGGCCTTACTGGTGAGGTGTGGTTTCTGAAACATAGGGCTTCTCCAGGGATGCTAATTAGTCTGTATCCGAGGCGTTGGCAGAGTGCCCTGGTTTAACCGGTAAAAAGTGGACGTTCTGAAATATGAAGTCTTCTTGGGGAAAGGCTACACAGTGGCAAGTGTCAGCTTAACTGAAAAGGTGTTTCGATAAAACTGAATGATTATTTTCTGCCCTTTTCTTTCTCTACGTTAACCATTCGTAAACAAGCCGACGCTTGAGCTAGGATCTTGATTCATACATTGACCAGCGTTCATGCAACGAGATTTGACAACAGCATGCTACACTTCTACCACTTTCTTTCCTTAACACTTACAATACCCAGGGCCACCACGCCGAAAAATCACGTGAACTGTAATGCGACCTATTTTCGATAAGTGAACACTGGGACCAGTATCGTTGCCATAAAATATTATTTAGCGAGTAAGCATCACCCCGAAACCTAAACAGCAGTGATAAGGAGGCAAGATTTTCATCTATAGAAGCCCATGGCCTCCTTCACGAGCAGTTAAGTCCGAAAAAATTCGTTCAAAGGTCAGGCCAACTTGTGTGTATACCTAGAGCAGTAGCCAGACTATGGACACATGACCTGGAGAATCCGGTCAAAGTATATTCGTGACCTGGAGAATCTGGTCCATCATTTCGACTTAAATTATATCCGGCTACCCAGATTATGCCTCGAGAGCCACTTTATATCCTCCTTTTATTAAGATGATAAAAGTAAGTAATAATACTTTAAAAGTTAATTCTTACGCATCTCCCATAGGTTTTTTTTTTTTTTTTTTTTTTTTTTTGTAAAACCGACTATTGCGTGCCGTTTAATCCGGAAATTAATGGCCAAGCAGGTGGTAGAATAAAAATTTTATATAAAAAAAAATATTTCAAAGAAAACAACGCTAAGTTGTGTGACGGTCGGTGTAAATGCCGATGGCCAGGCAACTAGCGTGTATTTAAAAAATTGAGTACCGCTACGTTGTGTGCCAGTTGGTGTAAATGCTGACGGCCAAGCAATTAGCCCTTAGTTAACGATCCCAGTTTTTAAAACTATATGTCGTGCGTCGCTAGTAAAAACGACGGCAACCAGACGACTATAGACTTCATGAAAGGGGACCAAGTTACCATTCCTAAATAAATAGCCAGTTACATGCCGTGGGTGTAAATGCAGATGGGCAAGGAGCTAGCTAACCCTTCTACAATCATCTACCCTGTTCCTACTCCAGTGCTCCGTCTTTAACCCTTGCTGTCATGTCCCCAGGCTATTGAGCGAAAGCTTAGGCCTAAATTCAAAATTTACTCCTACGCCGCCTTCGACGTAACAGAGAATATAATTTTTGGAGGCTCCGGAGGGATAGATAGTGTTAGGGTCACAGTAGCGACGACGTAAAGCAGTTGTGCAACAGTGGAAGTTAAAAATTTCAAAAAAAAAAAAAAAAATTTTTTTAAATATCTTTAAAAGAATTAAGGCGAAGAAAAATCGATTAGTTGACCCCTTCTATTTTTGTTCATATGTATGAGTATGAATTCAATGGTTTTTTTCTCTCTTTTCGTTTTCATTAAGTGAGCCTTCAACTCACCGAGGCTGCTAGAAGACGGATCGAACAGGCGCCGTCAGAAGCAGATAAGAAAAAAATAATAATAAAGAAGCAACAAAGGTGGACCCTTAAAAAACAAAACAGGAGATTATTGGGGGCCTACCAAAAGAGAGGAGAATCTTGAGAACCATCTAATAGGAACCCGGATTTACCAGTGCCGCTTTGGCCGAAGGAAGAGAGTGATGCGGTGAAATTAAGCAACCGCAATAAATGACCTTCTCGGCCCATAATCATCAGCGAAGTATTTTACCCATAATGTCGCATATAAAAGCGATATATTCATCAGCGTAAAGAGAAGAAACGCCACACGATCCCAACTTTTACGACCCTGACCATCCGGAGATAGTCACAGTTGCTGATCGCGGAATAGAAGCGATATCACAGCAGCAAACGTCTCCACCTGACTCCTTCAGCAGCTGGTATACGAGCCAGTACTCACTTATAAACAACAGAACGCCCAGTGACGCTGGGCAAGTGGTATGTGAGCGCGAGTACAAGTGCGAGTGCGAGTACAAGTGCGAGTGCGAGTGAGAAATAAGAAAAAACTAACCAAAGTGAAAGTAAACTTTCCAAGTAAAATAGTTATTATAGTAAGTGAAAAGTCTTTTTGAAAGAATTATTAAAAACAAATAAGTAAATGAATACATTTCTTGTATTAGAAGGTTCAAAAAAAAAAAAAAAAAAAGAAAAATGATAATAACGAGCTTAACAAAAATATAACTCTTGTTTTCCTTTTTATCAGTGGTGCAAGCAGGCTACTAGATTTGACTCTGAAGTTACGCGACTATAGTGCATTTATTTACGCAGAGGCGTATCGAGTAAGCTAAGTCCCTGTGCATTTAATTGTGCGGGCTGGCCAGCTCTACGCAATGCCTCCCTTAGGAGTTAAAGTCGGAAGCTTGTACGCTCCAAATAGCACCTCACTCTCATTATAAATTGCTAAGATTCAAGTATGAAGACCAATATTACCCTTTTTTTGGGATCAATAATTTTTTTTTAAATATATTATTCCGTTTTATTTTTAATGAAGAGTCGGAGAACAGGGAAGTACAGGAGGCGATTTTTAGAGAAAGCATGGTTATTACAAAAGAAAGTAATAATGAATGGGTTAGTTCTAAATCAAACGCTCACTCTATTTGCACCTTATGTATCTAATTATACGCATGCGCCTCGCTCGATTCGTTTTGCTCAGAAAAAAAAAATCTTGGACCCTGTAAATACCGGACAGTAGAGTTGCCCACTGTGCATGCGTATTAACTATATCCACATAATTACGTGGATATACGGTGCGAATAGATACTACGTAAATGAAAAGGTGGTCTAGAGCACCGATTCAACTCAATCCGATCAAAATATATCAATTAACAAACGCGAGTACAAAATATTGCAGCCTCGTCATCACGGACCCATACTCGTAGCTATACTAGCACCGTTGCCTAACTCAAATCTACCCATGCCCGACCAAGTTGCTCGATTACGCGGGGTACAACGCATGCCTGTACACGTCCTAGATATTATTGAACTCGAATAGACAACTTCAAAATAAAAATTATTGATATAGTACGAATGTTATTAATAAATTTTGAGACATGACATATTCGATAGCTTAGGCCTACTAACTCTCGTAAGGATAAAGGGCAACCAAGTCCGCCCCTATAACTAAAGTAATAAAGGAATAAAGGCAGGCCTTGTATTAGAGCTGTATTAGAAAAAGAACGAAAGAGAGAAAGAAAAGAAATAACTGCCAGCGACGCCCGAACAGAAATTCTAAATCATTATTTCAAGTTCAAGAACCGTTAAGGCTAGACAAAGAGTCAAAAATCTTCAAAAAGAAATTAAAGCCAGAAAACATACAAGAGCTCTTGTCTTGGCAATAGGCTTCTATACCTACAAACATACCAACCTCGACCAATTCTTCGGTCACACAGTTATGCTCGAAATTTACGATATCATCGAATTTGAAATCGAAATGGAGAAAATAGAGCGAAAAACTCGCGAAAATTGGCCAGTGTCGAAATGGGGCTGAACAATTATCACCTTTCTAATCAGTGTCAAATGGGGGCTCGGGCCATTATCTCCTTTTTTAAATATTGTCGAACTGGGGCCGAGCTTTTTATCGCATTTGTTAATCAGTGTCGAATTGGGGCCTGGGCAATTTGTTGACACGTTTTTCCGTCACACTTCACCCAGGCTTCAGACTGGCAGTTTTATAAAATAACTGGCGTGTTTAAAAAATGTGTTTGAAAATTTAATAGATCCGTCGATTTAATTGATTTTCGTTAGTATAGTAAAACATATTTATGATCGATTAATATACGGGCAAACATTTTTTTGAAACATTTTGAATGAAATTTAGTCGAGTGATCGTTCCTTGTTGATAATACAGCATTTGTTCTCTTATGAATTTTTCTTTTTCTTGTGTTTCTTTGGATTGTTTACCTCTACTGCGCATTTTAATACATACTTCTATTTGTACATTTTGAAGAACTTCTACAAAAGTAAATACATTTGGATTCGACGAATATAGTTCGCTATTTATATGTGAGTGAAATGATTCGCAATTGTTAGTTGTGCGACACACACTACTGGAAAATTTAGTCCAAACAGTCGGAGGATACAATGAACTTTCAAGAATGTAATTGTGTAATATATAATCGCAAAAGTCCTCAACTGCGGGAATCATAGGCATAATGCTAATTAAGTCATCTGTAAAACAGTCTTCAACTTCAATGGGGTCTAAGAATGGCAGTCCAAAAAAGTATTTAAGAAAATTACCTATGTCAGATTTTTTTGTTTTATACATTGTACTTAGTCCAAGTTGTTGAATTTTTTGCCACCTGCTCTGTCCTAAATGGAATCTACAGCCCGACGAGCAGCACCAGCATTCCGCCTCACTCTATCAATGTCTTGCACTGTAAAGGTTGAATTCTGTTGTTTCACTATTTCACTGCATATCAATTTTGATGGGCGAATCGAAATGTCATCAACTGCTTTTCGTTTCACAGCATTGCTGATCGTCCTTCGATTTAAAGTAGTTTCCAATATTGGATCATGATTATGGCTTGCCACGTGTCCAAAAATAGCATTACTCGAATTAAGCTTTACGTAACTATTGCACTTTTTATTCGAGCAAATCCATCGCTGCACCTCGTTGCGCAAATTCGCCTTAAATGAGTACGTGTACATGTCAAAATATAACAGTTGCTTGCCACGTTCACCCATACGAAACTCCATTGCCGTAACGTATATTGGCTGTCGTTATTACAGAACGAATAAGAGGGACTAAAGGACTAATAGAAGATATCCCGCTTAGAGTCAAATGTACGAGCGAATGAATATGTATACATTAGTTATGTTTACAGTTCTTCAATGTACAAATAGATGTGTTTACAGTGTGGATGTAGAAGTGTATATTAAAATGTAATTAGGAGATAATAGCCCCGGCCCCAATTCGACACTGATTAAAACATACGATAAAAAGCCCGGCCCCAGTTCGACACTATTTTAAAAAAGAGATAACAGCCTGGTCCCAATTCGACCATTTCTCTTTTTTCAGTCCCAATTCGACATTTCCCCGAAAATTCAGCGTAAATTATTATGCAATTAAATAGCACTCAGCGTCTGAATTATGTCACAGGTAAACTCTAGCCTTACAGTATTTGAGAAGGCCGCTTTCAATTTGCACTATTCGGCAGAGCATTAAACATCATAAGGTACGAAGTAAGAGTATATTTTTACCACAAAAACGGATGTAGATCAGGAATTTTGATAACCATTCCGTACAAGGGGCGCATTAGAAAGTATTACAAAATTGATGTGACTAGTGTTATTCCGATCACTTTCTGCGATTTGACCATAAATATTGAATATAATTTAGAAATCACTGCATCACTATTAAGCAATAATGATTATCTTTGGTTCGACCTATATTCTGGCTATTACATCGCCCCTTGGGTCTTTTCAGACTTTGCACCGAGTAAACTGGAAACGTTATATAGGAACTCCTTTTACTTTTTTAAAAACAATTTGTTGCAAGAATACGCCGGACTACTTTGGGACTGCCAGGTATAAAGCCTCGGGCTGCGTTATGGCCTTTTAATTACACCCCACTCGACGGGGAGATTTATTATCGCGTTAAAAGTTTTATCGAGTTTTCGTTTGGATGGAAATGAAAAGTACAGGAATAAAATACGTTCCGGGCGAGAAAAATCAATGATTGGTGGGGGTGGAAAAAAAAAAGGAGGCCACGTCTTATAAAAATTTCAGGGAACTTGTTAAACGTTATTCATCAAAACGGAGCGCGTGCGGGTCTCGCGTTTTTTCCCGGAAAATCGATGGCTGTGTACGTAACGGGAGGGAGAAGAGTAAAAAAAAAAAAAAAAAAAAAAAAAACAGTGCCCCGCGCGCGCGCACTAAGTGGCCTGTCGATTCCGGCCATTGATAAATCACTCATTTGTCAAGGCCTTTTTCCTGCCCCCGTATGTACTCTCTCCTTGTATCTTTACGTTCACTGTTGATCAAACTCTCTTATTTAAGGAAGTTGGTATTTGAATTGAAAAGTCGAAAACATCTTAGGAGGTAAAATTAAGGCTAGAAGTACAATTTATTACACTTAACGCACTCTCATTACTGTGTATAGTCATGAGTGGTAAACGTGTTACACGGCAACAAGCTTTGCAAAGTGAAACACTCCAACGTAAAGTCGATAAATTCGCACAATATTAGCCTCGTTACCTGAATTTAAATACTTGCAAAGTGAATTATTAGATAATTCAGATTTACTTTTTGATCGAAGCTCAAGCGTCCAATCATTGGACATTGATAACAGTAAATTAGATAAAACAGTACGTGAAGCAAACATTTTCCACTCTACCGCTAGAGAAGACAGCGAAGATACTCTTGATAACATTGCTATTGAAGTAAAAGAAGAATGAATCTCACCCCCACTGGTCCAGCCTCCTGTACCTAGACCTGCAAAACTTTTAGTAAAAAACATTGGAGCTCAAACTGTCACATTGAAAAACGCCTTAAAGGTGGTACCCGATTTCAACGGAGAAAATATACCATTCAGTGTAATTCTTAAAGGCTGCGATGTAGCAAAATAAATAGTAAGCGCCGCAGACGAAGCCAATCTGACCAAGCTGTTGAGAAGCACGTTCAGCTATACTATGGAGTAGTCTTCGAAAATATTGACGCCCTCAAAAATTACGTAAAAACGTTTTACGCGTCCGCAAAAACCATACACCAATTACAAGGAGAAATGGGCAATGAATTCCAAAGAGGTAATGAGTCTGTGATAACCTACGCTAACAGAATCAGCGATATACAAAAACGAATTTTAGAGGCGAAGAGGTTAAAGGACGGAACCGCCCCACCTGTAGCATTCACTGCAGCTCTTCAGCAAAGTATTGTAGACTGCTTTAGAAACGGACTCAAACCTGAAATTGAGACCAAGCTAAGCACTAATGCCAATGAAGAAATAAATGACGCATTAACAAGAGATATTCGAGCGGAGAAAATACTTTAAGTACAACGAGCTTTACGCCATCAAGGAGTAAAACAAGAGCCTCGTATAGAGAAAAAACGATATACTCTTCATTGCAACCTATGCCAGTCAAGCGAACATACTGGAGACGACTGTGTACTAAAAATCATCTGCCAACTACGTAAAAAGAGAGGCCATACGGCAGACAAGTGTAACGAAGTAAATCAAGATACCACTGAAAAGTGCAGAATTTGTCGACGTAATAATCATACTGAAGACCAATGTAGATTTAAACAATTAAATTGTCAAATATGCCGAAGGGTAGACTACACGGCAAGAGATTTCAAAACCAAAAATTAGAACACTCAAATTGTATGCCAGTTATGTAATGCCGTAAATCATACTGCCAAAAATTGCACCAATGTAGCTAGAACACCATTATTTTGCAATATTTGCAATAAGCAAGGACATAACAGAGACAACTGCTATCTTGCTGAAATAGTTTGTCAAATGTGTGACACACCCGGCCACGTACCTGGAAATTTCACGCAACTTCAAATGCAAGCTAAGATTTCGGTGCATTGTTAACTGTGCAATAAAAATGGTCATACTGCCGCTACCTGTAAAGTATGCGCGTATCACAGAAACACAGACCACACAATACAAGATCGTAGAAAGAAACAATATAATGAGCATAAAAGACCAGAAAACCCGGGAAATGATTCGGCTCCTCAGGTAATGAGCACAACTTTAGGGTCGCCGAACAACTCGACGCGCTCAGTAGATCTAAACCGCTTACTCGATGAATTAATACCCTTGGTATAATACATAAAAATGAATATGTGCATTACGTCAATTTTCACTTAGGTGGAAATCTGGTAACCCTCATGATAGATTCTGGATCTCATGAAAATCTAATTAAAGTTGGAAGTTACCCTAATGGGATTGACATAGACTTAAACGACGCAGTAAAATTTTATGGAATAATAAATGAAACTATTCCCTCCATTGGAAAAATTATCTTGAAATTATTTCGAATGGAAATACCTTTTTATGTAGTTAAACAGTCATTCGCAATACCGCATGATGGAATTTTGGGAATAAAATTTTTACAAGATACAAAGTGTGAACTAATCTTTGAGCACAAACTCTTGAAACTCCCAGGACGAGTTATCGGTTTCAAACAAAATTTTGGGTGTAATCCAACCCCTACATGTCACTTGAGTAATAATGAGATTCGCGGAGAATTTTTATACTTTAACATATATGGACCTAAAAAACAACTATTAGTAGACATTGGATCAGAAATTAACATAATTAAAAAAACGACTAGTTTCAAAAGATTGCAAAATAGACAAAAGTAACACCAAACTTATAATAGCAATTGGGCAAATTCACAAGGAAACTATCGATTTTACTACTATTGATCCAAGAGGTATTTCTGTAAACTTTCAAGTAATCAATGACGACTCCAAACTACCATTCGAAGGGATTCTCAGCTCAGATTTTCTCACCAGATCTAAGTCTAGACTCAACTTTTCAAATAAAATAATGGTTATAAATAAAGAAAAAATTCCCCTTTCAGTAAGAGACACACATGTAGAATTAAAAAGCCAACAAGAATCCAAGCTTAGATATAGCGATTCGAACGAGTTAACAAGTGATGAGATTGATACGTGTGAATCACAAGCAGAATCGCTCTTAGAGCTAGAAGACGATGGCATTGAAGACCTTTTCAGTAACGGAGCTATAATCAACGAATTTTTTAGCCTTGGTGAAAGGGAAACGTACATAAACTCAATCGATGAAACTTTTAATGAACTCGATGTACCAATCAAATAAGTGAATGTGTATTTTATATAAGATAACAGTAAACCTGCACACACTATCTATAGGTCAAGAACAGTTCGATTAAAAAAAAATGGATTTAAGTAACCTAAGTGAGCTAGAAAGGGAACAAGCCTATAAACTACTCGAGGGGCATAACGAAAGATTTTACTTAGAAGAAGATGAGCTCACGGCTACTAATATAGCTACACATCGCATACCAATAATAGACGACCTTCCTGTAACTACTAAGCAATACCGACTTCCCCATGCCTTAAAGGACGAAGTCGAGCTGCTTGAAAATGTTATTATACAACGATCGCGATCTGGCTATAACACAGCTCTTTAGATCGTTCCAAAGAAAAGTCCTGATGGAAAGCCTAAATGGCGTGTAGTTCTCGATTTAACGCCCTTAGATAAAAAAAACGATACCAATGAGTTTTCTACTTCCCAACATAACTGATATATTAGATCAAGTAGGAAACTCTAAATATTACACAGTCACAGATTGCAAATCAGACTTCCATCAAATTTTAGTACATCCCGATGACATACATAAAACAGCGTTTTCTATCCCAAACGGACATTGCGAATTTATTAGAATGCCTTTCGGCTCAAGAAATGCCGCTGTCGAATATCAGTCGGCTATATCATGAACTCTCGACGGATTAATAGGCAAAGGAACTTTTGTGTATATGGATGATATTGTCATTTACGCAAAAACACTCGACGAACACGAGCGAATTTTCGATCTTCTAATAGAAAGACTGAAAAAGGCAAGTTGGATACTAGAACCTAGTAAATGCAAACTGATACAACGAGAGGTAAATTAATTAGGGCATATAGTAACCGAAAAGGCTAAGTCCTGATCCGAAAAAAATTAAAGAAGTAAAGTTGTACTCTCGTCCTAAAAACATAAAAAATTTCAGACAATTTCTAGGATTCGCAGGATATTACCAGCGTTTTATTAAAGATTTTGCTAAAAAAGCTAAACCCTTAAGCAAATTTCTCCAGGGTAATGAAAACTTTTATTGGACAAATGATCAAGAAACGGCCTTTCAGGAGCTAAAGGGGGTATTATATATGGCACCGCTCTTACAATTTTCCGACATAAGTCAGCCATTTATCATAACAACAGATGCCTCAGGCTACGCTATAGGGGGGTTTCTGTCATAAGAAAAAAATTGAAAACGACTTACCCATTGCGTATACTTCTCGCGTACTGAAAGGACCCTAGCTTAGATATGACACGTATGAGAAAGAAGCACTAGCGATTCTACTCTTTGTGCAAACTTGTCGCCCATACATATACTGCCGAAGGTTTACCATAGTCACGGATCACCAACCGTTTATATGGTTTCAAACTGCAGACTTAAATACGCGAGTGCAGAAATGGCGATTCAAATTATCCGAATACGATTACGAAGTAATTTACCGCCTAGGTAGATTAAATCTGCCTGTAGACGCATTATCTCGTAATGCAGTAGTAACAGAACAGATAAATGTGTTAACCAGAAGACAAAAGTCTTTGCAAAACCTTGAGAAAAAACTCTTAGAAGGAAGCGAAAGTGTCCAAGACACAGAACCCAAGCCGCTTAAAAAAACACGCACTATGAATCAGCAAAATTACCTTACGGACTTTCATCACACATTGCATTTTCTGTACGATCTTCCTGAAATTTCAACAGGGTGCTGTTAATGATGTGAGAAAGTCACATGTAAAATTTGAGATCGTTTCATAACACCGTTTTTCAAATATTGAATGTTGAAAAAACTTCACTTTAACACGTAACCTTATGAAGAAATCACATAAAAATAGAATTTATAGGAAAATGGTATGTAGAATTTTCCAATTTTGTTTTGCATGACGCAATACCATAATACTGGTCTTATTCTCAATTTTCAGAGAGATATATAAAAAAAACAGTGGCAGACGCCTGTATATAGGTATACAAATGCATTCAAAACAGTTGCCGGCGCTGCCGCATGCTCGCTCCGCTCTCACTGCACGCTCTACATTTCCGCTCTAACTTCCGCTCTAAACGTCCTTAAGGAGGTTGATCCCAAAATTAAAAATAATACGAAACTTCTTAATAATATTGGAATCGAATATTTTTGTAAATACAAATAGTCTATTAAAATTGTAGAATCGCAGACAATGTAGTTTTCGAGATATTCATTGCTAAAGTTGTGTCTGTTAACATGGGCTCTTGCGGAAGACTTAAAAAGTTTTGGTAAATGTTATGTAACTTTGTAAAAAATAATGAGATAGCTATGAAAAATGATGCAGTGCACAAAGTAAATGTTTAGGAAGAAATATAAAAAAATGACGGACTTGCAATTTAGTTTTATCAATAACTTAATATAAAGTTAGCAAATTTACGTTCCTTTGTAGCTGCCTCTGTAAATTATGTGAAATGTGTCAATGCTGCACAGCTAATCTACACGATGTATATATACACATGATGTTAAAAATTGATTTCTTATGTTTTGCACCGAATTGAAGAGTATCATCAGTCATACTAAAACCTCCAGTCTCAATATCGAATCAAATCATTGCATTACAATTTGTATTATCTTGAGAAAGCATGTGTGTATCAATGTCGATATCCATCAGGATTTTGAGGTATTGGTATCAATCCCATGTTAGTTTCATGAGTAGGGCCTTCTATGGCTTCACGTTGATTTTTTAATTGTGAGCGATTTTTTGCAGTTGCATACAACGCAATTTAAAAGTTGGCATTTTTGCTTTTTTAGCGCGTATTCGAAAAGACTTTTCTACTTGCTCAACGTGCCGTGATAAATGTGATCCAGGACTAAGATTTAATGTTGTTAGCACGTTCTTTACATACTGCTCCCCAGTGTTTTTTTGTGCAACAGCACAAGCAACTATAAAATCATAGAATTCAGAGCCAGCATAAGACATTGTTTTTGGGGCTTTTATTGAAATAACATTGTTCAAGCTCTTATTACTTTAAGTTGAACATCTAGCTACAAATAGTTCTGATTTATCAGCTAACTGTGTAAAAATTGAGCGTAATTCATTTGATAAAATAGTATTTTTTAGTCCACCTGGTACACTCTTACATTCATAATTCTTTTTATTTGTGACATAGCCACACCATTCGCAACAGTTGTCATGAATGTTAAATACATGATATAGGACATTTTTAATGGCAGTTGCCACCCTAATGGTATCGCCTTTATGTTGCGCCATGGTGTATGTAAAGCATTTATGTGAATATTTTATGACCTCTGTTGTCAACTCTTTACCTGGGTCCTTATCTTTGCTAATTTTATATAATAGTTATTTTATACCCTTGGAAGTGTAATTTTTTTCCAATTGTTTAATAATCATTTTATTGGAAGCCTTCTTTATTGCACACATACTGGAGCTATTATTGTCTCCAACGAAATCTCTGACTTCAATATTTTGACTTTGTAACATCGGACTTCGAGTAACCAACTGGGCTGCTACATCTGGCTCCATTGCCTTAGCAGTTCCATAGTAATTCATTCGATAATCATGATTGGTACTTGAGTGGCCACGGTCACAGAGACGACATTTTCTGTTGCTAGTGGCGTAATCAAGAACTTTTCTAGATTAACAACCGATGAGATGACCAGCACCACTGAGACTGTCGTATTGATACCCAGAACCACGTGTATTCCAACCCATGTCGTAGCTACCAAAAATACGTACTTTTTCATTATTAGTAAGACTTTTATTTGGATGTGGGACAAGTTCAGTTGCCATATCTGCAGGAGGTACTTGTTCTATAAGAAACTCTGTTATGTTAATGTTTAGTGTATTAGGTCTATCAGGAGTCAGAATCTGGCCTACAAAAAAAGTATTTCAAAATTTATTTATAAAAAAGTGAATTTTTTTATCTCAAAAACTCTACTTGCTAGATGTAGCAATGATTACACTTTTTTGTTTTATAAATATTCATCTAATGTCACCTAGAATTGCTTTTGTAAAGTGCTTGCATGTAGAAGTGTCAATCGTTTTTCGGCTTCACATGCCTCTAAACAACTTTCTTTAGCTACCACCTCTACAACAAGTCACACCTCTCTTTCTTGCTTTTTGAACAATTTTTTTGTCATGCCTGGTATGTTCATGTAAGCTAAGAATTTTGTTACAGTTGAATGACCCAGACCTGTATGGAGAGCACCTAAAAATTGAAAAAATTAGCATGAAATCTTATATGTTAGTAAAATTTCTTTTTGTTATCCTACTTTTTTGTAAAATTATTTTACACTATTATGACATAAGTACACTTACCAAGAGCTGCCTTTGACGTGATGTCATGTATGGTACGTGTTGATGTCAGACTTTGGTGTGATTTTCCTGTAGGTACTAATGTACACTGTAGGTGCAGGTGACAATGATGACATCTAATTTTTAGTATCGATGCTAATCCAATTCTTGTTTCTTTTTCCACACTTTCTAATAAGAGAAGTGCGTGGAAAAATGTACAGTACATTGATTTGGCCATAACCTGCAGCTCTACGATATGATGACCTACAGCACACGTTGTTTCGCTTACATTACTTTTCTCTTTTCTTCTTCATTTACCTAGCTCGATCACCTTTAGACGTTTTTCATACTGTTTTTTTGTCATTATTTTCTCCTTATACCTTGGAATTATTTCCATTTTGCAGTATAGAAGTACAATTGAGTTTTGACGTAAACACAAATTAAGAGAAGTAACGAACGATCCGATACGAAGCATTCTGCTACTGTGTACGGAGAATAAGAAAACGCAACGTTGCCACTTCTTACTCTTATATTTTGTAATAATAATATTTACAATAGTTTGTTAATCATCACATTTGGGACTAATAAATCATAATTACGTACTTAAATTTCAATTTCATAACAAAAATTTAATAAATATTTGCTGTTAAATGTTATTTTTTCTATGATTTTTTTTTCTTTTATTAATTGGTACTGCAGCTCAACTCCTATGTATTAACATAGACATAATCCCCACCCCGCGAATGACGAGATCAACCTCTTTAAAAAAGGCTTGGCTAGGGTCACACCAGAATTACCAGATGATACTAAACAATAAAATTTACAAGAAAAAACAAGGCTGAACGAGGAAAACGAAAAACAGTGATGAAAATAAAGAAAAAATCACTGACCAACAACACGTAGAGTAAGGAAAAGTCCAGAAAAAATTAAACAATTCCACAAATCTGGAATTGTCTGACGATAATATCGATCAAGAAAGTGAAGCTGAAGATCTTAACCTAGACAATAATAAGCCACTACGTAGAAAGACCTCTACTACCACTGGTGACGAAATAAGCAACACTAAATTAGATAATGTAATATATTTTGTCGACACGACAGGCACCCCGCTATACGAAGGTATGCGTAGGTTATTTAAAGCTAATAAAATACCAGCTAACCAACAGTTAGAAATAGGTAGCATTAAAATTGAGAAATTAACAAATAAAAGATTTCAGTTGTCTCTCTGTATTACAGGTAAAAAGCAAGTATCGCAAATGATAATAAAAAGCTAGATGCAAGATTCTTTCGAAAAATTGCGACTTGTTTTGACAGAGAAAAATTTAACTACCATAAGTATATCTAAAAGTATAAACATATGTAATTTGGGTTGGGCAGAAATATATAGTGTGCTCAAAGGTACATTTAATAATAGTAATATCAAGATCATAGTGTATAAAAATGCTCTTAAATATGTAGAAGACAAAGATAGAGATAAAATTTTTGACAAGCTTCATAAATCACTTTTAGGACACAGAGGTGTCTCCAAAACTTTCGGCCGCATACGCCAATAGTACTACTGGAAAGGACTAAAGAATGATATACAACGACGTATTCAGTAATGTCTAGAATGCCGATTAAAAAAATTAGTAAGATTAAAAACTAAGCAGCCAATGCTAATAACAGACACGTCTGATACCGTATTTAAGAAGGTTGTCCTGAATATTGTTGGACGCCTACGTAAAACTAGAAAAGGAAATGAGTATATCTTAACGATGCAAGATCAGCTGTCGTAATTTTTCATTGCAGTACCGTTAAAAGATGCAACATCTTCCACGATTGTCGACGCGTTTATGCGACGTTTTATCTGCATTTTTGGAGCGCCCAAGGTAATTTTGACAGATCAAGGGAGAAATTTTTTAAGCAACCTAATGAAAAATCTTGCAAAACGCTTCAAGATTAAGAAGGTAAAAACAACAGCTTTTCACCCTCAACCAAACGGATCACTAGAGAGATCGCACCATGCACTGGGCGAATATATCAAGCAATACGCTGATAGCGAAAGTGATTGGGATGAATGGGTAGAGCTGGCTATCCTTAACTACAATACCTGCATAAAAGAAAGCACAAAACATACGCCGTACGAAGTTGTGTTTGTAAGACTTGCAAGGTTACCATCATCTGTACCATCGACGAACGAGGATCATTTGCCTATGTACCAAGATTATATTATTAATTTAGTATCCAAGCCTTATAATATTAGAAAATTAGCGTATGATAACTTAGTTAAAACAAAAATTAAGTCTAAGGAATATTGTGATAAAAATATAAACGAAAAAGTCTTAAGGGTTGACGAATACGTTCACCTATTAATAGAGGTTAATAAGGGTCAATTTTAAGACTATTTTACTGGGCCTCATAAAACTCTAGAAATATTAAATAAACATCATGTGAAAATACAAGTAGGAAATAAATAAAAAATAGTTCACGCGAATAGGTAAAGAGTAAGATGCTTCCTTCCAACAAAAGGATGATTAATGCGGACTCTAGCGAGTCAAGCGATAAATAAATCACCGAGTAAGGGCTAATTTTGTACATACAAGTTATTACTCACCCTCCTACTAATACCTTTCTTTTTTTTACTTTTTTCTTACTTATCCAATACTGTATGATTTCAGACCGTCAAAATGATTATCTTCGGCTTATCACTCTTGATAACAGCTCATGTAGCTTATGCCATAGTGGGATTTGATTGTAGAGCTCAAAGCATGAATGTAACAACGCTACAACTACTAGAAGTCGAGCCTTGCGATATTCCTTTATACACCATTAATATAATCCAACATTATACACAATTTTTACAACTAAATAACTTCGCTGTAACACACGTTGTCCAATGCAAGGTAACAATCCAAAGAACCATCAATTATTGCGGCATGCATTCACACAGCTCTATAGACCATACCGGTGTAGCCATCTTCATCGATAATATTAATCGTGATCAATGCATGAAAATGTACAATACTGGCATATATCAGCGTGATCTACTGATCGTAAATAGTGTTGCAGTCAACAGATCAACAAGTGCCGCTGTAACCGTTGCAGGATCTGTAAACTTTTAAGGAAAATGCAGTGGAGCACACTACGCAGATCATTACGGGTCATGAAGTGACGTCACCGTAATTGGTACCCTCAAAGTAAAATTACAAGAAATTTATGCTCGCATGAATTTGCTTAAAGATAAAACAATACTACCCTCTGGAGTTCGGTGCCCTTTTAGTGCTGGCAACTGCATAGACCAAGACAGGAGCAACATCTATTGGGGTGTACTACCGAGATCATCTTGCAACTCTGAGTTATACGACGTTTTATTCGAAGGTATTGCTGACCGATTAGTAGATATAGAAAAACCCACAGGAAAAATAATACATTCGTTCAAGTCGGACGACGTAACCTTTGCCTTGACAGCAAAGCAAAGAGATAATATTTGCGGGTACAACATAATCAGAACAGAATACCCAAAACTTCTAATCTTTGAAACAGAAAGAGGCCAATCTTTTGCCATTAACAATATAAAGAACCCTGATAATATGGATTTATTCGCATATATAAACTCCAATTTCATCTACGTAGTAAAAAGCTTCGATCACAAGTCAAATCTTTATATAACGACATCTTGACACAGCGTTGCAGAGTAAAGCGCATTGCGCTGCAAAACTCTTTAGCAATAGCTGATAAATCTCCAGATCAATTTGCTTACAATGTTATGAAGGGACCCGGATATATGGCCACAATTACTGGCGAAGCCATACGTATAATTGAGTGTATTCCAATAGAAGTAGCATTAACAAGAACTGAAGAATGCTACGCTGAACTTCCAAAGAACAACAGCGCAACCACAATGGTCCTGATATGTAAAACACGCATATTAAAAAGATATGGTACGAAAATTACATGTGACAATATTTTTTCGCAACTACATAAGATAAACGATAAGTGGTATCAAGTATCAGGTACTCCAATAGAAGTTAAACCGCCCAAGGCTTTAAAACTCATGACACAGGCTACATAGCACTACGTCTAGCCGTTTAACTTAGCAACTAGCGGCATTTATACAGCCAGTAACTTAGAAAAATTAAGAGATCGCATAATGTTCCCGATTAAGCAAAATTCACTCCTCAACGACCTAGCCCGTGATATGGATAGCCAATTATCCAGTCACGAAAAAAGCTCTATATTGAAACTACTAAACGAAAAATCTCTCAGGAAGCTAGCCAATTCGACATAGAAGCGAATCTGGGATAGATTAACTGATTTCAGAACTACAAGTGCCGGTTTCGTAGCATTATACATCCTTTTTCAATTTGTAAAAACGCTAGCAGAAGCAATGATAAATAGTTATCTACTACATCAAACGTATGGATGGTCTATACGAATGCTTGCAGCTCTATGGAACAGCTTAGCAAATTTGCTAGTTTTTCTCGGCAAAAGAACTAACAATAACCGTCGCAGACCTGGAAACGAAACTCACTTTCACTGAGAGGATGTAGAATCCCAATCTTGACAAAGTCCTCATCAGAATCCAACATCAATTCACCAAGAAAGATTAACGATGCAAGAAAAGATCCCATACTATCCACAAATTATATGCACTCCCATGTTACCAGGGCAAGGAACATTGAAAAATCGAGAAAATATCTCATCCTCTCCAACCATTACACAAGCCACAATTTCAAGCACCCCAATTGCTCAAACCATTCCAATTATTAACAAAGTAAAACATAATCAATTTTTCGTGGTTCAGTAATTAACATACCTCATCAATATGTATATATACAGTTGGACTTAACCCCTTAAAATTTTATAACTATTCTTGTTCGAGGAGGCTTCTAAAATTTAATTGATAATTAAGTATATGATAAATTGTAATCTGTAAAATTATAAGCATATGTATGCGCATTATTATAGGTTATACGTATTTTAACTAATATATTTTAAACTACTTATTCTTCGATAACCCAACTAATATTTAGTTTATAAGAAAAATTATAATCTTTCATTTACCAGCATTACGTTATAAATTATACACCATTATGTGCCATCCTTCTCCTAAAGCGATGAAGTCAGCAGACTGTTCCCAGGTCATCATTGGAAGCCCTAGTACCAGTTTTTGGAGGGGGCGAGTGATAGAAGAGAATCTGACTCAAATTTATAAAAATAATACCAAATTTTTTTTTCTTTTCTAGATGTAAGTTCTTGCTAACTACCATTAAAACGTCACAACTATATAACCAATAAAATTAACATTAGGATTCAACAGCTAACCTTACAATATACAAGTAGTAATAAGTTTTTATTTTTTTTACTAAGAATTAACCATTATGTAATAGTTAGTAAGAATCAGTGCAGTAATAGTTAATAACTATATATTTTCACACAGCGAACTGTTCCCAGTTCTTCGTTTGAAGTTCTAGCAACATTCTTAGGAAAGGGGTGTTACATCAAGGCTGAGCTCGACGCATTTTTTTTTCTTTTTTTTCTCCTCTCCTCCTGTTTTTTTCCTCCTCGCAAAGCCGCATTTTTGTATCAACCTAAACGTCATATACTCAAACATATACCAAGCACCGGATCTAATGCTTCATGATACACGTATAAAGAGAGACTGAGAACATCTTCTTTCCTCCTTATGCGTTGACAGATTTATTTACATCGTTCGATGAAACTCAATGATTATTTTCTGCTCTTTTCCTTCTCTGCCTTAACCATTCGTAAACAAGCCGATGCTCTAGCCAGGATCTTGAGTCACACATTGACCAGCGTTCATGCAACGAGATTTGACAACAGCATGCTACACTTCTACCACTTTCTTTCCTTAACACTTATTTTCGATAAGTGAACACTGGGACCAGTATCGTTGCCATACAATATTCTTTAGCGAGTAAGCATCACCCCGAAACTTAAACAGCACATGTAAAGGGAGATAAGCATATAGAAAATCTTTCCCTCTCCCTCTTACAAGATGATTCAGACTGATTTTAAGAACGTCGTCTCTGGCCATCGTGGCAATGATAAGGAGGCAAGATGTTCGGCTATATAAGCCCATGGCTTCCTTCACGAGCAGCTCAGTCCAAAAAAGTTTTTTCAATAGTCTGGCCAGCTTGGATGTATACCTAGAGCAGTAGCCAGACTATAGACACATGACCTGGAGAAGCCGGTTGATGCATTCAATGGTCAGGTCAGCTTGGTAATATACTCAGATCGGTAGCCAGATTAGTATACACGACCTGGAGATTCCGGTCAAAGTCTATTCGTGACCTGGAGGTGCCGGTTGGTGTGAATACTAATGGCCCGGCAACTAGTCTTTATTTAAAAAGAAAATCAATTAACGTTAAGTTGTGTGCCGATTAGTGTGAATGCCGATGGCCAGGCAAATAGCCTTTATTTAAAAAAAAAAATTCAAACAACGTTAAGTTGTGTGCCCATTGGTGTAAATGCCGATGTTCAGGCAACTAGCCTCTATCAAGTAACGCTAAGTTGTGTGCTGGTTGGTGTAAAGCCAACTAGCCCTTAGTTAACAAACCTAATTTTTAAAACTATATGTAGTGCGTCGCTAGTAAAAATGCCGGCAACCAGATGACTATAGACTTCTTGAAAGGGAACCAAGTTGCCATTCCCAAATAAATGGCCAGTTACGTGCCGTGGGTGTAAATGCCGATAGCCAAGTAGCTAGCTAACCTTTTTACAATCATCCACCCTGTTCTGACCCTAGTGCTCCGGCTTCAACCCTTCCTGTCATGTCCCCAGGCTATTGAGCGAAAGCTTAGGCCTAAATAAAAAAATTACTCCTTCGCCGTCTTCGACGGAACAATAATTTTAACGAATACTTTCTTTTAGTTTAAATATTTGAAAATATTTTCATAAAAATTATGACTTTGGAGTTGTTTTTATGATTATACTTCTGTTACTGTATTTTATTACTAGAAGAACATGCCTAAAATCTTCTCCTGGAACAATTATTGACGCTTTGTCCTAAATAATTAAATCTAACTCTCGTGTTTTTTTTCTTCTTAATTTTTAGTTTAAAAATGCGCACTGGAAAAAAATTGGGCAGGCATCGCCACCAAAAGAAGCTATAGCGGCTTCCTTATACTAATGGTGACCTCGCGTAACTACTCTAGCTGCGCGGCAGGACTACACTTAGCGTGCCGTGCGCCCACAACGCCTGGCGTGCTGGCTTCCGACAATGTTGATTGGTGGTAGCGCTTGATAGTGGTATGCTTGTATAATACAGTATTTATAAGTATATCAGAGAGAACAGAGAACTATTTGAAACAGGAGATTAAATGTCAGTGTGTACTTATCATTATATTAAAATATTTATGTCAATTAAAAAGAAAATAATTAAAACATAAAACTGATAAATAACAGTATTGATTGTATAAACATCTGAAGTATTATGTTGCAATTGGGTTGTTATTTAAAGTTTAATAATAATTTTTCATTTACAGTAATTATGAACTTTTCTTTATTGTTTACCACAGACTTATTAAAGTTAAATTTTTTATAACAACCATACTTAACTTATAAAAAAGGTATTTATTATGTCTTTTTATTTAATCACTATTATTACTTATACCATTCGTTATTTTTTATTGAAAAAAATTTTATTTTTTATTTGGAGTCTTTTTCCTTCTACCTCAAAGCCTACGTGAATGATCATAATACATTATCAAGGGGTTAGCGTGCAAAGCTACAACAAGGTAGAGCTCTTTAGTGTATATATATATACACAGGCTGACATGTAACGGTGGCATTTCCCGAGAACAGGGTGTAAAGCGAACTGCTAGTTACAACACAAGAGCGTCTGCTATTGTACTGCTGCGTGCAATGTAAAGGTTGGATATTAATGCGGATAGGTTATTATTTTCTGCTCTTTATGCTGTTCTATTTCAAAGTCATTCGATCATCCAATCATCGGATTATTTTGTAATTGCATCGATATTATAATAATTAGCTGCAAAATCATACAACAGCAAGAGTGTTATAAAAAATTATTACTCACCGAAACCATTATTATAATAACAATAGTAATTTTTAAAATGTGGTCATTAATTCGGAAGTATTATCCCTTTTTAGATGAGAGTATCTTAACTTTTTCATACATTTTTTATCAATATTATTAAGTTTTATGAGCATATCTCATCAAGACTAGCACAAATTTATTAATAATGATACTACTCATATTGGGAAGTAAATCTATACCTGTACATATTGCCAGCTGACAACACCGTTAGTGGCATACTTACACTCGCATACACAACTGCTTGTCCACGCGCTCTCTGTCTCCACTCACTTACACATCTGGCAAATTTATTAAATTTTTATCTTGAAATTTAGTTTTACTCCAAATAGAAGTAAAATATCAAATCAGGTGAAAATTTTCTGCTCTACTCGATGGTATTTTTAAGCCTCTTACCGTATACAGGTTATTAGCGAAACAAGTTCTATGCGCTACTTTATCGGTGTTCAAGTTTTCAATTTTTCAACTGCTTTTCTTGCAACCTACGAGTTTGATTATAGGTAGCATCAAAATGACCCTGTGGGTATCAGTGTTAAAGTTTAACAGATCTATTTATTTATGTAATATTATTGAAATATTAAAATTGCCGAGCACTTGACGGGTACTGGCTGGGCACTTAGCGGGCACTCGGTGGGTACTTTCCATGCACTTTTGACGTATTTGCCGGGTACTTGGCGGGTATTTGCCGGGCACTTGGCTGGTATTTGGCTGGCACTTGACGGTGCTAATTTATATTGATGGTTATCAACTGAATATGATGTTAAACATCAACAAAACATTTGATTACTGTGACATTTTTCAAACATTACCTTGTACAGTGTTCAATAGATGAATATTTTGAATGAAAGTTGTATAATTTATGACTCAATAATAAGATTATATTTAGATAATCTTTTTTACATATTATGTTGAAGCATGTTAGTTTATCTAATAAATTAATTAATTTTATTTGCTATTTCCCTCTGATTTTATAGATCCCTGAGGTGTGTCATCACAAGTAGAGCATCGACGTAGTTCGAACAATATCAGCGGGTGGTGTTTTAAAAGCTGGAATTTTTCATCCTGAGGTTGCTAGTTTTATTTCTAAGTAAAAATGTATTGTAGATGACCCTGAGAATAATTGTAATTTTTTGTTTATTTTATAATTATTTAAACATAATCCTTATAATCCCATTTCTTGGGTTATTGAATGAAGACTGTGCTGTGGAAACAAAAAAAACAGAGAAGTCGTGGAAAAAATAGTTGATTCTGTTGGAGAGAACTCCGAGTGGAAATAAATCACTGCTCCAAACTGAGCCAATCTGTGCCCAACTGTACCTAACCGAACCTAACTGAGCCAAATCTATCCTTACTGTGTCAAACCGAGTCGGACTGCGCTACACTAGAGTCATTTCGAACATGTAGCTCCAACAAGTATCGTTAAAAAATAATTACGATCAGTTAGAATTAGTTTGGCTCAGTTTTTCTCATTTGGGCAGATTTGTGTTCAGTTTATCTCTGTATGGCTAAGTTTGATTATTTAGTACATAATACATATTTCTAGAGTGTTTTTATTATCTTGTTGTATTTCAGTGTTCAAGAAATATAAGTAGTAATACGTTATAAAAGTATTATATATTTATTCATTGTAGAAAACTATTAAAGTTCACATATGTGACTACTTACAAAATATTGCCCTAACGCACCTCACAGAATCGTTACAATAAAAATATTGTGTTTCACTTAATATTCATGCATGGTCTATACAAATTGGCACAATTGAGAATTGTAAAAAACAGTTTTTGGTGATTATCAACACACTTAACAGAAATCATCGACGTGGCATTAACAGTAAATATACACATGACTTACATTTATATTGATGAAAAAAATTATAACTCTGCTTAGATTGGATATTCTACATTTGTAAATACTTTTAATAAGTCCATATTTTCCATCCGTAGTTACTATTATGGAATCATTTTTTTTTTTTTTTTAAATACGATTGAGTCGTGTAACGTAAATTATTATTCTTTATTCTAGTGTACTTGTAACAACTTAAAATGTTATTAATATCAATAATATCTTTAGCAATCTCGTATTCTGAATTAGTAAAAAAAATTTTTTTCCTTTACCAATTAATATACAGTCTTCGACTGCACTGAAATATTTAAAAAAATTTTATCTTTGCTTACAAAATTTTTGACAGGATCACTCACAAGGCAGAGTTTTCCATAAGGTATGGCATTAATTGCTGATAAACTTGCAACCTGCTTACAACTTGTTGTATAATTTAATGTGATTACAGTGCTTCATCAACTATTTGTATTAGAGATATAATTATTTAAGATTAATCATTAAAAGTCTTGAATTTATTTATAAACTAAAAATTATTAAAAGTGATAAATAGTAAATAAGTCATAACGCATTAATTTTACTTTTTTTCTAGAAGTTGATAAACGGTCATAATAACTTCAAAACCTTAACTGGATTAACTAAAAAATCCACAGGGATTGCATCGTCTACCATCATTTTATAGGAAATCAATGTGGACAGTCGTAGATTAAATGAAAAATTAGTGTAAATTGCCCTTAAAATCAGTTTCAATTATGTAGAAAACGGCTAAAAATCCGGATTCTATCTTATGTAACTGAGGTAAACCGCACAATGAAATTAATTGAGCTAATCTAAACCAAATTATTCCAGACTAAGCCTAATTGAGCCAATCTGAGCCTTACTAAAACAGACTGAGCCTCTATAAGTCAAACTGATCTTTATTGTACCAAACTAAGTTGTACTATAGACTGCGTGTATAGAAACTAAAATAATAAAGTTGAAGTTTGAGTTTTATTATTCGATACTGTGATCTAAGCCACTGAGTCAAACTGCATTGTTCTGCAATAGACTGTGCCATAGTGAGCCAAACTGTACCAGATGTTCGAATCGGCTTCAGTTTGGCTCAGTTTATCACAGTTTGTCTTAGTGAGACGCAAAAAGTTGCAATATAGCTCAGAAACTATTTTCACTCGGATCGATACTTACATACTGCAAATTGGTGCACTATATATACTTTTTAATCTTAGGACGATGCTAGTCGGTGTTAAAGTTCCATTACATCTAGCCAAGAAAAAACCCACAATATAAAGAGGCAACAATATTGCATTTATGTGTATTCAACCATTTTATAGGTTTTTAAAATTTTAAAAGATATTCAACGCTTAAAATATTTTTATTTATCAACTTATTTATGATTTGTTACTTTATTGTTTCTTCACAGTTATCTATTTATTGTATTTGTGAACTGTAAATACATTTATTTATTTGTTTAAACTCTCATGAAATAGTAATCATGGCAAATTAAAATTACTATCAAAGTCTTGTACGTAACTAGAGTATAGTCCGAAAATAGTAAGTAAGTATTTTGAATAATGCACAGCACATAAAATAAAAGGCAGTTTTTGCCACATATTAAGCATTCTCATAAAACTTGATAATATTGATGAGAATTGTATAAACAAGTTATGACTCCACTAATCTAAAAAGGGATACTACTTCCCAATTAACGACCACATTTAAAAAATTTCAATTATTGTTATAATAATCGTTTCGGTAGGTGATAAGTTTTTCTCTAACACTCTTGCTGTTGCATGATTTTGTAGCTAATTATTATATAATTAATTAAATCGAATCCGATGACTGAATGATAGAATGACTTTGAAATAGGATAGCATAATGAGCAGACAATATTAACCTAACAGCATTAGCATCCAACCTTGACATTCATTACACACAGCAATACAACAGCAGACGCTCTTGCGCACGCGTGGATGCATTCATGTATACAGCTATACTAACGGTACCTCACTGCTTACCGACTTAGCACAATGACAATGTGGCAACGCTGCGTGTTCATACAGCCGCTCCGTAGCATTCCAACCCCTTTAGAGGTAGTTTGGAACGTTTTTTTTCAATTGCCCCCTATTTAAAACCTATTAGTCCTAAAAATATGATTCCAACGGGGTTCGCTTCAGAAAAAATTGCTCTACATCCTGTTCTCGGGAAACGCCACCGTTACATATCAGCCATGTATATATATATATCTTTATCAGCGGTGACTTATGTGGACATTATTATATAAAACAAAGTTATTATGAGGACAAAATCGTACTTATGTGAACTGTCCTTATAACTTTTCTATGTTATTCTACTAATACATAAAACAAAGTCGCTAAAACTGTTGTAATCGCTAACTGCGAAAACTACTAAACCAATTTTGCTAAAATGTTGCATACCGATGCTTAACACGTCCTGGGTGGTTTAAGTATAGTTTTTCTCTTGAAAAATTTAATAACAATAGCAATAAATAAGCTCGAAGTTTTGAACAAATACGCCAGCTTTTAACTTTAGTTCAGTAAGATCCGCTAGGTGGCGTCAACATAAAATCGAAGCTACCTGCAACAAAATCTAATAAGTGTGGTTACAATATGCTGGAGCTTCTTGAAAATTTTTGCAGTCGTCTACCAGCAGTTCATTGAGCTGCATCGAGAATGTCGATGATAGTCGTGCAGCTGGGTATCCCGGTAACCGACAACACTCTTCTTCAATGGGCAAGTGACCTAGGTCTTCTTCCACCATAAACCTCCAGAATTGACGAGTGCCACCAATAAAAAATTATTTAAACAGATAACCTTTCCGGTGGAAGACCATTCTAATTAACCTTCAACAAATGTTTTTATATTTTAGAAATAAGATTTTTAAGCGAACAGTACACGTCTGTACTAGTGACGATGACGATCAACCAAGCTTATCAACAAAACGTCAAAGTCAATAAAAAAATAGGAAAAGTACCCTAAATAAAAAATTATTTATATCTCACTAATATAGAAAGCAAAGTCACTAAAACCGTTGTAATCGCTAACCGCGAAAACTACTCAATCGATCTGGTTAAAATTTTGCATACTGATTATTGACACTTCCTAGATGGTTTTACACAACGGCTTCCTTCTCAGTGGTCGTCCCAATGGCGTACCCACAGAAAAGGTATTCTCTAGGCCCACTTTCCAGACTAACGATGAGCGGTTAGTTATCCGGGGAACGACCCGAAAACGAGATTTTCTTTGGTCAGCGGTGTACTTCCCTCCATCACGGTCTCCGTATACAGAGACTTCAAGGGTAAGAGTCAAGCTACCCGCAGCCAACTCTTTATCATCAAGAATAATAATAAGGAATAGCTTGAAGTTTCACCACTGGCTCTTTTCAGGGCCATTACAAGTATTTACTTTCCCTACTTAACCATCAATTTCATCGGTTCTTTTTAGGGGCCACCTAAGTGTAAACTACCTTGCCAACAAATACATTTTTACTACCATTTCCGGAAGCGATTCGTCGACTAAAAGACTATATTAACTCAAGATGGGCACTATTAAACCAAGTCAGCCATTCACTAGCAGACGTCACCTGCGGAGTTGTTCTTCGCAAGGCTGGAGAACCCGGTGACCGACGACCCTATATTACCCTCTCGACTCTAAGCATTCAACCAGGAATCACTGATCCTCTCCAAGGTCTGCGCTGGGCAAACCTATAACAGCTGTGAAGGAAAAAAACTTGAGCCAACGGGACAGCCTCCATTGGACAAGTATCACTAACCAATCTCCCTATCTAAGATCACCAAAACAACTGAATCTGCAAATAAAAAAGGTGCTTAAGACACCAACGTCTTCGACGTTATAGCGGGAGATGTTGGGAAAGAGCACTACAACTAGCCCCAAAGCTTCGGACTTCGTAATTTTTCTCCCGATCAGTCTGGGTTTTCAACAGCAGGCCAGAGAAGATCACCCCGAGGTATCCAGGCAGTCATAATTGTTGTAAACTTTAGTCACGAAAGAGTTCACTTAAGAAGCTCACTGGTCTTTTTTAGGGCCATTGGATGTCAAGCTACCTTGCCATAAATATATTTGAACTTAACAAAGTTGACAAAAAACTGCCTTCAGGGCTTACAAAAGTCTTATGCATGCCAAAAGTCGCAAGAGGGTGAATCGGAAGGAAAACTTCAAATGTATATAATGAATACAATTTTAGGTGCCAAGAAACTGACGCAGAAAATTTATCGAGATTGGATCAGCTGCATCAAAATCGATAAATTATGAATCCATTATGTGAGGAATCAGCTTTTCACTGTATCCTTACAGTAATCTCTTAAATCTTTCAGATTTCTAAATAAGTAGAAAATGTATTTGTATTTTTGTGGTCATAAAAAATGTAGAGATTAAGCTCCAGGACTCCGTAGCTCTGGTAATAAGGTTGTGTGATAAGAGAAAAAAATTTTTTTTTTAATATTTATTTTTTGGGAGTTTTAAATCTTAGCAGCTTAAAAAACAGCCCTTTTCGTAAATCATATGGGAGAAACTGCAAATCAACGGCCCCTTATGACCAACGATCATTTTATGGCATAAGGAACGCACGATACTTTTCAGCATAATTAAATTTTTTTTTAATTTTTACAGCTTAATATTTCACTAAATAAACTGTATGCATTTCGAACAAATGTGTTTTTAATAAGAAGATTTTTGTTCTGAAAAGTGTCAGGCATAGATGTCAAATTTTCTAACTGAAATCGTTTCACATTACATGTCAACACACTATGATGTTCCATTCAGTAAGTCTCAGGTGAAGCTGAGACGAGGGACCGCTAGTTAGTATGTATTCTAAAGGCATGTTAAGTCTATGTAAGTCACTTTACACAAAGGTGTATATGTTTGTTTGTGTGTGTGTGTGTTCGTGTGTGTGTTTATTTGTGTTTGTTGAAAAAACTTATTACATTAACAGTTATGTATGAAGTTTATTGTTGACACAGTAATAAATATGTCATTTGACATAAAAAAAGGAAATTTTCTATGGTTTACTTAATTGAAACGCTATTACTAAGAAATTAGTTTAAAAAATTTTTATAAGATATTAAAAATAATTTTTTGGTGAAGTTCACTGAAAATTGATTATAAAGAACAAAAAACCTTTTGTTTTCTATTCAAATAAAAATAGTGTCTAAAGAGGCGCTGTGGGCTCGTATCCTATTAAAAAATTCTTTTGTTCTGAAACACCTTGACGCCAAATAAAATTTATAAATTTTTTTACTTTATAGAATCCTTAAGTCGTAAAAGGTAATCTGGAGATTTTTGCAGTCACTCTGACCATGTTTGTATTTGACGGAATGAATCAAGCCTAAATTTAATTTTAAACTCGCAAACTAGTATATTATATATACATCGCTTGCGAGTTTAATTTAGGCTTGATTTATTTCGTCAAATACAAACAATTACCGTTAACTCTTCTGTTTACAATAAATATGCATTTCGTAAATTGATAACGTTACAAAAAAAAATCAAGTTAATTTTATTGATAAGGTGAGAAATTTCAAGTATCTTTGAACTGCTTTCAATCTCTTTCATTTTTTCAGGTTTTAGCGGTAAATTATTTATTTCAATAATGATGAAAAATCATTTTCTTAATCTGCTCATTTAAAAACTGTTTGCCCGTATGTTCCAAATTATAGCAGAAACAAAGTTACTATTTATAAAGGGTTGAAATAATTTTCATTTAATAGCAATTTTTATCCTTTTTTGTCTGATAAAACAATACTTGTTTTTCATATCACAATTTTAAAGTTAAGATATCAAGAATAATAGCAGTAATTATTTATAATCGATATAATTATATCTTTTTGTACCTTAATATATTACTATTTTTAAAAAATATTTCTGCTGATAAAATTTTTTTTTGTCAAGTTATTTCCAAGATTTCAAGTTGCATCTTGTATTGATTATAAAAAAAAAAGGACAGCAGAACATTAATGCTAATATTTAAATTTTCAATTTTAAAGTGATCTAACAAAATATTCAATAAAGTATACCCTGTAATAACAACCTTTGTCTTTTATGGCATCTCTATAGGCTCTGTGCACAATAACCCCGAGCGCTTACTTGTGGCTGGATGGTGAGTCCGTGTGGTTACGAGAATAGATGAAGTAGCGTGGTTTCCTAAAGTCAATTATTTTTTTATTAATATTTAGATCCTTCCTAATAGTCCAATTATGTCAATTAGAATCTGTAACTCCATAACTGTCCGATGATATTTTTTTTATCATGATATTTTGCTATAGTAAGTTGTAAAAAAGATGTTTATCCCTTTGTTGTTTATACGTGTGAGCTGCATTGCATGTGTTAGTGCTACTGAGTATGCTGTGTTTAAGTCTATCTCTCTCACACACTTTTCTAACCCATGCAATATAGCTCACACGTATAAGCAAAAAAGGGTTACATATCCTTTTTACAAGTTATTAAAGCAAAATCTCGTGATAAAAAAAAAACATTATTGTACATTTAAGTAGTTATGGATTCTAATTGTGATGATTGGACTATTAGGAAGGATCTTGATACTAATGAAAAAAAGGAGTGACTTTGGGCAACCATGCTACTCCATGTATTCTCGTAACCACGTGGACTCACTATCTAGCCACTATTTGGTACTGCGGATTTTTGTGCCCAGAGCCTACAAGAGTGCTTTCCCTTCAAAATAACACAAAATTCGTCTGCTCAATAGTTTGATGGCTCTCCCAGTGTGTTAGTATCGCTCTTGTTCTAAGTTTAGGAGATCCAGTCTCCTAACGTCCGAGAGCGTATCTCCCAAGCAGTGAGAGAGTCTCCATACTCCAGTTTTAAATAGCAAACGCCCCGCGTAAGAGAATTTTTATACGAACACTTTCTTTGTGTAGTTTGTCACGTAAACAATACCAAGCCTTCATCGCCCCACATGTTACTACACATTGTATACGCCCCTTGTACTCCTCGATGATTCCTTTATATGACGGTGGTATTTAGCTGTTTATTCGTTACTTTAAAGCTGTTTGTTTCTCCATGGCTGTTTTCTTTAGCAACTTCTCGACTCCGTATATTTTTAACCAGTTCCTTTTCCTCCAAAGCTGTCCCATGGCACCAACACCCTACTTTCACGCTGCCTCTCATGTAGTACAAGTCTTTCTATGAAGACATGACCTCTTTTATTATGCCTTACATTTTATGAAAGTCCTTCGATATCACCTATCTATTAATAAACTTATCCGTTTCAGACTGGTCGCTTCTTTAGGGACTAGAATAGAGGAGATTTTTATCCATTCCGTTGGTGAAATAATTTTTCTGAGTGAACTAAGTTGGTTACTTAATATTTTACACAAAAATATTTTATGAGGTCCTCCTAAACTGATAATAGAGAAATTTTTTTGGTCGATTTTGCGATCTCTTAAAAAACACATTTTTGATCTTGTGATCTTTTGTTAAGTTAAATCGTGTCAATATTTTGTGAGATTCATGTATCGGTTTTTTAGACTTATGTAATTCAAAATCTTTACACAGTAAACGATCACAATGAAAAAAGTATTGTTTAAGTATTAAACAGCACTTTTTTATGGTCTTGAGTAAATCCTGTTACACAATGCTTTTAAAGCTTAATCCAAATGAATTTAATTTCCTTAAACATTTTCTAATAATTAAAACCATGTACAACATTTTTGCGATTGGAATGGTAAAATGACGATACAAGCTCCCTTAGTAATTTTATCGATTAGGAAATCATGATCAACAACGCCAAACAGCAGTTTTTTTCAATTTTTTAAGACTAATTCGTTATAAAAACACTAAATCGTTGTAAAATTTCTTTTGTTTTACTGTATTTCATTGTGGTGTCTAATACAATCTTTTTTGATCTCTTGGTGACTTAACGTTCGATGTACCTGTAGTTTTTTTTTACGCATTTGCCTTTAATTTTTTTTTTAGAGGGATTATTAAATACGTAATATTCTAAAATATAAATGACAAAGTTTTAATAGTATTAATTTTTGTTAAAAAAAACCGTTATTTGATCACGGGCGATTCTGTGTAGTGTGCCAAAATGTAATACCAAACTAATAATAATACGTTCAAATAAATTTAAAATGATAATAATTATAAAATAGAAAATTTTTTAGTTTAATTTAAATAATATATTTAATAAAAATGTGCATAAGATCATTTCTTTTAGTAACCGTTTTGCGTAAAAACTGTTTAACGAACACATTATCTAAATACTATAATTAAAGTATTTTTTTTTAAATATATTATTAAATGATGGGTATAGAGTAATTAAATTTTTTAGTGCTTGTGCAAGGCTACTGGAGACGACTACAATGTTTATTGTTGTTTTATTTATAAAAACTTATTTTCCAAATAATTTACACAGTAAATAAGCTCTGTATACTCATTAAAAATAAGTTTTTCATCACTATTTATTACTATACAGTTAATTTATTTGCCTTGTGGGCAATGTGAAAATAATAGATATTATCCTGGTGGAGGAATTGTAGGGGGTCATAGTGCGACTAATAAACTAAAGTATGGAGACCGTGGATACCTTTTTGATAACTTGTCGACATACCGAGCCTTTAAATATAAGGAAGAGAACAGCTGAATTTTTCTTTATTTTATAAATGGGGCTGTGGGGCACCCATGGCGAGGGGCTGTGGGAGAAATCATAGTAAGCCTCACCTAAATCACTGTATATTATAAGATATGTATACTTAAAAAATGATTTATGCTAACATTTAAAAAAATAATAAAGTTGCTACGTTAATTATGTGTAAAAATAGTACGATCGTAAAATCGAGCTTTCTATTATTACTGATACATCTGAAAAGCACGTAGAGTTTGATAAGTCACCTTTTATGAACATACACACACACATACCTATATATACATATGTATGTATGGTTGGATCATTTTGTGACACCACTTTCTGCTTTGTTTTAGTTAAACATTAAAGATATTATCGCACAGTGTTCAATACCAAAATATTTTTGAGTATTACATTTTTGACAACACTAAAGAAAACAGATGTAGACATAAGCACGTAAATCGATTTATAGCAATAGGCAATTTACATGTAGTATCCTCTAAGCATCAAAAACTTTTTTATTTTAAATTAATAGTAAACAAAGTTAGAGGTACAACTTATTTCACAGATTTGAAAACATACTATCAAGTTATTTAGAAAACTTTTACGAACACTGCAACTAACATGTGTTTTTTTCTCAAATCTTTCAGAAAATATTAGTAAAGATACAATCTAGAATATATACATATAGAATATTTTGCAGAGGATTTTGATTTTAATACAGAAAACTAAGCTCTTTAAGAATCCAACTAGATTTTTAATTAGAAGACTTGTGAAAATTTTTAATTACCAGAGCACAATATAATTTATACAAATGATATTGAGGATAGGTTGAAAGAAATTATTTTTTGTGAAAAGTGTTTGATACTACTTATTTAAAATTGAATAAACATCAAAAATCTTTTTTTGAAATTATGTGGGAAGAAAAACAAGAATTTTCTTTTATTGGTGGTACGGGAGTTCTAAGTAAAACATAGTTATGTAAAAAAATGATATACTATTTCATTTTTAAGGAAAAAAAGTTGTATCTATGGCATAGCCAGGTATAGCATCTGTATCAGTCTTGATCGAGCGCTCGTACCGACCGCACGCTTTCTGCGCACGCCCGTTACGCATCGCTCTCACTCAGACTTGAGTTCTCTCCATACGACCCTTTCAGGGCTCCCTTTATTCTCTCTCAGTAAATGCGACTTAGTCGTGCCTAGTGACTGTGTTTCCCCTAAACCTTACACCTGCGTACACGCCGCCCTCAGAGGTGACCCGCATGGCTGGCCCTTTGTAAGGGTACAGTCAAACAAATATTACGAAGGCTAGTTCACAATGCACAGTCATTATGACAAATTCTGTCGACGCGCTGTTGGAAAAAACGGACTCGTCATTTTCCGAGATATTCGCGCTCAATAGTGCAAGTGATAGTGCTAGTGCACGTGACAATAGTGCATAGCTCCCCCCAATATCAAGCATGACAGACAGCCGGCCAGTGGACCAGCAATCCCTCGAGCTAAAGAGCCGAGACTCCCGCGTCATCTGACGTAACTCCCAGCAGGAACGCAGCCCGCTCTCCCGGGACTCAGCAATGTCGCCCGAAATCGCTTGGGAACTCGCTAGCCAAAAACAATATATCAAGTACCTGGAAAAAATAGTGAGTGAGTACTCAGTTCAGCTAGAAAAGTCCATCCAGCAAACAAGTTCCTTAAAACGCTCCAACGAGGAGAAAGGCGCTGCTATTGCAGCACTCTCTACAAAGTCTCCCTTCGCCGCGAAAATTTCGTCATTGAAAGGCCCGAGCTTTGTAAATCCGTCACCCGCAAATCGTGACCCCCTGAACCTTAAGAATTCTTCTACGGTGGAAGATAAGACATTCCCCTCGTTGCCAAAAAGAGTGAACAACATCTCTGCGATATTCCAAAATTTAAAATCAATCCCGAAAAAACGGCGCATAAAAAATCTCGACGCGAACAATTCCGCAGCCAATCTCTCTGACATGAAGATAGAGCAATCTTAGAACTCCCGATCACCATCAAGCTCTTCCCAAGCGAGAAAAAACGCATTCGACGGTCACTTTCAGGACCTACCGCAGTCTGAACAAAAGGAGACTGCTAGTATTCCCAAAAAGAAGGCACAACCTCCCATAACGATCTTGGACCAAAAACTCTGGCCCAAGATTAATAAAGCACACGTCTACGTGAACATAAACGATGTATAAGTAACAAAGATGACAGATCAGCTTTATATACCCACTCCTCACAATGTACACAAGGTTTTGATTATGGACGTATAACAATTTTTGATCAGGAAAGGAATAAATATAGGTGAGAATTTTCTGAAATGATTTTCATTACACGTATTAAAAATAATATTAATCGACAATTAGACACCAAAAAACTTAACAATATATAAAAAATTTTACTGTCTCAAATTAAAAACGAATTAAAAATTAAATTATAATCTAGTTTTTATAATCGTAACATTCTTTGTACTCAAAACATTCCAACCTTTTTTTTGAAAAGTTTGATATCCAAGTCATTTCGACATCCTTGCTTGCAGTTCCTTTTCGATAGGTTGTTGTCTCTAGATTTTTTTGTCCTATGCTCCTTTTTTCTGTTTACAAATTGCACATGGTGTTTTGATGACTGTGTTTTTAAAAGATTTTCGTACTGTTTTTATACAGTTTTTAAGAATAATGTTTTAATGCTATTTTACATTTAATAATTTATTTATAATGTATAAACTATAGGAAATAAATTAATTGTCTGATCAACGTGCTATGCTAGCACCTACATGGTACTTTCAATAATATACTTATTATTTTCCATGTAATGTATTTGTAATTCTTATGGTTCATATTATATTTAGATGTTTGTTATCCCAAAGAGGCCATCTGCGGAATGGCGAAATATTGATTTATAAAAAATTTTTCTTAATAAATAGTCATACTCCAACAACCTAGTGTTTTTCTATGAGTAATTTATATTCAATTATGACAAAGGAGCATGTGATAAGGTGTTACTACATTGAAAATGTTAGCATTCATTTTCTTGATAAATTATTTTTAAAATCATTCTTAAAGATAAAGGGCGAAGAAATGAAATATTTTGAAATTCCATAAAAATAGGACACCCGGGTGTATTATAAGTTAAAATAACAAAAAAAACGACTGAATTTTCTTTTGTTGCATTGACACAAACTATAAGCAATAATTAAACTTACTTTTTGACATAAACCATTAGCAGTAAATCAGTTTACTTCAATACTTAAAATTGTAATTATCAGCTTAATTATTGCTTAGATTTTTTAATTTAGTTCTTAGTCATAAACTTAAAAAATTTCATATTAGTAGAACTATTTAAAAAACTTAATTATAAAATCCCAGAATTTATTATCAAATAGAAATAAACACATTTTTAAAAAATAAGACTATTGTGAAGCAAGATCTTATTTTATTGCTTTAATTATCAGCTAATAGGAGGATTAGTGTGCGGAGCACAAAAAGGGTGGAGCTTTACTAGTGTATATTACTTTTATGTATTTGACTCTCGAGCCACCTTGTGATGTCTTTTTTTTATATTGTAATCGCTGGTTGTAAGTGACAAAATGTACATAAGAAATTTGATTATCTCCAGAAATAAAACAAAATCAAGACTTGATACTTAACTGTATCGTGTGACCAAACCCAAAAAAAAAACTATATAAAAGTCAGAAAATAATATCATTCATCAAAAAAATCTATATTTATCTGTTTTTAAACTCGTTGATTATGAATTTTATGATGAATTTGTTAAAAGTCCCCCCCCCCCTAATTTCTTATTAACCGTTCCTTTATGTAAAATATTTTACAGTATACTGCATCTTATTGCAGCAAAACATCAATAAGATGTATGTTGTTTTTATTTTTCTTTCAGGTCACTTATTACTTAGACTAAAAGAAAATTTTATGACGATGATTTCATGTACATGCCTCTGTCCATAGTAATTTAATGCGCTAATACTGAATCGGCTGTCATAATCAGCCTACCACATCAGGACTTAGAGTCGTCCTAAACTGTATTTTCAAAAATAACTATTTCTTTTTTTTGAAGTTACACTGGGTCTCGAATTTTCGTGCGGCTATTTTATAAAACCTTTGCATAGTATGGTTCTTTTCCTACAATATTCATGTTTGATATTAGGGGTATGGCTTATTACCTCTAGGTCATGAAAGTTTTGATGAGAAAAAATTCGTGAAGTGAACTGCCTGAGAATCTAAAGTACAAAGTGCTAAATAATTAACTTTTTGTTACATTATTTAAAAAAATGAGAAACACGTTTTTTTTCGAAATTTTAAGTTTTTTTTATAGTTGATAACAATATTATTTCTTTGTGAAGTTTTACAAAAATTTTTTTTTTCATTGACAAGTTAAATAAATGTTAACGAAATTTGCTTCGTTTTCATATGTAGTTATAGTTTTTATGCATCATTTTTATATTTATGTAACAGTTACTTTATTTGAACAAATTAGCCCTACTTAAAAATATCTCATAGTTAATCATATATTTATACTTCCCAATCACTAACATAAAGGCTATAGCCGGGTAAGGGGCCAAGTCTGCCCTTGACAGAATCAACAATCTGACTTTACAGTACAAAAACTCATTCAAGAAAACGCCCTTAATCAAATTTTTAGATCTCTTTTTGGAACTATTTTTTCATTTTATTTTTTTTTAGGCGCATTATTGGCTGAAAAAATTCGAAAAAATCTACAGTGGTGTATATTCTCATTGCAAATGAGACTTATATTTTTTCAAAATTTTTCGAGCTAAAGTGGGTTCAAAAAAAATCTTGTCATATATTAATCTGTTTTGAGGTTAGGTTCCTAAAAACGGCTATTTTTAATAACATATTTTATATGTAATTATTTTCGTTCTTTCGAATGGTAATGAAAAATTTAAGATAAAATAGGTGGAATATTGCTAAACATTAAAAAAACTGATTTTTTGGATAATTTTTCGCTATTTCTACAACCCTATCATATTTTTGGTGAGAAAAAATTTTTTCATCGAATTCTGCGTAAAAAATACGTTGGAAACGTGTGTCATGGTTATAAAATTTTTTTTTTTAATTTTTGGTGTCTCAAATCCAAGAACTAACTATTATACGTATTTTGTTTATTATTGTAATATTTAGAGCACATACATAAGGCATATTTCATTCTTACTATTATATATTTCAGTGTTCATCTCTGCCTTCATTAATTACTGGTTTAATTTCTTCTTTCGCAAACATTTTAGTTATTGGCTGGCCGAGTAATTTTAGATTTATATCTAGTATTTGCCAGATAGTATATAACAGCAGCAAGATGGAAGCAGCACCCTACATTCCCTCAACCATTTGTACAATCACATGCATGGCGTGAGATACCACTGTAACCTATACTATCGGGTTTATTTTGGATATAACACGTATAGATTTTTCTATTGATATGTCTTGATTTTTCTAACACCTTGATTATATCTGGCTGCATTTTTATATACTCTAAATGAAGATAATTAGATTTATCGAGCATTTCTGCTAAACAAGAAACAGCTTGGCCTAGTTGATATGAACTTGAAAAAAATACTTTCAAATTCTTCTCAGTTATCTCAGGAAAGTCTAATAGCTCTTCGGATGTTAATTTTATACCTAAAATGCTTCTTCTAGACCATCTTTATTTCCTGCTTCTATTGCTAACGTATTTTCAGTATTGTCAAGAGACAACATTCTGTCTATGATCACATCCTGCAATCCCTCGTCGCTATCTAATTGTTTCCCATACTGATTATTCAGAGAACACGCTGTTTTGCAGTAAGAACCAGCTTTAAGGAGTTTGTTATCCAATTATCCAGGCATTAAAACTCTGCCTGTGACACATGCTTTTTTTTATCTACGCTTTATAGGCTCCAAATCTAAACACCAGGTGAGACACGTTTGCTTGGTCACCTAAACACTACACTTACTTGTTCGTGCCTTGGATTCTTTCTTTGTGTTCCTTCTTGTAATAGGTGCTGAGCTGCCTAATTCACCGTTATCTTTCGCGTGTTCCTTGCAAACTTCTAATTCATGCTTACATTTTCGTAGAGAGATTATATGATACGTGACGCATGATCGATTGTCTTTCTATGTTCGTGGCGTTATTTCATTTTCAATTTAAATTTGTATTTGGAAAACATTGTCTCAAATTTAATAATTTTCGTTAACTACAAACTTACTTTCACTGCTGACTTTTTTCCAACCAAATCAAATATTTTGATGATAAATAAACAAAATATTAGTAAACTTTTCTCCGTTCACTTAGTAAAGTGACCTGTTTAAAACTTGCAAAAGTCATCCGTAACACCTAAGGCATTGTTTTAAAACAATGCCAACCACCCTTTGTATAAATGATGAAAAGTACCTTTAGAAATATAAAAATCTTTAACTTGTAAATCTTTAGTCGAAAGAAGATTTCAAAACCATAAAAGGTGGATATTACCACCATCTAAACTATTCTAAAGCCATTTAATGCTATAAAACTGTTTTGATTCTGAAGTATTTTCAGCTATTATAGGCTCTTTATGTATCATGCTATAAATCTTTAAGGACGTTTATCACACTAAGCGTTTTCTGTAGAATCTTCCTGGATTTTCAATAGAATGTTGATAATAAAGTTAGAAGGTCATATGTAACATAAAAGACCGTCTTACAACACTGTTTTTTGGATAATGAATGTTAAAAAAACTTTAATTTAACACGTAACCTTATGGAGGAGTCACGTATAAAAAGAATTTGTAAGTAAATGGTCTGCATAATTCATACAATTTTGTTTGCTAACACAATACTATAAAACTAATATGATATTAAATTCTTAGAGAGGTTGACCAGTTATTTTTGCATCATAATATGAAAAACAGTTTTAGGTATATGTATACAGGTGTACTCATCCATGTGAAACTGTAGCCGCTGCTGCTACATGCTCGCTCCCCCCTCACCACTCTAATTTTTCCCCTACTAACTGTGATGAACGTCCTTAAGTTCGTTAATAAATATCTTGAGGGACCAATAAAGAAAAAAAGTATTTAAACGTCTTCTGCTGCTGATAATACCTTCCAATAGTTGCAAGCATCACAACAACTCAATTGATAATAAAACTTGTCTTTATTTCCCTAACTGTCTGAACATTTTTTTTATTATTAGAAAAATCGTTAAAAAATTAACAAAACCCCAATCAGTAGACTGTCTATGACATATTTCTCCCAGATCAGATGGTAGTTTTAAAGCATGATGCATATTATAAACGTTCTACAATCAAGTATTTAGAACGGTCTCAACCAGTAATGGACAGGTAAAAATGAATGCAATAGTTTTTTTGTGCTTTTTGATTGAGAATGAGGTACTGTACCTGATAGTTTATCTTGCCACTCAGACATGTGGTCAGGTATTGTCGAACAAATTTTTTTTAAATAGATGAATGAAAGTTGTTTGGTTGTCTGAAAAAATATTTTTCAATTCCTTAGCACATTTTGAACAAAGAATTTATTAAGATGTATGTACTTAAATCCATAGTTTAGATTAAGAATTGTATATGTTTTAAAAGATGCGTGTGTGTTTTTTTTATTTTTAGACTTCGACGACAGTACTGAATAAAAACATTTTCATATGTTAAAACATACGTACATAAACTGCAAACTTTTCTATACTACCTTTCAGGCAGGAAATATCAAAAAATTAAGAGACATCATTGTTATTTGTAATAAGCGTTCAGGGAATTTTAGCATATGCGCCCGTAGAAATGTATATTTATATATGCTTACAACACGCTGAGACATAAATTGTAAGTACGTTTTTATAGGCACACTCTAATATGAATGCGTACGCAGAAATACCCTGAAGGCTTATTGCAAAAAAAATGTTGCCGCTTAATTTTTTAACATTTTCGTCTTCAAAGGTTGTAGAGAAAAGTTTACAGTTTAGATTCATGTATGGTATGATTTGATATTTATATTTATGTATCGCATTTCCCCTAACCTCTAACCTTCCTTATTCTTTTTTCCGTAATTATCCTCCTTTTCCCCATGTATGCGAGTCTTTCTTGCAAAATTCCCCTTAGACGACTCGGTTTACCCGATAAGCTAGCCAAGTATTAGTTTACCTTCGGAAAGGAAGCCTCTGAGGATCTAGACATCACGGAAAAAAATCCTTAACTCGTTTTTAAAAATCGAAGTAAGTTATGATTTGGCATTCTAGGTACTTGTCCCATAGAAAAAGCCTGAAAAAATCTTCTCGATGATTTTCGACGGGATTCGAACCTTCGACTTTTCGAGTTTCTCCGCACAGAAAGATTAGTAGTATAAAAAGTCTCCTACGCAGTGCGCTTGCTATTCCAAACTGGAGTAGGGAGACTCACCCACTACTCTCTCACACTAGAAGATACGCTCTCTCACGTTGGGGGACTAGGTCTCCGAAACTTGAAGCAAAAGCGACACCAAGACACTGTGAGAGACGTTAAACTATTAAGCAGACAAATTTTTTCTTATTTCAAAGTACAAGCAAGAGTATAGATATGCCATAAAAAACAAAAGTTGTTGTTACAGGGTAGTCTTTATTAAATATTCTGTTAAAATTCTTTTGAATCGAAGATTTGAGTTGTTTGTATTAGTATATTGCTGTCCGTTTTTTTTTTTTTTTTTTTCTTTTTTCAAGCATTGATACAATATGCATTTTAAAATCTTAGAAATTATTTTGGATAACAAGAATTTTATCAGCATAAATATTCTTCTGACATAGTTAATATTTTAGCAACATAAAGTTAAAATTACGTCAATTGTAAATAATAACTGCTAGTGTATTATTATTAACTAAAGTTTAAAATTGTAACATGAAAAAAGTGTTCGTTAATCAGACAAAAAAACATGAAAATTACTATTTAATAAAAATTACTTCAACCCTTTATCTATGGTAAAATTATGTCTATTATAATATTGAAAGTACGAGTATACAGTTTTAAAAATAGCATATTGAGAAAATGATTGTTTATTATTATTGACATTAATACTTTACCCAAACAACTTACAAAAACGAAAGAGATTGAGAGTAGTCCAAAGATACTTAATGTTTCTTACCTTATCGATAAAGTTAATTTGATTATATGTTTTATAACGTTATTGATCAAAGAAATAAATTTTTCTCACGAAAAGAAGGGTTGACGGTGATTGTTTGTATTTTACGGAATGAATCAAGTCCAAATTAAATTTTAAACTCGCAAAGGAAAGTAGGAACTACGATTTTAGATGAGCGATGTTTGTATAATATACTGGTTTCAGAGTAACTGTAAGGATCTCTAGATTACCCTTAATGAGTTTAAGATTGTATGGCGCAAAAAAAATTAATAAATTTTATTTGGCGTTTACAAATTTCAGAACAAAATAAATTTGAACTAGAATACAAGCCTACAGTACCTATTTAGACGCTTTGTTCATTTAAAAGAAAAGAAACAGTTTTCATTGCTCAAATTAATTTTTAATGTAACTTCAGAAGAAAACTATTTTTTATTTAAAAAAAAATTTTAAACTGACTTCTTAGTTACAGAGTTTCGATTGAGTAAGCCATATCGACGGTTGGGTAAAAGACAGAGCCAACTCAGATACTTGGTGAAAAAGGAGCCAACTCGAAATTTGGGTTAAAAAAGGAGCCAACTCAGGTTCGGGTTGAAGAAGCAGCCAACTCGGGAGTAATTTTTTTTCATTAAGTTTTGTCGTGGTAGCACTGAAATTCACAATAGGTATACCTTTATAAACGAACAAAGATTTTCCATTAATCCAATGGTTCAGAAAAATAATTTATGTTATTGTAATAGAGTGTACTATACTTATTAAAATATGTGCTTTTTATACGTTATTTTTTTTATCTGTTCCTATGGTTGCCTCTCAAATCTGATTTAATAATACAATGGTCATCCTTTATTTTATTTTCAAAATTGTTTATTTTCAAAGTGTAGTACACTCTATTGCAATAACATAAATCATTTTTCTGAACCATTGGATTAATGAAAAATCTTTGTTCGTTTATATAGTTATACCTATTGTGAATTCCAGTGCTACCACGACAAAACTTGATGAAAAAAATTACTCCCGAGTTGGCTGCTTTTTCAACCCGAACCTGAGTTGGCTCCTTTTTCAACCCAAATTTCGAGTTGGCTCCTTTTTCACCAAGTATCTGAGTTGGCTCTGTCTTTTACCCAACCGTCGATATATGTATTTTTTTTTTTTTTTTTTTAATGACATATTTTTTACTTTGTAAGCAACCAACATTGTACATAACTATGAATAAATGGTTTTTCAAATATCTTTCTATATTATATAGTTACTTTGGTATGTCTGCACACATCCTCTCACACTCCCATGGTTCCCCCACAGCCCTTTCCCAAGAAAACGAGGGAAAATTCTCTCCTTTTCTCTGTGAATTTAATTCAACATAAAAAGTGTAAACCCCTCCCACAGCCCCCTACTACCCCTACGGCCATCCTCGCAAATTCTTGCACCCCCCCTCCACTACGCCATTTCATAACTTCATAACAATAAAATGTTTTCTTAGAATATGAGTATGATTCTCACATTTAAAAACTCTCAAGAAATCATTAAC